>NC_138176.1:160886966-162086966 GCF_964165515.1 Mesoplodon bidens | reverse complement strand
AAAGAATTTCTGGAATGACTGGCAGAGTTCAATGGCTAGGCTTGTATTGTGCTTACAAGGGTGTTTGTTTTATAATATTCCACTAAATTAGACATTTGTATGCTTTTCTAAATGTTTGTTTTTACATTAAAAAGGTTAAAACAAAAGAAAGGATAAAACATTCTACCCAACATACGTGAGATTTTTTCCTTCCTACCCCAGGACAATACTCGACATGTTATTTTCATTTTTCTTCTTTCTCCTCCTCCTTCTTTTTCCCTCTCTCTGTCTCTCTCTCAGTCTCTGCTCTCTTTTGCACCTTTTATTGGAAGCACATGTATTAATCTGAATTTATTTGATTGCACAAAGTGAACATTTTCTCCTTTATTATAGTATTAATATTTTTAGTTTTTCCTTTGAGAGATTCTCCTCTAAATATCCTTGTATCCATTTATTGATTATTTTCTAATTAACTTGGAAGAACTCTTTTAATATCAAGGTTGTTAATCTTATGCCTAATCTATAAATTATTTATTAAATTTTTCATTTTATATAGGATAATTCATTACTCATTCAAAATATTTATATTAGATATAGCTAAATTTGTATATTCACTTTAATTATCCTGTTTTTCTTTTATGCTCAGAAATTCTTCCCTCACCTCAAAATTATAGCAATGTTTGTTCATATTTTTTCTCATTCTTATATGGTTAATTTTTCCTTTTTATCTTAAGGCATCTGTAATTTATTTTAATGGATGATTTAAGGTTCAGAACAACAAAATTATGCTCTCCCAAAGAGATAGCCAATAATTCCATCATAACTTTTTCAAAAGTCTATAATTTCCCCCCACTTGTATAAAATGCTCTTTTTTTAATCAGAATGTGTATTTTTCTCAAATGTGAAGATCAAAGCAAAATTTTTAGATAACTAAAGCTGGCATAATCTCTAGTGTCTATTTTGTGAACATTTAATGAAGCATGATGCATATAATGGACAGAAATTATTTAACGGATGTAACTAGACCTCAAATGGAAAAGCATCTATTCCTCAGAAGTATCCCTGGCCCTCCCAGTCACCATCCCTCTCCCATGGTAACTCTTAATAACATCTTGATCAGTTTTTGATGGTTATGTAAATGAGATCTTACAGTTTGTAACATTTTACACCAAGACTCTTTTGCTCAAATTTAAGTTTTTAGATTCTTCTTGTTGTAAAGTAGTATTCTATGTAAGAACATGTCATAAATTATCTATTCTACAATTTCCAATTTTTTTTACTATAAATAACGCCACTGTGAATGTCACTGTACATATATTTTGATAAACATATGTTTGCATTATATGGTTAGACATAACCTTTCAGAGTGGAAATGCTGAATCATGGGATCTGTAAATATTGTCAAGAAGTGTTTATACAAAGTTACACACCACAGTTATGTTTCTTTTGATGCTTCTTGATGCTCTAAATCCTATTATTTGGTGTTAGTCATTTCATTTTAGACATTATGCCATTGCGGTTTTAATTTATATTTCTATGATAACTAATGAGGTTGTACACCATTTTTTAAGTTCATCAGCCATTTGGATAGACTGCTTTGTGAAATGTCTTTAAATCGTTTGCGTCTTTTCTCTATTTAGTTGACGGCCTTTTAAAAAACTTGATTTGAATGTTTTCTTCATATATCAATATTTTGGATAACATTCTTTGTCAGAAATTGCAGTACCAAACATATAATCTTGAAAAATGGAATATTTTTTAGGTATTTGATTTTTAAATGTTATTTTTAATTGGCACTATTTCCTAAATTTAATTTTCTTTTTGTTGATTACAAGTTGAAATAAAATTGATTTCTTATATTGACATTTTATTCACTTACCTTGCGAATTCACTTAGTCCTACATCTTAAGTGTAGATTCTTTTGAATTTTGTTCATTCACATTCATGTCGTCTGGAAATAATGACAATTTTATTTCTTCCTTTTCATGACTTTTACTGTTTGTTTCCTGCCTTATGACAATAGCAAGGAACTACACTGTATTGCTGATAAAAGTTATGATAGCAAAGAAAAAGCTTTCAAAGTTTTCAATGAAATTCTTTTTTTTTATTATACCAAAGAATTTCCTTTCTATTCCTAGATTACTAAGAGGTTTTATAATAAATAAATGTTGTAATGGTTATATGCTTTTATTATAGCAAATGTTATGATTATTTTTTAATATAAGCTAATATTATATTCCTTAAAGGAACACAATTTCATGTGATATTTCTTTTAAGTCATACTGATTTGATTTGCTAATATTTTCTTTAGAAAAATTTTAATTATATTTATGAGAAATTGGCCTATAGGTTTCTTGTAATATCCTTGTCAAATATTGGTATTAAAGTACTTCAGGCCTCATACAATATGTTGGGACGTGTAGTAGGTTGAATAATGGCCCCCAAAAGATATTTCCATGTCCTCATGCCTGGAACCTGTAAATGTGACCTTATTTGGAAAAAAAAGGTCTTTGCCAGTGTAATTAAGGATGTTGATGTGAAACCATCCTGGGTTTAATGCGGGCCCTAAATTAAGGGAGAGTTGTCTGTCCAAGAAAACAGGAGAGGAGACCACGTGAAGACAGAGGCAGAGATTGGAGTTACGCTGCTACAAATCAAGGAACCCTTGGGGCCAAAAGCTGGACGAAGCAAGGTGGGATTCTCCCATATAGCCCTCAGAGAAGGTGGCCCTATTAACACCTTGATTTCATACTTGTGGGCTCCATGGCTCTGAAAGAATGATGTGATTTGTTTTAAGCCACCAAATCTGTGGCCATTTGTTATGGCAGCACTA
Source organism: Mesoplodon bidens (assembly GCF_964165515.1). Classification (NCBI taxonomy): domain Eukaryota; kingdom Metazoa; phylum Chordata; class Mammalia; order Artiodactyla; family Ziphiidae; genus Mesoplodon; species Mesoplodon bidens. Next base: position 162,084,154 of record NC_138176.1, on the reverse strand, counting down.
GAAAATAAATAGAGGAAGTGTTCCCTCCCTTCTTATAGTTGGAGTTTGTATAAGATTGGTGAATATTTCTTGCTTAAAATTTGAAAGAATTCATCCTGGAAGACAAATAGACTGAAGGATTAATTTATAGAAACTATTTCTATTAAAATTCTGTTTCTTTGGAAGATGTAAGATACTTTAAATATGATATTTAAATTTTAATGAATTGGACAATGTGTTTTCCTAGGAAAACCTCATCTAAATTTTCAAATTTATTGTTCAAAACATCCTCTATTATACCTTATTAAACTTTTAAATTTGAGATAAGCGAAGATTCACATGCAGTTGTAAGAGAAATACAGAGAGATCCATGTACACTTTTTTCAGTTACCCCATGTGGTACAATCTTGAAAACCTACAATACAATATTAAACCAGGATGGTGACATTGATACAGTCAAGATAAAAAATATTTCCACCACAAAAAGTATTTTTCAAGGGCTTCCATGGTGGCACAGTGGTTAAGAATCCACCTGTCAATGCAGAGGACACGGGTTCAAGCCCTGGTTTGGGAAGATCCCACATGCCGTGGAAGAACTAAGCCCGTGCACCACAACTACTGAACCTGCGCGCTAGAGCATGAGCCACAAGTACTGAGCCCATGTGCCACAACTACTGAAGCCTGCACGCCTAGAGCCCATGCTCCGCAACAAGAAGCCACCGCAATGAGAAGCCCACACACCGCAACAAAGAGTAGCCGCCACTCGCTGCAACCAGAGAAAAGCCCACGTGCAGCAACAAAGGCCCAACGCAGCCAAATAAATAAATAAATAAATAAATAAATAAGATAAATTTTTTTTAAGTATTCTTCATTTTGCTCTTTTAAAGCTATACTGACTTCCCTTCTATCTTCACTTTTGCCTTTCAAGGCAGCCTCTAATCTGTTCTCCATTTCTATAGTTTTGTCATTTTTTAAATGTAACTTAAAAGGAATCATACAGTATATAACTTCAATAGGCTTTTTTCACTTAGTATAATTCTTCTGATTCATCCAGGTTGAACTATGTATTAAAAATTAATTCCTGGGGGCTTCCCTGGTGACGCAGTGGTTGAGAGTCCGCCTGCCGATGCAGGGGACACAGGTTCGTGCCCCGGTCCGGGAAGATCCCACATGCCACAGAGTGGCTGGGCCCGTGAGCCATGGCCACTGAGCCTGCACATCCGGAGCCTGTGCTCTGCAACGGGAGAGGCCACAACAGTGAGAGGCCCGCGTACCGCAAAAAAAATAAAATTAAATAATAAAACTTAAAATTAATTCCTTTTTATTGCTTAGAGGCACACCATAGTATGGTAGCAAAGTTTGCATGTTTAATCAGTTACTCATTGAAGAATATCTGGGTTGTTTCCAATTTGGAGCTGCTATGAATAAAGCTGCTACAAAAATTCATGAACATGTTTTGTGTAAATGTAAATACTCATTTCCCTAAAATAAATGACCAAGAGTACAACTAAAGGGTCATATAGTAGTTCTATGCTTTCTTTTTTTTTTTAAGAAACTGCCAAAAGGTTTTGCAGAGTGGATGAACTGTTTTACATATCTAACAGCACTGTATGAGTCATTCAGTTTCTTTGCATCCTCACCAGCATTTGATGTTGGCACTGTTTTTTAGTTTAGACATTCTGATATGTGTGTAGTGATATCACATTGTGGTTCTAATTTGCATTTCTCTAATGCCTGTTAAAGGTCTTTTAATGTACTCATTTGATATCTCTATATCAGCTTCAGTGAAATTTCTGTTTATATCTTTTTACCCATTTGTTACTTGGATTTTTTTTTTTACTTTTGTGTTTTGAGAGTTCTATATTCTAGATACTAGTGATTAGTCAGATATGTGGTTCTCAGATATTTTCTCCCACTCTACAGCTTATCTTTCCATACCATTAAGAAAATCTTTTATAGAAAAAAAGTTTTAATTTTGATGAAGTGCAGTTTATAAACTATTCTTACAGATTGTGGGTTTGGGGTCAATTTTAAAAACTACTGATCTATCCTCAGATCCAGAAGGATTTTGCCTATATTGCTTTCTAAAAGTGTTTTTTAAATTTTCACACTGTACATTTAATTCTGTGACCCATTTTGAGTTAATTTCTATATAAGGTGTGAGGTGTAAGTTGAAGTTCATTCTTTGCCTATGGATAGCCAATTGCTCCAACATCTTTGTTTAAAAAAATCCATCTCTTCTTCATTGAATTGCTTTTGCACCTCTGTCAAAAATAAGTTTGTCAAATTTGTGTACTTCTATTACTGAGCCCTTTATTAACTTCCATCACTGTCTATGGTATTACTTTATCACTCTGAAAGATTGAAACATTATCTCTCTTTAGTCCATTTGCCCTCCCCATTTACAACTGTCAAATATATTCTCTACATACATTTAAAATCACATGAGACAGAATTATAATGTTTACTTCAACAATCAAACATAATTTTTAAAATCCAAGAGGAGAAATGTTATTGTATATTCTCATATTTTTGCTTACCATATTTTTTCTTCCTTATTAATGTTCCAAAATGCCTTCTTTCTTCATTTCCTTCCTCTTTAAAGAATTCATTAGTCTTCTTTTTGAGGAGGTATGCTGGTAACAAATCTTAGTTGTCTTTCATCTGAGAATGTCTTGGTCTTCCCTTTATTATTGAAAGATATTTTCTGGGCATAGGATTCTGGGTTTGAAACAGGCGGGAAAGGGGCAGGGCACAACCTTTAAAAGAATGACATAGCCCAAGGACAGGACATAAACTGATCAGAACCAAATAGGTCCAAGATGGCAGACAAGTCGAATTCCACTAGACCTTGAGCCTCAGTACATGCTCATTGTAAAACATGGGAAAGCTAAATGACACACCCACAGGCGTCATGACAGTTCCAAGGGAGACCTTAAAGGTCAAAAAGTGGGTGGTGGGGCTTCCCTGGTGGCGCAGTGGTTAAGAATCTGCCTGCCAATGCAGGGGACAAGGGTTCGATCCCTGGTCTGGGAAGATCCCACATGCCGCGGAGCAACTAAGCCTGTGCACCACAACTACTGAGCCTATGCTCTACAGCCTGTGAGCCACAACTACGGAGCCCGTGTGCCACAACTACTGAAGCCTGTGCGCCTACAGCCCGTGCTCTGCAACAAGAGAAGCCACTGCAATGAGAAGCCCGGGCACCACAATGAAGAGTATCCCCTGCTCTCTGCAACTAGAGAAAGCCCACACCCAGCAATGAAGACCCAATGGCAGCCAAAAATAAATAAATAAATAAGAATGTTAAAAAAAAAAAAAAAAAGCAGGTGGTGGCCCAATTCCTGGAAATCCCCAACCCTTCCCCCAAATACCTGGAATACTCCCCCCCACCATTAGCCTATGAAATTACCCATCCCTATAAAAACTGACAATGCCATACCCTGGCGCCTCTCATGGCCCACACTCTGTCTGTGGAGTGTGTTTCTCTCTAAGTAAATCCACTTCTTTTTTTCTTTTTTTATTGGTGTATGATTCTTTTAATGTGTTGTTGGATTCTGTTTGCTAGTATTTTGTTGAGGATTTTTGCATCTATATTCATCAGTGATATTGGTCTGTAATTTTCCTTTTTTGTAGTATCTTTGTCTGGTTTTGGTATCAGGGTGATGGTGGCCTCACAGAATGAGTTTGGGAGTGTTTCTTCCTCTGCAATTTTTTGGAAGAGTTTGCAAAGGATGGGTGTTAGCTCTTCTCTAAATGTTTGATAGAATTCACCTGTGAAGCCATCCGGTCCTGGACTTTTGTTTGTTGGAAGATTTTTAATCACAGTTTCAATTTCATTACTTGTGATTGGTCTGTTCATATTTTCTGTTTCTTCCTGGTTCAGTCTTGGAAGGTTATACCTTTCTAAGAATTTGTCCATTTCTTCCAGGTTGTCCATTTTATTGGCATAGAGTTGTTCTTACCTATCAATTTGTCTCTTGCTGAATTCCTTCTGCATTGAGACACGAAGAACCTGAGCTTCATTAAGTCCTGAGACCAGGTGTGTGATCTCCATTAAAAGACCATGGGTTCGGGGCTTCCCTGGTGGCGCAGTGGTTGAGAGTCCGCCTGCCAATGCAGGGGACCTGGTTTCATGCCCCGGTCTGGGAAGATCCCACATGCTACGGAGCAGCTAGGCCCGAGAGCCATGGCCACTGAGCCTGCACGTCCGGAGCCTGTGCTCCGCAACGGGAGAGGTCACAGCAGTGAGAGGCCTCACTGAGAGGCGTACCGCAAAAAAAAAAAAAAAAAAAAAAAAAAAAGACCATGGGTTCAAGTCCCAGTCTGGGTTTTGGCTGGATTCCAGTTCCGGCCGGTGGGTTCAAGTCCCAATCTGAGGTACACGGTTTCAGGTTGTCAGTTCTTTCTTTCGGTACTTAAAAAATGTGCCACTTCCTTCTGGTCTCTATGGGTTCTGTTGAGAAACACATCATTCAAATTGTTTTATAGATAAGGCATAATTTATCTCTTGCTGTCCTCAAGATTCTTCTTTAACATTTTCTCTGATTCTGACCCAAATGTCTCTCTCATATAAGGATAACAACGATTGTATTTGAGCCACCCAGATAATACAGGGTAATCTCCATCCCAAGATTCTTAATTTTTTCACATCTACAAAGTGTTTTTTGTCATGTAATATAGCATATTCACAGGTTCCAGGGGTAAGGACATGGACATCTTTGGGGGGAACCATTATCCTGCCTACCACATTCTCCAACTTATTTTATAAGGCAAGAAATTCCATGATCCCGAAAATAAGGAGAAAAAACACCACAAAAATATCCTCCAGAGCCAAAACAAAAAATATTTTATAAAATATTAGCTAGGTGTATTCTCAAGATATAAAAAGTGTAACATGCAATAACCAAGTAGTTTTTCCCAGACCAAGAATGACAGGTTTCATTAAACATTCAGTAATCAATATAATTTAACATATGCAACATTAAAGGAGTAAAAAACATATGATCATCTCAATAGATTCACCAAAATAAATTTTTCTAGCCAAGAGACAAGACAAATTTTAAAATTTAACTTAAACTGCTATTACTAGAAACAAACAAACAAACAACAAAACTTTAGTGAGAACCAAAGCAATTGAAATATATAAGGCTAGAAAAGTCTAGGATACTTAGGATAAAATAGAATATAAATTTAGTAAGCCTTGATAATGTAAAAATAGAATTTTAAAATGGGTAAGAGACTTAAAGTGAGGGCACAGCTCTCATCTTTCATAGTGCGTATTCCACATAATATAGTCTAAATATGATAAATAAGGGAGCAAACAGTTTAAGTATACTATTCAAATGAATGTAATTCAAAGCTAGAAGAAAAAAACATATGATTATAGCAATATAACCAGGGAAGATGAGCATTTAGGGAGAGAGAATACTGAAAGATTAAAAGCACCGATTTTATATTTTTTATTGAAATTGGAAGTAAACTCACACTGATTAAAGTTAATAATAAAGAAGTTTAAAAACTATATATCAATATATTTACATATGACAGTTATAGCTATAAAAAAGGGGATATAAATGTTTTAAACTCTAAAAAGGAAAACAAATACATACAAAAAAAGAAACTCAGATGACACAACAAAATATAAGATATAAGTGGAATATATGTTCCTCAAAAATGAAACAAATGAAAATGCTAGAAACAAAGACCAAACATATTTTCATATTAATAAATGAAAGTAAAACTTTTAAAAGTGAAAGGAATGCAGATAGTGTTAAAATATACAAAAATAATCTTAAACAAAAGATGTCATAAATGTTTAAAAGAAAAGAATAGACAAAGACAGAACAGATACTTGTAAATGAATAGCAAGGAACAGTCATGATATTAAAATCAAGGCAAAAAAAAAAAGAGAAAAACCATTAGAGTCAGTCCTTTATGAATGTGTAAAATGGATATTTACAGATTGTTATAGACTTTTATTCTTCATTTTCAACACCTCAGAGATAAATTAGAGTACCTAAAAGAATAGAGATGTGAAAAGATATAATAAATATGGGGATTTTGATTTATATAGCATATATGTGTAGAATACACACTCACACACATAACTAGCATGTTCTCTAAAAACAGAAGTAGCTTTTCAAATGCACATGGAGACTGTTTTAAAATTGACCTTTTAGTAAATAAAATAAAATATAATAAAATGATAATTCATAGGAAAAATATAATCCAACATATTTTAAGACAATACGGTGAAATTTGCAGTTCAATGGGGAAACAAATAAACCCCAATATTGGAAATGTTTATAAGAAAAAAATCAAAATTTAATTTGCAAAATCTTTATAAAATGATACTAGAAAAAAATATTATGGAACAGATATTATGTAGTAAGTCTGTTTTAATCAGCTTTTCCTCATAAACGATCCTCCAGTCTCAGTGACTTAAAATGACAATTTCCTCTATAACTCTTTTTTCATGTAGGCTGCAGGTCAGTTATGGCTCTGCTCTCAGCTGCAGCTTTGCTCCAGACTGTGCTTCTATTCAAGTTTTAACCAAAACATTCATCTAGACAAGAGCAAAGTTGGAGGAAGTGATATATAGTCTTCCCACCGTTGGCATAACAATATCATGTCACATGACAATGGGTGCAGATTTCTAAACGTTTTACAGGGAATGGGAGTAGTGAATATTTGTGAATATTACAAATTCCACAATAGTTAAAGCAATGTACAAAGGAAAATGTATATTAATAGATAAGAGAAGAAAATGTGTCTATAATGTGGAAAAATCATTCGATAAAAAAATCAACAAACATTCATAATGGAACTCTTGGCAAATGAGGAATAGAAGGGAATTTTCACAATGTGCTAAGTGGTATGTATGAAAATTATAAGGAAAACAACTTGTATAGGATCAAAATTTACAAGTCAGGAACAAGACAAGAAGGCTACTGTAACTACTTCTATTGTCTTACTAGAGATTCTAGCCAATAAGGAAGTATGAGAATTGGAAAGAAAGAAACACCGTTGTCTTCATTTCCAAACAATATAGTTATCCACATTAGAAAATATAAAATAATCTATACACTGCTTAAGGTATTAAAAAATTTCGGCAGGGATGGTAGATGAAAGATCAATATACAAAATCAATTAGGAAATATACTAAACATTTCATTCACAATAACATAATATCCACAGTGGGTCTAAGAATATCCAATAGAATACATGCCAGGCTTTAATGGAGAAAGTTATAAATATGAGGGCACAGGGTCAAGCATAACAACAACAACAAAAAGTATGAAAAAGAAAAAGGTAGAATGATTTGCCCTATTTACTATATAAATAGTTTTTACAAAGATATGGTAATAAATACAGTTTTTTTTCCTTTGTTTATGAATAATCAAATAGAAAAGATTAGAGAGCCTATAAAACTTATGCATAATTGGAAACTGATATATGGCAGAGTCATCATCAATCAGTGGGAAAAGGGACTATTTTGACCAATGCTAGGACTACTGGTTTTTTAAGTGGAAAATGCTCTTAAAAAATTAGATTCATTTTTCATGTAGAACATGAAAATATATTCCAGATAGATAATTAGCATAAACGAAAAGTAATTAGCATAAATGAAAAATAATTCAAATAAAATGAAAGTAAACATAAATGTTTTAAATAAACATTTAGTAAATAAAATAAAATATAACAAAATGACAATTCATAGAAGAGTTTGATATTAGAATCTTTTGTCATTAAATGCTTAATATACATGCATAGCTATGCTTTTTTCTAATATATCTAAAACTATTCAATATTTCTAAACAGATCCTGAACAAGTTAAGTATTTTCTACCCACTTAATAGTAAACAAATGCCCTTATTTTTCATTAGAGTTTCTGTTTTGCATTTAAAACAAGTTTCTAATTGGTTTTATTTTATACCCAACTATTTTCACTTTAGTTCTGCCTAATTTTTTCTAATAAGCAGCTTTAAATTATTTTTCAGGTTCTTATACTAGTTTATCTTCTTCATCATCTGGTTATTAATTTGTTGGTTTTGTTGGCTATCTCTCTTAGAGTAATATGTTAGCTCATGTGTTATAAATTTGATTGAAATTCTCTTTTTTTTCTCCCTCATTACCTTTCTATGCCCAGTTTTGTCATCCAGGTAATCCAGGGCCTCCAATCCAAAACCAGATTTTGACCTGACATTAAAAAATAAAATACATAGTAAACTGTCCAATTAATAAACTAGAACACCACCAAAAAAATGATTATCCCATTTCTTTCACTAGCCCATCTTTTTATGTCCTTCCTCAGAGGTAACAAGTATACTCAATTGTGAGTACTTTCTTTCTTTCTGTTCTTCATATAAATATACATGCCTACACAATAAATTATTTAGATTTCCTCATTTGAAAATTGTATATAAAAGATATTATGTAATATAGCTCTTCTCTCACTTTCCTTTTTATGCAATATAATACTACTAACTTTACCCATGATGCTGTATGTGACTGTGATTCTTTTTGATAGCTTTGGGTATTGCATTGTAAGAATATGCCATTATACATATTGTGGCATCCCTTCTCTTTTCTGTGGATGTATGTTGCTTCCAGAATTTTTGTTATTATTAGCATTCTTGTAAATGCCACTTGTTACGCATATGCATATTTTTTTCATCAGGTTATACCCAAGAATGGAATTTCCAAGTGTATGATACATGAAAGTTCAGCATTACAAAGAGTTCTAGAATAGTTTTCAAAGCAATTGCACCAATTTAAACACCCATCAATAATGTGTAGGGGGATCCTGATCCATGACTCCTCTAACAATTGGCACTGTCAGGCTTCATTTTGAAATTTTATTTTTAAAAATGGAATTTCATTGGGATCTTGATTGATATTTTTATGGTTCTAATGAAGATACATTGTTTAAAATGTTTAGCCATGTGTGTTTTCTTTTGTTTGAAATGATGCTCATTTATTTTGCTGACTTTTCTATTCGATTTTTCTTATTGATTTTAAGTTATTTATATATTTGAAACTAATCTTTTGTAAATTATACATTTTAAAAATCCTTTCAGAATTTATAATCTTTTACTTTCCTTAAAGTAAAATGATAAATAGAATTCCTTAACATTATTATATTCAAATTTATCCATTTTATGGATAATATATTTATTTATAATAAATTCAAACTTGTTCTGGAGATTAAAGCAAGTTGTCAAATGACAAGCACATACAAAATTAAAATCCATAAAATAGTGAGTTCTTTGTCAGAGCTCTTGCTTAAGCAATGAAAAAAGGACACAGACAAATAATGAAAGAGAAAAAACTGTAAGAATTTGCAAAACTGTCTACTCTCTCCAGCAATTTAAAAACATGAGAATTAATATTCTGTGATTACTCCTTGTCAACTATCAAAATAACCAACATTCAAAAAATGAAAATATTCACAGTGGATGAGGATTTATTGAACAGGTAACCTATTACTTTGCAGCTGGAAGTGTGGTCCATAAACCAGTCATGTTGGCATCACCTGAAAACTTGTTAGAATTTCAAAATCTCAGGCCACACCCAAGACCTAACTGAATCAGGATCTGTATTTTAACTACATCCCCAGGTGACTCATATGCACATTAAAATTCAAAAAGCACTGGCCAAATACTCTATTTTTGAGACTGCAATATATGACAATGACTTTGGAAAATAATTTAACAATATTTTCTTTTTTACCAGTAAGAATTTTATTTATTTATTTATTTATTTATTTATGGCTGCATTGGGTCTTCGTTGCTGTGTACAGGTGCTTCTCTTTGTTGCAGTGCACAGGCTTCTCACTGCAGTGGCTTTTCTTTTTGCAGAGCACAGGCTCTAGGCGCACGGGTTTCAGTGGTTGTGGCATGCAAGCTCAGTGGTTGTGGCATGAGAGCTCAGTACTTGTGGCTCGTGGGCTCTACAGCACAGGCTCAGTAGTTGTGGTGCACGGCCTTAGTTCTTCCATGGCATTTGGGATCTTCCTGGACCAGGGCTCGAACCTGTGTCCCCTGCACTGGCAGGTGGATTCTTAACCACTGTGCCACCAGGGAAGTCCAGCAATATTTTTAAGGTAAAGTACCTACACAAATCTGTTCGTGGCAGTGCTATATATTATAGGAAAAATATCTCAAATGTATGGAAACTGCTAAAAATCAAACCATCCATGTGATTATACCTTTATATAGCTAATTAATACAAATTTATGGATAATGCTTATGTGACCAGCTACAAAATTACATATACAGTATAACAGAAGTATGATTAACACTTTTTACCAGTAAATTTTATGTGTATATTTCACAGATTATTTTAATAAAGTTTAATGGATGGGAGAGGTTTTAAATAAAAGAATACTAAGAGCCCGACAAAAATATGAAATTAAATGTACTGTATGCGGTATTAGTGCTGGATCGCTCTGTCTGTCTGGGAGTCTCCCTTTGCTTCTCCAGTCTTTCACACATTCTGATTTTGAGTCTCACAATCTACTTAATAGTCTGTTGGCACTTTATCCATGTGTCACTTACTGGTTCTTGGATTACATTCTTCCTCTTTGTATGACACTTATCACTGCTTTCCTGGCAACAGACCTTACTAACCTTGGCTCCAAGATGTAAAAATTGGTCCTATGCCCTCTCAGGAAGCTCTACTGATGAGGCATGATACCCTAAGCACCATCCTCTTTCTGGATTAGACACATGAGTGCCGTACCTGAAAGAAATTGGTTGCTAAACCCAAAAGAATGGAAATATAATAATGTTATTTATTATCAGGCTTGAGAAACTAAGATCAGAAAACCAGGGTGAATGGTGCTGTATCTGGATCTGCAGAAATGAGTCTAATTCTGAATAAGGCCAACTTTTAAAATGTGTCATTACATTCTACTTCATGTAGACCACCATTCACACTTCATTAACCATTGGAGTGGATCTAATTTCCCTCTCTTCTTAATTAGGCTGGAAGGTTTTGTGCCATGATTTATGGGGTTTAAGAAAATCTGAGTCCTCCTGAATTATGGGGTTGGACAGCAAGGATTGCCTAACTACATAAGAAAAACCAGAACAGTTCCATAAGCCTTTCCAACTTAGAGAGCTTTTTCCCTCTTTAAATAATTGACAAGAACTTTCACACTAGACAGGCTTTTTCAGCTTCTGCAGATCTAATAAAGGTGAATGAAGACTGTATGGCCACAGTAAAGCAGAGAAACGGACAGATAAGAAAATAGAAGTAGTTCAACAGCTCAAATAACAATTCTTTCTGTAGAGAAAGGAGAAATGGTCATAAAAAATAGAGGCCATAAAACAACGAATGTGCTAAATTTTTAACATCATTTCTATGGAGCAATGATAAATGAGGGTTTTGCATTTACAGAAAAATCGCTAATACTTTCCAATGACATTTTATGGTTAGGGTGTGCAAGTTTATAGGACTTACTCCATTGTTATTAAGCCTTCTGTTTAAGGCTGTTGCCTACATATCTCCAGGTTTGCACAGTGAAGAAAAAGAATTTCCCTTTCACAATGCAAGAAGTTATCTCAAATAACTTATATGTTTCCATCAGCAGATTTCATTGACACTGATGGCAATATTCAGATCAGATATAGGAAAGAAAGCACACTGTAATGGGAAAAAAATCAACCAGACCAGGAGTCAAACTTATATAGAACAATTCTCTCCCTTATTTCTCTCTCTCTCTCTCTCTCAGTCTCTTTCTGTTTCACACACACACACACACACACACACAAAGCCGTGATAATTGATTTGCCAATTTCTTTACATTTTTAATAAGTTAAAAAGCAGTAGTGTATTAATGTGTGATTGTTATAAAAACTTAGAAAATAAAGATATTCTAAAGGGAAGTAAGTAAGATGAAATAAAAATCGTTTAAAATGCCACCACTTCAGAAATAAGCATTATTAACATTTACACATATATTTTTCAAGATGTGTATACACACTTACGGGACTTTATTGTAAACAATATTTTTTACACATATTGACTTTTTAAATACAATAATAAAAGTGTTTCGGGGCTTCCCTGGTGGCGCAGTGGTTGAGAGTCCGCCTGCCGATGCAGGGGACACGGGTTCGTGCCCCGGTCCGGGAAGACCCCACATGCCGCGGAGCGGCTGGGCCCACAAGCCATGGCCACTGAGCCTGTGCGTCCGGAGCCTGTGCTCTGCAACGGGAGAAGCCACAACAGTGAGAGGCCCGCATACCGCAAAAAAAAAAAAAAAAGTGTTTTATGTTTATTAAACTATACATTATTATTATCAAGAGTTGCATATGTTTCATTGTGTGAACGTATCACGCAGTTCATAATTTCTCAAATATTTGACGTTAATATCGTTTCTAGTCTTTAACACTGCTGGTGTACATTTGAATCAACGCTTGATATTAACATTCTTTTTAACTTTTAAATCCTCAAGATAAAAAAATATGTGGATTATTTTAGTTTAAACTTTTAAAGAATAAAAATTAGTGTACATTTTTGCTCTTTTATTATTATTTTTGTGAATGTCTATTAAACAGTTCTGTCCATTTTTCTACTGATTATGGTTTTTGGTGTGAAATCCATGGATTAAAAATACTAATTCACCACTCATATTGAAAAAGTAATATGAACACAAATTTATGGCCAATAAGAAAGTAGGCATGTGTGATCTCTGAACAGTGAAGTAATATTTTTGTGAAAAGTCTTCTGTTTTATGACTCAGCATATTTTTCTAAGGGAAATAAACTCAAAGGAAAGAAAAATATGAGTGATCTGTTCAGAGTAAAGTAAAACTTTGGTGAAAATGCATCTATACTAGTATATAAAATAGGAATTAAAACTAAGGAAAAAACAAAAATGGCTCTATGTAAGAAACTCCATTAATATTCTGAAATGACAATAAATATTTGAAAATGTAAACATAAATTCAATATTAAGAACAGAAAATGATTAACAAAAAAATTGCCAAGAAAAGAAATCTCAGAGGCTACGTAATGTGGAGACAAAGCCTTGAGATCAAAATAAAGAGACTTGAGTTAACTTCCAGACTTCTGGGTAAGACCCAAGCAAGATGACATCAGTTGTAACAAATGTACCACTCTGGTGGGGGATGTTGATCATGAGGAAGGCTATGCATATACGGGGGCAGGCAGTATACAGGAAATGTCACAATCTGCTGTGAACCTAAAACTGCTCTAAAAAAAATAAAGTCAAAAAATAATAAAAAAGGAACAAGAAAGAAGAAAGTTAGGCCGGTGCTGCTCCCGCGCCCTCTGCCGCTGCCCCAACCGCCGTCTCCGCTGCCGCCGCCGCCGCCGGGTTCCGAGGCGCAGCCCCGGGTGAGGAGCGCGTCGGCTGGCTGCCCAGCAGCGCCGCGCAGGGAGGAGCGGAGCCGGCGGGCGGGCGGGCAGGCGGACAGACTAGCCTGCCATGGCAGACCAGAGACAGCGCTCACTCTCTACCTCTGGGGAGTCCCTGTACCACGTTCTGGGGCTGGACAAGAACGCAACCTCGGATGACATTAAGAAGTCTTACCGGAAGCTGGCCTTGAAATATCACCCTGACAAGAACCCAGATAACCCAGAGGCCGCAGACAAGTTTAAGGAGATCAACAACGCCCACGCCAATCTGACGGACTCCACGAAAAGAAACATCTACGACAAGTACGGCTCGCTGGGGCTCTACGTGGCTGAGCAGTTTGGGGAGAACGTGAACACCTACTTAGTGCTCTCCAGCTGGTGGGCCAAGGCCCTGTTTGTGTTCTGCGGGCTCTTCACCTGCTGCTACTGCTGCTGCTGCCTCTGCTGCTGCTTCAACTGCTGCTGCGGGAAGTGCAAGCCCAAGGCGCCTGAGGGCGAGGAGACCGAGTTCTACATGTCCTCCGAGGACCTGGAAGCGCAGCTGCAGTCCGACGAGAGGGGAGGGCACTGACACTGTACGGGAGTGTTTGTGGTGGCGGCGGGACGGTTGAGGTGTGAACGTGGACGCCAGAGAGGCTGCAGACACGCCAATCGTCGTCCAGCCGGCGTCCGCCACAGAGACCACCCAGCTCACAGCCGACTCCCACCCCAGCTATCACACCGATGGGTTCAACTAAATTCAGGAGAAGCTGTGATTCGAGGGTCAGTCAGCACCCAGCCACTCGACCTTAGAATCATGGACTGTAGTCCCAGAGGTGGGGCGGGAGCCGCCCTGGCCCCGGGAGGGCAGCGCCAGCCCGCCTCTGTGCCCGCCCACCCGCTGATCCCTGACACATGAAGTGTGTAGCATGCAGTGTTTAAAGCAGTTTAGCTACGGTCTTCTTCTTCTGTTGTTTCCTTTTTTAATAGCATGTGCGGGGTTACGTTCCATGTCTGTCTGTGTTGTGAGCGTGTTGTGGCCAGGCCGCATTCCCCGGATGTGGGGCCGCCTCAGGGCTCTCGGGCAGGTGGACGCAGCGGTTGGACGGCCCGTGTGGTCCCTTGCGGTCAGGCGGGCTCGGGCGGGACGGCACTCCGTTCCCCGTGCCCATAGGGGCCTGAGGCAGGTGCTGCCTGGCTGGAGCCATGGGGTCTGCTCCCTGCCCCGTGCCTGCCAACCATGTGGCCACAGGCAGGGCCTCTGGACTCACCTGCCAGGAAGGAGCTGGGCCCACTCTCCCAGCGCCGGGGCGTTTCTGTGGCATTCGTACCAAGGACTGTCTGTGCAGGACCCGTTCAACCCCGTCTGCTTAGCCTGTGGCAGTTGTTTCCCACGTCTGACCTGAGGCCCCTGTGCTTCGAGTATGCTCCCTCCCGGGCGGGAGATGTTCCTACACGTCCCCAGGCCACGAGCTGGATGGAAGGGGCCCCTCCCGCAGCCCCCATTCTCCCCTTCCCTGCATTGTCCTCCACATTCCTTCAGGCCCACCTGGCCTCTTGGTAATGCTTTTTGAACCTCTAAGAACCACAGAGGGCAGCAGTGGCCCAATCAGTGGTGGTCAGAGGGGCTGAGAGGCCAGGCTGCCGGTGGCGAGTGGGCTGCACAGCCCTCCTCTCTGTGCCTCCCAGAGCTCTCACCCACCCGCTCTCCTCTGACTGCTCCCTTTGGCCGTCGATGGTTTGGGCAGAGCTGGAGACGTCGGGTTCACGGAGAAAGGACCAGGAGGACCAAAGGCACACTCTGGACAGAGGGTTGGGTCCCCAAGTGGCCCTGGTGCCCTTGGGCTCGTTAGCCTGCAGCCAGACCATGGAAGCCCCGCTCACCTCTGTCCGTGCACCGTCTGTGGGCTGTTGGGAGCCAGTCTGTCTTGTCCGCGTCCAGACCTGTGGGTGGCCCCTGCTCTGAGGACTTGGAGACATGGCTGTGCTGGCCCCGTGCCAGACCAGCACCTGCCCCGGGACCTGCGTGGCCCAAGTGGGTCTGGTTTCCCATCATGCACCTCGCGACTGCTGGGCTCCTCCGGAGTGTCCAGTAGGGAAGGCCGTGGGCATGGGGCTGCACGCAAGGAGGCCAGACGCACCAGGACACCTTCCCAAGCCACTGATTTGCACCACCCCAGCCCACGGCCGCCCAGGCCCCGGCTTGCCGCTGCCCTCACAGTGCCGTGTAGGGTGAGCGGCTGGCTCTGCAGGCACCAGGCCCGTGGGCACCTGTGGGTTCCGTTTTGTTTGGGGTTTTGCCCTTGAAGATGTTCAGGAAGAGGGGAGGTGTGCGCTGGTGTCAGGTGAGGAGCCGCCTGCTGAGACCCGGCCTCTCAGGAGGACAGGAAATGCGCTGTTGGACCCCGTGGAGCAAGGAGGAGGCCAGACGCCAGGACAGTCTTAGGTGCCAGTTCCAGGCCAGCAAGAAGTCAGCCTGAGAGCAGGCCCCAGTCGGCCTTCCTGACGTTTCTGGAAATAACTTAGGAAATGAGTCGTTTTTCCCTAGAGTGGCCAAGCACGAAGTACAGAGGTTGGACTTCAGGCAGGCAGCCGCCCCTCCACAGCGACTGTGTCATTGCTCCGTGGGCAGAAAACTCCGAGGCCCATCACACAGGTTGGGGCGAATCCCTGCCGAGTGTCTTTTGGTTCCCAAATCTTACTGATCGTCTGCTAGAAACGTGAAGCTCCCCTGGAGGCCAGAGGGGCAGGTCCGGAAGTTTGTTGAACCCAGTCTCCTGTAGAATTTGTAAAAACTAAATAAGTCGTGACGGTGATGACAACAATCCTCAAGGCGATGCTGATGACTCCGCGAGGGCCGGGTACCCCAGGGGCCGGGCGCGGGGTCTGGACCACGCCCCCCTCACCTGACCCTGACCCTGACCCCGAAGCATGTCCACTTCGTTGATTTGGAGGCAGAAGCCCTTTCAAAGTCTTCCCTGTCTGTGCTTTCAGGCCCTCCCGCTGACTGAAGACCTAGGTCCCTGGTTGCATTTCCCTTTTCCTTGTGTGGCCCATCTGCTTCCCTGGTGAGCAGGGTGTTGTGTCTGGAGGGGCCCCTGTTCATGTGCTCGGAGGGGACAACCCTCTGCCTGCTGTGGTGGGAACAGGAGCACCTCGGCCCTCGCTCCAGGGCCGCGAGGCCAGTGCTGGGTGCCCTGAGGCTCTGGCAGCACTGCCCGCCTGTGGCCTGCAGGGAGCGTGGGAGAGGCTGCAGGGTGCAGATGGGAGCTGCCGGCGCGTAGATTTCTGTTTTCGCTTGGTGATGTGGTCTCTTGTCTTTTCTGGGCGTTTTTCTGTTTTCAAACTGCTGTAGACGTTACCGCTCGTGCGTGAGCTTTCCTACTTCTCTGACGAGTCGAGCAGCCAGCACCGCCGGCGCCCCTTAGGCGTGCTGTGTCCACAGGGCTCCTGCTCAGGGAGGGGCCCTGCCGGGACCATCTGGCGTATTCTAACTTCGGGCGGTCTGTTCCAGGGGAGCTTGTGCAGTGCCCACTGGGGAGACGGGCAGCCTCCGTGGCACCTGGTGTGAGACCACCTGTGAGGGAGGTGGGCACCGGCTCGTGGGCTCTCCCTGGAGGAGCCAGGCTCTGTGGGGGCAGAGCCCAGGGGCCCCGTCCGTTCTTCCCTGGCTCTCAGCACAACCCGCCAGGGCGACAGCGCGGGGGTGGTGGTGGTGGTGAGGGGCGTGAAAAAGTGACTGATCTCATTCCTTTCCCAGCGTTCTGAGCTGTGAGCCCATGTAACACAGGACTCACCTGTTCTGCTATTTTGGTTGTGACTCCTTCTCCTGTGGAATTGGCAAAAGCTACATTTTTACTGTCCTTTCAAGCACGGTTGGCGTCGTCTCTGCTGTAGGTGTGGGCAGTGTGTATACATATGTGTATATGTATATATCACCCAGCGGCGTGAGTGCCGCCGTCCGGGGCAAAGCGACAGTACAATAAAAGCGGCTCCAAAACAGCCTCTGGTTTCTTGACCAGTCGGGGCAGGAGCACGGGGTCTGGGCGAGCTCCTTTGCCAGGTGCACTGAAGGAAACACCGGCCCTGTTTTGTCCCTGGAATCAGTGTGGACGGCAGGCCGGGGGCCTGAGCGCTGCCAGTGTCGGCTCCTCCAGGGTAGGGTGCAGGGCTGCCAAGGTCACACCCATACCTGGGGGCTCACCTGACCCAGAGGTGAGCGGCTGGAAACCCCTCCCTCCCCTGAAACACTAAAACCAATTTTCTAAGCATCAGATACAATCAGTGATAAAGCCACATTCAAAGGGATCTCTGTTCTGACCCCAGATCCACCCTGGAGGGTCCCTGGGGGAGGAAGCGGCTGGGCCTGGGGTCCTGTGGACAGCAGCTTTTGGTGATTTTGTCTCCCTGGAAATAAGAGTGTTTCAGGGCGGGCGAGGGGCGCAGTTTACACTGAAACATGTATGTGTCGTGGTTAGAAGCTAAATGCAGGCGCGTGGACCGCGATGGTCCGTGTGCTGCTGTGTCCTGCTGCTGGGACCGACCTCTGCCCTGAGCCCACGCACACACCTGGGGCTGGGCTGGAGGGTCACGGTGGTTTCCCATGGTGATGGTCTCTTATGTCTGAATGTTGACCTATAATAAAGATAACTTGTAAAAAATAAATGTTTTCACTGCAAAAAAAAAAAAAAAAAGAAAAGAAGAAGAAAGTTAGAGAACTCTCAGTATGGATTTAAAGATTTTTTTTTTAAGGTTACAGTAATCAAAACCACATAATACTGGTGAAAGCATAGACAAATGAATTAATGGAACAGAATAGAGAGACCAATGACTGCAAACAATGGAAGAATAAAATTAAAAATACATTTATGATACCACCAAAACACATAAAATTTTAGAAAAAAATTTAATAATAGACATGCAAAAACTAAACACTGAAAACTACAAAACATTGCTAAGAGAAAGTACTATCCCGTACATAAAACTAGAAAGATAAAATAAAGACAATAAAGATCATGAAGAATTACAACCATCTCTATTTGCAGGTGGCATCATGTTTACGCAGAAATTTTAGCCTCTACAAATCAACTAGTAAAATTGAAAAGTGAAGTTAGTAAGGTCACAGAATGCAAAGTTAATTTAGATAAATCAGTTGTATTTTATGCACATGTAGCTAGCGATGGGAAAATAAAATTTTAAAACATGTACTGAAACATTACTTAGGAAATGGGCATACAATGCCCATAAGGATTGGCGTACAATACATAAACAGTGCAATTTACAAATTATAACATGCATTTTTATAAAAATTAACAAGCTGATTCTAAAGTATATAGGGAGGGGCGTCCCTCATGGCACAGTGGTTAAGAATCCACCTGCCAATGCAGGGGACATGGGTTTGAGCCCTGATCTGGGAAGATACCACGTGCCATGGAACAACTAAGCCCGTGCACCACAACTACTGAGCCTGCACTCTAGAGCCTGTGAGCCATAACTACTGTAGCCCGTGTGCCACAACTAGTGAAGCCTGTGCTCCTAGAACCTGTGCTCCACAACAAGAGAAGCCATTGCAATGAGAAGCCTGAGCACTGCAACGAAGAGTAGGCCCCGCTCGCGGCAACTAGAGAAAGCCCGCCTGCAGCAATGGAGACCCAGTGCAGCCCAAACAACTAAGTAAATAAATAAAATATATAGGGAAATCCATAAAATGTAGAATACCCAAGGCAATTTTTTAAAAGAAAAACGAAGTTGGAACACCTACACAACATAATTTCGAGACTTGTACTGGAATAAGAAGGTCCTATTGTATAGCACAGGGAACTAGATTCAATTACCTGTAATAAACCATTATGAAAAAGAATATATATATGTATAACTGAATCATTTTGCTGTACAGCAGAAACTAACACAACACTGTAAATCAACTATACTTCAATAAAATAAATTAAAAAAAAAAAGACTTGTACTGGAACAACTGGTTATCTACACAGCATAAACAACACTACTTCACATCATATAGAAAAATGTGCTTGAAATGGATCATGGACCTAAATGTAAAAACTAAAATTATAAAACTCTTTTAAGAAAACATAGGAGGAAATATTTGTAACCCAGTTTTAGGACATAGTATAATATCATAAAGACATTTATAATACAATCATTACATAAAGAACATAACTTTTTAAATGGATATTTAGATATTTCATGAGAGAAGGTAGATTAAAAAGTACTCAAATAACATATGTAAATACGCTCATCATTAGTATTTAGGGAAATGCACGTGTAAACCACCGTAAATATCACTACATACCTAAAGAAGTGCTAAAATTAAAAAAAACAACACCCTGGTGAAGACGTAGAGCAACTAGAATTCCTACTTGTTTCTGGTAGTAAAGTGGAATTGTACAACCACTTTAAAAAATGGTTTGGCAATTTCTGAAAAAGTTAAGTATGTACCTAACATATGACTCATCTATTCCATCCCTAGGTACTTACCCAAGAGCAGTGAAAACATATATTAACCTAAAGACTTGTATAGAAATGTTCAAACAACTTTGTTCATAAAAGTCAACAACTGGAAACTACCCATGTGTCCATCAACAGAGAAATATATAAACAAAGGTGAGGGAACCATATGCTGGAACACTACACGTCAATAAAAAAAAACATATACTGATACATTGAACAACACAACTGAACCCCTAAATTATCATGCTTAGGGAAAGAAGCTAGACACAAAAGAGTATATATTGTATGATTCCATTTCTATAAAATGCAAATTAATCTTGTGTAGATCAACACTTGCCTGTGAATGACAGCAGAGATTGGGAGCATTGCAAAGGTGCACAGGAAATCTTTAGGGCATGATGGAAATGGTCTGTATCTTATCTGTGGTTGTGGCTTCATAGGTTTTTATAACTATTGAAACCAACTGAAATGAACAATTTAAATTGATACAGTTTATCTTATTTCTCACCAAAGATGGTAACAAAAAATGAACTAGGATCATAAGCAATTTGTGGGTTGTGTCTGATTTTTTATTGGTTGTTTTTGTTTTATTTTTATGTTTGCTCATCACTACAGTGTTTGTCATTTATAAGGTATTCATTAATATTTCTTGAATAAATGAACAAATATATTCATGACTGAATTGTTCACATGTGAAATTCAATGTATTCAAATAAAATTATTATAATTTGTGTCATTAAAAAGCATTATTGTAGGCACAGACCCAAACTGGATAAATAAGTCTCTGCACCTGTTAGTTATAATACTAACATTTACCCTACATCTAATTTGCAAAAAATGTATCAGTCTTTAATAAAACCTGCCACCAAGTTCCCCCAAAGCACAAAAGTTTCTAGATCTTCTAGGATTAAAAATTAAGACTTTAGAATGAATGGTCAGGTCTGACACTGATCAGTTCTAAAACAAATAAAAGGAAAACTTTCCCTAACACTGTAAATGGGTAAGTGGCAGGAAGGCTCTAAATTCACAATAAAATAACAAAAAGTAAAGATGCATTTACTGTCTAATGACATAGTTTCAGTATTCGTGAGAATGTTTTGAGCAGCAGACAGTCTCCACACCTAATCCCAGACCATCTGAGTTTCACTCAAGCAGGTATCATTACTTGGGCATAACAAGCTGGGACTCCCACTCAGCTGTGATTCTCAGTGAGAGTTGGTGACAGCTTGAGCCAGCCTGGACAACACAGGAGAGAGGGGGAACCTCCCTCCTAGAGCACAGAGCAATGTTGATATAAGGTTCTGAAGAAAAACCAACAACAAAAGAAATTTACCGGGCTCTGTAATTAAATACAACTGAATTACAATTACAATTCCATACACCCAACTTGAAATATAAGGAGAGCAGACAACTTGTCTCTCTTTAATCTTTTGCAAAAGTGAATAAAAGCAAACAAAGAATCAATTTCCCTTGCCTAAGTATCCAATGCACTTTAAAACCAATGTCAAGTGGAAGATGAACAGCTTAAGCTTCACCTACACATTCAAGGTCTTTCTGGATATTTCAGTTCTTGTGGCCAACCTATGGCAAATGAGCCGTTCCCTGGCCCTGGGCTTCTTTAAAATGTTGTCCAAGGAAAAAAGGTTACTGGTTCACTAACAACCGAAAGAAGCAGTGACTTTTTTTTTTTTTTTTTTTTTCCTCAGAACATGTTAAATTGCTTGTTTGAAGTGAGATTAACATTTGGCCCTTGGCTTGACATCTTTCCTCCCATGGAGACAAAGGACAACCATATTGCGAGTGCAGCGAGGAACAGAAGGTTCCTTTTGTTGCAACTGGGCCAAAGAAGCTGGCATCAAGACTCTGCCATTGACTTAACCTGAGTCAGGCTCCTTGGAGCTTTCTCCTCCACTAGACCCTGATCCTGAGTTCTGTCTTTTACCTGCTTAGTCCATTTTTAGCAAGAATCCTGCTGCTTCATTTAGCAGAAGTCCCCCACCCTCACTCTGGACACCTGATCAAATTCCTCATCCCCCACCCTTGATGTATTATCACCCCGGCCTTCCTTCAGTAAGAATCCTGCCAAGTCTGTTTACCCATAATCTCCCTTACCTCAATGTTTCCTCCCACCCCACCCCGGCTATAAATCCTCACTAGCCCTTGTTGTATGTGGAGTTGAGCCCAATCTCTCCGCCCTACTGCAAAACCCTCATTGCAGGAGTCCTTTATCCTTACTGACTTTACCAAGTATTATGAAAAAATGTTTCTTTAACAAAGCATAGCTGGCTAGCATAATGATCTCCAAGTCAGGATACTTGGACTATGTCCCCAGTAAATACCTGCTTCAGTCCACATTCAAACAGTAGGCACTTTGGAGCACCAGGGAGAAGGAACATTAGAGGGAAAACAACAACAAAAAAAGCATGACCTAAAGGTCCATACCCAAGGGTCAAGGGGGAGCATTTAGTATGGAAACAGTATTTTTCAAGAAAGCTATCATGGCTTCTGACATCTGTCACCAACTGGCTATTTGATTTTAGTGAGTCACTAAATAACTGTGAACATCTAATTATTTAAAAATAAGATATTTACACTGGATTGTTATTTTAAAGAAAGTTCACATATTGCACTAATATTGTAAGCTTTATAAATTAAAAAATGAATATTTGGTATTATTGTTACCTGAAAGCTGGGTTTGCCTCTTCGTGGGTGTCTAGCCAAAAGACACAACCAAGCCAAAGATTGGAAGGAAGGAAGGATTTATTACTACGTGCCCCAAGTAAGAACAACGGGGACATTTCCCAAAGCAGTGTCTCCCCTTGACGGCAAAATTGGGGAAGTTTTAAGCTAAGGGTACCTGAATATTCATGAAGGGGCTTGACCAGAGGAGAATTCAGCATAGAATTTGGGCAAAGGTCAACAGAGTCCAAGCTTTAGTTGATTTAAGTCAGGAGGGTCAATATCATCATTCCACTCTCCACCTGGGTGGGAGCCTTAGTTACTGAAGAACTCAAAGATATACTATTATGTATAGCCCTTGAGGAGGAACTAGGGTTCTCCTTTATCAATACACTATTGTTTGACTGCCCTTTCTCTGTTCCTGCATTCCTTTGTTCCCTTAAGATCATTAATTATTGAGACCTGTTCAAGGGCAAGCATTCTGGCCAGGCGTAGATCACAAAATAGCTTCTCTTATGTCAAGAAGGCCATTCCTGCTTCTCTTTCTCCAGGGACCCCCTAACCTATCCGCTTACATTATTATGATCACTTTTGTTTACATTGTCAAGAAAAAAAACTTCTTTAATTGATTGTGAGCAATCCACTTTCTGGAATCCTAGAGCACTGGAAGAGGCTCCATGTGGTTTATATTTGATTCAAAAATTCATCCTGACTATGCTCACGAGAAGAATAAGTCAGCATTTATAAATGTGTGGTCTGCCCTTTCCGATTCCTTGTTCATTTTAATGTTATATAGGTGTTTTTGTTTTTGTTTTTGTTTTTTTTACCGTGGTGCGCGGGCCTCTCACTGTCGCGGCCTCTCCCGTTGCAGAGCACAGGCTCCGGACGCACAGGCTCAGCGACCATGGCTCACGGGCCCAGCCGCTCCGCGGCATGTGGGATCTTCCCGGACCGGGGCACGAATCTGTGTCCCCTGCATCGGCAGGCGGACTCTCAACCACTGTGCCACCAGGGAAAACCTGTTATATAGGTTTTTAGAATATTTTATTCTTACAAGTTTACTTTGTGAAAAATTCATGATTTACATTTTTAGCACATATCACTTACGTCCTTAAACTGCCATTTAAAAATCATCATTCATGGGGCTTCCCTGGTGGCGCAGTGGTTGAGAGTCTGCCTGCCAATGCAGGGGACACGGGTTTGTGCCCCGGTCCGGGAAGATCCCACATGCCGCAGAGCGGCTGGGCCCGTGAGCCATGGCCGCTGAGCCTGCGCGTCCGGAGCCTGTGCTCCGCAACGGGAGAGGCCGCGACAGTGAGAGGCCCGCATACCGCAAAAAAAAAATCATTCATTCAAGATACGTGTGTAGCTCAAAAAGCTATATGGATAAACAATCACTTTAGTTGCGTGGTTTTACTTCCTCTTTAAAGAACATGGGAAGTGGCTAAACGCTATGCCCAACACCCTTGTTCAGCAACAAATGCAGGGTTGGGAGACTCTCCATCTGTAGATGTCGTCCTTTGGTATGCCACAAAAGGCATCAAAGATCATCTTGTAAAACCTATGGTTTTGACATTGTAGAAGTTGAAGGCTAGCAAACAACTTTCTCTAGGTCTCTTATTAGTTTAAGTAATTGAAATGAATTAGCAAGGTCAAGTACCTATTATGTGGCTCCTAAGAACCCAAGGACCACTTCACAATGAAAGAATCCTCTTTCCTTACACAATTCAATTCCTCTGTGGATGGAAGGAAGGAAGGAAGGAAGGAAGGAAGGAGGGAAAAAGGAAAGAAGAAAAGAAAAACTCAGGGGAATAATATTGGATAGGGTGAAAAGCTTCCAGCTGTTTTCAACAGACAATTACAAATAAAACTGGGGTCATCAATGAACAAAAAGAGTAGAAGGAAAAAAAAAAAGAGTAGAAGGTCATAGCCTATGGAGGTGTCTTCTGCCTTGACTAGGGCAAGGGTTTATTGAGCACCCAGCTAGAAGCCAACTTTCATGTAAAATCTTTAAAATCTTCTATACGTTACACCAAGCTCCTAACTACCACCTACTTCCAAACAAACTTAGACTATGCCTAGAAGAATCCAAGTATATCATAATCTATTATCGAGTGTGAATTGACTCTGTAGATATTTAAATTCCCAATGATTGAAAAATTCATTTGGATATTATAACTCATTTTTGTTTGTATGATACTAGAGATGAAGATAATATTCATTTTCCACGTGAAATCCTTTCCTTGAATATCTGGAATTTGCCAGATTTTCCTAATCCTTTTTCTTTCTCCTGGTTTCCCTATGAAGGAAAGGAAAAGGAAGGAAGAAAGGGAGAGAGAGAGGGAGGAATAGAGAGAAAGAGAGAGAGAGGAGGGAAGAGGAAAGAGAAACCCCAATTATTAATGTAAAACTCTACTTTTCTAAGGAGAAAGTAAAACACCTGTGTACAAGTCAGTTAACAGGTGCACCAGGCAATGAAGCTAAAGACTAGGGAAAAGGTTTTTCATTAGAATGAAATATGTTGAGAAGTAGCTAGCATTTGTTAAAGTTTTCCCACATTATCTCATTTAATTCTCATTATAGGTAATCATTTCATTAATTATTTCAACCTCAGAGATGAAGAAGTAGAAGTTAGGAGGTGATAGAACACATAACCAACTATGAAAATACTGGATTGCATCCCAGCCTATTCTGTGGCACATTCTTTTATCACCAGTCTATGATGATGCCTCTAAGCAATAGTCTATTAAGGAATTACTCTATGAATAGCACTGTAACAATCTGAGTTCAGATAGCAGCAAAAACAGAGAAATAGCACATTTGTAGTAATAAAAGTTGCCAGGGCAAGGGAAAGCATACCATTCAGAATTGGGATTAGCAAAAGAAAATACATACTCTGTGTCTGCATACTTTTAGTTGAAGTGGTCCATGACTTTCCTTAAGAGAAAAAGTGGCTAAGAACACTTTAGAAGCCACATACAGAATAATCATGAATAAACTAAGAGAAATCTCAGTAGTTCACCATCAGATCATCGAATCTACCTGCACTTACCTATAGGCAGAAAAGTTCTGTGGTCTTTTTGCAGATAAGCAGAAAAGTACTTAAATGTAAATTCTGTTCAAAGTTAAGAGAAAATACATGGATTTACAAAAAGCTTTGTAACTTTTATTCACTTCCAATTAGGTTGAAAAAAATAAGAAATGTCTACATTCCCTGTGTAGACCCAGTTATTAAGGATTTTCCTTGCTTGCTAAATTGTTAGAGAATAAAGACTGAAAAACATTCTCAAAGAGAAGCTGGGATTGATTTCACACCCAAGGAATAGTGATGCCATTTCTATGGTTAGCACTAAAGAAATAATGAAGTTTATTTTTCTAGACTTATTAAGTAGGCCAAATTCAATGCCTCTGGTGGAATTAAGTGGTGATACTTTTTGACTCCTAAAGGCAGTACAGTTTACCAAATCAAGCCTGGAATTGGAAGTCATGGAGACATATGTTTCCATGCTGTTTTCACAATTTGTTAAATAGGAAAATTACTGAACTCCTCTGAGCCTCAATTTCTTTTTCCACAGAATGGGAAAATGGTGTGTGTATCCCACACACACCCAAACCACAGAGAACTCTGTTATCACCTGATTGTTCACATGAAATAGCATGGTTACTGTTTCTCTACCCACCACAGTTCCTTTTTTTTAATATTTACATATTTCTCACCTTGATGTTTCTGGGACTGGAATATTTCTTACAGTATATGTATATATTTAGTGTGTTGATATTTCTTCTTTTTATTTCTTGAAGAGCTGTTATTAAATTGCTGGTATGTTTTACAATGAAGGAGGTCTCCAGATTGAGGAAACAGAACTCAAAGTCACTAAGATGAACAGATAAACTATAACTAGTTGGTCTTAGTAAGAAAAGTCAATTCATGCAAAAGTGTTATTTGTTGATGCCCAGAATATTTTTTATTATCCCTTACAGTGAAAAATTATTTAACTCACCAAGATTTTTTCCTAAATAACAGGTATTGGGTCATTACTGATATAATAAACTTGCATTGTCTGCATTGCACAAAGGAACCAACAGATTTAGAAAAGTTCATTAGGTATGTCCTTCTGTTTCTTACAGTTACCCCTTGCTCTCACTCTTCTTCTATACATAAGGGCTTAGAAATCAGAAGACTGTAATACCTTGCCACCAAGCAACTTCTCCTAGAAAAACTCAAGCACATGTGTATTAGATTACATGTATTGTTCACAGTAGCTCCAAAATATGTGCAATCTTAATGTCCATAAACAGCAAATGGATAAATTATACAGTATTCACACAATGGAATACTATATAGCAATGAAAATAATCAAGGTATAGCCACTTGCAAAGCATGAATGAAGCTCAAAAAGCACCAAAGTATGCACAGTGTATAATTCCATATAATAGAATTTAAAACACAGAAAAAACCAACCTATAATTTATAGGGATACATATATGGGTAGTAATATGAAGAAGAACAACAAAATGATTATCATAAAGCTCCGGATAATGATCATCTCTAGGAGAGAATAATGAGGCTATAATTTGTGATGTGTACACTGTACTCTTCTGAGCACTGGAAATGCTCTAATTGTCTGGATGTGGATACATGAGTGCTGACTCTATGAAAATTCATTAAACTATGGTTCACACAGTGTGGAAAAAATATATATGGAGCAAATAAGGGCTCAGAAATTTTATTATCTGTGAACTACAGGAAAATTTGCTTAAAAATGTAATCTGGCAATTTTGTTTTTTATCTTCCCCCAGAAAAGGAAGGCACCAGTTGTAAAAGATTCTGTCAGTCCTCTCCTGTCCTTTCTCTGTATACAACTTAGATTCCAGGCCATTCTGCCCCAATGCAGAAGCACCCTGAATCGTTATTGCACCAGGGGAGCAAAAGCACCCCATCCCCCAGCATATCTGCAGCTGCATGCTTTCTCTATGCCTATATCTGAAGAGCCAAAGGCAGCTAGAGAATTTCACTCGTCATTGCACATCCTTACAGCCATAAATTCATGAACATGATCTCAAACGGGCCTGCAAAACTGCAAGAAAGAACTCTGGTTCTTTCTGCTCTCTCACTCTCTGCAGTAACAATTTTATACCTTGTCCTCACTCCTCAAACACTCTGCCCCTCAGTCCCAACCCCTAGTCCTACAGATGCATGTACTTTTCCTTAAGAGAAAAGTCAGAATTCTTCAGCTTCCTTCTGAGGAATATACTATGCAACAAATCTGCCTCCCCTCCCTCCTTTTACAGAAGATAAACTGTCCTTCCTTGTATTTGAGTCTGATTCCTCTACCCATGTGTAGAATTCCCATTCTCACAAACTTCAGAATGTTTGCGTTCTGCCTGGAATATTCAACATCTTTCTTCCTTTCAATTTAATTTCCCATTAAATATACTATATCAAATTTTGATCCAGCAGCCCTTTCCAGATATAACCATCCCTCTCTCCAAAAAGATGAACCAATTTCAAAAATGTTTATACTCATAACCTTCATTTATCCATACTTCACCGAATTTTCAGACAAACCAGTTATCTCCCTCTGTTATGACACTAGAATAGTTCTATGGTAACCATGTCACTGAGTCCAGTAGGTATTTTTTAGTCTTCATCCTATCTCACCTCCCACTAGCTTTCAATCCTATTTGACTACTTTTTCCTGGAAGCATTGTCTTCCTTTTACTTCTTTGTATACTACTGACATATCTATATCCTGCTTTTCTCCTTAACTCCCTGACAACTTCTCAGTCTTATTCCCATGCACCTCTTCTTCATGTTGACATTTGAAACTGAAGTTCTTCAAGGTTAAAGATCAGGGCCATTTTTCCTCTGACCCTATGCTCTCCTAGGCTGTACAATACTGGCCCATAACTTCAATTACCAAAATATGCAAAATTCTCAAACGCCAACCAACACTGTACTACTAAGCTCTGGGATGACCTGACATCACCACTTACATGTCTCAAGTTCATACCTAACTAAACATATTCAAACTGAAATTATGATCTTCACTTTTTCCTATATCCTTTGCCTAATGGGATGGCACAGTGTAGGCTAAATACTCTGAATCGTTTTGATACTTTCATTTCTTTCACCCAATTTATCACCAAGTTCTATTGATATTACACCCTCGACTACTACAAGCTGCCATTGTTTCTTCTTGAAACCACTGAAATAGATCTCTAAGTAGCTAATCTGCAATGTTCGGGTGTACTTCTCAGTACATTTTCTTTGCTGCATTCTCCAAGATCCTTTAAAACAGAATTTATTATAACCACTTCTCTCCCACCTCAATTTAAAAACCTTCGATGAAATTCTGTTGCCTAACAATGCTCTGCATGATCTATTACCTACAAATATTTCAAACCTTATCTTGTACCTGCAGCCCTGAAATTTCTAAATTTTTTTACTTTCTTTGCACACTTTTGCCTTGAATAATCAAACCTCTACCACTCTTCCTCACTCTTTTTATGTGTATGGATATGTGTATATATACATCTGTTTACATATAGAAAAAGACAAACACATTGTTTTTCTTCTTTTCCTTTTCAAAGATTATTATTTAAGCATGGAGAAAACTACATAAATAAGATGTGATGTCAGTTGTACCCACCACCCATATATAATAAAGGTATCATTGTCAAAACTGCTTAATGTCACTTCTAAGAAAATAAATATTATAAATACAATGTTCCCATGGAATTTCTTTCCAATTTTATTCCTCTCTTTCTCAAGAGGCATCCAGACTCTGGAAATTTGTGGTTTTCCTTTCAAGTCCACAAATCCTTATGTATTTATAATCCATTTATTTTCTCCCTCTTTCTCTCTGTCTGACTAAAACAGCAATATACTGCATTGTTTTTTGCATTTTCCATCATTATGAAAAAGTAATATTATTATACTTATAATTCTGCAAGAAGGTTTCAATGTTATAATTTTGATACACATAAAATATATACGTGAAAATAATGTACTCATTAACACTGAAAGTATTCATCTTTCCTCCATTGAGGAATATTTCTTTTTTGCTTGCCTTTCTTTTTGCAACTATAAAAAATGTCACAAGGGCTTCCCTCGTGGCGCAGTGGTTGAGAGTCCGCCTGCCGATGCAGGGGACGCGGTTCGTGCCCCGGTCCGGGAAGATCCCACATGCCGCGGAGTGGCTGGGCCCGTGAGCCATGGCCGCTGAGCTTGCGCGTCCGGAGCCTGTGCCCCGCAACGGGAGAGGCCACAACAGTGAAGGCCCGCATACCGCAAAAAAAAAAAAAAAAGTCACAAGAAAGTCCTTATATGTCTCCATATGCATATGTGTAAGAGTTTCTCCTGAATATATACTGGAAATTGATGGATATTAGTGTACACACAACTTCAGCATTATTAAATATTGGCAAATTGCTTTCCAACATGGTTGTAGGCACTTAAAGCAGCAATATGTTTCCCCCCGCTACATTTTCCCAGTAAATACAACTCTAGGCTTCCAATGCTGAAACCAGGTCCTTTGGTTTAAATAGGTACTGTACAAACTCCCTTTCCATTGGCTTGTCCACATGGAGCTTTATATGGATACCCAAAACAAGCTTTGATAAAGTGTTTTGGCTTGTGCTAAATAAGAGAAAAAAAATGTCTGGTAGCTTCAACACATTCTAACTTAAGTGTGATTTACTTCCACTACTCTCTACAGTTTGACGAGCAGATATTATAATATCTTAGTATTATATTAAGATTATAATACTGACTTTGTTTATAGAAATATTGTAACTGAAACTATTTTTTAATTGAAATATGGTTGATATACAATATTATGTTAGTTTCAGGTATACTGCTTCTCCAGCCAGAACAAACAATAAATTTTAAGATTGTGAATTTAAAAAAAAAATTTTTTTTAATTGAGGTATAGTTGTTTTACAATGTTGTATTAGTTTCTACTGTACAGCTAAGTGTAGTTCCCTGTGCTATACAGCAGGTTCTTATTGGTTACATATTTTATACATATTGGTGTATATATGTCAATCCCAATCTCCCAGTTCATCCACCCCTCCCCACTTTCCCCCCTTGGTGTCCATACGCTTGTTCTCTGCATCTGTGTCTCTATTTCTGCCTCGCAAACCGGTCATCTGTACCATTTTTCTAGATGCCACCTATATGCATTATTTGTTTTTCTCCTTCTGACTTACTTGACTCTGTGTGACAGTCTCTAGGTCCATCCACGTCTCTACAAATGACCCAGTTTCATTCCTTTTTATGGCTAATATTCCACTGTATATATGTACCACATCTTCTTTATCTATTCATCTGTCGATGGGCATTTAGGTTACTTGCATGGCCTGGCTATTGTAAACAGTGCTGCAATGAACACTGGGGTGCATGTGTCTTTTTGAATTATGGTTTTCTCTGGGTATATGCCCAGGAGTGGGATTGCTGGGCCATATGGTAATTCTATTTTCAGTTTTCTAAGGAACCTCCATACTGTTCTCCATAGTGGCTGTATCAATTTACATTCCCACCAACAGTGTAAGAGGGTTCCCTTTTCTCCACACCCTCTCCAGCATTTGTTGGTTGTAGATTTTCTGATGATACCCATTCTAACTGGTGTGAGGTGATACCTCATTGTAGTTTTGATCTGCATTTCTCTAATAATTAGTGATGTTGAGCAGCTTTTCATGTGCTTCTTGGCCATCTGTATGCCTTCTTTGGAGAAATGTCTATTTAGGTCTTCTGACCACTTTTGGATTGGGTTGTTTTTTTTGATATTGAGCTGCATGAGCTGTTTATATATTTTGGAAGCAATATTTTTTAATGTATTTTATTGAAGTTTACTTTATTTACAATGTTGGTTAGTTTCTGGTGTATAGCAAAATGATTCAGATATATATATATATATAATATATATATTCATATTCTTTTCCATTATTGTTTATTACAGGATATTAAATATAGTTCCCTGTGCTATAGCGTAGGACCTTGTTTATCCATTCTATATATAATAGTTTGCATCTGCTAATCCCAAACTCCCAATCCATCTCTCCTCCATCCCACCTCCCCCTTGGCAACCACAAGTCTGTTCCCTATTATCTGTGAGTCTGTTTCTGTTTCATAGATTAAGTTCGTTTGTTTCATATTTTAGATTCCACATATAAGTGATATCATATGGTATTTGTCTTTCTCTTTCTGACTCACTTCACTTAGTATTATAATCTCTGGGTCCATCCATGTTGCTGCAAATGGCATTGTTTATGATAACCAAGACATGGAAGCAACCTTAGTGTCCACTGACAGATGAATGGCTAAAGAAGATGTTATATTTACCTGATTACTAGAGATTAAGCATATTTTCATATGTATCCATCATTTGAATTTCCTCTTCCTAAATTGACTCTAGATGTTGTTTGCTCATTCTATTTTTATTTTGGCTAGTTTTTCTTATTGATCTGTAAGTTCTATAAGCATTCTTTTAATTAATCCTGGGCTGGTTTTTGGTTAGTTTTTTTTTTTTTTTTTTTTGGCCGTGCCAAGCGGCATACAGGATCTTAGTTCCCTGGCCAGGGATCGAACCCAAGCCCCCTGCATCTGAAGCACAGAGTCTTAACCACTGGACCACCAGGGAATCCTTCGGTCTCATTTTATATGTTGCTAATATCATTTTCCAAACTGTAGCCTATTTTAAAACTTAGCTCATGTAATATATTTAGACATATAGAAACTTAAAAAATATAATGCCAAGTTTATCAATATTTTACATTTTAATTTTTGTGATTGTTTCTTGTTCAAAAAACCTTATCCGGGACTTCCCTGGTGGTCCAGTGGTTAAGAACCTGCCTTACAGTGCAGGGATGCGGGTTCGATCCCTGGCTGGGGTACTAAGATCCCACATACCCCGGGGAAACTAAGCCTGCATGCTCTGGAGCCCACCCTCTGGAGCCCATGCGCCACAACTAGAGAGAAGCCTGTGCACGGCAACAAAGATCCCACGTGCCTCAACTAAGACCTGACACAGCCAAATAAATTTAAAAAAAAAAGGGCTTCCCTGGTAGCACAGTGGTTGAGAGTCTGCCTGCCGATGCAGGGGACACGGGTTTATGCCCCGGTCCAGGAAGATCCCACATGCCACAGAGAGGCTAGGCCAGTGAGCCATGGCGGCTGAGCCTGCGCTCTGCAACGGGAGAGGCCACAACAGTGAGAGGCCCGCGTACCGAGAAAAAAAAAAAAAAAAAAAAAAACCTTATTCTACCATGACACTCCCCTGTATTTTTCTCTAAGTTTGTTTGTTTTGTATTTAAAGCACTAGACCATGTGGGATTTGTCCTATGTGCAGGAGGATAAGGTGGGGACCTAATCTCATAATTTTCCAAATCAAATTGTCAGATATCTGAAAGCAGTTTATTAAACAGACCAGAGACTGGCAAACTGTGGCTTATGGGCCAGCTGCCTAGTTTTGTAAATAAAGCTGTACTAAACACAGCCCCCCTCATCCTGTTATATATTTGGTTCCTTTTGTGCTACAACAGCAGAGCTGAGTAGTTGTGACAGGGACTATATGGCACCCAATACCTAAAATAGTTAATATCTGGCTCTTAAAGAAATTTTCCAATGCCCAGACTAGTCAATCATTTGTTTACTGTTTTATAAACTGTGATATATGCCAAGTTCCCATAAAGGATTTGCTTCTGGAATCTTTATTCTGTTGTTTCCCTCTAAGTCCATTCTTCTGCCTCTATCAGACTGTTCTCATTACCATAGCTTTATAACATATTTGGGTACCTAGTACAGCAATTTATTTCTACCTACCTCCCACCTTATTCTGCTCTAAAAATGTCATGTCTGTCTGTTATCAGAAATTCTAAATTCTAAATCATCTATCTAAATTTAAGATCACTCTGTGAAAGCTCTGTGGAAAAAAATACATTTAGATGTTTATTTGCATGTGAGAAGATGTGACATCTTTAAGATACTGTGTCTTTCATCCATGAAGTGAGATATCTCTTTATTAATATAGGCCTTCTTTTATGTACTTTATAAAAAAATTTCTTTTAAACATCTTTATTGGAGTATAATTGCTTTACATGGTTGTGTTAGTTTTTGCTGTATAACAAAGTGAATCAGCTATACGTATACATATATCCCCATATCCCCTCGCTCTTGTGTCTGTACTTTGTAAAATTTTAAAGTTTTCTCTATAGTAGCTTTGTACATCTTGGCAGATTGATTCTTAGGTATGTTCCCAATCTCTTCTTTATAACTTTTACCTCTCAAATTTCCTTTTTCCATTTCTGTGCTGCATTGTGGATAATATTCTCAGATCTATCTTTCAGTTGACTAAATCTCCCTTTAAATGTGCCTAATCTGCTATTTAACATTCATTGAGGTTTTTTATATCAAGGGCTATAATTTTATTTCTAGAAGTTTTATTTGATTCTTTTTAAAATATGGCTGTTCTTCTTATACTTTCCATTTTTTCTAATCCTTATTTTATCCACCTAATCCTTTCAACATATTTACTTTATAGTGCCTTTCAAATTGTTCTAGTCACTCACACCATGGGTATCCTTAATTTTTATCTCCTTTCTATTGCTGATTCCCCTCATGTGGAATCTAATGTGCCCTTTGTTTTGACAAAATTCCTACAGATGGTTTTTAAATTCCTCCTGGCAATTGCCGTGTGTGTGTGTGTGTGTGTGTGTGTGTGTGTGTGTTGTTTGCAGCTGTTGTTTTATTGATTAGAATAATCTCACAGTAATTTCACCACCTTGAGGATACATTCTACATGTTGGTATTTAAATTAAGACTCCATGACAATGTCTCTCACAGGAGTCACCCAGAGTTCCAGGACAGAGTCAAGCTTCTTTGTCACTTGGCCTTTTTTGATTCCACTTCCTTCAAGGTCCTCTGCCCCTTTCAAAGGCCCAGTGGGCACATCTTTCCAGTTATGTAGATGTTAAATCCTCAGACTCAATCCTCTTCTGACATTTCCCCAGTTCCTTGCAACATCACTTCCCAAGCAGGTTCTTTAAGATTCCGCTTTATTTCTGCTATAAGGGGATTCCACGACCTTCCTTCAACTTCCATCATATTTGTTTTATTGTTTTTGTTGTTATAGCTAGCTCAACATATTTTATATACTTGCAAGAAAAAGTATACTTAATTCTGGCATTGTGATGCTGCAAACAAAGCTGCCAGTTAAATGGGTCTTGTTCTTCAAATTTCAACTTCCTCAAGAAAAGATCCCCTACCCCAACTCCCCAATGTAGATCAGATGTCCTGTGACATGCTCTTATTGCAGTATTGACACCTATCACAAATAATCTTTTGTCTTAAAGCTGGATCACTATCCTAGACTCCTCTTTCGTTCTTCAAGATGATATTATTTCAGAATTTTCCCTGGCTTTCTTCACCACTAGAATTTGGTTGGTTAGAACTACTTTTCCATTTCAATAATCTTCCTAACCTTGGATCTTGGACTTCACAACTGGAGATGTTAATTCAGTAAGTTTGCCCAGGTCTTTCACAGTAAAACTAACAAGGACTGAGGTAGTTTTTTTCAAGCTGTTCTAAAGAAAAATAAAATATACTTACAAAAAAATGTTGATACTTTCTTACTCTACACTTGAAACACACAGAAAAACACACAAATGAATGTTTTCTAGAATAACGATATGGTTAAAGTGATTTCTATTTCCATCACTTACTAGAAAAAATGAGCATTAATTTCACATATTCCTTATACCACAACAAGGTATCCTATTTAAAAGATACCTTGCTAAATAAATATAGGAAACAGAAGTTAGAAATAAAAATTAATATGTAATAGAAGTCTATGGCACAACGACAATTATAAGCTGAAAGTTTTAACAGAGTTATCTCAGTAAGTAATATATGAAATGGCTATAATACAATAAATATAGAAATAAGTTGAAAAACAGTTTAATAAGATTCACATATTTTATATTTGGGGGCCTTCTATCCAATAAAAATAAAATACATTCAGACGCTCAAGAAAAATTTAAATACAAATATATATTATACTGTTAGCAATACACAAAACACACTAAATCATGCAAAGATGAAGCAAGTAGGGAATTCTTTAGTAGTCCAGTGGTTAGGACTTGGCACTTTCACTGCTGGGGCCCGGGTTTCATCCCTGGTCAGGGAACTAAGATCCCACAAGATGTGCAGCACAGCCAGAAAAAAAAGAAAAAAAAAGAAACAAGTAGAAAAACTATGTAAAACAATATAAAATAACATGTAATTAACTGTAGAAGAATAGCGAATAAACTAATTTGGAAATTAAATATACATAGTATACCTTCTAAATAACTTGGGTTATAGAGGAAACTAAAACCAAAATAAGGGATTTTTTTTAAATGATTAGAATTGGGATTTCTCTGGTGGTGCAGTGGTTAAGAATCGCCTGCCAATGCAGGCGACACTGATTCAATCCCTGGTCTGGGAAGATCCCACATGCCGTGGAGCAACTAAGCCCATGCACCACAACTACTGACCCTGTGCTCTAGAGCCTGTAAGCCACAGCTACTGAGCCTGCGTGCTACAACTACTGAAGCACACGCACCGAGAGGCCGTGCTCCAAAATAAGAGAAGCCACCTCAACGAAAAACCCATGCACTACAAGCAAGAGTAGCCCCCGTTCGCTGCAACTAGAGAAAGTCTGCACACAGCAACGAAGACCCAGAGCAGCCAAAGATAAATAAATACATTTATTTATTTATTTTTTAAATGTTCAGAATTGCGAGCATTCTGTACATGTCATCTATAGCATTCAGAGAAAAAATACACTATTCAGTTCAGTTATTAGAAAATAACACAGCATTTTCAGTAAAGTGTAGTACTCTATAGAGTACTCTGTTACTCTATACAGAGTGCTAGTATATACAGCATTAGTACAGAGTACTAAAAACTAATGAAACATTCAAAATAAAATTTTAAAAAAGAAAATATTAAATAATAATAAAACTAAACCAAGAACTAATCCTTAAGAAAAGACAGATTAAAGATAAAATCTGGGACTTCCCTGGTGACACAGTGGTTAAGAATCCACCTGCCAATGCAGGGGACACGGGTTCGAGCCCTGGGCCAGAAAGATCCCACATGCCGTGGAGCAACTAAGCCTATGCGCCACAACTACTGAACCTGCACTCTAGAGCCCGCAAACCACAACTACTGAAGCCCGCCGGCCACAACTACTGAAGCTTGCGAGACTAGAGACCATGCTCTGCAACAAGAGAAGCCACAGCAATGAGAAGCCCGTGCACCGCAATGAAGAGTAGCCCCTGCTTGCCACAGCTAGAGAAAGCCCACATCCAGCAACAAAGACCCAACGCAGCCAATAAATTAAAAAATAAATGTATTTTAAAAAATAAAAATTAAAAATTAAAAATTAATTAATTTAACAAAATAAATAAAAACAATAAAGATAAATCCAGACAACCTGACCAAAAATAATATACAGCAATAGCAACATGAAAGCTAATGTAACTCTACACAGATGTCTTTAAAAGGTAAATACTCTATGTCAATGAGCTTGAAAATCAGTTGATATATACATGTATAAAATATGTAATATGTATGTATATATGTGTACATAATCAGTTGATATATATATAATACATATATGCATGTATATGTATATCAATTGGTATATCAATATATATATTCAAGATAATCAAACAAAAATTCAATCCTAACCACCTAAAAAAGTAATAACCACCTAAAAAAGTGAAAAAAACTCCATCAATTAGTAGTAAAATTATATAATATCTTATGAAACAAATGTGAAATACTATGTTAAGCAGAACATTCAGAAGAGAAATTAGCTACCAAAAAACTTAGCAAAATATATAAATCCATCAAAACTTTATAAGCAAGAGAGAGAAAGCACAGAACTGTGAAATGCTTTGATTATCTTCTGTCAGTACAAGTACTGACAGCAAGGCAGTGTGGTTTAAGTAAAACAGAGTCAAAAATGGGCGGAAGGGCTTCCCTGGTGGCGCAGTGGTTGAGAGTCCGCCTGCCGATGCAGGGGACGCGGGTTCGTGCCCCAGTCTGGGAGATCCCACGTGCCGCGGAGTGGCTGGGCCCGTGAGCCATGGCCGCTGAGCCTGCGCGTCTGGAGCCTGTGCTCTGCAACGGGAGAGCCCACAGCGGTGAGAGGCCCGCGTACCAGAAAAAAAAAAAAAAAAAAATGGGCGGAAGACCTAAATAGACATTTCTCCAAAGAAGACATACAGATTGCCAACAAACATATGAAAAGATGTTCAAGGTCACTAATTATTAGTGAAATGCAAATCAAAACAAAAATGAGGTATCACCTCACACCAGTTAGAATGGACATCATCAAAAAAGTCTAGAAACCATGAATGCTGGAGGGTGTGTGAAGAAAAGGGAACCCTCCTGCACTGTGATGGGAATGTAAACTGATACAGCCACTATGGAAAACAGTACGGAGGTTCCTTAAAAAACTAAAAATCGAACTACCACATGACCCACCAATCCCACTACTGAGCATATACCCTGAGAAAACCATAATTCAAAATGGGTCATGTACCACAATGTCCATTGCAGCACTATTTACAATAGCTAGGACATGGAAGCAACTTTTTTAAAAAATTTAATTTTACTTCTCTTTTATACAGCAGATTCTTATTAGTCATCCATTTTATACACATCTGTGTATACATGTCAATCCCAATCGCCCGGTTCATCACACCACCACCACCACCACCACCCCCGCTGCCTTCCCACCTTGGTGTCCATATGTTTGTTCTCTATATCTGTGTCTCAATTTCTGCGCTGCAAACCGGTTCATCTGTACTATTTTTCTAGGTACCACATATATGCGTTAATATACGATATTTGTTTTTCTCTTTCTGACTTACTTCACTCTGTATGACAATCTCTAGATCCATCCACGTCTCAACAAATGACCAAATGTCGTTCCTTTTTATGGCTAATATTCCACTGTATATATGTACCACATCTTCTTTATCTATTCATCTGTCGATGGGCATTTAGGTTACTTGCATGGCCTGGCTATTGTAAACAGTGCTGCAATGAACACTGGGGTGCATGTGTCTTTTTGAATTATGGTTTTCTCTGGGTATATGCCCAATAGTGGGATTGCTGGATCATATGGTAATTCTATTTTTAGTTTTTTAAGGAACCTCCATACTGTTCTCCATAGTGGCTGTATCAATTTACATTCCCACCAACAGTGTAAGAGGGTTCCCTTTTCTCCACATCCTCTCCAGCATTTGTTGTTTGTAGATTTTCTGATGATGCCCATTCTAACTCGTGTGAGGTGATACCTCATTGTAGTTTTTATTTGCATTTCTCTAATAATTAGTGATGCTGAGCAGCTATTCATGTGCTTCTTGGCCATCTGTATTTCTTCTTTGGAGAAATGTCTGTTTAGGTCCTCAGTCCATTTTTGGATTGGGTTGTTTGTTTTTTTAATATTGAGCTGGAAGAGCTGTTTATATATTTTGGAGATTAATCATTTGTCTGTTGATTTGTTTGCAAATATTTTCTCCCATTCTGAGGGTTGTCTTTTTGTCTTATTTCTGGTTTCCTTTGCTATGCAAAAGCTTTGAAGTTTCATTAGGTCCCATTTGTTTATTTTTGTTTTTATTTCCATTACTCTAGGAGGTGAATCAAAGAAAATCTTGCTGTGATTTATGTCAAAGAGTGTTCTTCCTATGTTTTCCTCTAAGAGTTTTATAGTGTCCGGTCTTACAAAGGTCTCGAATCCATTTGGAGTTTATTTTTGTGTATGGTGTTAGGGAGTGTTCTAATTTCATTCTTTTAGATGTAGCTGTCCAGTTTTCCCAACACCAATTATTGAAGAGACTGTCTTCTCCATTGTATATCCTTGCCTCCTTTGTCATAGATTAGTTAACCATAGGTGCGTGGGTTTATCTCTGATCTTTCTATCTTGTTCCAAGGATCTATGCTTCTGTTCTTGTGCCAGTACCAGACTGTCTTGATGACTATAGCTTTGTAGTATAGTCTGAAGTCAGGGAGTCTGATTCATCCAGCTCTGTTTTTTTCCCTCACGCCTGCTTTGGCTATTCAGTGTCTTTTGTGCCTCCATACAAATTTTAACATTTTTTGTTCTACTTATGTAAAACATGCCATTGGTAATTTGATAGGGATTGCATCAAATCTGTAGATTGCTTTGGATAGTATAGTCATTTTCACAATATTGATTCTTCCAATCCAAGAACACTGTATATCTCTCCATCTGTTGGTATCATCTTTTATTTCTTTCAACAGTGTCTTATAGTTTTCTGCATACAGGTCTTTTGTCTCCCTAGGTAGGTTTATTCCTAGGTATTTCATTCTTTTTGTTGCAGTGGTACATGGGAGTGTTTCCTTAATTTCTCTTTCAGATTTTTCATCATTAGTGTATAGAAATGCAAGAGATTTCTGTGCATTAATTTTGTATCCTGCAACTTTACCAAATTCATTGATTAGCTCTAGTAGTTTTCTGGTGGCATCATTAGGATTCTCTAAAATCATTTGTCATTTGCAAACGGTGACAGTTTTACTCCTTGTTTATCAATCTGTATATCTTTTATTTCTTTTCCTTCTCTGATTGCCGAGGCTAGGACTTCCAAAACTATGTTGAATAGTAGTTGTGTGAGTGGACATCCTTGTCTTGTTCCTGATCTTACAGGAAATGCTTTCAGTTTTTCACCATTGAGATTGTTGTTTGCCGTGGGTTTGTCATATATGGACTTTATTATGTTGAGGTAGGTTCCCTCTGTGCCCACTTTCTGGAGAGTTTTTATCATAAATGGTGTTGAATTTTGTCAAAAGCTTTTTCTGCAACTATTGAGATGATCATATGGTTTTTCTTCTTCAATTTGTTAATATGGTGTATCACATTGATTGATTTGCATATATCAAAGAATGCTTGCATACCTCGGATAAATCCCACTTGATCATGGTGTATGATCCTTTTAACGTGCTGTTGTATTCTGTTTGCTAGTATTTTGTTGAGGATTTTTGTATCTATATTCATCAGAGATACTGGTGTGTAATTTTCTTTTTTTGTAGTATCTTTGTCTGGTTTTGGTATCAGGGTGATGGTGGCCTCCCAGAATGAGTTTGGGAGTGTTCCTTCCTCTGCAATTTTTTGGAAGAGTTTGACAAGGATGGGTGTTAGCTCTTCTCTAAATGATAGAATTCACCTGTGAAGCCATCTGCCCCTGGACTTTTGTTTGTTGGAAGATTTTTAATCACAGTTTCAATTTCATTACTTGTGATTGGTCTGTTCATACTTTATACTTCTTCCTGCTTCAGTCTTGGAAGGTTATACCTTCCTAAGGATTTGTCCATTTCTTCCAGGTTGTCCATTTTATTGGCATAGAGTTGCTTGTAGTAGTCTCTTAGGATGCTTTGTATTTCTGTGGTGTCTGTTGTAACTTCTCCTTTTTCATTTCTAATTTTATTGATTTGAGTCCTATCCCTCTTTTTCTTGATGAGTCTGGCTAATGGTTTATCAATTTTGTATATCTTCTCAAAGAAACAGCTTTTAGTTTTATTGATCTTTGCTATTGTTTTCTTTGTTTCTATTTCATTTATTTCTGCTCTGATCTTTATTTCTTTCCTTCTGCTAACTTTCGGTTTTGTTTGTTCTTCTTTCTCTAGTTCGTTTAGGTGTAAGGTCAGATTGTCTATTTTAGATTTTTCTTATTTCCTGATGTAAGACTGTATTGCTATAAACTTCCCTCGTAGAACTGTTTTTGCTGCATCCCATAGGTTTTGGATCTTGTTTTGTCATTTGTCTCTAGGTATTTTTGTGTGTGTGTGTGTGGTACACGGGCCTCTCACTGTCGTGGCCTCTCCCATTGAGGAGCACAGGCTCTGGATACGCAGGCTCAGCGGCCATGGCTCACAGGCCCAGCCGCTCCGTGGCATGTGGGATGTTCCCGGACCAGGGCACAAACCCATGTCTGCTGCATTGGCAGGCAGACTCTCATCTAGGTATTTTTTGATTTCCTCTTTCATTTCTTCAGTGATCTCTTGGTAATTTACTAATGTATTGTTTAGCCTCTATGTGCTTTGTGTTTTTTACATTTTTTTCCTGTAATTCATTTTTAATCTCATGGCGTTCTGGTCAGAAAAGATGCTTGATATGATTTCAATTTTCTTAAATTTACTGAGGCTTGATTTGTGACCCACGATGTGATCTATCCTGGAGAATGTTCCAGGCGCACTTGAGAAGAAAGTGTAATCTGCTGTTTTTGGATGGAATGTCCTATAAATATCAATTAAATCTATCTGGTCTATCATGTCATTTAAAGTTTCTATTTCCTTATTTATTTTCATTTTGGATGATCTGTCCATTGGTGTAAGTGAGGTGTTAAAGTCCCCCACTAGTACTGTGTTACTGTCGATTTCCTCTTTTATACCTGTTAGCAGTTGCCTTTTGTATTGAGGTGCTATGTTGGGTACATATATATTTATAATTTTTATATCTTCTTCTTGGATTGATCTCTTGATCATTACATAGTGGCCTTCCTTGTCTCTTGTAACATTCTTTATTTTAAAGTCTGTTTTACCTGGTATGAGTATTACTACTCCAGGATTCTTTCGATTTCCATTTGCATGGAATATCTTTTTGCATCCCCTCACTTTCAGTCTGTATGTGCCCCTAGGCCTGAAGTGGGTGTCTTGTAGACAGCATATATATGGGTCTTGTTTTTGTATCCATTCAGCAAGCCTGTGTCTCTTAGTTGGAGCATTGAATCCATTCACGTTTAAGGTAATTATTGATATGTATGTTCCTATGACCATTTTCTTAATTGTTTTGGGTTTGTTTTTGTAGGTCCTTTTCTTCTCTTGTGTTTCCCACTTAGAGAAGTTCCTTTAGCATTTGTTGTAGAGCTGGTTTGGTGGTGCTGAATTCTCTTAGTTTTTGCTTGTCTGTAATGCTTTTGATTTCTCCATCGAATCTGAATGAGATCCTTGTCGGGTATAGTTATCTTGGTTGTAGGTTCTTCCCTTTCATCACTTTAAGTATATCATGCCACTCCCTTCTGGCTTGTAGAGTTTCTGCTGAGAAATCAGTTGTTAACCTTATGGGAGTTCCCTTGTATGTTATTTGTCATTTTTCCCTTCCTGCTTTCAATAATTTCTCTTTGTCTTTTATTTTTGCCAATTTGATTACTATGTGTCTCAGTATGTTTCTCCTTGGGTTTATCCTGTATTGGCCTCTCTGTGCTTCCTGGACTTGGGTGGCTATTTCCTTTCCCATGTTAGGGAAGTTTTCAACTATAATCTCTTGAAATATTTTTTTGGGTATTTTCTCTCTCTCTTCTCTTTCTGGGACCACTGTTATGCCAATCTTGTTGCATTTAATGTTGTCCCAGAGATCTCTTAGGCTGTCTTCATTTCTTTTCATTCTTTTTTCTTTATTCTGTTCTGCAGCAGTGAATTCCACCATTCTGTCTTCCAGGTCACTTATCTGTTCTTCTGCCTCAGTTATTCTGCTACTGATTCCTTCTCGTGTAGTTTTTATTTCAGTTATTGTATTGTTCATCTCTGTTTGTTTGTTCTTTAATTCTTCTAGGTCTTTGTTAAACATTTCTTGCATCTTCTCGATCTTTGCCTCCATTCTTTTTCCGAGGTCCTGGATCATCTTCACTATCATTATTCTGAATTCTTTTTCTGGAAGGTTGCCTATCTCCACTTCATTTAGTTGTTTTTCTGGGCTTTTATCTGGTTCCTTCATCTGGTACATAGCCCTCTGTCTTTTCATCTTGTCTATCTTTCTGTGAATGTGGTTTTTGTTCCACCGGCTGCAGGACTGTAGTTCTTCTTGCTTCTCCCTACAGACTTCCAGAGCTGGGAGGGTCCACGCCCGTGATGCTAGACTCTCCTGCCTTCCTTGGATAAGGTGGGATACGCCGAGGTCACTGTTAGTGTTGGAGGGGCTCCTGCAGAGGCGGGGGGTGGCTTTGCCTCACCGTGAGGACAAGGACGCTGGCAGCAGAAGTTCTGGGAAGTACTCCTTGGTGTGAGCCCTCCCAGAGTCCGCCATTAGCCCCACCAAAAACTGGAAGCAACTTAAATGTCCATTGACAGATGAATAAATAAAGATGTGGTACATATATACAATGGAATATTACTCAGCCATAGAAAGAAATGAAACTGAGTTATTTGTAGTGAGGTGGATGGACGTAGAGTCTATCATACAGAGTGAAGTAGGTCAGAAAGAGGAAAACAAATACCATATGCTAACACACATATATGGAATCTAGAAAATGGTACTGATGAACCTAGTGTCAGGGCATGAATCAAGACACAGACGTAGAGAACTGACTTTAGGACACAAAGAGGGAAGGGGAAGCATTGACATATATACACTACCAAATGTAAAATGGATGGCTAGTGGGAAGCTGCTGCATAGCACAGGGAGATGAACTCAATGCTTTGTGATGACCTAGAGGGGTGGTATAGGGAAGGTGGGAGGGAGGCTCAAGAGCGAGGTGATATGGGGATATATGTATACATATAGCTGATTCACTTTA
The DNA here is from genome assembly GCF_964165515.1 of Mesoplodon bidens. Lineage (NCBI taxonomy): Eukaryota > Metazoa > Chordata > Mammalia > Artiodactyla > Ziphiidae > Mesoplodon > Mesoplodon bidens. Next base: position 162,040,073 of record NC_138176.1, on the reverse strand, counting down.
TGGTACAGCAGAAACTAATACAACATTGTAAGCAATTATATGCCAATAAAGATGTGAAAAAAAATTTTTTTAATAAATAAATAAATAAATAAAATAGAGTCAGTGCCTCAAAAGAGAGATGACACTCAGCTCCTCCATTGCCAGTTATTCTGGCACTAGAATCTCCATTTTGCATTAATTACAGTATCATCAACTTAAACTTTGACAACAAAGTAAACAGTAATTAGTGGCTGGTTAACCTTACCCTGAGGAGTATCTGGAAAGGAGTTTGAGAGTGATTTATGCCACACAGAATGAGATGCAGGGGAAAGAATTTCCTTTACAAATATAAGAGGTATCTTGAGCCTGTATGTTTGAAATAATTCTGCATGAGGCGAAAAGCACTCCAGCTAATTCTGGCCAGTGATATTTCACGAGTTGGTTATCTCCACTGTCCACCCATTGTGTTAGAGAGTAACTGCTACCTGGGAAGAACAAAGGTTTGGATAATGTAAAAATACATTGTCCTCCTGCCTTGGGATCTGAGCAGTGACAGCTACCTATTGGTTAATAACTTATCCCTGTCCCTTGTTATAATCAGCAATGTTGGACCCTTCTAGCAGGGCTAGGAGAGGATTAACAACCACAAGGTGGAAAACAATAAACTTGTGCTAAAAGACAATAAAAACCTGAGCAACAGACAGTATTGTTCTGGGGGCGGGAGGAGGTATGCTTGGGAAGATTTATATACAAAAATTGTTGCAAGATTATAGTGATGGCAATGGCCAATGAAATGTACCCCCAAACTTAAAACATTCTAAATCCAAATCCCAATTGTTTTGAAGGAATACAACAACTTGACTCTAAAACTGTCTAGAAAACTAAATGTTAAAGTATTTAAAATATTTTTTTTTAAATTTAGATGAACATTTTAGGTGTGAAATGGGGAGTCTCAGGTAAGGATCATAATGGCAAGTAGAAAAGAGAACTACTTTACTCTGCAAAACAGGTGGGAAAAACTGGATTTCCAGAGTCATCTTGTGAAGGAAAGTATTGGGCAAATGAGGAGCACATTAAAATTATGTGAAGAGGTTAAAAGAGGGTGCGAATCACATGAAAATGGTCCTGGGGCCTGGAAGAAAATAGCAGAACATGAGCCATTTCGACTAGCTGAAATAACCGAGACATTTCTAAAGGCATGAATTTCAGTTTGTGATGAAATTGCGATGACTTTAAAACAGTTCTTTAAATTCTTTGTCATTCTTTCCAACAAAAGGTGTATCCTAATGACTAATTATCCTCCAGTTGAATATGGGTCAGTCTAAAATACTTGTATCTAACAAATGGAGGGCAGCAGAAATGACTCTGCCTGACATATGAGGCTAGTGCAGAAAAGGCAGTACTGTCTTTGCCCAAATCTCTCTTGAGATGCTAGGTCTTAGAACTCATCTGCCATGTTATAAGGAAGTCCAGGGCCCAAAGAGAGCCCGTATGTAGGTTCTGGTCAATAATTACAGTTAATTTCCAAGATGAAAGCTAGTATCACCCAAGAGATATGCAAGTGATTAAGTCTTAAGATGCTTCTAGTCCTTAACCTCTAATTTAGACCAAATTAGGCAGGGTGGAGCAGAAATAAGATGTCTCTACCAAATCCTACCCAAATTGCAACTTTGTGAATAAAATAAATGCTATTTTTTCAGCAACTACTTTCATGGGTGGCTTGTTATGTAACAAGACAATTATAATAATACCCTTTGTATATTAAGAGTTTGTACAAATCAAAATTTAAATGACAAACTACCTGGTAAAAACAGCAAAACTGGAAAAGTAATTCATAGAATACATATGAACAATACATGTACTAAAAATGCCCAATAATATTAGTTACTGCAGGAATTAAAAATTAAAATGACACAGCGAAAACATCTATCCCTTATTAATATGACTTCAACTTCTTACAACAAAAAGTATCTTAAATGAATACATTGATCAAAAAACGATGGCAAAATAAATTATGATACATCAGATGTGTTTATTACCGTGTGAAATATTCATGAAAATTTGTTAAATCTAAAATCGCAATGCTAAATAGAAGAAATCTCATTATTTGGTTAACAAATCATGTCTGTAAACACACAGGGGGTTGGTTGAAGGTACAGGATTAAGAAATTCAATTTTTATTCTATATACTTTTTTGTTTTTCACAGAGATCACATATTGCTTTGGTAATAATAAAGAAACTAATTTTTCATTAAAGTCCCTGTCTGTTAAGGAACGTGGATGCTTTGGAAGTGGTACAAAGATTTGAGAGTTTTCAGAAGGAGAAGTGTGTCCCTGTTGTGCTGTTACCAATGGAATGCATTCCCTAACCAGATGAGTTTGCTTTTGTAAGTTATACAATCAATAAAGTGAAAAGACAACCCACAGAATGGGAAAAATATTTTCAAATCATATATCTGATGAGGAACTTGTATCCAGAATGTATAAAGAATTCCTACAACTCAATAATAAAAAGACAACTCAAATATTTACAAAGGAGTTCAGTAGACATTTCTTTAAAGAAAATATACAAATAGCCATGCACGTGAAATAACACTCGATGCCATTATTCACTAGGGAAATGCAAAACAGAACCACAATGATACCACTTCACATCCATTAGGATGACTATAATCAACAGGATAGACAATTACTGGAATCCTCATTCACTGCTAGTGGGAATTTAAAATGGAGCAGTCACTTTGGAAAACAGTTCAGTAGTTCCACAAATGTTAACTATAGAGTTACAGTATCACCAGCAATTCCACTCCTAGGGAAAAAATGAAAACACAAAAAAATTGTTTTGTACATGTTCATAGTATTATTTGTAATAGCTAAATTTTTGAAATAGCTCCAATGTCCGTTAATTGATGAACAGATGAACATAATGTGATATATCCATATAGTGGGATATTAATCAATCATAAAGAAGGAGGAAAGTATTGACATATATGCTACAACAGGAACGAAACTTATCACACTAAGTGAAGAAAGTTAGATAAAGACAAATATCATATGATATCACTTATATGCAGAATCTAAAAAATATATATGCAAATGAAGTTATTTACATAACAGAAACAGACTCACAAACTTAGAAAACAAACTTATGGTTACCAAAGGGGAAAGGTGGGGTGGAGGGATAAATTGCGAGTTTGGGATTGACATATACACACTACTGTATTTAAAATATAATAGATAACCAACAAGGACCTACTGTGTAGCACAGGGAACTCTGCTCAATATTCTGTAACAACCTAAATGGGAAAAGAATTTGAGAATAGATACATGTAGATGTATAACTGCATTACTTTGCTGTACACCTGAAACTAAAACATTGTTAATTAACTATACTCCACTATAAAATAAAAATTTAAAAAAAAACATGAACAAAACTTGAAAACTTTATGCTAAGCGAAGGAAGCCCATTGCAAAAGACCAGTATCATATGATTCTATTCATATAACATGTCCACAATTGGTAAATCTTTAGAGACAGAAAATGGATTAGTGGTTGCCTGGGACTGAAAGTATGGTAAATGATGAGTGATTGCTAATGGGGACGGGATTTCTTTTGGGCATGATGATAATGTTCTAAACTTATATTGTGGTAATAGATGCTTGAGTCTGCGAATATACTAAAAAACACTGAATTGTATAATTTAAATGGGTGAATTGCACGGTATATGAATTATATCTCAATAAAGATATTTTTTCTTTTCCTTTTTTCTTTTTCTACAAAAACAAGCCATATCCTAGTCAAGGTATTCAGTGCCTTATGAATTCAAGATAGGTAGGTCCAAAATAGATTCAATTATTTCCATATACACATGAATTGGTAAAGGGTAACAGGCCTCTACCATAGGAGGAAGCAGGGGAGGAAGGAAGATGCCAATCGACAGTTGTAGAAGCTAGTAGATTTAATCTCCAGAAAACCGTCCCCACCTCTGCATTAAGCCATTCTGCATTAGATAACCATTTAATACAATCTAGTGGCATTGAGTGTGTAAATAAAACAACACTAAACTATGATTATTTGTCAATCCTGGAAGGCTAAGAATTCCTGTAAGTAGAAGACTATCTCATCCATCATTTAATTGCTTAGGATTGCAATTATGGAATGCCACATACGTTCAACTATTGCTGGTAGAAAATAAGAATAAATTTATTGGAAATTCAAGAAGTTCCAAGTCACACCCGAGAACTGCTCAGAAATGTAAATTCTCAGGCTCCACCCAGACATACTGAATCAGACACTTCCAGCTTAGGGACCAGCAATCTGTGTTTGAATAAGCCTTCCAGGTGATTCTGGTAGACCCTAAAGTTATAGAACACTCAGATAAACACAGTCAATATGTAGTACACTTCTTTACAAAATAAGATATTAAGAATATCCTACTCTCTTTTACTTTTTTTTTTAGGCCCTTATGCTATCCTTCCAAGGAATAGCACCTTTTTCTAATGTGACAAATCATACAGACAATTTTCCATTGATGTTTGTGAATACTTTTAATTAATGAAGCTATAAAATATAAAGAAAATTCAGTGAGTCTCCTAGACTGTATCAACAACTCAGACAGTTCTAGGTAGTTGAGATTCATCAGGTTAAAAAGAGTGCCTCCCACCACTCTCAAAAGTGAGAGACTTATCCAAATATTTTAAGCCTGGTCCTGAGAATTAGGCACAATACACTGACGCCAAAAGCTTCTAGCCTCCATGTTAGAAAGAAGTGTCTTTTAGGTTTCCAAGGAAACAGAGAAATTTCCTGTTTGAATCCTCACTTGGGCTGAATTGAATTCTAAAAATCATCAGGATCTACACCCAAAGGCAAGAATAGAAATGGCCCAGGTTTAAATATAGTGTATCTGCCTTGGCCACCATAGGAGAAGACAAGGTAATAGGTATGAGCAACAATTTGCCAACTACACAAATTCTACCAATTATGTTGTATAATTTTAAAGACTGAATTATTTCCAATCACTACTGCCTCACATGAGTTAACTGGAGGAGAGAAGCAGATTCCCAGCCTCCAGTTAGAAGTGCCTCAGGCAGATTCAAAATGCGCAATCGAAAATATCTTTGAAAGAAGGCCACACAGCATCTATTAGGAAGTAATGCAGTTTCGAAGTAATTCGTGGCTGATTCTAGGACTAGTAGGTGTGTGCATAAATACACAATCATATATAGTGTTTAGTGTGTGTGTGTGTGTGTGTGTATGAGACTGGATATAAATTACATCAATTAAGAGTTTCCCATATAAAAATGAAATCTAAATTGAAGAGAAAGCAAGATATGCCCTGGAGCCTTGTATTTTAAAAAAGTGATAAAGTCAACCAAAAAACACATCTCAATAAAAAAGTAAATAATCCTAGCTAGCTGTGCCAAATACGGTGGACCATAAGACAAACTTGTAGGAAGACTGATCCCTAAGGTAGCGGTACTGATTATCCATAAAATTTATCCTGTGACTTTTTCTGTTAAGAAAGAAGAATAAAAAGCACTCAGGATAGTAGAGTATTTTATCTTTTCAAGTTTTAAAGCAAAGTCTCCATTTAATACTGCATTGATCACTTTCATTGCGTTGGTTTTTAAAGCTTCCTCCATCCATTATGAAAGTTATGTAAGTAGTTATCCATATTTTTAAATGAATAGACTACATTTTTAGAGCATTTTTATGTTTACAGAAAAATAGAGCAGAAAGTACAGAAAGTTCCCATGCACTCCCATCCCTCCACTCAGTTTCCTTTATTATTAATGTCTTACATTGATGTGGTATATTTGTTACAATTGATGAACCAATATTGATACGTTATTAACTAAAGTCTATAGTTTACATATAGTTCACTCTTTGTGCTTTATATTCTCTGAGTTTTGACACATGTATAATGACATGTGTCCATCATTATCATACAGAGTAGTTTCACGGCCCTAAAAATCCCCTGTGCTCCACCTATTCATTCCTCACTCCCCCCTCACCCCCAACCTTCTGGCAATCACCAATCTTTCTTCTATCTCCAAAGTTTTGCCTTTTCCAGAATGTCATCTAGTTGGAATCATTAAGTATGTAGGCTTTTCAGATTGGCTTCTTTCACTTAGCAATATGCTTGTAAGATTCATCCATGTCCTTTTGTGGCTCAATAGCTCATTTCTTTTCATCACTGAATAATATTCCATTACATGGAGGTACCATCATTTCGTTATCCATTTACCTATCAAAAGACAACTTGGTTGTTTCCAATTTTTGTCAATTATGAACAAAGCTTCTGTAAACATTCGTGTGAAGGTTTTGTATGGACTCTTCATCAGTTATGAAAGTATGTAAATTATATTTTAATCAACACACATTTTTTTTAAAGTTATCTTTGTATCCTGAAGTATCTCAGTCATTCTTGTCATATCAGATCCCTGAAATTTAGTCCTGCTGTAGGAATTGGGATTAAAGAAGTGAGGAAAAGAAGAATCATAGGAGCTCATGGTTAGAAAGAATACTGATGGTCATCTAGTCACTTCCTGTATCCTCAAGCCCACGTTTGGATTCTCCTGCATGTCTCATTCATACAGTTTCTGCTGACCAACTGTTTTTTGTTTGGCATGCTCTGAATTTTAAAAATATTACTTCTTGTATTGTACCATCTGAATTTCTATTTCTTAGGGCTCCACAGGAATAGTAGAATTAATCATCTCCTGGCAGCCTTGAGATTTTTGAAGACATTTTCACATTTCCCTAGTTTCTTTAAACTTTCTTCTTAGAATATGTTTCTGAGTCTTTTCATCAGCATGATCCATTCATGATTCTAGTTCAATTGTATGCCATATTTCCACACTATTTCTACTTAAGTGAAAGAAACAGATATGTCATCCTACAGGTTAATTACACAACATACAATTAGATAAAATTTCAGGTTTTTGCGCTGTTTTTAATGCCAAAATCAAGCTATAAATGTGGTATAACAAATCCATTGTTTATAAATCATGCTTATTATTTGCATTGTCTGGTAGAAAGGTTGACATATACAGACATAATCTTAAAACCTATGCCAAACAGCCACTATGGAGAACAGTATGGAGGTTCCTTAAAAAACTAAAAATAAAACTACCATATGACCCAGTAATCCCACTACTAGGCATATACCATAATTCAAAAAGAGTCATGTACCACAATGTTCATTGAAGCACTATTTACAATAGCCAGGACATGGAAGCAACCTTAGTGTCCATTGAGAGATGAATGGATAAAGAAGATGTGGCACATACATACAATGGAATATTACTCAGCCATAAAAATAAACGAAATTGAGTTATTTGCAGTGAGGTGGATGGACCTAGAGTCTGTCATACAGAGTGAAGTAAGTCAGAAAGAGAAAAACAAATACCATATGCTAACACATATATATGGAATCCAAAAAAAAAAAAAAAAGGTTCTAATGAACCTAGGGGCAGGACACGAATAAAGACGCAGATGTAGAGAATGGACTTGAGGACACGGGGAGGGGGAAAGGTAAGCTGGGACAAAGTGAGAGAGTGGCATGGACATATATACACTACCAAATATAAAATAGATAGCTAGTGGGAAGCAGCCGCATAGCACAGGGAGATCAGCTCAGTGCTTTGTGACCGCGTAGAGGGATGGGATAGGGAGGGTGGGAGGGAGATGCAAGAGGGAGGAGAGATGGGGATATATGTATCCTGATGTATGGCTGATTCACTTTGTTATAAAGCAGAAACTAACACACCATTGTAGAGCAATTATTCTCCAATAAAGATGTTAAAAAAAAAAAGATGTGGCACATATAAACAATGGAATATTACTCAGCCATAAAAAGAAAGGAAATTGAGTTTTTTGTAGTGAGGTGGATGGACCTAGAGTCTGTCATACAGAGTGAAGTAAGTCAGAAAGAGAAAAACAAATACCATATGCTAACACATATACATGGAATCTTAAAAAAAAAAAAAAGGTTCTAATGAACCTAGGGGAAGGACAGGAATAACGCAGACGTAGAGAATGGACTTGAGGACACGGGGAGGGGGAAGGGTAAGCTGGGATGAAGTGAGGGAGTGGCACTGACATATATACACGAAGTGGGAAGCAGTTGCATTGCACAGGGAGATCAGCTCTGGGCTTTGTGACCACCTAGAGGGGTGGGATAGGGAGGGTGGGAGGAAGATGCAAGAAGGATGGGATATGGGATATATGTATACGTATAGCTGGTTCACTTTGCTATACAGCAGAAACTAACACAACATTGTAAAGCATTATACTCCAATAAAGATGTTTAAAAAACAAAAAAAACAAAAAAACCTCTGTCAAAACCTTTAAGGATGCTGTTTAAATTTAAGGATGGGAAAAATGCCTTCGGCTACATCTCATTTGAATTGTTAACAAAATTGCAAAATTCCTTTGATGAAAAATAAAGCAATCACAAAAAGTGAAAAAAGGAAAAAAGAAACCCAGGAAGACATAAAATGTATTTAAATCATAACTTCTGTATTAATTACAATGGATTTAGTGAATCCCAGATTAAAAATAGCTGAAGAGTAAATCAGTGAATTAGAATAAAAATTCTAGAAATTCTTACATCACTCCTATAGACTGCTTAGTAAATTTACGCTTTTTAACCTCCAAATCTGGACAATGCATTTTAGAAGTACAGGGTCCTGGAAGAGAAATGCTTCCACAAAGGATACAGCAACATCTCATAAAGCTACAGTTGCCACCACTTCAGGCTCCTATTGCCAAGAGACCAGGAGGACAGGAAAGAAGTCAGATGTAATTGTTCCTTATCATGAGGAGAGGATAGGTCTTCTAGAACACATTGAGGAAGGGAAGAATACATTTGGTAATCACGTGGTCCCCTGGAACATCTCTTGGTACTTTCTTGCCTAATTTTGATGGTAAATAGACAAATACAGTGGTCTGATAAGATTATATCACCCAGGAAATCAAACCTCTCATAAATGAAGGTCTAGGTTACTGGATTGGGCAAGCCTTCTAGGGATTTATTGGAAGGATAAGGGAAATCTAGATGAGCAGCAGAGGAAATAGAAATGATTATCAGTTGTGTCCCCAGGACAAACTGTAGTGATGGGGACTGTAGTTCATTTCCTTAAACTTCTTTTAGCTTTCCCCAGAGGACCTGTTCCCAGATAGACAGAACATAATATATAAAAGTAGAACCAAGAAGCACAAACAATGGACTGTTATGGATGTCCCCTTCAGGACCATTCCTCCAAAGCTCACATCCTTCCAGAAATTACCCATGGCCAAAGAGAGCTGTCTCAATCAAGGTTAATCCCTCCCCACAGGCATCCCATATCTATTGCCTTAATTTAGGCAATCTTCAATGATAAAGATTTGAAATGGGGGAACAGATACTGTAACTGGTTCATATTAACCTCCCCGCGTGGAATTTGTATCTGCATCTTGTCCAGTGAAAACTTGATATACACAGCTCTCCAAGTGCAGCATTTTTCTAACACCCCATTTTGTAGCCTCAGAACACTTTTCAATTAAACTGATCTAGATGTTTAAAGATGAAAAATAAGAAATTTGCACTCTAAAGTTGAATATCTAATTAATTCACATTTCTTTCCATTAATGTAAATCAGGAACAATTTACAGTAAACACAAAGTTTGGATGAACTCCAAGGCTCTCCACAGAATCAACTGAAGATTTTGTTTGGATTGCATCATAGCCTAACTTCTTATGCTCATCCATCCTTCCTTCCATCTTTCACAGATATGGTTCCCAGTAGCACTACTCAATAAACATAGTGCATGCAATCCCCATCTGAAAACTTGTTCAGGGAAGCTAACCTAAGAAACTATGTTGCCAGATTCCACTGAGAAACTCTCTAACACTGGTGCCTGAATACAAACATCTATAAATCTTTACATAAGTTCTCATTATTATGCTGGTATTTAGAATATCATCAGTCATTTACATGTGCCAAACAATAATATATCATTAAAAAAGTGAAAAAAAATTTATATATATCATTAAAAGAGCAAATTCATACATCACAAATATAATATTTTGAGTTCATATTTGTGTGTAAAAGCTAATAAATGTCAAAGTTAAACTTCTTGCAATAAAACTTATTTGTTCATGTCAACCACAAGGTATGTATTACAAGCTCTAACTATCTCAAGTATCAAACAACTATGTTAAACAGCCCCATGATTCTTCATTTGCCTTTGTAAAAATTCAGAAATAACTGGGCACACTACAATCCATCATGAATTACCTTGTACAATAATTCTCCACGTTTTTTTTTTGTTAATGGCTTTAGTCTTTTTATCTAGAATGTTCCAAGGAACTTACATGAGCAAATTGTGATGATACTTATGAGTTTCTTACATTTTTATATTCTTTATTCTCTAAAGGCCAATTCTCACTGTTCTGCAGTCTTTAACTGAATGATTATCATATTTTATCAAACACAAAACATAATCATCCCAGACACTTGCTTCTCTCTCATTTTCCACATTCCATCAGTCATCAATTCTCTTAATCTCCCTCTTTAATGTGTCTCAAATTCTTTTCTCCTTCTCCATATCTACTGCCATGACATGAATTCAGTTGTTTATTCTTTGAGCACTTTTACACTAACATCAATCTCCCCCACGAATTTTACAAACAGTGATAGCCTCCTAACACCCACCTTACCTCTTCTTTCTTCCACTCTTCTTGCTCTTAATCTGCAATGATGTCAGAATCATATTTCTAAATCACAAATCTCAACTGTTACTCTCCTACTTAAGAGCTTCTATTGTGTTTATGTTAGAGTATATTTTTTATCATGGAATAAATAATATGGACTCTTTCTACTTTTTAACTTCCTCTCCTACCTGTCTTCCATATGCTATCTCTGTTTAAGCTATCCTTAACACTTACAACTTTTTCTAAACATCACATGCTCCTTTATACTCACACATATTTTGCCCCGTTTACTGCCTCCTCTTCTCTTGATGATTTTTATACACCCATTTCTACTCAATCCAAGCATCATTTCTTCAGTGTACTCTTCCCTAAGTCACATTTTCTCTATAAACCTGTCAATAGTTAGTTGTCTTTGTTACCATGTTGTCCTACACACAGCACAAATTGCAATGATTTGCAGCCATGTTATTTACTAATCTTCCTTTTTATTGTACTCAGACACAAGGGTCTTATCATGAATATCTCTACACCACTAGAGTCTAGCAAAGTTTTAGCCTATTGCTAATACTCAGAAGATATGAACTGAATTGAATTGCAATTAATTGAACTGAATAGAAGCATTTAGGATTATTAACAATAGCTCATTAACTATATGGTCCATTGCCCTTTTCTAAACCTGACGTTCAAAAATGGTTTTATTCTTTAGTGTATGTCTTTAGAGAGCCCATAGGGCAGATGAGGAGACAATCATAGATAAGAGTCCCAAATTTTGCTCTCTGGGCTGATGACCTCATCCCTTTCCTTCAACAGGCTAGTCATGTTTTAACTCTCGGAAGTAGAAGTGGGGCCTTGAACACCAGAAATCAACAAGCCACCCAGAGTCAACAATGCTAGAAAAAATGTAAACTGTACTGCTATAGAGTTGTTGTTATTTGCTTATTTGTTTTCTCTTAAGAAGCCTCAACATCTACTATCATTATTGCTTCAGTTGTGTCAGGGAAGGTTCATATGGAGACCCACATTTCACTTTGGAAATATTCAGGGTTTTTTTCCCTTATAATGCTAACCTTAGGTAACTGTCTGCATATTGTTAAATTCATTGACTATAATAATGCACATTAAAAAGTTAATATGGTATTTGAGAGAAATATACAACATAATGTTAGAATAAAGCTTCATCTTTGATTATTGCAATATAGTAATACAAAGGCTTTTCAAATTATGAGTTCTTTTTAATATTGCAATGAAAACTAGTTTCTCTTTTGTATTTATCACTTTTCACATAAGCACAAGTGGATCGTATAGATGGAAAGCAATGACTAGAAGCACTCAGATATAAAAAAGAAGCAATACAAATTAGACTGTTTCACAGCAACCAGAGTCTTTAAAGAATATTCAAATTAGACAACAATGGAGAAAAAATGAAAAATAAGGAGAAATGAGCTTTCCATCTATTAAGTGGGAAGAATTGGTTTGAGAAGAAAATAAGGTAGGGTATTCTTCCACTTAAATATGTTTATCAAACATTCTGTACATCTTTTATGCATAAACCAGTTCTTTTTTAAAGAGTTTTTTAAAAATTATGTGTAACACAGACAAAATTATTTAATTCAATAAATTTTTAAGGAATTTCACATGTTCTGATTCTTTCCACTGCCAATCACCTTAGTTCCTCCAAACTCATAATCTTCAAGATAAAATAGCCCTTTCAAAAAGAAGTTATCATGTGAGTCAGCCCACAATTCTTTTAGTTAGGCTTCTTTGATTCCTATGAAATATGGACACACTTCAAAATTCCCCACCTGTAATCTTTGGGATCCAATTTCCTCAAGCGATTTACTTTAGGACCATGTTTAGGGTCAGGAGATGGATCTACCTGGTTCTGAATTTGACACCCCCTAAAAATGTATTAAAACCTGTTCTTTTTTGAAAGATTAAAAGATCATAGAAGCAGAGAGTAGAATGGTGGTTAACAGGGGATTGGGGGGGGCGGGGGAAATGGGGAGATGTAGATCAAGGGGTACAAAGTTTAATTCATGAACAAGTTCTGGAGATCTAATGTACAACAATGTGATGCTAACAATACTGTGTTTTATACTTGAAATTTGCTGAGAGGGTAGATCTTAAGTGTTCTTACCACAGGAAAAGAAAGGAAGAAAGAAGAAAAAATGTTAACTATGTGAAATGATGGGTAAGCTAATTAGCTTGTTGTGGTGATTATTTCACAATGCATACTCATATCAAATCATCAAGCTGTACAGATTAAATATATATAATTTTAATTGTCAATTATATCTCAATAAAGCTGGGGAGAAAACAAAAGATAAATAAAACAAAGTAAACCCCTCACAATTCAAGACATAAGCAAAAGTAGGCATGCCTCTAGGTTTTATCCTTGGCTGTTTTCTCTTCCCCAGTCATTCTCATCCTTTGCTGAGAAACTCAATTTCATAGATTTGTCAATACTATCTATGTTAATCTTCCCTAGTCCTGACCTTTTTCCTGAAATTCAGCATCACATATGAACTATCTGCCTGACATCAGCTAGGGTATATCTCATCATCAATAGTTAATAAAATCTATTTTAAAGAAAATAACTTGTATTCATTACAATTAGTAATAATTTTGTTCAACAAGCCCGAGATAGTATTAAATAACTTAGAATTTAATTTCATTTTCATATTCAAGATGTCTAGAAATGATGCACTCTCTTCTTGACCAAAATTTAATCAGGCTCCTCTGAGCCCTCTTCTCATCTAGGACTAAATCTTGGCTTATGACAACTGAAGATTCTCAACACAAAAGATTTCCTTGATCCCCAACTCCTGAAGTTGACTTGAACAAACATTAGCATGAGTTCCAGCAGCTCAAGGCCATATCCCGAGATGACTCAGACCTGTTAAGTTCCTGCTTGGGAAAGCTCAAGGCTACCTTAAGAATTTACCATTTGTTCCAAACCAAACTGCACATATATACCCTGAGCCAACACCTGCCTTGTCTGTTATTTAAAAAAAAACAGCCCCACCAACTTTTGTAATTTTCCACACTCCTGACTGCTCCAGACCCTACTGACTCCTTCCGATTCCCATTTTCTCCCCTAAGACTCCCAGTCATTTCTGCCTGGATTGGAGTTGAGCTCAATTTATACTGAAGTCTCTTCCCCTACTGCAGTAGCCAAAATAAAATCTGTCTTGTTGCCTTTAACAAATGTCTGGCTCTGTTTCTCTTTGACAGAGATTGTTGTTCCAGAGCTGATTGGCAAGGCACTGGCTCAGGGATCTACTTTCTTTTTATTTTGTCCCTCTGCTATGAATGACTTCAAATCCCAACACCACCTCACAGTACAAGATATCTGCTACAATTCCAACTATTATGGATGCATTCCAGCCAATTGGAAGGGGGAAGGTGGCACCTCTCTTTTTTAGCCTGAATATAAAAATGAAGCCACATTTTCTCCTTAATGAAATAATGATATTTAATTAGATAATCTCTAAGTTCCCTTTCAAACATCCCATGGAATAATATATCATTTGCCAAGAACACTCAAATCCTTTTAAGAGTGTATCTGACAATGAACATAGGACCAAAAAATAAAACAGCAGAGCAGTAAGTGGCTCCCAAAATGTATTCACTGAAATGCAATGAAAAAATCCTTAAACCATAATTATTAAGGCTTGGAGAGGTTATTGTCTACCAGTCAGGAAGTAGGGGGAGGAAACTGACATAATGACACCATACTTCAGAGAAATCCAAAAATGTGAGCTTGAGATTTAGTACGTAGAGATGAGTTCATTTAGAATAGGCAGTTCAAAATCTACAAATAGATTTTCTGAAATTGGACTCTTCTCATAATATTGAAACACATGAGGGAGGAGGAGGAGGAGGGGAGGGGGAGGAGGGGGAGGGGGGAGGGGAGGAGAAGAAGAGAGGAAGAGGAGTAAAGAAGCACCCATTATTAGCATGTAAGAATACTTGAGAATGTTAACATTTTGGTGACATTCTTAGAGAAGCCTTAAGAAAATACTTTACATTATTTTATCAATATATTCTAAAAGCCCATATGCAACATGTAAATTAACTGATAATATAACTTCCAGAATCAAGGGAAATGAAAAATGTAGTTTGTTACTGCAAAATGAGAAAAATGGGAATTTGATGCTAAGTACATATAGTCAAGGGTCATAAATCCTAACTATACATTAAAATTACCTGAAAAAAACTTTTAAAAACGCCAGTGCCTGGACCCCACAAACAGATTGATTAAAACAAGATATCTGTGATGGGCTTAGGCATTAGTATTTATTTTAATTTGCACAGGTGATTATAAGACTTACCCAGGGTTGAGAAACACTAGCCAATTTAAAGGGTTAAGTGTTACTTCATTTACAGTAGATCTTTCTGAGAACCACTGGAAGCCATGGCAGTGTTAAGGGTTCACATTTTTACTTGTCATTTCCTAAAATTTAATTTTACCCAGATGGCTTCCTAATTGGTTTACTTTACTTTAGGTTAGTTGAAAAATCTCACTCATTCAAAATGAACCCAAAATGTACTATGCATTTTAATTACTGTGGTGATTTTAGCTTAAATATAAGCTTTTTATAATACAGTTTGGAGAACATACAGAACTTCTTGCTAATGTGGAATAACTTGGTGGAAATTAAAGTACTGGTTACCAATTACAGCTTTCCACACAGAATTGTGTTTTTTATTGGTTATTAGCTCATATATTCAGAGATAGCTGTAACAATCTTGCTTTCAAGGGAGCATTCTCACTTGAGCATGCTGGTTCTTTACATTCACGTTTTATTTTTTATTTATTTATTTATTTATTTTGCGTTACGCGGGCCTCTCACTGTTGTGGCCTCTCCCGTTGCAGAGCACAGGCTCCGGACGCGCAGGCTCAGCGGCCATGGCTCACGGGCCCAACTGCTCCGCGGCATGTGGGATCTTCCCGGACCGGGGCACGAACCCGTGTCCCCTGCATCGGCCGGCAGACTCTCAACCACTGAGCCACCAGGGAAGCCCTACATTCACGTTTTAAGTTAAGTTTTATTTATTGCATACGGGCTGGAATGGGTGATGCACTTTGCAGGTTAAAACTTAATTAGTGATATGATCCATATGTACAATCCCATTTGCTTACAAACAAGATAAATTAAGGGCTTTGGAGTGACTGTTGCTAAGAATGTTATCTCATTACAGTGAAATAACCCATTTTATAATACATAATAGTGGTGTGGTTCTATAACAGCCACCACTAAATCTGGTTACACCATAGGCATTGCCTGTTCTCGCCTCCATACCTCCATCTGGCTATGGAACAAAACAGGACTGACACATCATGAGCATGTCATGAAGTGATGTCATAGCTTACATTACATAAACAGTAACAATGCATGGCCTTGGAACCACAGGGCATAGTTTCTTAGTAATCATTGGCAGTAGTAATAAATGCATGCCCTTTATTGCTGGTAATTTAATAGGAGTGGCAAAACTGGGAATGTGTACTTGTTCTTAAAGGTCAAATGAATTGGAAAACAAATGCCAAGGCTTTTACACAGTCAAACAGATTTTTATGATAGAAGCAAAGTGACTTGAGAACTGCATAAAATATACAGAATCATACTAGTGGAGTCCTAGCAGATTTCAAACCCACCCAGCTGCCCTGTGAGAAGCGATCACTGACAAGTGATTAAGATGCGAAGAAATGATTTCTCACAAAATAAGGGAAAAAATACATCCTGAGTTTTTGGTTGTAAATATCCAATACTTAGCTAAACTATAAAAAGGCCAGGAAATCAACTTCAGGCACTGCAAAAACCAGGGGACTCAACTTAATCCCCTCATTAGACACATGAAAAAGTTGATGAGAAAGGAGTTTTATAGTATCCAAAGACACCGAATTCATGAGTTTCAGAGTTGGAACTAACACTCAAGTCAACTAACTCCTAGTCTATGCATCCTCAGAATGTCTTTCAAATTTTGTTTAACCTTGGTACTGTAGCTTGCAATTTTGTTTGAGAGAAATACGTCAAATTCTTTTCAGTTTACAAATCAAACATCTTGGGATTCTAAGTTATCTGAATTATGTCCCAAAAGACTTAGGGGCTATCAAGCAAGGGTCTACCCTCAAATTCTCCACTGAAGTAGTTGAATGAATGGTGTTGGAACAGATAATACAAAAATTTACTTCTGTCTTCTGAGTCTTTAGCCTATGCTAAGGTATCCAGTTAAAATTTATTTTATATTTCCTAATAATTTACTAGGACTTAATATTTCTCTTACAGAAGCATTCAGTACTTGTATTTATTTATTGTACTCTGACTATAGTGAATTCTTACACACTTGAAAACCAAATACTCACCTGGAAAATGGAAAAATGGCACTTACATAATAGGGTTCAAGACAACATCTATAGAGAAGTTAAAGCGGTTTATGTTATGTAAACTACCACCAATCAAGAATGTTATTATAATCATGAATATCATGTGCAGCTCTGTAAGAATAAATTATGTGTCCAGGATAACTTTGGAATTAAAAAAATATTTTTATCTTCATACTATTACATTAAAATACAAAGTATCCAAATAATTATCTGACAACAGGTTGTCTTTCCTTAAAACCATACTATCCTCCAATACTAGACATGGAGGTAATGTTAGAAACCATGCATTTCCAGGGATTTTCTACTTTTAAGTGATCAGAGAATACTTTTTCCTATTAAGCCTTAGGTAAAAAGTCCACTACATAAATTGCTTTGATTCAGGCAGCTTCTCAGTAGCTTCCTTTACTCAATAATATCTCAGTCAGTTTAAAAAGTTTCCTCGGGGCTTCCCTGGTGGTGCAGTGGTTGAGAGTTCGCCTGCTGATGCGGGGGACACGGGTTCGTGCCCCGGTCCGGGAGGATCCCGCATGCCGCGGTGCGGCTGGGCCCGTGAGCCATGGCCGCTGGGCCTGCGCGTCCGGAGCCTGTGCTCCGCGATGGGAGGGGCCACAACAGTGAGAGGTCCGTGTAACGCAAAAAAAAAAAAAAAAAAAAAAAAAGTTTCCTAATCCTCCTCAAAGCTAAGTGTGAAAAACACTGATCTAGTCCAACCCTCTTATTTTACAGGTGAAGAAACCCATGTCCAATGCTATTTGGTGAATTAGTGGTAGAGCTAGAAAGAGAATGCCAGTGTGCAGTAAAGCATTAACCTTACCCAAAGAGAGATGTGGTCTTTGCCACTGGCTCCTGGGAGGTAACCTCTAAATCCTTGGAATGCTCCCTGTCCAACAAGAGTGGCTTTGTTTGCCTAGAGGTGTTGGGACACGCAGATTGTCAATGTTAATAATGTAATTTAAGGCAGAGGAACTTGGAACACTGATAAGCTCAACCTCTGAAGGGTTGAGAGACTAAGGTCAGCCTTGCAGGTGGTCACCCATGTGTACATGACCTAGGCCCAATGAAAACCCTGGAAACCAAAGCTGGGGTGAGCTTCCCTTTTTGGCAATACTCCATGTGTATTTTCACATGTTGTTGTTGGAAAAATAGGTGCCATCCAAACAACTCCATGTGGAGAGGACACGTAGAAGCTCACACCTGCTGACTCTGGGATGCTGCCTGATGTTCCCTTCCCTTGGCTGATTTTAGTCCATGTTCTTTGGGTGTAAAAATTCATAACCATGAGTATAATAGCTTTTCTGAGTTCTGTGATTCCTTCTAGCAAATTATTAAACCTGAGAGTAGTACTGAAGACTCTCGAACAGTGTAGGCTGTCACTATCTTGACTTGCATAACCCACACAATCCACTTCCAATTTATTCCAATGGAGGATAGCCATTATACACAGCAATACTGTATATATACTGTCCTATTCATTAATGTCAAGGAGCAGAGGTAAACCCACAAATAAGATTTAAAGTATATTCTCCACTTCTTAGTAATAAATTATTATATAGATATGGAGTCATAAATATAAACTAAGAATGAGGCTTTAAAGTTTTTATAAAAAGGCTTATGTGAATAAATAAGAATTTTTAAAACATTTCATTTTACTGTTTTCACACAATTCTCTCACTGATTTCCCTCAGAGCTCTGTGTGGTAGAAAATTATTATAGATATTTGTATCATAAAAACTAAACTTTCAAGTGCTGCTTTGACATGTTTGAGTCTCACCAGAAATGTTCCCCTGCTCTCACCAGATATGGCCCCATCCAGTGGGAAATATCCCCAGCCCTGCTATTTCCCCTATCAGCCAGACTAGCTGCACTCTCTTCCAGATGGTTCCTCAACAACCTAATGGGTTTCACTTCCCTACCAACCATCAAATTATTCAAACAAGTCACATACTCCCATGGGAACCGGGGGCATCCCATCCTTGTGTTACTACAAAGCCTGCTTCCCTGGCCACTCTGTTTCATGCTGCAGTGTGTTTGGGCTGTGAGTATATGTGACTAATTACTGCCGGGCTTCCCTGGTGGCGCAGTGGTTGAGAATCTGCCTGCCAATGCAGGGGACACCGGTTCGAGCCCTGGTCTGGGAAGATCCCACGTGCCGAAGAGCAACTAGGCCCGTGAGCCACAACTACCGAGCCTGCGCGTCTGGAGCTTGTGCTCCACAACAAGAGAGGCTGCGACAGTGAGAGGCCCATGCACTGCGATGAAGAGTGACCCCCGCTTGCCACAACTAGAGAAAGCCCACGCACAGAAACAAAGACCCAACACAGCCATAAATAAATAAATAAATAAATAAAATTTTAAATAAATAAATAAACTACTGCCAATCTCATCAGACCACTGTTGGGCATCACATGTTTACTCACCTTACGCTACTTAGGGTACAGGACTCCTCCACCAGTGGGGTGAAGAGGAAGTGGTCAGAACACCATTGCACAGATGAGTTAAATTCATCTTTCATGACATGCCCATGTAAAAACAAGACCTCCTAATCACATAGTACTTCAACTGTAAACATTTCTCTCCCTACTGAATCCAGGTTGCTATTTCAACTGTATGGCATCCAAGACAGAATAATTATGAGAGCTTTGTGCTAAAAAGAATAAGGAGATATTTTTCCATGACCAGACCAAGGATGAAGAGTCACGTTAGAACCATGGCTTCACTTTTCTTTTTTTCAGGCCAAAAGATTGCAGGGACTTCCTTGGCAACCCAATAGCAAGAGGCTCAGAAAACAGATTAATTTTACTCAATGCCAATGTTTTATGAAGCTGGGTCTGGAACAGTTCCTTGTAGGTCATTTAGCTTGCTTCAATTTCATGGCCACAGCTTACATCCAGGAGCATAGCCTTGTAGCTACAACAGTGTTCCGAAGGAGGACACTGATTAGACAAGCTTGGCTGCACTGTGCAGCCTCAAGGCAGGCAGAGGGTTGAGATCTGTTAAGCTTTACTGGACATTAATTTCTAGGATTTCATTATAGCTTACTGTGAACCCAATGGATCTGTTTTGGGAAGTACTTACACACTATCTTTCCAAATGATGAAAATACCTAGTGAAAGTTGTGCAGCTTCCTTTTAATGGTGTGAAGAAAAGATAGCTCAGGGCTAGTAAGAGAACTGCAAGGTGGTGAAAATAGAGCGTGTTTTCCCAGTCAGGCAGCTCAGGGATCTTATTTGTCTCTTAACAGCTTGGCATATTTGGGCAAGTTATTTTACTCTCTTAACTGTCATCTGAAAATTGAGAACAGTTACACTGGAAACAAGTTTAATATATAATATTGTATTATATTTAGATTCTATCATTTCAAAACCTAGATAAAAATTAAAATAACCTAAAGTTTTATAAATATCCTCCAGATTAACACATAAATACAAGTTTCTAGAAAAAAGAGGGAAATGTGGCATTAAGAAAACTTGGTAATTTGCCTTGAATAACCTAAGGAAAACATATAACAGCAAAATAAACATACCTGCCTAGAAGCAGAAGTGTGTTCAAACTTCAAAAGCTGATTCTGTTCCAGGTTGGTGAACACACGGAGGTGCTAGGAGAGTGGCTCCTGGAGAGGGCATGGAAGGTCCACACCCTCTCCCCATACCTGCCCTCTGCATCGCTTCCATCTGCCTGCTCCTGACTTACATCCTTTTATAATCAGCTGGTGGTCTACCGTGTAGAGGACAGGCTCTTGGTGCTCCAGCCAGGCGTCAGAGCTGTGCCACTGAGGCGGGAGAGCCAAGTTAAGGACACTGGTCCACAAGAGACCTCCCAGCTCCACGTAATATCAAACGGCGAAAATCTCCCAGAGATCTCCATCTCAACGCCAAGACCCAGCTCCACTCAATGACCAGCAAGCTACAGTGCTGAACACTCTATGCCAAACAACTAGCAAGACAGGAACACAACCCCATCCATTAGCAGGGGGCTGCCTAAAATCATAAGGCCACAGACACCCCAAAACACACCACCAGACTTGGACCTGCCCACCAGAAAGACAAGATCCAGTCTCATCCACCAAAACACAGGCTCTAGTCCCCTCCACCAGGAAGCCTACACAACCCACTGAACCAACCTTAGCCACTGGGGACTGACATGAAAAACAACGGAAACTACGAACCTGCAGCCTGCAAAAAGGAGACCGCAAACACAGTAAGTTAAGCAAAATGAGAAGACAGAGAAACACACAGCAGGTGAAGGAGCGAGGCAAAAACCCACCAGACCTAATAAATGAACAGGAAATAGGCAGTCTACCTGAAAAAGAATTCAGAATAATGATAGTAAAGATGATCCAAAATCTTGGAAATAGAATGGAGAAAATACAAGAAACGTTGAACAAGCTCCTAGAAGAACTAAAGAGCAAACAAACAGTGATGAACAACACAATAAATGAAATTAAAAACTCTCTAGAAGGGATCAATAGCAGAATAACTGAGGCAGAAGAATGGATAAGTGAAATGGAAGATAAAATAGTGGAAATAACTACTGCAGAGCAGAATAAAGAAAAAGAATGAAAAGAACTGAGGACAGTCTCAGAGACCTCTGGGACAACATTAAACACACCAACATTCGAAATATAGGGGTTCCAGAAGAAGAAGAGAAAAAGAAAGGGACTGAGAAAATATTTGAAGAGATTATAGTTGAAAACTTCCCTAATATGGGCAAGGAAATAGTTAATCAAGTCCAGGAAGCAGAGAGAGTCCCATACAGGATAAATCCAAGGAGAAACATGCCAAGACACATATTAATCACACTATCAAAAATTAAATACAAAGAACAAATATTAAAAGCAGCAAGGGAAAAACAACAAATAACACATAAGGGATTCCCCATAAGGTTAACAGCTGATCTTTCAGCAGAAACTCTGCAAGCCAGAAGGGAGTGGCAGGACATATTTAAAGTGATGAAGAAGAAAAACCTACAACCAAGATTACTCTACCCAGCAAGGATCTCATCCAAATTTCACAGAGTAATTAAAAGCTTTACAGACAAGCAAAAGCTAAGAGAATTCAGCACCAGCAAACCAGCTTTACAACAAATGTTAAAGGAACTTCTCTAGGCAGGAAACACAAGAGAAGGAAAAGACCCAGAATAATAAAACCAAAACAATTAAGAAAATGGTAATAGGAACATTCAGATTGATAATTACCTTAAATGTAAATGGATTAAATGCTCCAACCAAAAGACATAGACTGGCTGAATGGATACAAAAACAATACCCATATACATGCTGTCTACAACAGACACACAGCAGACCTAGGGACACATGCAGACTGAAAGTGAGGGGATGGAAAAAGATATTCCATGCAAATGGAAATCAAAAGAAAGCTGGAGTAGCAATTCTCATATCAGAGAAAACAGATTTTAAAACAAAGACTATTACAAGAGAAAAAGAAGGACACCACATAATGATCAAGAGATCAATCCAAGAAGAAGATATAACAATTGTAAATATTTATGCACCCAACAAAGGAGTACCTCAATACATAAGGAAAACACTAACAGCCATAAAAGGGGAAATCGACAGTAACACAATCATAGTAGGGGACTTTAACACCCCACTTTCACCAATGGACAGATCATCCAAAATGAAAATAAATAAGGAAACACAAGCTTTAAATGATACATTAAACAAGATGGACTTAATTGATATTTATAGGACATTCCATCCAAAAACAACAGAATACACATTCTTCTCAAGTGCACATGGAACATTCTCCAGGATAGATCATATCTTGGGTCACAAATCAAGCCTTGGTAAATTTAAGAAAACTGAAATCGTATGAAGTATCTTTTCCGACCGCAACACTAGGAGACTAGATATCAATTACAGGAACAAATCTGTAAGAAATGCAAACACCTGGAGGCTAAACAACACACTACTTAATAACCAAGAGATCACTGAAGATCAAAGAGGAAATCAAAAAATACCTAGAAACGAATGACAATGAAAACACGAAGACCCAAAACCTATGGGATACAGCAAAAGCAGTTCTAAGAGGGGAGCTTATAGCAAAACAATCCTACCTTAAGAAACAAGAAACATCTCAAATAAACAACCTAACCTTACACCTAAAGCAATTAGAGAAAGAAGAACAAAAAAAAACACCCAAAGTTAGCAGAAGGAAAGAAATCATAAAGATCAGATGAGAAATAAATGAAAAGGAAATGAAGGAAACAATAGCAAAGATCAATAAAACTAAAAGCTGGTTCTTTGAGAAGATAAACAAAATTGATAAACCATTAGCCAGACTCATCAAAAAAAAAAGGGAGAAGACTCAGATCAAAAGAATTAGAAATGAAAAAGGAGAAGTAACAACTGACACTACAGAAATACAAAGGATCATGAGAGATTACTACAAGCAACTATATGCCAATTAAATGGACAACCTGGAAGAAATGGATAAATTCACAGAAAAGCACAACCTTCCAAGACTGAACCAGGAAGAAATAGAAAATATGAACAGACTAATCACAAACACTGAAATTAAAACTGTGATTAAAAATCTTCCAACAAACAAAAGCCCAGGACTAGATGGCTTCACAGGCAAGTTCTATCAAACATTTAGAGAAGAGCTAACACACCTATCCTTCTCAAACTCTTCCAAGATACAGCAGAGGGAAGAACACTCCCAAACTCATTCTATGAGGCCACCATCACTCTGCTACCAAAACCAGGCAAAGATGTGACAAAGAAAGAAAACTACAGGCCAATATAACTGATGAACATAGATGCAAAAATCCTCAACAAAATACTAGCAAACAGAATCCAACAGCACATTAAAAGGATCGTACACCATGATCAAGAGGGGTTTATCCCAGGAATTCAAGGATTCTTCAATATACACAAATCAATCAATGTGATACACCATATTAACAAACGGAAGGAGAAAAACTATATGATCAACTCAATAAATACAGAGTAAGCTTTTGACAAAATTCAACACCCATTTATGATAAAAACCCTCCAGAAAGTAGACATAGAGGGAACTTTCCACAACATAAAAAAGGCCATATATGACAAACCCACAGCCAACATTGTCCTCAATGGTGAAAAACTGAAATCATTTCCACTAAGATCAGGAACAAGACAAGGTTGCCCACTCTCACCACTATTATTCAACATAGTTTTGGAAGTTTTAGCCACAGCAATTAGAGAAGAAAAAGAAATAAAAGGAATCCAAGTTGGAAAAGAAGAAGTAAAGCTGTCACTGTCTGCAGATGACATGATACTATACATAGAGAATCCTAAAGATGCTACCAGAAAACTACTAGAGCTAATCAATGAATTTGGTAAAGTAGCAGGATAAAAAATTAATGCACAGAAATCTCTTGCATTCCTATACACTAATGATGAAAAATCTGAAAGCGAAATTAAGAAAACACTCCCATTTACCACTGCAACAAAAAGAATAAAGTATCTATGAATAAACCTACCTAAGGAGACAAAAGACCTGTATGCAGAAAATAATAAGACACTGATGAAAGAAATTAAAGATGATACAAATAGATGGAGAGATATACCATGTTTTTGGATTGGAAGAATCAACTTTGTGAAAATGACTATACTACCCAAAGCAATCTACAGATTCAATGCAATCCCTATCAAACTACCAATGGCATTTTTCACAGAACTAGAAAAAAATATTTCACAATTTGTATGGAAACACAAAAGACCCCGAAAGCCAAAGCAATCTTGAGAACGAAAAATGGAGCTGGAGGAATCAGGCTCCCTGACTTCAGACTATACTACAAAGTTGCAGTAATCAAGACAGTGTGGTACTGGCACAAAAACAGAAATATAGATCAATGGAACAGGAGAGAAAGCCCAGAGATGAACTCACGCACATATGGTCACCTTATCTTTGATAAAGGAGGCAAGACTATACAGTGGCGAAAAGACAGCCTCTTCAATAAGTGGTGCTGGGAAAACTGAAGAGCTTCATGGAAAAAGAATGAAATTAGAACACTCTCTAACACTGTACACAAAAATAAACTCAAAATGGATTAAAGACCTAAGTGTAAGGCCAGACAGCATCAAACTCTTAGAGGAAAACATAGGCAGAACACTCTATGACATAAATCACAGCAAGATCCTTTTGGACCCACCTCCTAGAGAAATGGAAATAAAAACAAAAATAAACAAATGGGACCTAATAAAACTTAGAAGCTTTTGCACAGCAAAGGAAACCATAAACAAGACCAAAAGACAACCCTCAGAATGGGAGAAAATATTTGCAAATGAAGCAACTGACAAAGGATTAATCTCCAAAACATACAAGCAACTCATGCAGCTGAATATCAAAAAAAAAAAAACAACAACAACCCAATCCAAAAATGGGCAGAAGACCTAAATAGACATTTCTCCAAAGAAGATATACAGATTGCCAACAAACACATGTACGAATGTTCAACATCATTAATCATTAGAGAAATGCAAATCAAAACCACAGTTAGGTTTTACCTTACACTGGTCAGAATGGCCATCATCAAAAAATCTACAAACAATAAATGCTGGAGAGGGCGTGGAGAAAAGGGAACTCTCTCGCGCTGTTGGTGGGAATGTAAATTGATACAGCCACTATGGAGAACAGTATGGAGGTTCCTTAAAAAACTAAAAATAGAACTACCATATGACCCAGCAATCCCACTACTGGACATACACCCTGAGAAAACCATAATTCAAAAAGAGTCATGGGGCTTCCCTGGTGGCGCAGTGGTTGAGAGTCCGCCTGCTGATGCAGGAGACACGGGTTCGTGCCCCGGTCTGGGAAGATCCCACATGCCGTGGAGCGGCTGCGCCCGTGAGCCATGGCCCCTGAGCCTGAGCGTCCGGAGCCTGTGCTCTGTAACGGGAGAGGCCACAACAGTGAGAGGCCCGCGTACTGCAAAAAAAATAAAAATAAAAAAATAAAATAAATTAAAAAATATAAAAAAAAATAAAATAAATAAAATAAATTTTTAAAAAAAGAGTCATGTACCAAAATGTTCATTGCAGCTCTATTTACAATAGTCGTGACATGGAAGCAACCTAAGTGTCCATCGACAGATGAATGGATAAAGAAGATGTGGCACATACATACAATGGAATTTTAATCAGCCATAAAAAGGAACGAAACTGAGTTATTTGTGGTTAGGTGGATGGACCTAGAGACTGTCATACAGAGTGAAGTAAGTCAGAAAGAGAAAAACAAATACCGTATGCTAACACATATATATGGAATCTAGAAAAAAAAAAATGGTCAGAAGAACCTAGGGGCAAGACGGGAATAAAGATGCAGACTGACTGGAGAATGGACTTGAGGACACGGGGAGGGGGAAGGGTAAGCCGGGTCGAAGTGAGAGAGTGGCATGGACATATATACACTACCAAACGTAAAACAGATAGCTAGTGGGAAGCAGCCGCATAGTAGCGGGAGATCAGCTCGGTGCTTTGTGACCACCTAGAGGGGTGGGATATGGAGGGTGGGAGCAAGGGAGATGCAAGAGGGAAGAGATATGGGGACATATGTGTATGTATAACTGATTCACTTTGTTATAAAGCAGAAACTAACACACCATTGTAAAGCAATTATACTCTAATAATGTTTAAAAAAATAAAATAAAAGCTGATTCTTTTGCTTTTTAATAATTTGCTAATGTCATCTTTGCATTTGGCTGGAATAATTTACCTATTTACGTATTCCTAGGAAAGCATTTATGGATTTGCATCACATA
Organism: Mesoplodon bidens; assembly: GCF_964165515.1. Classification (NCBI taxonomy): domain Eukaryota; kingdom Metazoa; phylum Chordata; class Mammalia; order Artiodactyla; family Ziphiidae; genus Mesoplodon; species Mesoplodon bidens. Next base: position 162,013,245 of record NC_138176.1, on the reverse strand, counting down.
TGGTAAAATAATATAACTCTAGCCTGACAAGCATATTTGGTAATCTGACATCATATATGTTAAAATAATATAACTCTAGTCTAACAATTCTCTGCAGAGCCTGTGGAAATCTGCAAATGGAATGAGTGTTGGAGCACAGGATCAGGGACACTGGGAGGAATTTTTAAACATTCTGGCCAAAGCACAACCTATCTGGTGAAATAAGGATGTTTAATATAAAGCATCATGGCTTCTAGAGAAAAGAAGTTTCACGTCAAATTTCCACTGTATTGAATTTTGAAGAGTAACTCGAGAAATGAGAGATACATTTTCTAACTTCCCTTTATTGCCCCAGTCAGTAAAAACCAAAAACCCAAATTCAGATCATTTTCAGACTGTTTTCCTTAGAATTTCTGACATAAGGTAAACATGCCCATTTTCTCCTGTCCTCATTCAATATTGACATGTAAATCTCACAGCTGATAAAACTGTTTTTCTCCCAGTTCCATTAAGGAAGTCTGGAAATAAATTAAATCTTTATTATGCAAATATATTCCAAAAGGAAAGAGTAAATATTTGAGTTTTCATGGCAGAAAAGTCAGGGAGATTAATCTTTTACTTTGTTTATACATAACCTCATTGTGGTTTGGGCACAGGGATAATATATAGAATCACCAGATTTGCTGATAGCTTAGGCACATTATAGACTGAGTGAACATACTGTTACAAATAGTTTCATTTTTTCATTTTAAAGTGTAGATATGACTCTTAAAACCCAAAAATCTTCACGCAAGTTGTTTTCTTTCTTTAAATTTTCAAACCCTAGAGAAGCTCATCTGCATTTGAGCTATTTGCATACAAACCATTAGAAGCATTGTTCTGAAATTGATTGATGTGTTAGGGATATTTCTGAAACATGTTTATAAATCTGTATGATTATTTCCTACATCTAAATATCCATATACAAACACTGCTTTGTCAAATATTTACATGTACATAAAATGTTTTTTTAAGAGGTAAAAATAGCATAAGCAAATGATAAAACTTTGAACACTTAACCATAAAACACATTGTTTCATGTCAGTGTAAATGAACTGCTTTACTTTCACCAGATCCCAAGTCTCTCTGCAAAGAAGCAATCACAACAAAAATTTCTTGAATAGTCTATCAGAATATGTACATGTGTTTGTAAGTCTCCATGTATGTGCACTTTTCATATGCAGAAATTAGAGGATACTCTGCTTGTAGAATTTTTTTTTTTTTTTTTTTTTGCGGTATGCGGGCCTGTCACTGTTGTGGCCTCTCCCGCTTCGGAGCACAGGCTCCGGACGTGCAGGCCCAGCGGCCATGGCTCATGGGCCCAGCCGCTCCGCGGCATGTGGGATCCTCCCAGACCAGGGCACGAACCCGCGTCCCCTGCATCGGCAGGCAGACTCTCAACCACTGCGTCACCAAGGAAGCCCCAGAATTTTTTAACTTAATATTTTATAGGTCTTAACAAATTGGTTGTCAAAGAGGGAACACTGATTAACACTTCCAACAGCAACATACACGGATGTGCACTTCCCTCCATCCCATTCAGCACTATTTATTTTGAAATATTTTTATATTTCTGTTTGATAAGTCAAATATTTACAAAGCCATTTTAATATAGTTGTGAGAGTTGGAATCATCCTATAGGTTTATAAGCTATTCATATTTGTTTATATTTATCATTTTTTTAATGTTATGTTGGTGTTTTATTAAGATTGCATGTGCTTTTTATATTAAAATAATTAAGAGTTTATCTGCCATAATATATCACATTCTTCAAGTGTTCTGTGGCTTTTATTATAAAGTTTAAGTATTTGATATTCATAAATTGTATATTTTCAATTGTACAACTGTAACAACCTTTCCTTTATGCCTTCAGCATTTTGTGTCTTGATGACCTCTTGACAATTCTACAATGTCCAGTTTATCTCCAGCAAGAACTCTCCTCTGAGGTCTGAGTGACATAAGGAACCAACAATTGAACTTTTTAGCACATATGTAATTAATATGTAACCAAAGCACTAATTTACTATCTTTTCTCTGATCATTTTCCTCCTGCATTGTCTCTTTCCTGTTCAGCATCACCTCACTAAGTTACCACCCAAGCCAAAAATCAGGAATAATCCTAGAATACTCTGTTTTCCTTATTATCACATTCGATCTGCCTACACACACATGCGCGTGCACACACACACAAGCATGCACACTTACAAGGCTAATAGTCATCCAGTACACACCAATGTAGCTTAAATGACTGTTGAAATACTGAAATACTTTTCTACTGATTGGTAAACACCCACAGTCTTGAGTCGCCCAGAGTTTCACACTGCTCGAGCTAACTCAGCCTGTCCTCTGGATTCCCCAATATCCCACCCACGTCAGCAACTACTGTAATAACATGTGCACAGCAAGGAGCCACCAGAACCTGATCCCCGTGCATCCATTCTGTTGGATCCGTGCCCGTGCCATACCAGATGCTATATGAGCTTTGATCATCACTGCTGGACCATTCACACATACATGCATGGGGAAGACTGCCTCAGCTAAAGGAATGTGAGTAGACCTGGTGCGCCTCACATGCAAGCAGCAGCTTTAAGGGGAGTCACGAGATTCTGCCAGCTTTCATGCTTCTGTCCTTTCTTCTGTGGAGGAGAGGTGAGGAAGGGATGTGAAGAATACAGCTGAAATGGGAGGCTGAACTTACTATATGTTTGGAGGATGACCGTAGGAATTCAGGAGGATCACATCTCCTCCTTGTTCTCATGGCAGATGACAAAGAAGGACGGCTACTTCAAAGAAAGACTGCCTCATTCACCACTCCCTCCTTTATGCATAACGTTCCAGAAAAACGAAAACATATTTCATACTGTTCCATGCCTCTGACTTTGCTTATACTGTACTCCAGGCCTTGAAAATTCTTTCTCTTCCCTCAGGTATTGTTGAGAAAAATTTCCCCAACTCCCATATAAAGATGAATGTTCCCCTTCTCCTTTATCCCATAATGCCTTGTACATATCTCTATTATTATATTTGAAACATCATTTTTGTGTATGTGTGTCTGTCTTTCCCTGTAGACTGTCTGTTACTTGATGTTATAAACTAAGTCTTATTTGTCTTTGTAAGGCTCATATTCGATATATTGTGTAAATTCCAAAATATTTAAGAACCAAATAATGAATTAAGGAATGACTGAATGACTGGATGGGTAAGTGACTTGATATCACCTACATCATATTTCAATTTATGATTTATATACCATCTTGCTTTCTATTCTCTAAGCTCCTAGATGGCTAGGATCATGCCTTTTACAACAATGCCTAAATCAGTGACTCAGAATAACAGATATTTAAATGTTTACTTAAAGACTGGATGAATGAATGCTGGGAAAATTAAATGCTAAAAGAAGAACTGACAGGGCTTCCCTGGTGGCGCAGTGGTTGAGAGTCCGCCTGCCGATGCAGGGGACACGGGTTCGTGCCCCGGTCCGGGAAGATCCCACATGCCGCGGAGCGGCTGGGCCCGTGAGCCATGGCCGCTGAGCCTGCACGTCCGGAGCCTGTGCTCCGCAACGGGAGAGGCCACAACAGTGAGAGGCCCGCGTACCGCAAAAAAAAAAAAAAAAGAAAAGAAAAAGAAGAACTGACAAATAAAGGAGTTCATAGCCAAAAACAAGACTTCAAACAGTCAATCATACATTTCAGGTAATTTTTAGTGCTGTTTTACTTTCTTTATAAATTCCTTTACAATTTTCTTTTTCTTACTTAATGAGCTAAAAGAATAAGGACATTATTCCTGTTGTGGGTCAGTTATTTAGCACACGTAAAGCAAGAAAATAGAATTTAGTAGCCTATTAAAATGTATTGAAGCTTGTGGGTATGTTTTGTTTTGTTTTGTTTTGTTTTTTGGTACGCGGGCCTCTCACCACTGTGGTCTCTTCCGTTGCGGAGCACAGGCTCCGGACACGCAGGCTCAGCGGCCATGGCTCACAGGCCCAGCCGCTCCGCGGCACGTGTGATCCTCCCAGACCGGGGCACGAACCCGCGTCCCCCGCATCAGCAGGCAGACTCTCAACCACTGTGCCACCAGGGAAGCCCATGGGTATGTTTCTTAAACAAATAGAATGCAAGGTAAATCTGACACCATGCTATTTTATTTTGTGAAATGTTTTAAATTTATCAGCATTTTAAGGCAAAACCCTCTACTGCAGTTAAGATTTAATTTCAAGCAAAGAGATTTACATGTTTCTAAACCATTAAAAAAAAAACACAGTTTCTGTTTCAGGTAGTTTAGGAAAAGGTAAGGCAAATAGCATAACCCAAGGTTCATTTAGCAGACTTTTAGGCCATGAAATAAATATAGACCAAAGAAAGACCTTACAGTTAAGAGGGAAACCATGGTGCCAAATTCCAGCAGAGGAGGTATTCTGCTATTGGAAAGACACTAGAAAGAGATGAAAACATGCATTTAAAAAGTCAGGTTGGGATCTGGAGAGAATGCCCTTACTGTCCCTTTGAAGATAGGCTCAGTAGGGAAAAGGCATTTCCTAAAAGAGATATGGTAAAAGGGACCCTGAAATGATTCTTCACAGTTACTGGATTCTGATGTAAGAACGGGTAAGCTCATAGCTAGCATTTGAAACAACATTGGTTAGTAACTTAAGGATCAGAGCTCATACAAACATGAAGAAAATTAATGTGGCATATTCCTGAAACAAGCTCTTTGTTAGAATTTTTTAAAGTTGGGTTTTTTTTATCATTCTTATTTTATGAGGCATTTATGAAAGGAGATGATTCACTGTAACAGTAAAATATTTATGTTACTCAGGTAAATGTATAGCTATGACTATACAATTTCCAACAGCTAGTGAAGTTAAATTCCTTCACTATTAAAGAACCTCATAGAAAATTATTTTAACTGTAGTAGAAAAATCCCAAGGCCATAACTGTCCCAAATAGAAAGGGTTATTTCCTCAAAGCAACCTGAGTTAGCTAAAAGAATCATCTTAGTTAAGAGCCAAGATGGTAGGTAGATAAACAGGGCTGTGTCAAATCATAAATTGTTCAGTTTATAAAAAGCTTAGTTTTGTGAAGACAGTGGTCATGTCAGTCTTAGTCACCAACTAACCTCAACTCTTAGCACAATACCTGAAACACAGCAAGAATTCAATAGACATCTGTTGGTTGAATAAAGGGGTAGATAAATGAATGACTGTATCAGAATGAAAAAGGAAAAAATGCACATCAAAATTGGTTACTGGAAGATGAAGAAATAGAAAAATGTCAGTGCTGAAAGACTGATTCACTACTGAGGTCATAAAGGAATGACAAATCCTAGAGCTTTCCTGTTAGACCAGGGACAATATATGTTGCTAGGTTGGTCAGGCCCATTTGGAGGAGTTATACAGGAAAAAATGAAAATACAATCAGCCTCTGGTTCCACGGGTTTGGCAGTCACAGATACCGAGGGCAGACTGTATTCACTGCATTACATCATTTTATGTAAGGGACTCGAGCATCCACGAATTTTGGTATCAGTGGGGGCTCCTGTACCCAATCCCACCCCTCCCGAAGATACTGATGGATGACTGTAGTTCTAACTAGTGAAGAATTACTGAATAAAATAATAGAATACAAACAACAGTACACTTACATTTAATCATTTTTTTAACATTTTAGATTTAGCATTTATATTTTGTAGTGGTTTTCAGAATGAACCATTGTTAGACATTGTATGCCATGATGTAAGATCTTGAAACATGCTTTGCTTTGTCATGGTACCCTATGTAGCTATTCTCAGTATGTCAGTTCTACATGTAGGCAACTCAGAGAGGTGAAGTTTCTTATCTAAGAACACACAGAGATGGCAGGAAACACCAAGGTTAAGGCCCAAAACTTCAGCTTTTATACACTTTGCCACTGACACGTAAACACATTCTCTCCAGCTTTGATTCTCAGTTTCCTTTCCACAATGGCCCAGATGATTCTGTAGGGTTATATCACAATGAACAGTAAGGGAATGATGTGCACAAAATCCAAAGACTGATCATCTCAAAAAAAAAAAAAAAAAAAAGACTGATCATCTCTGGAAAACGATGCCATCTGATTGTGGGTGGAGGGCACGTTGGAAGCTTCTAAGTCCTGTGGTAGTGGTTGTATCACTTAATCTGGAGGCTATATGAGAGATACTCTCCCCAATAAAAAAGTAATTCTAATAAATCAGATGAGCATGATGCAGACTGTGTATTGCAAATTGGGGCATAAAGAGGTGGAGACAAACTGAAGCCCATTTTACAGGTGACTCTAACACAGAACTTGGGGATTACGTGGTCATATGTGCCAAGTGCCAGGTCATTTTCTTGAGCATGTCATCCAGTTTAGATTGCAATATACTTCATCAAGACCTTGGTAGCATACTGCTTGTCACTCACCTACAACTCAATATGTGAAAGCTGTTGTTAACAATAATAATAATTATGATGATTAATAATGAAATTAAATTGTGATAGCCAAAGGTCATCAAAGGGAAGGCTAACCTACGGATTACACGGAAAGGAAAATATTATCAAGCACTAAATAAACAGACTAATCAGCCAGAGGAATGCAGCTAATATCCCTAATCAAACAACGAGTTATGGTGAGGAACGATTGTCAGCAAGGTGGTGGGAGATCATGACCGTATAAAAACCGTACTCAAATGTACCAAGAGCTGGGGCTTCCAGAGCAGCTGATACATGTAGTAAACTATGAAGGCACATGTGGTGGCTGCTGCATAGTGAGGCCTCTCAGGCCAGTAAACAAATAGGCACTTCATCAACTGACTGTAAGGAGTATGAGGCATTCATGTGTGAAGTTGCGTGACACAGCCCTGGAGCTCTTAAGGAGCCTTTTCCCACTCCAACTTCTCTGGACTTCCCGAAAGCAACTGGGTTCCTAGTTTAGCCAAGTAGAACTTGACTGAGTTTAAGCATCCTTCTCTCTCCATCAAGACTTAAACACCCCATAAGAGAACTCATTTCAAGTCTTAGTATTGCACTATACTTGTAAATTTGTGCAAATAGAGGGGAAACCACCAGCTATATGAAAAGATTCAGGGAAATAAGATTATTAATACCAGTTTAAAGTAAATAAGCCCAATTAAACAAAGTTCCTTTAAAAAAAAACAAAAAACTTCAGAAAATATTATTTTACAATCTTAAACACTTCAGGGTATTTTATCTATAAAAGGGAACAGATCGAGACCAGAAATGCTCATTTTGAAATTAAAAACATGTCTCCTAGGGAGGGTGGGGAAGGGGATGGATTGGGAGTTTGGGATTAGCAGACTCAAACTATTATATACAGAATGGATAAACAACAAGGTCCCACTGTATAGCACAAAGAACTATATTCAATATCCTGTGATAAACCATAATGGAAAAGAATATGAAAAAGAATGTATATACATATATGTATAACTGAATCACTTGGCGATACTGTAGAAATTAACACAATATTGTAAATCAATTATACTTCAATAAAGTTTTTAAAAAATGTCTTCTAGATAATAAAATATAACTGAGTCAGTCTCAAAGTTGTCACTTATAAATGTTCAAAGTATGACTTAGGCATTACGCTGTGAAAAGAATGAAATACTACATTTTTATAAATTGACATCCCTTGAAATGGGTATTATATTTGGAATATTGTTAAAGTTGAATTTCTCCCTCTAAAAGCATCTCATTGGAGTAAATAGTTCTTACATTTTGTTCCTTCAACAGATCAAGATTTTCCCCTAAAGCTGATATTATAAAATATGTGAGAATGGAAGCCAATTAAACATCTTAGGATTTAAGTTTTTCCGAGGTTGGAGACCCTAGAAACTAATCAGGGTAAACCCTGGTGAAAAGAAGTGTGCTTGGTAAAGATCTTAAACTATCCGATCCAGACATTCTTGGCTGGAACACACACACTTGGCTGAAAGTTTAACAAGGCACATTAAGTGAGGGAATCTTTTCTTTTGCTCCTTAAAGAAGGACTGCAGCCTGAGCAGAAATCTATGTCATTAGCCATGGCAGAGACCGGCACCATGGCCCAGCCAGGCCACCCATCCACACGAGGTCCGACTGGCATTGAAGTGCTTTTGTGGATGGCCTTCCCACACTGCCCTAATGTCAGACAAGAGGACCATATAATTTGTTATCCAAACTGGGACAATTTTGACAGAGAAAGGAGAAACAGGGGCATACTAGGACCATCCCTATCACATCTGCACTCCTAAGCACCCTAACTCATAGTGGAGTATGGTAAACAAAAAAGGAATTTGCCCTCTAGAGCTGATCCAATTAACCCCTCTCAGCCTGGGAGGAGCAATCCTATTTAGGAGGTTAGAAGACTGAGTTTCAAGGAATCACTAAAGAAATTAGAGAAAAGCAACAGTACATAGATTCCTCCTCAAACATCTGTCATGCTGTTAGCTGCAAGAAATGTAATATGTAAGAACTCAAGAACAATATATTCATGTGTGTCTCTGTGTGTGTGTAGAGGATGGTATGAGACATGAGTACAAATTACTAGAGTGATAGAAGAGCATAAAGTGACTCCAGAATTCAGAGGAAGAATTCCACAGTTTTTACAAGACTGATTATAGAGAAGAATGATCTGGGCTTTGATAGAGGGGCAGCAACTGGGAGATGCGTAGGGCATTCCTTATGTTAAATACAGCAGATATGAGAAGGCCAAAGACTGGCTTTGGGGAAGGTTGAGCTTGATCCATGCAGAGACAGAGCTGGAGGGAAGTACTAAAGGTCACTATGACAGGTGCTGTCACTTTTGGTTGGTACATCTGCCAGACAAGTCCTTCCTGAATCCTCTGCACACCACGACCCATGTGTCAACACAATGAGCAAATATCACCTAAAGGTGATAAATATTAAAGTATTAACTTTCTTTAATACCAAGTGGTGGGCTGTTTATTTACATTAAAGGCAGCTGACCACTGATGGGACCAATCACTCTCATAGCAGACTATATTACCAAAATAGATAGTTTCAAGACATGTCAGAAATAGTGAAAATACTTGGGATGTACCTTAATCAAGAAAAGGTTCATATTCTAAAGAAGAGAAGTTATTTTTCAAAACAATCTTTGGAAAGGAAAAAGGGTCCCTGAGGTTGCAGAATGAAGCTTCCACTTGCACTATGACATGTGTGATGTCAATCATAATGATGTCAGTCACAACTCTCCATTCCAATTAGAATACCCCATCCCTCTCTTTAAGTGAAAAGCCCTATTCAATGACTATTTTTAAAAAGATTTTGATATATTCATAGTAATAAACCTGGTTTGCATTTCAAAAAAAAAAAAGAATACCCCATCCCTCTCACCATAGATATTGTTTGAGGGATAATCTCTGGACCTAAGTCCAGCCAATCATAATCTTTCCCAGAACTTTTCTTCCAGAATTGCCAAGCAATACACTTTCTTATTAGGAGTGCATGGTATTCTAAGCTTATTAATTTAAGTCTACTGTCAGACACCCAACCCAGCCATAGAGAGGAAGCTTCTTTGCAACAGCAAAAAGTGAGTTCAACATGAAAAGATAAGCAGAGATAAAAGGTGGAGAGAGAGAAGAATATTTTCTTCTTCTGCTTAAGATCCTAGATCCCAAATGTTATTTCTTTAGTTCTCTTAGCGTTGACAGAGCTGCTCTGGGTCTTTGCTCAAAACCCATCAACCCCCACATTTAGTGGGAGTATCCTAGCTCAAAACCTGCCACGCCCCACCTCCAGCAGCAGGTAACATAAATCTTTAAGTTAAAGGATCAGAGATAAGAAAGGAAGCTACAAACAGACAAACAACAAAAAAACAGATGGAACCAGCTGGGACCAAGATGGCATGAATCTGACCTCCAACAGACCCTGAGTCTCAATTTACTGGGGTTGGCCAAAAAGTTTGTTAGGGGTTTTTCGTAACATCTTATGGAAAAACCCGAACGAAAGTTTTGGCCAACCCAATACCTTGATTTTACTACATCATCATATTAAATGACACACCCACCAGTGGCCTTGACTGGACATTAAGGACCAAAAAACGGATTAAAAGTGGATGGCACCCCAATCCCTCAAAAAAGCTCTGCCTCTTCCCCTACTGCCTATGCCTCCCCATCATTAGCCTCACTCCCCCTCCCTTTGTCTTTACTTGTTAAAATTAAATCCCTTTCACATATAGGTGAGAAGTTGGTCTGTGAACTTAGTTCTCGCTTCTCCATTCTTTGACCACCGGATAAAGCTTGTGCTGTGTTGATTTCAGCTTCTCTTTCCTTATTGGCTGCTGGAAACCAAACGGAAAAAGAACCCTCCCCCTGCCCTGCCAAAGCAGAGAGCCTCAGCCAGGCTGGGGCCTGAACAGGGTCCCTACAACCTGATTCGGGAACATTAGCTATTCCAACTGCTTTCCAAATTATGGGCCCCCGTGCATCAGTACATACCTGAATAGCCTTGATTACACGACTGAATTTGTCTCAGAACCTTAGAGACCAAAACAAGCAGCAGGGACCAGATAAGTCGGCGTTCTTAGCGGCCAAGATGGCGGACCCTGAGCTACCTCCTTTCACGAGCACACCAAAATCACAACTATCTGCAGAACCATTGATGAAAAAGACCAGAACCTACCAAGAAAGATTTTCTATAATGAAACATAAAGAAGGAACCACAAGGAGACAGGTACGAGGGGCAGACTTGTGATATAATCAAGTCCATAACCCCGGGTGGGTGACGCACAAACTGGAGAATAATTACAGTGTAGCGGTTCTCCCACAGGAGTCAGGGTGCCGAGCCCCACCTTGGGCTCCCCAGCCCGGGAGTCCTGCACTGGCAAGGTGAGACCCCAGAGCATTTGGCTTTGAAGGCCAGGCAAACTTAAATTTGGGAGCCCCACAGGCCGGGGCGGGGGGTCGGAGGATTAAATAGAGACTTCACTCTTAAAGGGCGCACACAAAACCTCACCAGGACCCAGCACAAAAGCAGTAATTTGATAGGGGCCAGACCTACCTTCTGGTCTAGGAGAGTCTCCTGGAGAGGCAGGAGGTGGGCGGGTGCAGCGGCAGCAACGGCGGCAGCAACAGCAGCAGCAACGGCAGCGGCAGCGGCGCTCGTTCTACCACCCGGAAGCCGGTGCTGGAGGCGCAGTTAGCTCATTAGCGCCAACACCTGGCCCCAGCCAACAGCCTGCAGGTGTGCTGGGCTGCCTCAGACCAAACAGCTAACTGGGCAGGGGCACAGCCCCATCCATTCCTGAGTCCACAGCCTCCTCTAGACACAGCCTAGCCCTCCAGAGGGCCAAGACCCAGCTCCACCCACCAGTGGGCAGTCACCGGCCCTGCACTGCAGGCGGCCCTGCCCTCCAGGAAGCCTGTACAAACCTCTAGAAGAGCCCCACCCACCAGGGGCCAGACACCAGACAGACACAAGAAAAACACAATCCCCCAGCCTGCCCACAGCAGGCCAGAACCTGCCCTGGGACCATGGCCCCTGGCCTTGCCCACTAACAGGCCAAAACAAGCTTTGGGACACCTGAGACCCCATACCCAACTGTATCAGGAACTGCCCTGCCCCCTGCCCTTCCCCCCTCCCCAGTGATCTGACACCAGCTCTGGGATCCCTGGGCCCTGCAGCAGACATCAGGACCTGGCTGTGCCTGCCAGTAGTCCAGCACTAATTTCAGGACCTGGCTTCACCCACCAGTCGGGGGACAAAACAGCCCTGGAGTCCTCTGGACCCTGACTCTGTCCACCAGTGAGCTAGCAGTAACCCTGGGGCCTCCTGGGTTTCTGTAGTCAGCCGCCTTCTGAACAGGTCCTTCTAACCAGGAGACAGCCAGCAGTGTCCACACAAGGCAGAGCCTGACAATGAACCAGGCTAGGGGCCAACCAAGCCTACAAGACTGCCCACATAGCCCACCAAAACAGAAGGCCCCAAGCAGCCCTCTTAGGGGGAACCCCTAGAGCATATAGCTTGAGTGACAAAAGGGGAGTGCTGGAATGCATAGAACGCCTCCTACAGAAGGCCACTTCTCCAAGGTCTAGAAAGGTAACTAACCTACCACATACATACAAATACAAATAACAACTTAAACAAAATGAGGCAGCAGAGGAACATGTTCCAGATGAAGGAACAAGATAAAACCCCAGAAGAAGAACTAAGTGAAGTGGAGATAGGTAGTGTACCCGAGAAAGAGTTCAGAGTAATGATTGTAAAGATGATCAAAGAACTTGGGAGAAGAATGGATGCACAGAGCTAGAAGTTAGAAGTTTTTAACAGAAATTTAGAAAATATAAAAAATGACAAGTAGGACTTCCCTGGTGGCTCAGTGGTTAAGAATCTGCCTGCCAATATAGGGGACACAGGTTCGAGCCCTGGTCTGGGCAGATCCCACATGCCGCAGAGCAATTAAGCCCATGTGCCACAACTACTGATCCTGTGCTCTAGAGCCTGTGAGCCACAATTACTGAGCCTACGTGCCACAACTACTGAAGCCTGTGCACCTATAGCCCGTGCTCCACAACAAGAGAAGCCATCTCAGTGAGAAGCCCCCACTCGCCACAACTAGAGAAAGCCTGTGCCCAGCAATGAACACCCAGTGCAGCCAAAAATAAAGAAACACATTTAAAAAACGACAAGTAGCAGTGACCATAAATGTTTTGTGATCTGTACACTGATCTTGCCTTATCCAGACTCAGGCCAACATCCTCAAAACAAGACTCATCCCATCATAGAAGATCTTCAGTTCTTTAAAAATATATCAAAAGCCCTAGAATTTCTAAAACAATCTTGATAATGAATAAAATGAGAGGAATCATTCTACCTAATTCATAAACTTACTATTCAGCTACAGTAAGCGAGACAGTGTGGTGTTGGTGAAGGGATAGATGTATAGATCAATGGAACAGAATAGAAAGCTCAGAAATAGTCCCACACAAATATTCCCCCCAAAATTTTATAAAGGTGCAAAATTCAGTGGACGGGGGATGGTCTTTTTAACAAATGATTTTGGAGCAATTTAACATCCGTAAGCAAAACAAACAAAAACTTAAATGTAATATGTAAAACTAAAAATTAAAAATAGGAGGAAATCATTTCTAGGCAAAGAATTCTTAGTCTTTTTTTTGTTAATGATTTTTTTAATATTTATTTATTTATTTATTTATTTGGCTGTGCCAGGTCTTAGTTGCAGTACACGGGATCTTCGACCTTTGTTGCAGCATGCGGGTTCTTTAGTTGCGGCATGTGGGATCTTTAGTTGTGGCATGCAAATTCTTAGTTGCGGCATGCATGTGGGATCTAGTTCCCTAACCAGGGATCAAACCCAGGCCCCCTGTGTTGGGAGCACAGAGCTTTAGCCACTGGACCACCAGGGAAGTCCCAAGAGTTCTTAGTTTGACACCAAAAGTATGATCGTTAAAAGGAAAAATTGATAAGTTGAACCTCATCAGAATTAAAAACTTTCACTACGCTAAAGACCCTATTAAAAGGATGGAAAGATAAGCTACAGAAAGAGAGAAAATCTGTGCAAGCTACATATCTGACAAAAGATTAGTATCTAAAAAAATGTAGGGACTTCCCTGGTGGTCCAGGGGTAAAGAATCTGCCTTCCAATGCAGGGGACGTGTGTTCGATCCCTGGTTGGGGAACTAAGATCCCACATGCCGGGGGGCAACTAAGCCCAGGCGCCACAACTGCTGAGCTTGTGCACCTCGGTGAGAGAGCCCACGTGCCACGAACTGCAGAGCCCACGCGCCCTGGAGACTGCCGGCCACAACTAGACAGAGAAAACCCGCATGCCACAACTAGAGAGAAGCCCGTGTGCTGCGACAAAACATCACACATGCCGCAACTAAGACCCGACTCAGCCAAAAAATAATAATAATAAATAAATAAATATTAAAATAAAGAAATAAGCTTTCATGGGGAAAAAATGTAAAAAACTCTCAAAATTCAATAATAGAAAAAGAAACAATTTAAAAAAATGGACAAAAGGCTTACACAAACGTTTCAACAAAGAGGATATACAGATGACAAATAATCAAATGGCAAGATATTCAAGATCATTAACCATCAGAGAAATGCAAAATGGCTAAAATAGAAAAATACTGACAACACCTAATGCTGGCAAGTATACGGAGAAACTCAATCACTAATACATTGCTGACTGGCATGGAAAATAGTATGCTATTTCTTATGACTAAACATGCAGCTACCTATAACCCAGCAATTGCACTCCTGGAGACATGAAGACATGTTCATACATTGCTGGTAGGAATGCAAAATAGTTCAGACACTCCAGAAGAAAGTTTGACAATTTCTTAAAAAAGAAAATATATAACTACTATATGATCTGGTAATTGAACTCTTGGTCATTTATCCCAGGGAAGTAAAAACTTATGTTTACATAAAAACTTTTATGAATGTTCATAAAAGCTTTATTTGTAATAGCAAAAAACTGGAAACAAACCAGATATCTTTCAATGGGTAAATGGTTAAGCAAACTGTAGTATATCCATAGCATGGAATACTAATCAGCAATAAAATAGAAAAACTATACACACCTTGGATGAATCTCTAGAGAATTATGCTGGGCCAAAAAAAAAAGTGAATTCCAAAAATGCTTATTGTATGATTCCATTTATATTAAAAATGTGAAATAATAACATTTGATAAAGGCCGAAAAGATTAGTGGTTGCCAGTTGTTGCCAGAGTGGAGAGGGTGGGAGGAAGAAAGTGAGTGTGGTCATAAAAGAGTAACAGGGGTAAACTTGTGGTGATGGAAATATTCTGTATCCTGTATCCTGACCTGGTATATACAATAAACCTACACATGTAATGAAACTGTCTATAACTAAATGCACACATATACACACACACAAACACATAAATAAGTACAAGTAAAACTGGGGAAATCTGAATAAGAGTGGTGGATTGCATCATGTCAATATCCTGGTTGTGATATTATCATTTTGGAAAATGTTACCATTGGGGGAAACTGGGTAAAGGTTACATGGAATTCTCTGTACTATTTCTCACAACTGCATATGAACTTATAATTATCTCAAAATAAAAAAGTTTTCTTTTAAAAATTGATTCTACACTTATTTCTCCCTAAAGCCAACTGCAGTAATCGATCTCTTATATGGCTGTTGTCATTAAGACTGTCTTCAGGCCCACACAATAACAAGAAGAACCAACAGCCTCAAATATTTCAGATAGAATCAAAAGAGAGTAGACTGTTTAGCCTTCACTTTTTCTGCATCATGTGTGCCAAGCAGCCAAAGGGCTGGACAGAAATTATTTCCAAGGAAATTGAATGTATCCAGTTGGAGGGTGCAACTTCATCTACCCAAATGAATCTTCTGTTTCATAGCCTTTCATCTTCAACTGATGCTGTTGCTGATGGATCAAAGTAGGAGATAAATGTAGGCTCTCTCTAAGTGCAACCTTCAAGAGATCCAGGGACCAAGGAGTGGGAGTATGGAAGAGACAAAGTCGATTTGTGCTGAAGTATCAATTATACATCCCAGCCACAGAGGCCAGCATTCAGAAGTTACACCTTTACAACACTCATGCAACCACCTGCATTTATTCCACATATTCATATGGCCCTTATGTCAATAATGACATCCAAGACATTACTACCTGTGATAACTGTACTCATGCTGGAAGCCTGCTTTGAGACCATATCCTGACTCTAGAATGTCCTACTAGTAATACTGATGTATTCTGCCTAATCATTTTCATTCGGATATGCCATTATTTTGGTGGTCACAGATGCATTTACCCAGATGAACCTGGCTTAGCTGTCTATCCAGATGAATTTTACCTCCAACCATAGCAATTCCTGCAAACCTATTTGCCAATGAACCATCAATTTTCTAATTGCTTGCTGGGGTTCAGGTCAAGGGATTCCCATTTTCCTATCCATCACCCACTGATCAATGGATGATCTTATATTTAATTGTCTTGACCAGTGATTATGAGTGTGATAAGATTCAAATTTATTATTAGCTTCTCCCCTCTGTCTCCCACTGTGTTTTCTGTGGTCAAAATTATTTAATGAGATCTTTTTTCCCTACAGAACAATCAAAATAAGGGTGTCCCTCAACTTCTCTCAGAGATGTTGGGCAAGTTTAACAGACATCTAGATTAACTTTCTTTTCCAATTGTTATTCTCTATGAAAGTGCTTTGAAACTACTTATAACACAGTATTAGTACGATTGTTTCTCTAATACAAATACGGGAATTGTTCTCACAATGAAATATTCAAATCTATATTTCTTGTATGTCTATTTCAATAGTTTCCATACTGGGCTTTCTTTCCATTTTTCTAATTTCATATGCATTATGTTTTATTCTGCTTGAAAGTATCTTCACAAGGATTCAAGTGTCCTTCAGAGTCCTCTTTAACAAACATGGTCGAACCATCAAAATATTCCTACAAAATGTTATCAAGATATGAGTTACAGAAATACTGTGTCTTAGAGAAATATTTCCAAGAGGATGTACTGGTTAATAGATGCTCTTACTAATGCTAAATTAAGAGTTTCTTCTCTGTAAATGTTTTATAAATATTTGAAAGTGCCCACTCTGACCACAGCACTGATGGGAAATAGGGATATAGGGATTAGATATAGAAATAAACCAAGAAAGGATCTCTTCCTTAATTAACTTGAAGTTTAATAGTGGGATAATGATCATAATTATATAATCACAATAATGTAATCATAGTGCTCAATAGCTACACAAAGATGACCCCACTCCTGATACTTTCCCTATGGACTGCACAATTGTGCTTGACTCATTAGCAGAAAAGAAAATTTGCTTATGGATTTTTAACTAATTCCATGCATTAAGGGAATTCACTTGATGGTCTATTAATTATGTCTAACAACTCCCATGCCTGACCCATTCTCCACCCATCTCTGTTCTACTCTGGACCCACCAGAGAGTGACTGACGAATCTACAACCCTGGGCTTTCATTCCTGTGGTTCTTTATTAGGTTCAGTTAATAGAAGGGAAGAGAAGGCACCAGCAGGAGATCAGAGGTCATGAAGAGAAAGATTTCAGGATATTTATCCCCTCTCCCTCATCCCCAACCCATCCCCCACTCCCACTCTGCCACCCATACACACATAGTACTTCCTCCTTGTCTAAGTACCATGTTTCTGGCAATGGTTATGACTGCAACTAGAAATGGCAGCCCCATTCATAGTTGTTGGTCTCCCCTGAATCTAATAACTCCTTTTCCTATCCTTCCCCTTCAGGTATAGAGTGGTAATGGCTTCTTGCTGTGGTTAGTCCCTGGGTACCTCAGTATCACTTTCTGGTCTCCTAACCCTGTCCATACTTCTGTAATAGTCTCTTCATCAAATTGTTTTCAACATCCCAGCTAAATGTGCTTGCTTTTTTTTCATTAGGACCTGATTTGTACAACTGGGATTACACCTGTATTACAAGATTGAAAAGGAAAAATGATAAATGGCATACAGGTTAGAAGACTCCTCGGGTTCAGTGGAGTAAGACATCCTTTCCAGCTAGCAGATTAGAGAATGCTTTGTGGATGAGAGGCGATCGATAAAGGCATGGGTTAATTCTTCACTTTTCTAATGAAAAATATTGGTTCATTTTCTCTCAATCTCGCTCTCGCTCACTTAGATTTGAGCTATTCAGAGAAAACCGAATATTGCTCCTGGAAAGAGCAACTATGGGGTTAGCGTTTGCCTTTCTGATGAACTTGAAAAATGTCAGCGTCTCTATGTGAGCCTGATCCGAATGCTCCTGTTGAAATATCATGAGGCCAACCCTGTTCACAGAGTGAGGTGGCAGGAGCTCAGCTGGGAAGTGTTCTGGGTTGCAGTGGAAACATAGGGCAGAGGCAAGCCAGAGTGAGCCTGTGAATAGAAGCTAATTCCTTAACCTCATTTCCCTGCATCTCTATGTTTCTCCTGGAAAACAATACACCTGGCAAATGGGATGGGGGTGGAGAGAGCCTTTTTTTTTTCTTTTCTTTTTAAAGACCAAGGTATTTTGTTCCTACTAAGAAGTATTAAAATGATGTTTAAAAAGATTCAGCACAATAGTCAGGAATAATTGCATCATGCCAGAGAGTTATGTGGACTATTGTTCAGGACTCTTATTTTGATTTCCCGGCTCTGGCAAGCTCCAGGGCCGAGGCCCCATTCAGCACTGCAAACACAGTAACTCCACTTTTGCCTGGAGAGAAAACAAGAAGTAAAAGTCTCAGATACCTGTTCCCAGGAGAGTCCTGGTTCTCCTCTCTCTCTCTCTCTCCCCCTTCCTTCCTCTCACCTGTTTTTCTCCCTTCCCCTCCCTTCCTCCTCCTTTTTCCATTTACATTTCCTTTCTTCCTTTCTTTTTTTTCAGTCTGTTTATTTGCAGAGGGAGGAAAATTATTATAAACATTGTTGAAAATGTACCTTGGATGGTATTTAAAACTAGAATTATTTCCAAAGACATACTGGAAGAAAAAGAACAAAACAATTGAATTCCTCAATGCAATTTAAAATGTTAGGGCAGGGCTTCCCTGGTGGCGCAGTGGTTGAGAGTCCGCCTGCCGATGCAGGGGACACGGGTTCGTGCCCCGGTCCTGGAAGATCCCACATGCCGTGGAGTGGCTGGGCCCGTGAGCCATGGCCGCTGAGCCTGTGCGTCCGGAGCCTGTGCTCCGCAATGGGAGAGGCCACAACAGTGAGAAAGCCCGCCTACAGCAAAAAAAAAAAAAAAGTTAGGGCAGCCCTAATTGGGTTTGAGCTGAAGCCCTAAGGCATCAGGGCACCTGCAGCTGGAGAAATGTTTCCCTATCATCCATTCTCAAAGTTCAAGATCCACAGCTCTGGGCGAGGTCATGTATCTAACCAGGGTGGCTCTTTTCCTTGTGTGGACTCTGCCTCTGGATTGCTTGCTCTACACATGGAGCCGTTTGATCAACAAATGTGTAATAACTGCATCACCACTTCCAAGAAGGCTTGCCGAACACCCGCTTCTTAGTGGGGTAATCTGTTACACTGTGTGTCAACCTCTACTGCAACCTGTCTGCTTGCCTGCCTCCTTCTCTCTATCTCTGTTCATCCAGGCAGCGACTGTGCTGAATCCCCCTCAGATTCCTCAGTTGAGAGTGCAGCGAGAGCGCAACAATCCTTGTTTAATAAAGAATTAATGAATAAAAACAAATAGGATATACATGAGCAAAGTCACAGATAGATTTTTCTCAATGTTTTAAACTCTTCTTTGCAGATAGAATAAACCCAGCATTCATCAAGTTTCTGCTCCTCTCTTTGATTGTAAGATCTTACCACCTTGAGAAACTCCAAGAGGTACAGAATAAAGACCCAACTCCTAAACTTGGCAATCAAGAATTCCATGACAACACCAGCCAAACTCATCATTATCAGTATGTCATCTTACCTAGTGTGAGGGGCACTTAACTCCTGCAGTTCCCTCACGGGTCAGGCTTCCCCCTCCACCTCCCTGTCATACCCCCTCCCTCAAAAAGGTCTCCCCTTCCTCTCTTTCTTAACTGGTAGCTCCTTTTTGTTTGTGGCAGTCCTGAGCCTTAGCTCAAGCACCTCCTCCCATCGACTATTCCCTGATCTCCTTCTGATAGGCCTTCTCTGTCTCCCTGAAACCCCCTATACTTATCATACTAGGTTGTAAATCTGACTTTGCTTGCCTCTCTCCCCTCACCCTCCACTCTCCAACACACATACACATCCACTTACAAAATGATTTGAGGTTCTTGACTTCGAGTTCCAGAACATTACTGGAAGGCAATAATTGTCCAATATGCATTAACTGATTAAATGAATGACTAGCCCAGTCCGGAAAGGAGAGTAAAGATTTCTTGAAATTTCTTCTTCACTGTTGGTTTTTGCTTTATGTTCTTATTACATCAGTAATATATGTTCATTATATTAAAAATGGTAATTGCTACACTGTGTATAATTCCCTCTCCCCTTCCATCTTTACCAATTTGGAAGATAAAATAGAACCTCTTTGTTTAAATTTGCATTTTTATTATGAGTGAGATTAAGCTCTTTTTCCCTAAAGTTTAATGGCCATCTGTATATTTTTACTGAGTAATGTACTTCTGTCTTTTGCCCATTTTTATTGGAGTATTCAATCTGTTGATTATTAATATATGGAAATTCTTCTTATATAAAAAATAACTACTTTTTCCTGTCAAATTTTCAAATATATTTTCAAGCTTACTTTATTCCTTTTACTTTTGTTTATTATTGCCTAGTTTTTCAAATACAAATATTTTTAACTGCTGGTATTTTAATTTATCAATATTTTAAATATGATTTCTGCCTTTGAATTTATTTACAGAAAGATTTTCTTATTTACTTAGTTTCACTTTAAGATTTCTTTTTTTTTAACATCTTTATTGGAGTATAATTGCTTTACAATGGTGTGTTAGTTTCTGCTTTATAACAAAGTGAATCAGTTATACATATGTTCCCATGTCTCTTCCCTCTTGCATCTCCCTCCCTCCCACCCTCCCTATCCCACCCCTCTAGGTGGTCACAAACCACCTAGCTGATCTCCCTGTGCTATGCGGCTGCTTCCCACTAGCTATCTATCCCACTAGCTAGCTATTTTACATTTGGTAGTGTATATATGTCCATGCCACTCTCTCACTTTGTCACAGCTTACCCTTCCCCCTCCCCATATCCTCAAGTCCATGCTCTAGTAGGTCTGTGTCTTTATTCCCATCTTACCCCTAGGTACTTCATGACCTTTTTTTTTTTTTTTCTTAGATTCCATATATATGTGTTAGCATACGATATTTGTTTTTCTCTTTCTGACTTACTTCACTCTGTATGACAGACTCTAGGTCCATCCACCTCACTACAAATAACTCAATTTCGTTTCTTTTTATGGCTGAGTAATACTCCATTGTATATATGTGCCACATCTTCTTTATTCACTCATCATTAAGTTGCTTCCATGTCCTGGCTATTGTAAATAGTGCTGCAGTGAACATTGTGGTACATGACTCTTTTTGAATTGTGGTTTTCTCAGGGTATATGCCCAGTAGTGGGATTGCTGGGTCATATGTTAGTTCTATTTTTAGTTGTTTAAGGAACCTCCATACTGTTCTTCATAGTGGCTGTATCAATTTACATTCCCACCAAAAGTGCAAGAGGGTTCCCTTTTCTCCACACCCTCTCCAACATTTATTGTTTGTAGATTTTTTGATGATGGCCATTCTGACTGGTGTGAGGTGGTACCTCATTGTTTTGATTTGCATTTCTCTAATGATCAGTGATGTTGAGCATTCTTTCATGTGTTTGTTGGCAATCTGCATATCTTCTTTGAAGAAATGTCTATTTAGGTCTTCTGCCCATTTTTGGATTAGGTTTTTTTTTTTTTATATATTGAGCTGCATGAGCTGCTGGTAAATTTTGGAGAGTAATCCTTTGTCAGTTGCTTCATTTGCAAATATTTTCTCCCATTCTGAGGGTTGTCTTTTCATCTTGTTTATGGTTTCCTTTGCTGTGCAAAAGCTTTTAAGTTTCATTAGGTCCCATTTGTTTATTTTTGTTTTTATTTCCATTTCTCTAGGAGGTGGGTCAAAAAGGATTTTGCTGTGATTTATGTCATAGAGTGTTCTGCCTATGTTTTCCTCTAAGAGTTTGATGGTGTCCGGCCTTCCATTTAGGTCTTTAATCCATTTTGAATTTATTTTTGTATACGATATTAGGGAGTGTTCTAATATCATTCTTTTACATGTAGCTGTCCAGTTTTCCCAGCACCACTTATTGAAGAGGCTGTCTTTTCTCCATTGTATATTCTTCCCTCCTTTATCAAAGATAAGGTGACCATAGGTGTGTGGGTTTATCTCTGGGCTTTCTATCCTGTTCCATTGATCTATATTTCTATTTTTGTGCCAGTACCATACTCTCTTGATTACTGTAGCTTTGTAGTATAGTCTGAAGTTAGGGTGCCCAATTCCTCCAGCTCCATTTTTCTTTCTCAAGATCGCTTTGGTTATTCGGGGTCTTTTGTGTTTCCAGACAAATTGTGAAATTTTTTGTTCTAGTTCTGTGAAAAATGCCATTGGTAGTTTGATAGGGATTGCATTGAATCTGTAGATTGCTTTGGGTAGAATAGTCATTTTCACAATGTTGATTCTTCCATTCCAAGAACATGGTATATCTCTCCATCTGTTTGTATCATCTTTAATTTCTTTCATCAGTGTCTATAGTTTTCTGCATACAGGTCTTCCCCCCCCAAATTCTTAAACATTAATGGGCATGCACAAAAATGTTTTCCTTGGTTCTTTTTGATTGAATAGAGTTGGAGGCAACCTAGATGTTTATCTCCAAAGGATAATTAAAATGTAATGGATAGGGGTTTCCCTGGTGGCGCAGTGGTTAAGAGTCCACCTGCTGATGCAGGGGATGCGGGTTCGTGCCCCTGTCTGGGAGGATCCCACATGCCATGGAGTGGCTGGGCCCGCGAGCCATGGCCACTGAGCCTGCGCATCTGGAGCCTGTGCTCCACAGCGGGAGAGGCCACAACAGTGAGAGACCCTCATACCGAAAAAAAAAAAAAAAAGTAATGGATAGGAATTCCATTTCTGTCGTAGATAGAAGAAAAAAGACCAGATATAACCTCTGTCTAAAGCAGCCAGAAAAAGAGACAAATTATACGAAACAACAGTTTTAAAGGCACTAGACATAGCCTATGAAAAACAGTGTTCCCCGAAGACAGGAAATAAATGAGGTTAAGTCCTACAGCTGCCCCATCTCACTACCTTGATATTTCTGGGCCACATTACAGGCAGGGGGAATCCAGAAGGGGCTAAGCAGACTTGCTAAGTTTTAGAGACAGTGCTGACAATCCAAGGAGCTAAAGAGGGTATCGTTGACAGGACAGAGTACTCATACAGGAGCTGTTCAGAGTTTTCCTTGAATATTAATCAGAGTACTGACCAATACATGCCTATGAGGAAATTACTAGACAGAGCTCTGGACATGTGTAACAAACTATAAAAGTAAGACTCAAAAGGATCAAACTGTTTTGAAATAGCTAAACAGCATCCCAGAAAATAACTAAAGATTTTAGAAATGCAAAAATACCCGGTATCAACAAGATAAAATTCACAATGTGTGGCCTTCAATCAAAGATTAGCAGGAAATATGACCTATGACCCATAATAAATCAATTAATTGAAACTGATGCAGAGCTGATAAAGATATTAGAATCAGCAGACAAGGACATTATAATAATTACTATGACTATATTGTATATGTTCAAAAATTTAAGTAAAGAGATAGAAGATATTAAAAAGATATGGATGAAATTTCTGGAGATAAAAACCTGCAATAAAAATATATACTGGTTGGGATAATTCGTTGATGAGACAGGGCAAAAAAAAAAAGGTTAGTGAACTTGATCTAGTAACAGAAACTAACCAGAGGAAAACACAAGAGGGAAAAAAGAATCCAAAAGATGAAAAGAATGTCAGTGAGTTGTGGGATAACTTTAAACAGCCTAATATACATATGATTAGAGTCTCAAAGGAGAGGGAGAGGTAGACCAAAAAATATTTGAATAACTGATGGGTGAAATTTTCCCAAATTTGATGAAACCACAGGAAATAGTAACAGCATTTATGACTATACCTAAGATATAAGATTACATATAATGTATAAGATTTTGTTCATCTTACCTAAATCTCTTTTAAAAATTATTACCAATACAGTAACAACAATGACATATTGTGAGGTTTGTTACCTAGATATAAATAAAACATATGACACCAGTAGCCTAAAGACAGGAAGAGGGAAATGAAAATATACTGTTAGAAGATTCTTAGCCTCTTGGCTGAGACCAGCAAACCCTCAGTCTTCAGTGAGTTTCCCAAGTAACTGGTTTGTCCCTCTGGATTTCCTGTTCTCTAGGATTCTGCCCAACAATGTATCAGTAACATGTTAGCTCTTCTAAACTTTTACAAAGACCTTTTCCCATAGTTCATATAAAATATTTAGTTGTCAACATGAGAGTTTGTC
Source organism: Mesoplodon bidens (assembly GCF_964165515.1). Lineage (NCBI taxonomy): Eukaryota > Metazoa > Chordata > Mammalia > Artiodactyla > Ziphiidae > Mesoplodon > Mesoplodon bidens. Next base: position 161,989,165 of record NC_138176.1, on the reverse strand, counting down.
CAAAGCGGCTAATCCATCTTTACAAGTTCCATCATTTTGAATGTGATATCTACCCAGTTTTCTAGTCTTTCTTTCAAAAATTCCTACTATATGAATTTTGACACTTTTTATTCCCAACTTCATCTTTCTCAAGTTCTCATATTTTCCAACATTATTGAGGTTTTATTTCCCCCATCTCTGTTGTATTCTGCCTAATTGCTCAAAGTTTTATTTCAGTTCACTATTCTCTCTTCATTTGTATCTAATTTGCTGTTTAAATTCTTGAGTTTTTTATTTCATTGAGTTTATTTTTCATTTCTAGAAGTTTGATTTGCTTCTTTATACAGATCCACTTATTCTTCTTTTATGGTGTCTGCATTTTCATAGAATTTTAATTATTTTTAAATATGTTGATGGTATTGAACTTAGCTTGTTTTCCTTTTAAAATTATTTTATTATCTCAAATGTTAAGGACTTTAATATTAAGGTTGAATATACCAATGATCTCTTTTAGTGCATTGTTTAACTTTTAACTTTTTTTGTGTGTGTGTGTGTGGTACACAGGCCTCTCACTGCTGTGGCCTTTCCCGTTGCGGAGCACAGGCTCCGGACGCACAGGCTCAGCGGCCATGGCTCACGGGCCCAGCCACTCTGCGGCATGTGGGATCTTCCCAGACCGGGGCATGAACCTGTGTCCCCTGCATCAGCAGGCGGACTCCCAACCACTGCGCCACCAGGGAAGCCCATGACTTTTAACATTTTTATTGTGAGCTAATCTCTATCCTTTTTTTTCTTTTCTTTCTGTGAATATTCTTTCGTAGCATAGATTTTGAAATTGTCCTGCCAGGGAGTATTTTGTATATCCTTCAGCAAGAAACCCCTGTAATATCGCATATTTAGAATCAGTGTTCATTTTATTTTCTAAATATTTGGAATCCAAGGTATGTTGGGGCTAAATATGAACCACAAACTGAGAGGTGGCTTAGGTTCATGGGAATTTTCTTAACTTATATTCCAGACAAAAAGGAAAAGAACAAAATATTTCCCTGGAAATTTCTGTGATTTTTCTTTTGTGGTTCTCCCTTCAACTTGGGATAGAACACTTACAGGATTAAGTCTCTCATTTTGGGAGTCTCAGTTCTAAACTTGCATACCTCTGGACTAAAGTCTTCCCTCAATGTCCCTATAGGCATAAACCCCCAGTCATTCAGCCAGAATATTTCAACTTGAGCACTACTGACTTTGAGGCCACATGATTCTTTTTTTCTGGGTGGCTTTTCTTATGCAGTGTGGGATGGTTAGCAGAATTTCTAGCTTCTACCCACTAGATGCTATTAACACTGCCCACACCACAGCACACTCACAGTTGTGGCAACCAAAAAATGTCTCCAAATATTGTCAAATGTCTCCAGGCAGGGAGTGGACAGGAAGGGGGAGTGGGTGGTAAAATTATCGCATTTGAGGACCACTGCTTTAGGTTATTCATCACAATCCCTCCCAAACGCCAGCTCCTCCCTCCATCAAAGAAGATCAGCAGCACTGCCTCACACAATTATTTCAGTGTTTTTCAGGGCACTCTTCTCTCTTTCTCCTGGCACCTGAGAAATTCTCTTTCAATCTAATAATCTCAGTTACACGTTTAAATTATGTATGTTTAAATTTAGGGAAAAAAATTTAGTATGTGTTTCTATATGTTTCCAGTGAAAGGGCTTTTTGGTTATTTTAGTATGGATTATTTGGCTTGGGTTATTTTAGTACACATTTATTATTTAGTTTTGGATTATTTTAGTACATGCTCCCAGTGAAAGGGTTTTTGTGTCATTTTAGTATGGGTTATTTGGTTTGGGTTATTTTAGTATGACACTGCATAGGCAGAAGAAATTCCCTGACTCTTCAGAGGGTTAAGTTATTGCTGAAACCTGCTCTTCAAAACCCTGGAAAAGTGATTTCCAATAACCTAATCAAATAATATCCGAACGGCTGTTTTAAGCCTTGGGAATATCCGAAACATCAACTATCAAATGTTACTGTGAACACCAATAAGTTATTGAGATTCTACCGTACATAGAGGAGGACTTTTCATAATTTAACAATCTCTAATAAATAGGCTGTGTATGTTCATGTTCATTTGTTATCATTCCTAAAAATTCTACCAGGAATGTCTGACAGACATTGTCTGAGATGGTTTATACAATTACTAGAACTCTAAAAGATGTAACCTATACAAAAAGAGTTAAAATGCTACTTTTATTCTTATAATGTATTTCTTTAAGTAGCAAAATAGCCAACACAAATTCTTGGGTGGTTAGTAAATAATTTGTTGTAATGAAAAGATCATTGATTTGGAGTCAGAAATCCTAGATTAAATCCTGACTTTCAAATTGTGTGTTCTGAGAAAAATTTTCCCAATTTCTCTTACTTTCAGTTTCTTTGTCTTAAGAATTACAATTACAATAATTCTTAAGAATTACAATATTAATATTACAATATTACGTGTTACTCAAGGGTTTTACTCTAGATTTTTTTTTTTTTACCTATTTATTTTTGGCTGCATTGGGTCTTCATTGCTGTGGGCAGGCTTTCTCTAGCTGTGGCGAGCAGGGCTACTCTTCGTTGCGGTGCGCAGGCTTCTCACTGCGGTGGCTTCTCCTGTTGCAGAGCACGGGCTCTAGGTGCATGGGCTTCAGTAGTTGTGGCATGCGGGCTCCGTAGCTGTGGCTCGCATGCTCTAGAGCGCAGGCTCAGTAGTTGTGGCGCAGGGACTTAGTTGCTCCATGGCACGTGGGATCTTCCTGGACCAGGGCTCGAACCTATGTCCCCTGCATTGGCAGGCGGGTTCTTAACCACTGTGCCACCAGGGAAGTCCCTACTCTAGATTTAATGAGATAAAAATTGTATATTTTTTTCTGAAGTATCTATCCAGTCATAAGATATCACATAATTATTAGATACATCCATGGAGAATATTAAGATTCTCCCAAATTAAAAATGCAAATAATGGACAAAATAAAAATTAAGATTTATAAAATGTATGTTTCACATTCCTAACACCAGGGTTTGCTGCCTCTATCCAGCAGAGAACTAGCTAGTCAAGAATCCAGTCGTATATAGAATATATCCTACCTTTTCTTAAAGTTCTCTGAGGTGAACTTAGTCCAACTACAGAAATATGAGGCTTTAAATATTTGGTTTTTTCCAGATGTAGATGGCCAACTTCCTTTAAAAGACCACTGCTATTTTGGAATTCTGTTGTAAACCTAATTTCAGTTACTTTTACATGATTCTGGTTTGTACTGCTAAAATATTTCAGGATAGTTATAGAAACATTATACCCTGTTATTTGTCAGGAGGGAAAAAAATTATCAGGCTGTCTCATTTTTCAGATTACTTGTAGATCAGGCAGTGACTGCAAGGAGGCATCATGAATTATCTGCAAGTTTCTTTGAATTAGTTGTTTCAACAGCATCTCAGTTAAAACTAAGTGGCTTTTCAGCTAAGCTTCTGTCTGCGTTTTTGTTTACTATGCAGCAACTTTATATCGCTACTGAATTATAGAAGAGAAACCCATCTTTACTGACACTGTGTGTGTATATACAGACACATACAAACACATAAAGAATATAATATATATACATATACACACATATATACGGATACATCTGGAATATATATATGGATTTCTGACAAGAGTGAGAACGTATGATGAGGGATAATGTATTAACTCTAACATCATTGAAAGTGATAACCATTTTTTCCATATGGGATAGTATTTTATGGTGAGCAAAATTGTGAATATAATAGTGACAACAAGGTAACGTGATGTAAGTGGAAGAAGCACTGTACTGAAAATCAGAAGAGCTATTGGAGAATGGTAGTGGAGGAAGGGGCAGGGGAGATGTGATGGATAAGAGAAAGCTGTGAGTTCGCCCTAACTGTGAGGTTGGTGTGTGCAGGTGACTCTCCTCTGCATTTTTTCTTTTTTTTTCCTTCTTCTTACCCTTATCCCTGGGCAGTTAGAAGAAGGCTGTTCCTCCAGAGAGGACAATATAATATCAAAGAGAGAAGAAGACCTTTCCTGTATTATTCCAATCCTTTAAATTATTTCTTAATGGCCTTCTGTGGAAAATGGCATAGGCAATAGGACTGCTGAAGACTCAGCAACAGTTCATACTAGGCGAGCAGTTACTAAGCTCTCACTTTCCCATTTCTAATCACACTTAACCATATATCCAGCTAAAATTACCAGTATGGAGTATAAAATGTGTATCAAATGACAACATATAGTGCCAGTGATGTCAAATGAGCCAAATTTCTCAATTTTTCCTCAAAAACATACTTTGAACTTATTATCAATTTAACAATTTGGTGCCACAGAGTAGGTAAATTCTAACAAAGTGATTATACACTCATCTGAATCCTGAAATATTTTAAAAAGCATTTTTCAGCTTCTGTTATCCTCCCACTCTCCTAGCCGTGGGAAAGCTTATTTCTGGTTAAGCCTCTTCACACTACCTGGTGTGTCACAGAAATTAATGTTGCTCCTTTAACATGTTAAGATGAATTACTCCTACCCAAATTTCTTAATTTTTGTCTTTTTACAAAGTTCCATGGAACTATAAGAAAAATTTAGTATACCAACTTACCACCACCATTATTCAGACAGTGCAATCAGAATCCCAAAATAAATGGGATCACTGAAGCAGTTTATTATCTGCAGTACAAATTCCATCATAAAGTGGGAACATCAAAAAAAGGAAAACACAATATTGCCAGGTCTGAATTCATTGCTGCATACCACTGAGCATGGTGTTATCTGGGGAAATAGGGTAGGCAGGGGAAACATAAGGAGGAACAATGGGCGTTTTTGTGGTTTCAGTTTTTTGTATCTCCAAGGTCTGTTCATTCATTCTAATTGTCTAGAATCTACCTACTGTGAACAGACAGAAATCTGCATAAATAGTACATTTAGAAGTGTTACAGTTGTCTATTGCTGGGTAATAAACTACATCAAAATTTGTGGCTTAAAGCAACAACGTGTTATTTTCTTACAGGTTCTGTGGGTTGACTGACCTCAGACGGCAGCTTTCACTTGATTATCTATTGAGACTTCAGTGAGATGGTGGCTGGGGCTGCCGTCATCTGAACACTTGACTGAGGTGGATGAAGACGTGGCTCGCCCAGGACAGGTAGTCAAACGCTGGCTCTTGGCTTGGAGCTGAATTGGGGTTGTTAACCAGAGGATCACATGTGGCCCCTTCCTGTGGCTTGGACTTCTCACAGGATGGTGGCTGTGTCCAAGAAGAACTGTCCCCAGATCAAGCATTATAAGAGGCTTAGGAAGAAGCTGTAAAGCCTTTTCTGACCCTACCTTAGAACTATAATAACATCACTTTTTAAAATTAGAATCAGTCAAGCAAATCACTGAGGTATCTCTGATTTAAGGGGTGATGAACTAGATTCCAGCTCCTAAGGTAACAAGCAGCATGCACAAAAACGTAGGGAAGAAATTGATGGCAGCCATCTTTGCAGACTCGCCACAAGAGGTTAATTATGATTCTATGGCTTCCATACCTCGGGGAAATAATTTTTATAAATAATGCAAACAGACTGACCCTTCTTTGTGAATGACAAAGTAAATATCAGGCACAATTTTTAAATGATGATAGCTCCCAATCCCCAGGTAATTCCTGAATTTCCCTTCCTCCATTAACACTCAAGCTACATATCTAATATCACTTGATCTCTCCTTCCACTGTGCCATATATACTTACTGACCACCAAATCCTTCCTTTAGTTCCTTGCATTTCTACCATCCTAACAGTAAATCGGGTGGCCTATGTCTAAGGATAAAACCTACATTCCCTACACCAAATTTATAACAGGCAAAGCTCCAAGAAATTTCATGGTCTTACCTTCCTCAAACACAAGCTCAAGCTGCCTTCTTTTTATTTCTCTAACACAGCAGGATTCAATAGCTCCTTTAGCCCTCAAGCCATTGCTATTGAAAGTTGAACAAATGAAGGAATAAATGGGCTTTCAGATCCCTCTAAGAAACAGTATAGCCCTCTTCTTTTTTTTTTTTTTGCTGTACGCGGGCCTCTCACTGCTGTGGCCTCTCCCGTTGCGGAGCACCGGCTCCGGACACACAGGCTCCGCGGCCATGGCTCGCGGGCCCAGCCGCTCCGCGGCATGTGGGATCCTCCGGGATAGGGGCACGAACCCGTGTCCCCTGCATCGGCAGGCGGACTCTCAACCACTGCGCCACCAGGGAAGCCCAGCCCTCTTCTTACATAGGCTTCTCCCAAAATCTTTGTCCTTCTTCCATGTTTAATTTCCCTGTACCCTGAATAGACTTTGTTATTGGTTGAAATATCTTTCTTCAGTTTCTGATCCCATTTCAATTGAAATAACTCCTCAGATCATAAGGCCAGCCTAATGATATAGTGAAAATCACCTGAGACTTTCATGAACCCCATCCCACACAGTGATATTTGCTCTCCTAAAGGCGATATATTGTTAAACGGAGTCAGCTGAGGCCCTAGAAAATTTCTATTCCCACAGCTGTCAGATTATATCCAATAGATGCAAAAGGACCTTGGCTGAGTAGTGGCCCCTATACACAGAGGATTTAAATAAGATTCCTCTGCATTCCAGAGCAAATCCCCAAAACATATTTTGATGAATAGATTTCCACACAATCTGGAATTTTCAGAGGTTCTCAGGATAGCACTCTGCCCATGATAAGTTGATTCTTAAAGTTTAAGAACGTGAATAAATATGCTCACGTTTATGAAATAAATGCTTATTTTTACCACCACCAGACTTAACAAGCAGAAATCTTGACTGAGATTCTTTCTTAATATAGGTGGTATAGCTACTCAAGTCATAGTCTAAGTAAAATGAGATCTTAAAAGAACTTGAGATCCTAGGCAACTTGAGACTGTGTCACCATCTTATTATACAGCTCTTCACCTGTGCAAATAGAACCATAAACATATGACTTCATAAGGCACTTAATAAAATATTATAGGCAGAGAATTTCCCCTTGAATAAAGATATAATCAATAAATAAGTTCTTCAAATCAAGAATACAATATCAAAAGAGCTGAGGTAGGAAGAAATTCTTGAACTTTTTCCTAAGGTTGCCTCTAATACTCAGGATATGAATGTGAAAACCAAAACTCCAAAACTAGCTACCTACTCCTACCCTCCACAACACACACAGCTTAACATCTACATTATAATCTATATTAGCAGGATGTTACTATTCCATTTATTCCATTATGTTCATTAGCATAATTTTACCATTCCAGGAAACTTTTGCGCAGGCAAATAACTTCATTCTTCATTACAAGACTTTCTGCAAACTTTAGAATTTCCCCTCTGAAGGAAGTATCAACAGATACTTTAGATCTTCAGATGTTTTGAATCCCTCACCTCAAAATTTTCAGCTTGCTATTTCCAGCAGTTCTAAACTGTTATAGCATGATCTTTTCCCAATCCCAATCTAGTCCTCTCATTAAAAGACTCAGTTGAAACTAAACTTATTTTCAACAAATTTGTCCTTGCCGTTTCTCCTCTGAGAACTACTACAGAGCTCTGTGGAGGTGGTGTTTTCCTTCACTGAGGTAAGTAATTCATTTGGTTTGCTTTATCCACATGTTGTGTTGGTGATGTTTAGAGCATTAGCATTCAATGGAAGGTAGTGCTCAGACCCCTGAAAACTAACCTGTCAAACTAGAGGGGAGTAAAGTTGGGGTGGGCATGCAGATATGGCAGAAGGAGGTCAAAAATGTGGCTACTATATTCTTCTCTATCCCAGCCCCATAAAGGATGTGTTCAAAGGGATCCTATACTTCCTGAAATATGGAGGTCAGATCCTGGCTTTGGGGCTTTTTAAAACCCCCTAAGTCCTCTAGATTTTGCAGACTGGCAATGTCTAGGAACTCATCTTCCCTTGTGTTTCCACGTGATGACAAATAGAAATTATAATGGAGTGATGGCAGTTCAGGCATACAAAAACGGGCTTGGGCGGCCATTGACGATCTGGTCTCAGATTCATCTTTGTATCACTGAGAACTTGAACTTTCTTTGAACTGTACCAAGGATACCACCAGCCATATTCAGAACAGTTCCCAGCTGCAACCTTATGGTCTCAAGGTCTCTCCTTGTAACTATGCAACCATTTCAGACCCTAACCAAACCTAACTTAACAAACACCCTTACTTCTTACCAACTCCAATTATAATTCTTGATAAACAACTCATGTAACTGACTGTAACTTTGCTTTTTTTTTTTTGGCTGTGCTGGGTCTTAGTTGAGGCACGTGGGATCTTCGTTGCGGCATGTGGGATATTTAGTTGTGGCATGTGGGCTCTTAGTCATGGCATGTGGGATCTAATTCCCTGACCAGGGATCAGACCTGGGCCCCCTGCATTGGGAGCGTGGGGTCTTACCCACTGGACCACCAGGGAAGTCTCAACCTTATGCTTTTTGCCTTTATAAGCCTCCCCTATTTTGTAGTTGGGTGGAACACAATCCAAGTGCTTCTTGAACCTACGTCTCCTGGGCTGCAGTCCTAATAAACCCCAAATAGGCATCTTTGTATTTCAATCAGTTCTCCATTTCTGAGATTTTGGTTAATACAGGTCATTGCAGATACACACACACACACACACACACACACACACACACACACGGGGCGGGGCAGGGAAGGCGGGGCAAGCATAGGTTGTTCCTGTTCTTATTCCCCCACTCACCTTGAAACAAGACAAACACTTGGCACAACTCAAAAACTGATTCAAACCCTTAACACATTAAAATACGGATACAGGTATTTTACTGAAGATTTATCCCATGGGTAGATGGGGAAGAAAAGGTATAACACACAGCACAGACTTAAAATCCTTATTAGACATATTCATTCTTTCATCCTCAAAGTTTTTAACATGAGCAAACCACACCTTCTCTCTCTTTTCTGTCCCATTTAATATATAAACCTTCTAGCCCTTCCTACCTCTTAGCAAAACAAAAGCCTGCAATTAACTAAAACCCTCCTCACTTGGAATGCAATGTGTGGCAGAACCTACAGGTACTCCAGCCAGAGCAAAAGGGGAGGTCTCACCTCCTCAGAAGAGTTTATCACAGAATTTACCCCAAATTTCCCATACACATTCCATTTATATAATTTTCAAGTTGCTAGGCCTCTGCAATTGAACTTTGACTAAATCCAAAATATATGTGTACTGAAAACTGAAGCAATATTCGAGCAGAGAAAGAAGTTTTTAATCAAGGAGAAGTAGCAGGAGGCTATGGACAAATATTCAGTGACCTGGAAAATTAAAATGAGGATTAATTTCAACCAACAACCTTGTGTGTGTGTGTGCGTGTGTGTGTGTATGAGAAAGAGAAAGAGATTTATTTTAAATTGTGAAAAGCTAAATATCTTTGCACTAGTTTCTGAGGTAATTTGCTTGTTTGTTTGTTCTACCACATGAGAAAATGACTGTTAAGTGATTTGCATTTAGGGCATAAAATTGAACATTGAATAAAGATAATAATAGATATATACATGTATGCATAGAGACATCTACATTAACATTTAAAATGTATGATATTTTTGAAGTGTCCCTAAATTTTGATGTGTTATTTAAATGAGAAAGACCACTGGAATTTAGAGTAATTTGGGAAGGGGAAAAAAGCCATTTCGTGAAGGGGATAAATCTCTGGGTTTAGAGAAGAAACAAGGTGAAATATTAGCTCTTTCACTGACTAGTTGCATACGTTTGGCCTAATCTCATCCCCAGTTAAAACCTCTGGCTTTTTTCCCCATCAAAATGAAGAGGTTGAGTTAAGATAAGGCTTATCCCTATTCTACCTACAGACATCCTGGGTTTATAATTGTTTTAGAAAGCATGGCTGTGGCCAAAATTCACATTAGTTTTATACAAAAATGTAATCACAGTGTTTGAGATGCATTGATTTAGGAGTGGCTTAACAATAATTTGGTTGGTTTCCCATTATTGTTGCTGCTGCTGTTGCTGCTATTGTTCTGGAAAAGCAAATTTTCTTTGCTGATCGTCACTGTTCTGAGGTGTATGCATCAAATAATAGGCAGTTTTCAAGCCTCTTTGACAGGTGCAATTACATGCACCCAGACACCCACACGAATAAGCCTGATGAAGTCAGACATCTGTTTTCCTACACTTGCTGCTCTCTTCCCACTAGTACCTCATGATATTCTTTTCCCTAGTGAAGAGTGAGAAATGGTGAGTTCTCAGGAATTAATCCTGAATCAATTCTCAAGCAGACGAGCCAACTACCAGGGCCACAGGCAGTCACAGAGACATGGGAGGACCACTGTATCTTGTATCCTGTGTCTCACAGAGGAGATACAGATAAGACAGTGCTGGGCCAGTCAAACTACAGGGAGGAATTGCTGGATATTACCTCCAGAATTTACCCTAAAAATCTGAGTTACCTGCCTGTATATATCAATGACATTTTACCTAGTGCAGAAAGGCTTAAGGCTTTAAACAAAAGTGAAATCGTCACTACAGTGGGCTTTCACTAGCAATGGAGACAGTAAAGAACCCAAAATCATGAGTTCCAAGAGAGACTGACCACAAGGAGTGGATGAGCTAGTTGACCATGAGAAAATAAACCTGCAGATAAAGCATTAACCCTTTGCTCTTGACACTCAGTTTTGTTCCCCTTAGAATTGCAGCCCAGTGACTGGCCTTGTCCTGGGCTCTGGCCATTCTCATGGAAGAGATGAGGAGTGGAAGGCAGTCTGGATGGCATTACTATTGCACAATCTGAGACAATGAGGACCACAAGAGGCTTGTTAACACAAGGGTTGGATTATGCTTTCACTAGATATTAATGTCATCCATTTCATAATTATTTCTACTGTTTTGAACAAAATGGAACATAAATATTCCTTGCTTAGTATATCTGATTTGTACACTGTTGGTATGTATCTATCAATGAATTGTATATGCAACCATATCCCCCCAATGCCTAATTAATAACATCATCCCTTTGGTGGGTTTTGAAGCTCCCAAAATGGAAATTTTGCTTCTTTTCTTCTCTTTCTCTCATAACCAAAATATTGGCTATGACAATATTTACTATCATCTAAAATATTACATTGGCTACATTCTACATGATAAGCTGACAGTAATATTTAAAGAGATAATTCTATATAAATGGATGATTCACAGGAGGTTTTTGTTTGAATCCTCTATAGTACGTGTCTTCTAGAGTGTGATTTTAATACATTATTTTATTCAACAATTGTGTAATATGTTTCAGGTACTGTGGTAGTTGTTAGGTAGGCAGTACTAAACAGAGTTGCTATTCCCCTACCGTCATGACATGTACTGACTGTTGGGATAAATGTTTATTTTAAAGATCATTACACACAAATGAATATATAATTTTAATTTTGGCTATGTGTATAATTGTCATCCAGTATTTAATATTAATCAACCCTTATAGAGTGCATTCTAGATGTCAAGCACTGAGGAAACAAAGGTAATAAAACCCAGACCAGCCTTCAGAAGTCTTACGGCCCAACTGGAGATGGAGAATCACATATTTACATTGTTGAAAGCATAGTAGAGCAGAAATATTGGAGACATCTAAAGATGTTGGTCGTATTTGTTTCTGAGAGGCTGGGCTATTGTATCTTCTGTCTAGCTTATTGCATATTCTTCATTTTCTATATTCCACAATTCTTGATTGAAGTATGATAACTGTTTGAGAATCCATGATTGCAGTGGTCAAATAAATGGTGACAATAATAAGCAGTGTATGACATCAGTTATGGGAAAGAGTCGATGGCTGAAGTGTAATAGAAAAAAGAATGGGGACTTCCCTGGTGGTCCAGTGGCTAAGACTCCATGCTCCCAATACAGGGGGCCTGGGTTCGGTCCCTGGTCAGGGAACTAGATACCACAGGCTGCAACTAAAGATCCCGCATGCCACAACTAAGACCTGGTGCAGCGAAATGAATATTTTTTTAAAAAAAGAAAAAAGAGGATGTAAAATGTGGCAAAAATGATATATAAGTTACTAAAAGACAAGTGGGTATATCTTGATTGAACAATATGATCAAGAAAGCAGAGAGGAGGAAAGCATATTCCAAACGTGCATGTGAATAAGACCTGAGAATGGAATTTTAATGGTAGGATCTAGAATGCCTTCAATATGAGTTTCAAGTTTATGAAAGAGAACAATTGGACTTGAGCAAGGGAAAGTAGACTGTGGCTAGCTCATGGAGAGCCCCCCAAAAGTGTGATTACTTAAACAGTGGAGAATCATTAGGGGTTGAGGAAATTGATTCTAATTACTATTTATCTAGATAATTCTAGCAATAAAGAATAGAATAGACTAGAAGAAGAGGATGAGCTGGGCACAGCTACTGGATACTGCAGGTGTAAGTGCTCTGAGTTCTTGTGAAGGGCTCTCAATAGAAGAGTAGCACTAAAATTAAGAAGGAAGGAATAGATCTGACAGTTGTGATTCAGAAATAACTGATAGAAATTACTTACTTAAGTATGTTGAGGATGTGAGAAAAACGTCAACAATGACTTTAATTGATCGAGCTTGAGTGACAGGGACAGTGCTGTATCTTAGAACAGAGTTCAGAGGATTAGACAAATTGGAAGAAAGAGAATGAGTTCTTTTTTAGGTCTGTTTTGAGAGTGAAGCTACAGCACTGATGGCCAGGGATACAGTACCTTGATTCTCAGGAAAGAAGTGAGAGTAATATATTTAGATTTGAAAGAATATAATCACGTTGGTGGTAATTTGATAATTCAGCTCTTTTTTGGAAACTTTCATCTTTGTATCCCATAGCTTTTAACACAATTCTTAAACATGTTAGCAATGTAATATGATTACCTAGTGAAAAAAATTAATAGATGCCTGAAATTTCACAGGAAGAGTGTATAGACTTCTATAAGCAGAAAATTGAAAATTGATTTCTGGTGGAGGTATATATTTGTGGGGTAGGGACCAGACCAGAAGCCTAGAAGAAGTACATCAAAAGATGGTAGGAGAACTAAATCATTAGAGAAATGCAAATCAAAACTACAATGAGGTATCACCTCACACCAGTCAGAATGGCCATCATCAAAAAATCTACAAACAATAAATTCTGGAGAGGGCGTGGAGAAAAGGGAACCCTCTTGCACTGTTGGTGGGAATGTAAATTGATCCAGCCACTATGGAGAACAGTATGGAGATTCCTTAAAAAACTAAAAATAGAACTACCATATGACCCAGCAATCCCACTACTGGGCATATATCCTGAGAAAACCATAATTCAAAAAGAGTCATGCACCACAATGTTCATCGCAGCACTATTTACAATAGCCAGGACATGGAAGCAACCTGAGTGTCCATAGACAGATGAATGGATAAAGAAGATGTGACACATATATTCAATGGAATACTACTCAGCCATAAAAAGAAATGAAATTGAGTTATTTGTAGTGAGGTGGATGGACCTAGAATCTGTCATATAGAGTGAAGTAAGTCAGAAAGAGAAAAACAAATACCGTATGCTAACATACATATATATGGAACCTTAAAGGGAAAAAAAAGGTTCTGAAGAACCTAAGCGCAGGACAGGAATAAAGACGCAGACGTAGAGAATGCACTTTAGGACACAGGGAGGGAGAAGGGTAAGCTGGGACGAAGTGAGAGAGTGGCATGGACATATATACACTACCAAATGTAAAATAGATAGCTAGTGGGAAGCAGCCACATAGCACAGGGAGATCAGCTCAGTGCTTTGTGACCACCTAGAGGAGTGGGGTAGGGAGGGTGAGAGGGAGACGCAAGAGGGAGGGGATATGGGGATATATGTATACATATAGCTGATTCACTTTGTTATACAGCAGCAACTGACAAAACCATGTAAAGCAATTATACTCCAATAAAGATGTTAAAAAAAAAAGATGGTAGGAGTGTAAAGTAAAGAGAGGGTACAGCTAAGGAAGCTAAGCTAAGGGAGTAGAAAATACTAAGGGAAAAAAGTGGAAAATAAAGAACTCCATAGAGATCAAAGAGAAAGAGAATAGAAACTAGATCATAGTTTTAGCCTAAAGGAGCCCTTTGTGGCCACGTAAAAAGCTGGTGATTTTAATGAGAGAAAACTACTGGAAGCTGGATTGTAAAGGAATTTGAGAATGAGTAAATTCTGAGAATGCAGAGACAGGAGGAAAACTTCCTGATTCAGAAGTCTAGGGTGAAAGAAAACAGATATAGTAATGATGATTGCTCCAAGTAGTATGAGGGTTGAGGGAAAAATATTTATGAAGTTAGAGATTTCAGCATAACAACAGAAAGAAAGCAGGATAGCTCTTTTTAAGACATTTTTTCACTCTTCAGTTTATTTAAACCTAGTGGTTCTCTGCGTTATTATGCTGTATATCTCATTACATTTCCATCATTAGTTTTTTTAATTTAAAAAAAATTTAATTTTATTTATTTAATTTTGGCTGTGTTGGGTCTTCTTTGCTGCACGCAGTCTTTCTCTACTTGTGGCGAGCAGGGGCTACTCTTCATTGCAGTGCTCGGGCTTCTCATTGTGGTGGCTTCTCTTGTGGAGCACAGGCTCTAGGCACACCGGCTTCAGTAGTTGTGGCACGCAGGCTCAGCAGTTGTGGCTTGCGGGTTCTAGAGCACAGGATCAGCAGTTGTGGTGCACAGGCTTAGTTGCTCCGCGGCATGTGGGATCTTCCCGAACCGGGGATCAAAACGATGTTCCCTGTATTGGCAGGTGGATTCTCATCCACTGCACCACCAGGGAAGCCCCTCCATCATTAGTTATTAACGAAAACAGCAAATGCACTGACTTTCCTTCTGCTAATTCTACTGATCCTGTAATCTGCTTGAAGTGTTAAACTGATTCACTCTAATTCCATGGGATGGATTATACTGGAAGAGAATAAACTGATTAGTTAAAGAAAGAGAAGGACCTGGAAAACTGAATAACAGACACGTTTTTTCTTTTTACTCAGTAATATTTGGTTAGCTGTAACTCATGCTTGTTGTGCAAAAGATCTTGAAATCCTGCTTTATTAACTTTAATGGGATTAGTGGAATTGGTAAGCGTTATTTAAGGTTTTGCCTCATTTACTGTGACTTAAGAAACAAGATGTACATCGGACAAATCCTAAGCACTTTACCAGTGGCACTGCCATATAAGGCAAATACAGCTACCCAGTTCTCACACTGTGATATTTAATAACTTTTCCCTGATATGTGTGTGTGCTTTATGTATGTGGATAATATGTGTATATGATAAGGGCATTTTGAAAATTGCAAAACACTTTTAAAAAATGTTTTTACTTTATTTACTATAAATCATATTGTACAGATGAACTACTTGATCAAAACTATTGCACTAGTTGGTTGATGCTTAGATGTTTTTTCTTCAGTATATAAAGCTCTTTGAATAAATGAATCAATGAATTTTACAGAAGAAGACATATGTTAACTTTTCTTTTAAGTCTGAGGTTCCCAAGCAAGGCCTATTAAACTAGGAAGCAATCTTGGAAATGATAATAATAATAATAATAACAATAATAAATGTTATAACACTTTATATTTTAAAATAATTTACATTAATTTGATAGTTACATCTTTTCTATACCCATGATCTACAAAATGAAAATGAAGCTGACATAGATAAAATACCTTATTATTATAGCATCAAGGAAATACAAAACAGCACTAATCACCTACTGCAACTTTACATATTTATTCAAAATTCATTTGTAAGGAGGCAAAAGCAATGCTCTTATTTTATTGGCTTTTCTTCATCTGCAAAAGTGTAGGGAAGAAATAAGATGAGTCAAAGAAATTAAGAGACATTGGAAATGACTTCTCAAACTAAAAAATAAAGTCAGGTCTTATATTTACATATTTATCAATGACTCTACAAGTAGGCTGTACATTTTTATTAGACATATACTTCAAAATGTTGAGTCAGACTGTGGAAAGCAATAATTATCCTGTAACTATCACACTAACAGTATGGAAATTAGTCCTAAATCTCTGGAAAACATTACACTCACATTCTATACTTGTGTTATGAACACCCATGAACCTGTTAACCACTTGAAAGTTTGTGGAGTGCTTTTATCCATAGTCACCTTCAACAGAGACTCTATGAGATGGAGGTTAATTTGACCATTTCCAAACTGGAAGCAGATTCTAAGAGAGGTCACATGACTTTCCCATGGTTGCACACAGGCTGAGTGGTAGAAGCAGGATTCCTGGTTGGGACACGTGGTTCCCAAGCCAAGGCTCTCAGAGGCCCTGAATAATGGGATGAGAAGATTCTAGAGAGCATAAGGATATGAATTCAAGCCTTAATTCCATCACCTGATGGGTGACCCTGCATGCTTTACTATAAGTGTTGTTAAGCGCTTTACAGGTTCCTTGCTGTAGGGCTTTACTGAGTCTTAAATGAGATAATGTTTATGAAAGCACTTTTTAATATTAAAATTCTATAGAAATGTTATGAGTTGTGATGTATTTGCCAAATGGAAGCTGAGCTGATATTTGGAATGGCCTTGTGGGAATGTTTTCAATGGGGAAAGAAATTGCCTGTGAAACAGTTCTAATCACGAATGCAAATCCTGCTGGCAAATGTGGCAGATCCTGGGAAAGACACATCCAGATATTGTCTTTTTATCCCTCAAATGTCCCTGTGACTAAGGAAATGGAGCAGCTGCTGCTATTACTATCGCTGTTAGGATCGTTATTCTCAGATTATTGATGGGAAAACCAAGAACAAGATAATGTGTGTGTGTGTGTGTGTGTGTGTGTGTAAGCCTGGCACATAGAAAACACTCAGTAAATGGTGCTATTATTGCTGCTACTGTTTTTATGCTATCCTATGCAAAGAGATCAAATTTTAGCTCTTCAAAGGTAATGTCCACGTTTCAGTAGATGCCTTTGATGCCAAATGACATCGTGGCGGAGAGATCTTTGGATTAATTTGGCAATGTAAGTCACTAAATAAGCAGAATTACCCATAAATGTGACATGATAAAGAGGCAATAATAGTATTTTAAAATGTTTAATATAAGATCTGTTGCTGGGAAATTTAGTCGATTATCAGTTCTAAAACTGGGAGTTTTCAGAGTAACAATAATAGTAATAATTAATACTGGCTGAGCTGTTATTTTGTGCCAGATATTTTGCATATTCTCTATGAGCATTATCTTACTGAAATCTTGCAAAACCCATACAATTGCGTTGAATAGATTTATTGATGACGAAACCAGGCGCACGGCTAGTAAGTGACTGACTCTGCCTGTGAACCCAGGTAGTTTGACTCCAAGTTGGAGCTCTTACAAAACCATGTTATTCTCCCTCCCAAAATACTTTGAAGTTTAAACTGAATTAATGAGACTCTAGTGTATGGGGACATGGACCTAATGGATCCCCTTCTACAGTCTGCTTGCCAGACTACTAGAGTCTAGGGCAAACAATGAAAATTACAGAAAAATATTGCTTTGATGTAGGACAATCATGATGATGAGGCCACTTAAGTCCATACAAGAGCATTTGAAATAATATTATTCAGTCTGATTATACATGTGAGTCATCTTCAAATATTTAAAGGACTTTCAGATAGAAGAGAAATTGGTAATATATTCTTAAGTGATACTTTTAGGATTGTTGGTAGAAGTTACACTGAGATGATGTCAGCTCTGGATACATGCTCGACGTTTCTTTAGAGCAAACCAAACAGATAATGGAACAGTCTGACTCCAGATGTCTCTACATCTAGTTTGTGTTGCTGGTGGTGGTTAAGCCTCATTTCCTTAACTGATATTATGGCAGAGCATATTTAGATATACAATGGGGATATGACTAGACAACTTTAAAGTCTCTTATGGGAACTTCCCTGGTGGTCCAGTGGTAAAGAATCCACCTTACAATGCAGGGGACACGGGTTCTATCCCTGGTCAGGGAACTAAGATCCCACCTGCCGCGGGGCAACTAAGCCCGCACGCCACAACTACTGAGCCTGCTCGCCTCAACTAGAGAGCCTGCATGCTGCCAACTCCAGAGCCCTTGCTCTCTGGAACCTGTGTGCCACAACTACAGAGCACATATGCCCTGGAGCCCGTGACAACTAGAGAGAGAAAAATCTGCACACCACAACTAGAGAGAAGCCCATGTGCCGCAATGAAAGATCCCAGGTGCCGCAACTAAGACCCGATGCAGCCAAAAAAATAAACAAAATAAATAAATAATAAATAAATCTTAAAAAATAATGGAAACTAGAACATATTTAAAAATAAATAAATAAAGTCTCTTCCAGAATTTAGTTTCTGAGATTTTAAGAAATGGCCAATTAGGTCTTAAAACTCAGTGCTTAGGACTGTGAACATGAGTATGTTCACAGACACCCTGAGTCAACTAAAAGAATGATGTTCCTGTAGCCCTATTTCCTCCATATTTCTGCCCATCCTCAAGGGCAAGGATGCTACTTTCCTGCAAGAGAGGACAGGTTAATCTGCATAAGGGAAAAGTAGGTGAGTCATGAGAGTGTAATAGGGACATAGATACTGAAGGTTGAAGAGAAGTGAACCAGACCATCTGAGAGTTATTCAGATGGTAGATAGGAAAATAATTTGATATAAGCTTATGTGACTAAAGTTAATATAGGAAATCCCTCTGATGTCCTTTGAGAAGCAGAAGTAAAGAATTGTATGTTTCTTTAAATACTTTTGGGTGGTAAACTATGTTTCCTCAAAATAACATCATTCTGGGGCTGAATCATCTTTTTGGTTTCCTAGGGTAACATGTTGTGGGACTAACATGCAGGATTTCAGCTCCAGTACCCAGCTATACTCAGTCAGGATGAAAGTCATCGCTGTAAATGTGAGTCAAAGTGTATTTTCATCCTGAATGTTAAGCTGTTGGAACAATGAAACTGATGAGGACGAGTCCATCAAATCAGGAATTATGCAAAAATGTTGAAGAGTTCCTGAGAGGATGATAGCCTAGTAAGATTTTCAGTTTGTAAAAAGACCCTATTTATTTCTTAAAATTTTAACCAAATATACAAACTTGTGTATGTTCTCTAACTTAAGCAAAACTCAGCAAAGTACCTTATACATCATGAACTGTAAAGCTGAAGCGTATGGTTTGTTTTGTTTTATTTTTCCAAACCTCAATTGATATCACATGGATATCCAGAGAAAGTCTTACCTGTTTATCTGTTTAAGACTTCTGCTTTGTTTCCATGATCAAGATCAGATAATTTATCAGTTAAACAGACTCTGGAATGATGATGATATGGCTTACTTGTAACTTTAAAGTTAAGACAGTAGTGATAGGTAGCATGCCAAGGGCTGAACATGATTCAACATCTGTAATGCCATCCATTGTATTCTTAACAAATATACTCCTCCTCTCTCCCACACCAGTGGGATGGAATAGACTTCTCTGCTTGCTTTGGGTTTTGCCATGTAGCTTGCTCTGTGTCTTAGCTCTGGCTACCACAGCAAAGTACCTGAGGCTGGGAGGCTTAAACAAAAGAAATTTATTTCTCTTTCTCTTTCTTTCTTTCTTTCTTTCTTTCTTTCTTTCTTTCTTTCTTTCTTTCTTTCTTTCTTTCTTTCTCTTTCTTTCTTTCTTTCTTTCTTTCTTTCTCTCTCTCTCTTTCTCTAGCTCTCTCTCTCTCTCTCTCTCTCTCTCTAGCTCTCTCTCTCTCTCTCTCTAGCTCTCTCTAGTTGTCTCTCTCTCTCTCTCTCTAGCTCTCTCTCTCTCTCTCTAGCTCTCTCTCTCTCTCTCTAGCTCTCTCTCTCTCTCTAGCTCTCTCTCTCTCACTCTCTCTCTCTCTAGCACTGGAGGCAAGAAGTCTGAGAAGGGAGTGCCAGCATGGTTCAGTTCTGGTGAGAACTCTTCCTGGCTTGCATATGGCTGCCTTCTTACTGTGTCCTCACATGGCAGAGAGGGACAGAGAAAGAGGGAGAAAGGTATCTCATGTCTGGTGTCATAAGGGCATTAATCCCACCATGAGGGCTCCACCCTTATGACATAATCATCTTCCAGAGTCCCCATCTCCACATATTGTCACATTGGGGGTTAGGGCTTCTACA
This sequence comes from Mesoplodon bidens, assembly GCF_964165515.1. Classification (NCBI taxonomy): domain Eukaryota; kingdom Metazoa; phylum Chordata; class Mammalia; order Artiodactyla; family Ziphiidae; genus Mesoplodon; species Mesoplodon bidens. The sequence goes on along the minus strand of NC_138176.1, from coordinate 161,969,042 downwards.
TGAGAATGGGTGGAGGCGTAATTCAGTCCATAGCACTCTGAGAAATCGAATGTGGGCAAAAGCGACCCTATGCCACCACTGAGTGAAGATGTTAAGCAACACTCATGTGTACTTTTTCTCTCCTCCACACATGCTGTCCACTTTGAGAAGAACATAGCAAGACTGATGATCCTAGAACCTGAGTCCCACTCACAACCTGTAGCATGATGAGGTAGCCAACCTGCAAAGCTACAAAGAAAACTTGCAAGTTTATTGTTCGGATCAGGTGTTGCTGCCAAACAAACAAACAAAAACTGTCTAATCCATAGAACAGTGGTAAAGAGGCTCAGGCTCAGAGAGGAAGAAATGTCACTGATTATATGCAAAAATCTTTAAGGAGTCATAAGACTGAAATTTTTCTGAAGAATACTGAAATGAATTCATGATAGTAATGGAATTCTAATGCCAAAAAATAACTTTATGACAGCAACAGGAATAAGTGTTCTCTATTTTTGTACTTGGGCTAAAAAAAAAACAGGAAGAATGCATAATATTTGGATGGGGTGCAGGATAAAACTTCTGGTTACTCACAAGCAGCTAGGTTGAATATGTTTGAGTGCATTTAATAGGAAGAATTATGTTACTTTTGGCATAACAAGTTACCACACATTTAGTAGCTTAAAACATTTGTCATTTCTTGTCTCACAGTTTCTGTGGGTCAGGAGTCTGGGCACAAGTGAGGTGGGTCCCGAGCTCAGACTTTTACAAGACTCACATCAAGGTGTTGGTTAGACTCTGTTCCCATCTGGAGATTTGACAGGGGAAGGATCCACTTCTAAGCTCCTTCAGGTTGTTGGCAGAGCTCAGGGTCATACAACTGCAGATTTCATGGCAGCTTGATTCATCAAAGTGAATGAATGAGAGAGGGAGAGAGGGAGAGAGAGAGAAAAAGAGAGAGGGAGAGAGAGAGAGAGAGAGAAAGAGAATATGAATGAAGGTCTCTGCTACTTGGAGCCCCTAACTTCAGGGAAGGCCTGAATACTCTTAGTGATATTAACAAATGTGGTTTCTAGATATTACATAATGAAATTAGATAACATTTGGAAGATCTATATAGCTCAGTGAATCAATATTTTCCAAAGACTAATATCTTTTGGCTCTCACAAATTCATCAATGGATAAAAGATCATCCAAAGTAGATTACGAGAAGCTCATTGAAAATGGTTTCAGATTCTACATTGCAACTAGTCTTTAAAAGACAACCGTTTGTTGAGTTTTGGAACAGTATCAAAGAATATCCACCATTACCAAAAAACTATGAGAAATACTTCTGCCTTGTCTTCTGCTTAGCAAGAGAGAAAAAAAGAGCTGTAAAAAAAATGCAACAATGCCACTTGACTTATCTGTTTGTTTTGATTTTGGGAAAAAAATAATGTGTTAAATGTTACCATGTAATGAGTTTATTATTGTTATTTTAAAATAAAGCTATAAATACAAAAAAAAAGCTTACCTGACTAGGTCAGGCCCACCTGAGATAATCTCCCTTTTAATTAACTCAAAACCAACAGATTAGGAACCTTAATTATATCTGTAAAATTCTTTCATCTTTACCCTATGATGTAACATAACCCTGAGAGTGACACCCCATCACCTTTGCCATATTGTATTGGTTAGAAGAAAGTCCCAGATTCCACAGCACAGAAGGGAAGAGGATGACACAAGGGTGTGACTCATCATGGGTCACCAGAGGGTGTATCTGCCATGTCATTCAATAAACTATATTGGACTACATTATTACTCCAGAGAACTTCAGAGTTTTCCCATTTATGAAATCAAGCCAGGCATGGGACAAAGGTAGATGTAGTGACTGGGAAGCAGGCATGAGTAATAAAGCTCAGACCTGAGGCACTTTGAGGACGTGAGAGAACTGAAATAGAGCAGATACGACTCTCTTAAAGAAACATCACCAAAAAGCCATGTCTGATTTAGTATGAATAAACAAGTTCCTCAATACCCATCAGAGCCATACAAACATGCCCAGAGACAGAATCAAGACCAGGTTGCAAATAACCCCTTCTAATCTGCTAACCCTATGGTGGAGCTGGTCAGGTGCACCTACGCATCTAGCCACTTACACTTCAGAGACCCCAGGAAGGATGGAAAGTGTGATTGCATTTCAGCATTGGCTAGGAGGGACATCTAGTGGCAGCTGGAAACTGGGAGGGTTGTCAACTGGTAAGCATGTAACCTTGAGCATAGAGATTCTGGGTGGGAGGTGCTGATAGTGTTCTGTCTGTTCTCCAGGAAGCCAGTCAGCCGCCGATTTCAAGGTTTTAAAAAAGATATAAAAGATTTTTATAAGATTATAAAAAGACCATACCTGGTAGTATCTTCAGAGGCATCTAACAATATTTACATGCATTCTCATAAAGAAGTGTGCTATCATAGAAATAAGGGTAACTTCAATGAGCCACATTATATTTGTGTGTGTGTGTGTGTGTGTGTGTGAAAGAGATAGGAAGAGAGTCATCAGAGATTGATCGGGAGAACATTATGACACGGTGAAACATATATAGATGAAAGGAAGGAAGTAAAGGGGGAGGAGAGGGAGAAAGGAAAAAGGGACTCATGGTGCTGTAGCCATACCTCCTCCCTCCAATCCCCCAGGGCAATGTTATCTTTGCCTATTTGGACTCTCCATCTTCCCCACCCTCTAAGATGTGTGGCTTTCTACAAAAATGGATTTTAGAACTTTCAGATGTATCCAAAAAAATGAACAAAGGAGGGCTCAGCCTGAGAAATGGGAAAAGAGAAAAAGCTGAAAGACAATGAGGCTAAGTGAATCTTTATGGTACAGATCTGAGAGGGTTGGGGGAAAGAGGTGGGAAGAAAGAGGCAGGGATGGAGTGGGTGCTTCAGGGATGGGGGAGAGCTTTAGAGTGGTGGTGAGTCATTAGCCCTTGAACAGCCTTAGGTGAGAGGAAACTGTGAAGGAGAGAAAGAGATGAGTGTTTTCAAGTTTATTTTAATATTATGAAGATTTTTTGACAGATCCAAACTAAAGATTGGAATTATTTTAATTATTAATTTCACTGGGTTTTATCCCGGTACCTAGTTAAAGGCCCACCACGTAGTAGATGTCAGTTACTACTTCTGAATGAATGAATACATTCAATTGCCATCCTAAAAGCTCAGGTTGGACCAGTTCAGCCAATATGAACAATGAGTAGAATGTGGTGGTAACTGATGTCACAATGGACTATGAAACCAAAATTCCACGGTGTGGCCTCAACATACCTTTTTTTTTTTTTTTTTTTTTTTTTTGCGGTACACGGGCCTCTCACCGCTGTGGCCTCTCCTGCTGCGGAGCACAGGCTTCGGATGCGCAGGCTCAGCGGCCATGGCTCACGGGCCCAGCTGCTCCGTGGCATGTGGGATCTTCCCGGACCGGGGCACGAACCCGTGTCCCCTGCATCGGCAGGCGGACTCTCAACCACTGAGCCACCAGGGAAGCCCTCAACATACCTTTTTAAGGCATTCCAGTTTGACATAAAAATAGTAGCACAGTTCACTGAAACTGTTCGCGTCGGGTTACAAAGACGAATCAGAAGACAAAGGAAACCCGTAAAGTCGAGGTGTTTAAAATATGTCTGTTCTAATAAGACCTGTTTCCTCAAAACTCTAATACTTCTCATCTCTATTTTCCATATTTACTTCTGCTTGAGTTCTTTTATTTACCTGGAATTCTTTCTTTTTTCTCTTCATCTCTCCATTTTCAGAGCTGATCTCAAAACTGTTCTTATCTGTAAAATGAGAATTTTTGAAACAGAAAATTCTGAGTCCCTTTCCAACTCTTTCCTAACACCTTGACACACAACACAAAGTTGTGACTGAAATCAAACATTTATTGTGAAAGGACTATGCATCCTACTGTAAGTTTGAAGCTCCCATGCAAGTTAGGTCACTTTCCTTGGGCTTTTTATAGAATTCTGTGTGCTCCTCACTTGTGGCAGCTGTCTCTCTCAAGCTTTTGTCCCTGCTGGTGTGCTTATGTAGAATTTTATCTCTCTGCTTTCTGGACTATGAATTGTTTGAGGAAAATATGCTGTTTTATTCATCTTCCTGGTTGTTTTAAAAACACATTTAAATATAAGGAATGTTTTAATTATTAAATCAAGTCTGGCAGAAAATCAATTTGGCAGCAATTTACCAGTAGTTTGTGTTAGTGAATGTATTTATTATGATAAAAATTATATTTCTTTGAAACTCTTTCATTATCTAAAAGTTTTGAAATTCAAGTGGAATGGAGTCCTCTCCAATCACTCCCAATTAGTACTGTGTAGTTGCATGCGTACACTCTACACAAATGTATTACCATATGATAATAAATTCTGTGGGCTTTTCCTTATTTCCTTGTCATGAGATTATGTTATACTAAACACTGCTTTTTTTTTTTTTCTTTCTGGCCTGAAAGAAAAAGTCCATCCTAAAAGAATAACAGGCCTTTGAACTCAGCAGGGAGGAGAGAGTGATATCGTGAACATTCCATTCTCCAAACTTGTCATTCTCTAAGTTAGTGATCTTTCTTTATTTACATGTTGATTGGTAGAGTTTGACATAGTTATACTAGAATTTAGATGGGTGACTTTTGGCTCAAGAATTTGATGTTCAAAGTAAATGTTTTATTACTTATTTGCTGCCTACCTCTAAAAAAATTGGGCAGCATACAATAAAAAAAAAGTGAAATAAGACTATTAAAGTAACAGAGCAAGAGTTCAGTAATGTCCAGCAAATCCAGCTGGAAGACTTCTCAAGATGGGAATTTAAATACCAGGGAACTGACATTCTGGCAGGTGATGCTGCTTAAAGAAGTCAGAAGTGGAAAGAACCAATAGAAATAGTTAAAAGAAAAATCCCAGGAGTGGGGCAAGATCAAGTCAGAAAAAAAGAAGAGCAAGGAACGATTACAAATTGCAAAATGGAATTAAGCATATATGAAAATCAAGAGGTCCAGGGATGAGTAGACTAGGATAGAAGTAGGAATAAAAGGTGAGAGAAAGGGGTCCTTAGATCATTATCACCACTGAAAGTGCTTCTGCTTTCTTGTGCTAAACCCAGACCCATTGTGCACTGTTGGATCATTTGACTTAATGGCTTAAATCAGCATGCACAATATCAAGGAGATAAATGTATCAGAAAATAAAGACTATGGGAAGCTTCTGCAAATGAAGACAAGATTTATCTATGAGTTGTTAGTTTTCAAGGAGAAAAAGGATGTATGACAGATTCCAGAAAAGACCAAATTCTTAGAAGACAAAAAAATAGGATTAAATACTAGAGAAATTTGTTCTTTACATGTCTATCAAGAAGAGGAGAGAAAACTAAAAAATAATTATTTTTAGATTAAGACCCAACATATAACAATTTAGCCTTTCTCTCCCATTCTGTGAGGCAAAGTGAAGAAATATTGGCTATATCTCTTATAAAGAATGGCTGTTAATGGCTGAGGAGAGAAAATGTTCTTGTTGCAAGGGGGTTTCATAGGGAAGTCTTATAACTAAATCATTAAAGTGATGTCATAATTAGCCATTTCCAGCATGGATATGGATGCTTTATATATGTGCCAGAAGATACAGCTTGAAAACTAAACACTGTTCACTCAAGGTCTCAGGTATTGAAGAAAAAAAAAAATCCACCTTCTGTTCATTTACAAAAGGGATCGAGTGTCCTACTGTGAGCAGGAGGGATGAGAGGGCCAAGATGCACAGACTTCATGCAAAGATAATGGGCCAATTTTGGAGGGAAGGGGCCAGACTGAGAATGTAATAGTATACAGTCTCTAGAGTATTTCCACACAAACTGTCTTTGGATGAAAGACAAAAATGCCTATAGAAATATGTTTCCCTAAAGAGGGAGCCACTTTGATATTTTTTGCACCTTCATTCGTGAAAGGAGGCAGAAGAATTTCTGTGCCTGGATCTGAAAGGCATTTAATCTAACACGACACATGCCTGTATATGTGACACATCTTTTTGGAAGAATTTGAAAGGAACTGCAGTTCCAGAGGAGTGAGTGAGGGGTCACCTTTGTAAAGGTTACTGTGACTCTATTTCTTCCCCTCTAATGACTTACCTAAAATACATTTGTTATAAATATTGTCTTTCCTGGAACCATTATTTTCATGGTATTTTATCCTCACACAAACATGCCAAAGGGATCACACAGGTCAGGCTTATGAAATTTGGTCTTCCCAATGATCACCTGGGGAAAGCATGATTATCCCCTTTTACAGATGAGGATCTTAAATTCAAAGACATGCAATCTCTTTGCCCACAGCTTCACACCTCGTGTGAAACAGAGCTGGAATTCAAGCTCACTCCTTTGTTTGGAGTTATTTCTAACGTACTTCTCTTTCTCTCCCAGACATGTATTTATATTCAAGACAAACAAAAACGTAACATTTGGCTTACACCGAATCATTTATCTTCTTCTTTGGCACTGTGATTATACAACATTTGTAAAACTCCCTGTCCAGTCAGGCAAATACTTGCACTTCTGTGGTTTGATTTAGTGCACTAGGTCCCACTATCGGAGTTACTATCCTTGCAAATGGTCATAATCTGAGTCTAGATTTCTAGACTTATGCTTATAAATCACATGGCAGAGAACAGAGTTGATACTAGAAAGAGAATCACAGGTTGGAAGGGCTGAGTTAGCATCACACATCAACAGAAATGAAGTAGCTTTATTTTAACATGGGTTATGAACAAAAGCCACTACAGAGAGAACAGGGTTAAGATGGGACTTAACTTGTTTTAAAAAGTGTCATTTAAAAAAGTGTCCCTTAGGAAAATACCAAATATCATAATGACTGTTGTATACAAGTTGAAAAATTTGAGATGGTATAACTTTCTTTTTTGACAGAGCAATGCTTAGAAATAAAATACTTTAAACTATAATTTCAGTTCTTAAAAACATACGACTACAAAGTATAAGACAGTCTTTAAATCTCCCAAATTTTTTATAGACAAACTCTAACTTAAACTATAGAGCTATAAAAATAACATTTTAAACTATAAAAATAACATTTTTGATTAGAGGAATAAACTTTGGTTTTTTATTTGTTTTTCGTATGGCTCAGGATATATTTGATAAGAAATTGTTTTGTACCTCAGATGTTTTGACGTAACTCTGCGAGGATGCAATGCCTGTGGATGAATTGTACGTATTGTACTTAATCTTCACTCAGGTGATAGTCTGTCTTCTGAGACCTCCGAGTCCCTGAGAATTTGAAAGCGAATTTTGTCCCATTAAAGTCTATTTGTTTCTCAACAAAGTCATATTTGATTTATATTGAGAGGAATTTTCACGTGGATCTTGGCATGTTCAGAATTTCATTCCTTTATTTTTCAAGGACACATTTTCGAGTATAAGAATAATGCCAAACATAATAAATGCAAATAAAATATTAATTTGGCACTCTTAGTTTATATACATGTTTACACTTTTTGTGAGCCACAGACTTTTATATCCAACTTACTATACTGCTCCATAGGCCTTTCCAACTCAATATTCCCTCAACCAAATTTATGAACTCTACAAATGTAGTTTTCCTCCAATATCCCTATTCTCAAGGAAGGCACCATCATATAAACAGGTAGCCAAACCAGAAATCTAGTGGTCATCCTTGACACTTTCCTCTCCCTTCCCTTCGTTTCTGATTTATTGTGCTTGAGACATAACTTATCCTTGAACTATAAAAATCTCCTTCTTTTATGTGGTGAGAGAAGAGGGATCAAGGTTTGGAGAGAAAGCCTTGAATGCATCCTAAAAATTGCCTCCTGTGGTTAATGCTCACTACAGTTACCTAATAAAGGGTGAGTACATTTTTTGCACATTCAAAATAATACTATATAAAATAGTAATAAAGCCTTAATTTAGGCACAAAATGTGAAGTAATGTGAATTTATACAATTACAATTTCATTGAGAATTACGTAATTACAAAGCTGAGAAATTGAGTGAACTATAAGTTGTGTTCATCCTGTTGCAACATGGCTGTGCCATTTTAGCTGCTAAAAAGATCTACCCACCATCTTTGAATTATTTTTAAATTGCGTGGATTTTTTTTTTTTTTTTTTGCGTTACATGGGCCTCTCACTGCTGTGGCCTCTCCCGTTGCGGAGCACAGGCTCCGGACGCACAGGCTCAACAGCCATGGCTCACGGGCCCAGCTGCTCCGCGGCATGTGGGATCTTCCCAGACCGGGGCACGAACCCGTGTCCCCTGCATCGGCAGGCGGACTCTCAACCACTGCGCCACCAGGGAAGCCCAAATTGCGTGGATTTTGACTAATAGGAAGTCAGGAAAGCATCTTTCCCCTAGAATATGGCAGCCCCGTCATCATGTATTTGTGAGAAAGATGTCCTCCCCAGCTACCACGAAAGTCCTCAGTAGCATTTTATTACTTGATAGTGAAGCCTTCAGGTAAAATTTTGTTCCATCTTTACGTATTATTTGTGAGCCAAATCTTTAACATGAAAGCAAAAATAAATAAATAAAGTGAAAACGAAAGGAAAATTGTATAATGCAACACAGCTCATGATTCCATGAAAATTTGTCATTTGAGAATTTACATGAGCTAGGCTTTCCTGAGCATTAAAAATGGCAATTTGGTGTTGTTTCTGGCTGCAAGTTAAAATTTATTCTAGCATTCATTTGCTGCTATTTCACACAATGGGGATCTGGCAGTCAGGTACTCTCAACAGGCATATTACTGGGCCTCAATCAGGTTTTGAATATTAAAGCAATCTCAGTTTGGATTGACAGGGTATCTAAGGAAAATGTACTTATTTCCACTCTCTAGTTCCTATGACAGTGCTTTTTTGTAATGGACATTGTATGGTCATATATTCAATTTTCATGTGAGATGCATCCACTGAATCTCATTAAAAATTACCCAGGCTTGGCTTCACAGACATCTTCACAAACAGAGGAATCCACATTGTGTCTCTTCTCCCTCATAGAATGAATTATCTGGTTGTCAGATTAGTCCAGCTTTCCCTTCATTTTCTAAGAGGAATTCATGGACCTTGCAATACATTTTCTGAGCATAACCACCCAATTGTCCATTGCTTGGGTTGCAGTGGCCTACCTGACCTGTACTTAGCATTACTGATATCCCAGGTTGTGCCAATAAGTTTGTCTTAGGATCTGTCATAGAAGGCGTCACTTGCCTTATGTATCTTGGTCCTTTATGTTCTTTGTGGCTTGTTGTCATTTGTAGCTGAGATATGGGGGAATGATAACTCTACCAGGTCGCAAGATATCCAGATGGTTCCATTTGAAACCTCAACTTCCTCTTCTGAAATATAAAAGTTTTTGTGAGAAAAAAAGGAACTTACATTAAAGTACTCTGTGAAATGTTAACTTGCAATAACATTTTAAACTAATTAGCCCAAGTTTACATGATATAAAGAGATTGAATTAAGTAGCTTTTTTTCTCCAGTAATGATTAGTCAGTAACTGTCCTAATCCCTTAGTATGTATTATTTCATTTAATAATGATATTAACTATATAAAGTAGTTTTATAGTCAAGGTGGTTGAAGCAGAGAAGCTTAGGTAAATGACATAGATCATGAAACTAAATGTAGTAATAGAACCAGTCTTCATTCATTCAAATCAGTATGTCTCCAGGATCATGTACTAAGCTGATCCCCTGTAAGTGGCCAAATAAAATATTAGTACTAGTCCAGCATGTGTGTCCTTAGGCAAAAACCACATACTCTCTTTTAGTCCACATTAGCTTTCATATCTGAAAAATAAAGGATGAGTTTCACTTGATGTTCAAAGGTTAATGTGTAAAGGTTTTTTGTAGCTTTAATTCTTTTGATTTCCCACAATTTACCTTTTTCCAAAGCATTCTTTCTCTTCGCTCTTTACAGTAAAACATTACTGTCATAGATCATACAGCCAGGAATATTTGTGTGCAGTCCTAGGGAGGATTAGTTAGGGAATGGATGAAGCAGGAACAGAAAAGGGAAGAACCTAGCAAGTCTCACAGAAAAAAAGGTGTCAGCCAAATTCTGTAGGAGAAATGGGAACGTCACTTAGGTCCAGAGTTTGTCCCAACCAGAAAAAAGTGGACTAACTCTGGTTTCAGGTTAACAGCACCCCTGATGGGAATGTAAATTCCCAGAGATTTCAGATTCTCTGTGTGTTCAGTCAAGGAGGTTCTGGTACCTTGAGGCTTGTCTCCCAAGGAAGAGTAACAGTATCTCCACCCAGAGCAAAAACACAGGGCAACCAGAGGAGGGTCACACAAAAATGGTAAAAGGATTTAAAGAAATCTGGGCAGAGCACCAACAGTATCTGCTAAGATTACCTAATATGCATTCCAAGAAAGAAAAAATCTAAATATTTACTCGATTGCTAAATATTTAATAAAATTATAAATATTTATTAAAGAAAAAATTCTAAATATATACATTTGGAATTAGTATATAATTTATAATGCTTTGTCATCATTAATACAGAAAATGAAGAGAAATACAAATAAGGTAGGCACAATCAATTGACAAAAGAGGAAATAAAATTAGCAAATATATAAATATAAAGATATTAGGTTAAAATTATCAAAGAAATATAAATTAAAAGAGGTACCATTTTTCACATATTGCATTTGTAAAAAAAAAAAAAAAAAAAGAAAGAGCGAGGACTTTGCTGGTGGCGCAGTGGTTAAGAATACACCTGCCAATGCAGGGGACACGGGTTCGAGCCCTGGTCCAGGAAGATCCCACATGCTGCGGAGCAACTAAGCCCATGAACAACAACTACTGAGCCTGCACTCTAGAGCCTGTGTGCCACAACTACTGAAGCCCGTGCGCCTAGAGCCCGTGCTCCGCAACAAGAGAAGCCACTGCAATGAGAAGCCCGTGCACCACAACAAAGAGTAGCACCCACTCACCACAACTAGAGAAAGCCTGAGCACAGCAAGGAAGACCCAACACAGCCAAAAATAAATAAATAAATTTAAAAATAAAGCGAGAAAGAGAAAGAAAGGAAGGAAGGAAGGAATGGAATGTAGTAGACTTTGGGGCTGTGACTTGTGATTGGGTTTTTGTTTTTTTTTTTTAACTTCTCTATAGTGGCACTTAAAGTTTTTAAAGTATGCAAAGTGCAGTTTATCTGCTTTTTTTGTTTTTTGGTTGCCTAATCCAAGGGAATAAAGATTTATACATATATTTTCTTAAAGAGTTTAATAGTTTAGCTCTTGTATTTAGGGCCTTTATCCATTCTTAGTTACTTTTTGTGTATGATGAAATCAAGTGGTCCACTTCATTCTTTTGCATGTGGTTATCAAGTTTTCATAGCACCATTTGTTGAAAAGACTATTCTTGCCCCCATTGTGTTGTCTTGCACCCTTGTAGAAAATAATTTCCTATAAATATTGGGTACATTTCTGGATTCCCAATTGTATTCCATTGATCTATATGTCTATTCTTATGTAACTAACAGTCATGATTAATGTAGCTTTGTGGTAAGTTTTTTTTTTTTTTTTTTTTTTTTTTTTTCAGTATGCGGGCCTCTCACTGTTGTGGCCTCTCCCGTTGCGGAGCACAGGCTCCGGATGCGCAGGCTCAGCGGCCATGGCTCACGGGCCCAGCCGCTCCGCGGCATATGGGATCCTCCCGGACCGGGGCACGAACCCGTATCCCCTGCATCGGCAGGCGGACTCTCAACCACTGCGCCACCAGGGAGGCCCTGTGGTAAGTTTTGAAGCCAGGAAGCATGAATACTCCAACTTAATTCTTCTTTCTCAAGATTGTTTTGGCTATTCCCTATCCCTAGAATTTCCAAATTAGTGTTAGAATCAGCTTGTCACTTTCTGAAGAAAAGCCAGCTTCCTCCAAAGATGTGACCTTAAAATTCCTGGCCCCTAAAGTACTGAGAGGAGTGAAAACGATTACACAAAAGATCCAAAAGAAAAGTGTTTGGAGCCAGATGAGGGCAACTCAGACAAAGGGAGGGAAAAAAAAAAGAAAAAAAATTAATTTTATATTGTTAAAAAAAACAAACAAATACAAAAACATCCAAGTAAACAACTGTCTGTAAATGGCAGAAGACTTTCTCCCATAAGTGTGCCTGCTGCACATGTTAATAAACTATTTTTCACTTAAAAAAAAAAAAGACAAAGGGAGGATCGAAATCAGTCTTCTTACTTACACCCCAAGTCCTCAGGGCAAAGAATAACACTGGACATAGTGTTTCTTCTTCCTGGTTATAAACTTGTCCAAGGCAGCAGCAGTCTTCAAGGAATGACCTAGCCCCTGCTCCTTGGGTATGTATCTCCTGGAAAGCATTTATCTGCTGGTAGGAGAGAGGTACTTAGATAAAATGAAAGAAGGAAGCCTGACACATATTCTTAAAATTGGGAAAAATTTTTTTTACATTTTAGTTTGAGGTTTTTATTAAAATAGTGAGATTCATATATTCTCCATATAACCCAATATAAAGTTACAATTGGAAATAGTAACTTTTCATTAATCACATTAATTGATAGTACCAGAGTGCTTTTAAATATATGCACTTTTTTATTAAATTTGCAAAATATATTCACTTTTGTTTTCCATTTTTAACATCATAATAATCGTGGAGTGTTGCCCAATATCGGAGTGTTGCCCAAATTTTATGGACAATATAACTGGGACTCAAAGTCTCATAAGATTATTGGAGTAGTAAGGATTCAAGCCAAGGTTTCCTAACTATTTGCTCAGTGCACCTTTCACTGCCCATATCCTTAATTATGCCAAAGAATCAAGAATTTACTGGTCATCGTATCAGCTCTACCTATTGCTTTATGGACACATACTTTCTCAATCCATCAAGTATTTGATACCTATATTTTCAGAAATGATATGTGACCTTTGACTTCGCTTAACCAAAGTATGTGCAACTCAGTTTAAGGCTTCTTTGAAAGCACAGTGTGACAGACCAAATTTGATGTGCAGGATTCCCTTTCTCCATAATGACACTTCTGACACGCTGCCTGGAGACAAAAGAGGGAACGACCCAGGATGTTCCATCTGCTCTCACACACACACATGCAAATTTTTTAAATTAAAAAGAAAGAAAGGGCTTCCCTGGTGGCGCAGTGGTTGAGAATCTGCCTGCTAATGCAGGGGACACAGGTTCGAGCCCTGGTCTGGGAAGATATCACATGCCGTGGAGCAACTAGGCCTGTGAGCCACAACTACTGAGCCTGCGCATCTGGAGCCTGTGCTCCGCCACGAGAGGCTGAGATAGTGAGAGGCCCGCGCACTGCGATGAAGAGTGGCCCCTGCCTGCCACAACTAGAGAAAGCCCTGGCACAGAAACGAAGACCCAACACAGCCAAAAATAAATAAATAAATAAATAAATTAATTAAAAGAAAAAAAAAAAGAAAGAAGAAATGGCCATTTTTTCCAAAGGGAAAGGGAACTGCTTGGAGAATTTGAATGATGTAAAGTTTGTCTGAAAGCTTTAAAGATGAAAGGTGTCACTTTTTACCCATTAGCCTTGTAGAATGATGAGATCCTGAGTGTGCCTTGCTACTTCAAAGGGTCATTGGAATTCATCTCACAGGAAAGACTGCTTGAAAGATTTTTGTGAAGGAGGTGTGGTTCCTTCCAGGGCCTTCCTTCCGCACACTTGTAGATTGCTACAACCTTTAGTGTTCACCAAACTTTTTAATGTAACTTCTAAATCTTTTTGGGTCCCTCAGGTAAATTCCCATAGAGGACATGAGGTATCTTCTGTCATTGTTCAAGCCCAGATGGAACTTCTAGAGGTTAGACTAGGGTTCTCTCCTCTTGCTTAAAGATATATATATATATATATATATATATATATATATATATATCTCACCTCAATGATATAGATATATATATACCTCATCTCAATGATCAGAGAAGCAAGGGTGCATTTGGAGTTCAAATTCTGAAAACAAATCGTACTTTGCCTAAGAGCTCTCTTGCTGCTCTGCCAGTTGCCCAGTGTGCCCCAGAGTACCACTAAGAATGCTAATTATGGGTTTAGGATTTCCAGAGAGAAAAAGGACAATGGGCAGATCTGTGTGTGGGGTGGCAAATAGTGTATAATTATTTGCAAATCTGCCTTAAGGCAAGAGAGAACCAACATCTCCTACTAGGTCTGCTTGCCAGGGGAATACTTCCTAGCTAATTGAATATTTCCCAAGGAGATTATTTTTCTCATTACATCATTCCCAATGTGATGATTCTGAGATTTTTTGCCTAATGTTGTCTTTAATACTTAAACCAGTAACCATAAATTGTATCATTTTTTTTATAGTCTTATCCAATATAGTAGGGACTATAAATTGTTTCCATTTACAGTGATTCAGGAGAGGCCAGAGTTTGGTGGATCTTCTTATTCCAGTCCCTGGTGGAGAGTTTTTCATAAAAGCAACCATCAGCGTTGCAGTTGGCTGCCATCTAAGCTCCTCTTGTTTATTTCTGAAGCAAAGCTGGCTTTCCTCCCAAACTGCAACGGGAGCCAGTTAGCCTAGTTAGTCTCTGAGAGGCTCAACTTTGCATTTCCCCAACCCTGAGAACTTCCTTTGGGTAAACAAGCCCAAAGAGTTATCTGTTTTTACTTTCTGTAACTTACTTGTGTTTGGAATCTAATCATCACCGTTTTGTAGATAGCTTTCTCTAATTCATACATATAATCCCATTCCTATTCCATCTTATTCCCTAAATACTTAATACAAAAATCTGCTTCCACACCCTCCCTTACTTCTTTACATATATCAGTACACACACACACACACACACATACACAGAAGAATGCGCAAACACAATTATTGGTCAAATATGTCAATCAAATGTCTCGAGAAGTCTATATTCAAAAGGGAAGATATTTTAATATTCTTACATTCCAACATTAATTTAAAAATGATTTTTGAGACCTTGAATTGAAAAAAAAAATGTATGTTAGCCATACTCCCAAGAAAGACAACTAATACATTAATATAGTTTGTGTGTTTTATAAATTTTATAGGATCATGTCCATGGCTTAAAGGATTTACTGTGATACAGTTTTATGGTTTCTAAATTCTAAAATACCCTCTGTTAAGCTAACTAGAATATGAAGAATATTTTGTCAAATTCTGATCCCCTTTTTGTCTCCTCCTGGTGGAATTCCTATGTTTTTTTCACTGTTTTTCACAGATACTAAAGATTGGCAGATAATTTTACTTCATATTTCCCATGTGAAAATAAGCATAAATCTATAAAACATGTTATCACTCTTATTTTAACTAATAATTATTAGCACATATATATTCTTAAAATGCTAAAAAGGGAGCTATAAATATATGTCAATATCAGTGTTGAATTTTACCAGGACCCTGTGCTCCTGGAAAATGGCAGTGGTTAAGGAAACCATCTCCACAATTTTGTTTTTCAGAAGTCTTTGTACCCTTTTATGTTCCAGTTAATGGCTTACCACCAAGAAGTGTGCTTCCCCATATGACTTAGATGAGACTCCTTGTAAACTCTTTCTCATGACCCCCATAAGATTCACAGATGACCCTCCTTATTTACCTGTGATGAGACCAAACACAGACCTTTCTCTTTTTTCCTGAACCTGCTGTAAAGGGCAGACACAGACCCTCTAATGTCTTGTTCTTTATCTCATGAATGATTAGCTAAGATTAAATCTGTCCCCCTGAAACTAGATAGACACAGAGATAAACATTTCCTGCTCAGCTGACTGACTGAGACTCATCTAACAGCAAAATAACAACTCCAACTATAAATCACTCCTGTTTCCTCCCTATGAGAGTCAAGGTCACAGCACCATGCTGAGACCTTCTGATCTTTGGATCTGGGCTGCTCTCCTTATTACAACCAGTGATGCTAGACAAAGCTACAACTCCATTCAGATAACATCAAACAAAACTCTGGAACCAGTGGATAAGTTCGTCACCAAGCACTCCTTGAATAATCTTTCTTTCCTGCACTCTCTGCATTTGGCTTCAGCACTGCACACAGGCATGGTCACATACAGATATAAACATACATTTGGACCTTTCTTGAGCTCTTTGTTTAAAACAGGCAATTGTCCTTCATCAAATGTAAAAGTCTCAAAGGCAGGATAAAGAACAGATTTTCTAAGTCTTCAAAACCCCTTGGAGTATCTATTTCACAAGGGGTAAGCACTGTTAGCCTTTTGGGTTTAGTTGATATTTTTTTCCTAAAAAAATTAGGTGGCATTTTCCTTCCTTCTTTCTTAATTCATAAGCACCAAGCAAGTTTTGTCCTCCTGAGATATCCTCTTTTTTTTTTTTTTTTTTTTTTTGAGACAAAACAGATGGGCCAAATCTGCTATGAGCTGTTACAACTTATTCCTTGGTAATTCTGTGGGTCACCTTTGAGCAGGTCATGTGCTGTGTGTGCTGGGGGCGCACAGAAAGGAATGAATGAGTGTACATTCATCACCTGGGGCTGTAAGGCCAGTGCTTCTCTGCAGTGCCTCCTTGCTGCTTGTTAATGTCAACAACGCAGTGCCAAACTCCTGTAAAGATCTTCTGCAAAACTTGTTGGAAAAGGTGGGCTCCTGAGGTAATGCACCATAGAGGCAACTGGATTTTCATTAAATAAGAATACTCACTACCATTTCTGAGCTGCCTACTGCTAACTTCAGCACCAGGCACATCACACGTGGTATGTTTTCAACTGTGCCACAACCTCCTGAAGTCAGATTGAAATCTGACTCCAGGATTTCTGCTCTCTCCTTTACTGAATCTGCTAGAGCAGTTGAAAACCTTCCTAGACTACCAATAATCCTCAGAAGAGGTTCTGGGGGGCATAACTCTAAATTCACACTCTTATCTTATATTCCGTTAAATGAAGCAAGAAGGTAGGCCCATGATGGGCACATAAACTACTGTGACTAAAGGTCTCAAGGGCTGGTGCCAAGGCTGTCTGTTCTCAGGCTTCTCTGAACAGCTCGGTGGTGGTGGTGGGGTGGGAGGTGATGGTACAGACATAAAGAAAACCAGTGAAGAGTTGTAGGAAATTATCTGATTGTTTTCTCCCTAGAGGGTGTTATGAAAGTCTCATCCCCAAATCTGAGGAAGCAGAATGTAGATTTCCAGAAACAAGGTGAGATGAAGGCAAAATGTTATTTATACCAGTATGAACTCACATCAGCTCTTTCTGGATGTGCAGCTGTATAAAACTGCCTTTCTTAGGAATAATGAAGTTTGAGACATAGATGTTTCTTCCTCAGTTATAAAAAACCATTTCAGGGAGCTGGCTTTCTGCATTGTGTCCCTTCTATACCTGGGTTTGCTGATACTCAAGCCAGTCTGGGAGTGGTGAGAAGCTTGTGAATTGCCAAATGGAATCCTGTTTGCAGTTTGGAGAGAGGTAAAGAGAAAGTGAACTCATGACTTTTGTTTCTGACCACACTGAGAAGACATGTCCTTGAATCTTTCCAAAGCACCACGTCCTCTGCTTGATCAGTGAATTGTCAAGGTGAACTTTCATCTACCAGTCCTCCAATTTCAGATCTGAAGATGATTTCAAAAGAATAGATTTGTACAGTGAAGTGATATAAGAAAAATATATCTACCAATGTTTGGGAAAGATAGCAGGGAGAAAAGGCGAAATTATTGACAAAGAAACCCAAAACTAGATAAGACAAATGCTGATGGCAACTCTAGTGCCAAGATAAAGTACCCATGTTGGTACCCTTAAGCAGCGGTCCTCCACATTTTTGGCACCAGGGACCGGTTTCCTGGAAGACAATTTTTCCATGGCTGGGGGCAGGGGGATGGTTCAGGCGGTAATGCGAGTGATGGGGAGTTAAGAGGAGCGCAGATGAAGCTTCACTCGCTCACCCACCGCTCACCTCCTGCTGTGCGGCCCTGTATGGGCAGTTGGGGACCCCTGCCCTAAAGGACAGGCAATTTGAATTCAATGCAAAACAAAAATTACATAGATATCTCACTGTGACACTCAGATCCTTCAACACTGAGTTACCAGCTCATTGTCTACCTCTGCTTCTCCGCTACACTCACTGTACATTCCAACTGGACTCTTACTGCTGGAGGATGGCTTCATGCCTTCCTGGTATGGCAGAGGCATAAAGTGCTCTCTGCTGCCACAGTCCACTTTAGTCATCTCCTGACTTGAGATTCCTGAGGCTTGTGTGTCTATCCCAATCCAATGAGACCTGCCCAAACAGTAGGGGTCTTCTATTAAGCTCTCCAGGACTCCTTTGAAACCCCTCTCACGATACTTGGTGTAATGAGGCTCTGTACTTGTGCTCCTCCGCCTGTGAACTCAGAGCACAGCTTCTGCCAAAGAAGTCCTCTTCACAAAAAATCCTCCCTCAACCTCCAATACGTTGTACCATCTACCCAATTCTTTTTTTTTCTTAATCTATTTAGTTTTGGCTGTGTTGGGTCTTCGTTGCTGTGCGCAGGCTTTCTCTAGTCGCGGTAAGCAGAGGCTACTCTTTGTTGCAGTGTGTGGGCTTCTCATTGTCGTGGCTTCTCTTGTTGTGGAGCAAGGGCTCTAGGCGCTCAGGCTTCAGTAGTTGTGGTGCACGGGCTTAGTTGCTCCGTGGCACGTGGGATCTTCCCGGGCCAGGGCTCGAATCCGGGTCTCCTGCATTGGCAGGAGGATTCTTAACCACTGCACCACCAGGGAAACCCCCCATCTACCCAATTCTTAGTTAACCTATCTTGAAATTTTGGCATTGTCTTTTGGGACCTCCCACTGAAATTTCACATTTATTTTATCTTAGTGCCTCATTCAAAACTTCTAATTTCACCTCCTATTATACAGCATTCAGCATTTCCTAATTCATGAGAGCGCAATTAGGTGACAATGTACATACCTTAAATCTGAACATTGTTACAATCATTTTTTGTGACTAGGATATAGGTGCGGCTGGAAGTTTTTCACCTTTCCAATGTGTGCTGTTTGCTCTGTAGAATTTATATATTATTGTTTCTGTTTATTTATGATATTAGAATATAATGCACAAATCCTTGGAGTCAAGGTGTTATGAACAGACAGATCCACCAGGGGATTTTTCCAGTACATTGTGAATGAATCCTATGTATAATACATAAAGCTCCCACAAGAAATAAATAAGGTTATTTGTTGAGAACTGTGAAGAAAACAATCTGCTTCTCTTTTTAAAAAAGGCCACAGTGATATACTATGGAATGTGTATCATTATAATAACAGGAGTGGACTAAAGCAAGAGAGAAAAAGGAACATGCAACCATGGGAAGAAGGCTAATTGCATTAACCCTTCATAAAGTGTTTACTTCATGAAATGTTTTGAGATATCACATTGCCTGCACACATGATTCCGGTGGATATTATGATTCTACAAGCTAGACTGATTTCTGTAGTAACTACATTTATCCAGGGAACCCACAGCTAATAAAAGAGTACCCTATTACTCCTAGGGGTGTAAACTCCTCTTGGCCTGAGAGGATGGTAAATAAATTGAGGATGCTGGGATTGAAGAAGAGATGTTCTGTGTACTCACACCAACAAGATATATTCTTTGTGGTCCAAAATGGCATTTCCCATTTCTTGATACTCTGTATAATTTATCTATTTTGTTTGTTTATTGTCAGTCTCTTCCAGTAAAATATAAGTTCCATGAAGGTAGGGAGCTTTGTTTGGTTTTCTGCTGCATCTTCCATACGTGGCACCTAGTTTCTGGAAGGTTTATATAATGAATAAGCTAAGAAGAAAGGGTGTAAATATAGGAAGGCAGGTTTTTGACTCAACGCAAAGACTTTTTAAATTACCTCTATACTTGTATACTGTCTGCAGGCTGTGTGGTCTTCAGCAGGAAGTGGTTTCTTCTCTAGAGCTCCAGCTAAATCCAGATGACTGTTGGCCTGGGATATTTTGGGGGATGACACATTGGAGGTGTTTGGCCACCAGGTTCACTTCCAGCCTTGTGGTTCTAAGGATGGGCCTTTGCCAAAGAATTTACAATGGAGGGAACCCAGGGCAATCATACTGTGTTAATGATGACAACTTATTGAACTTGGGATACAAGAGGTAAAGAGTCAAAGATGGCACTGAGACTCCCAGTCTGGAGATATTGGTACCACTGAAGGGAAAAACTGTAATTCAACAGAAATGCTGGTTTGTAGGCAAACTTTAAATCATGGTTAGAAATTCTGAGTTTAATGCGTTAGTGGATTACACAGGAGACATCCAGAAGGTGGTTATATTCAGGTAGATATGGAGCTCAGAAGAGGCTGAGTTATGTCATTCCCATTTGTTAGAAAAATCCACACCCCTCTCTATAGTAGGTAGAGATATCCAAGAAAAGTATGAGTAACTCTTCCCTAATAGGTCATGCACATCCATCTTTATGAAATAATTAGCCTCAGTATTAAAAAACAGAGAACAATTTTCAGATCATTATATCAGGAGAACAAGAATGTTCCTTGAAAGTTGTAATCTGTATTTTGATTGAGGACCATAGAGTGTATTTTGAAAAGCTTTATTTAGACTATGTGATAACTTAATACATATTAATAAAACTGGTTTCTGATGTGTTTTAAAAATCATGCTTAAAAGATGCCATCAGTGAATAGTATATTTAGCTATACAATTTTATATTATATAGAATGTAGGTATTATAGTTTCATTTCCTAGATGAGAAAAACAGAGGCCCAGAGTGACTTTATTGCTTATAGAGCTCAGACTTGAATCCCTGTCTTCAGAGCCTGAGTGTGAAGCTCTTTCTCCAGCATTCTGCTTCAGTGAGCTGTGAGTCACCAGACTGAGACTCCGCCCTGCCATGGGACTGATCAGCTGGCTGCTCAATGGCAGTGAGAATGTCTATCACTTGTCCTTGACTCAGTTGTGAATCCCCCTGCCCCCCATTCTAGTTGCAGTGCTTACCACCTGCTACCAGGGAGCCTCATGTAAAACTGCCAGTTAATGATGATTGTACCAGCCAGAGTTTCTTGGATGGGCTGATAAAACCCGCTCCCCAATACAAGGCTATCAGAGCAATAGGTCCTTTTTTTTTTTCTTTTCTTTTCTTTCTACTAGTGATGATATTCACTGCAAGAGCAGCTAATGGGTAGTCAAGTGCAGAGGCTTGGGATCTGGGAGAAAATGAGCTGAACAGGGAACCATGAATAAGCCGTTAAAGCCAAGTGGAAACGAGAAGTGGGGGTAATTTGGAGAGGTAGATGAAGAAGGCATTGGGGAGCACTGAGACAACACGGGGTTAGTTTTGTGCGAATGCAGTTTCAGGAGAGCATTTGCCCAGCTGCAGCATTACAGAATCCCTTTTTGTACACTGGATTTATTTCAGTGGGGAAGGAAGAAGGGAGGGGCCATAGGAATAACGGGGGGCGGCAATGAATTAGGAATGCTTTGGAAAAGTAATTTTCTGTCTTACATACTCGACAAAAGCACCTGCTATAATTTTACAATATTTTGTGTGAAAGCTAACCTTTATTTGCTATACAGGAAAGGATGGCCAGTTACTGCCCAGCACTCACAGAAGGTAGAGATTGGGTCAACTTTTACTTAAGAGGACTGTGCCTTGCACTGGAAAGCTGAAGGAATATAGATTCAAGGGCTTGTGGTATTTTTTTCACTTGCAATTTTTGGAACCATAATTCAGTACTACTGGATTAGGGCATGTTCTATCAAACTAAGAATCAAAAGCTTTCCTATGGGGAAAGTATTAATGTTATAGCTGAAAGAGGTGACGGCCGAATTACTGCCATCAAAAATAATTTATTAACCGTGTCTGTGCAAAATGCTCTGGTAGGCACCAAATCCCAGGGGCTTCCTGTTTCAATACATCCTTCTCTCTTTGCAGTCTTTTCAGTGTACCATTCGGCTCTTCACCTGTGAATAAAATGGATACCTCGAAAACTTCATCTTTGGGGACACGATTACAGGCCAAGAGAACGCTGTTTTCATCATCAGCGCCAATCATACCGTGCAGGGAAGGTGTTTTAGGAGGCTGCCATCCTCAAACTCTCTTTCTTGGAGCTTGTAAAACATCTTTCCGGTTTCCACTTTAGATCAGGAAATCTGGGAAGAGTCGACTAGAGAGGTTTTGCACCATCAGCATAAACCATTCTGATGCTGGCTCTTTACTTCTTCATCCTTCCTTCTTAGGCCGGTCCCCTAGTCCCTCAGGCGGGTCCCACACTGCACCTGAGATATAGGTACACAGGTGTCTCTCTACCCAAAGGAAGAGAAAGGAAAGGATTTTGGATACCAACCCAAATCGTTTTAAATGTTACCTCTCACAATCAGTTACCTTGTGATGTGTGCACCTGTGTGTACATCTACGTTTAAAGACAATACTTTTTAAAAAGGTAAGTTAGCACAAGTCGGCTAAGAGGTATCTGCCGGGTGTAATTGCACAAAGGTCTGTTTCACCAGTATCTCTCTTATCAAGTCGGAGGGAACGGGCTCTCGACCCAGCAGCGCCCGCTGCCAGGCGGGGAAGCGCACAGACACCCCCCGCACGCGCACACGCCCACGCCCCTGCTCTCTCGCCCGGCAGCTTCGGCCTCTGACCCCACTGCATCCACACAGGAAAGGGGCTCACAGTCGGTGGGTCGGGAGCTGCTTTTGCCACACACTTCCAAGTGAGCGTTTGCTTGGATCATTTATCTTGTACGCGTTAAGAAACCACCATTAGGTGTTGGGGGGAGGCGCTACTCTGCCTGAAGCCCAGCCAGTCCGTGGCGGCTCCGTGCACACCGCACCCGCCTGGCTGCCAGCGCCCGCCTGGAGCCGCCTCCCTCCCGGGGTCCCGGTTTCCCCGGATCCCGGACGCGGTCTCTCGTTTCACGTCTCCCCCTTTAAGTGCGACCGGGCAGGGGCGTCGGGCAGTGCTTTCGAATCTTCTGAGGCTTGCGGGGTTCCCTCCGCGGCGGGCGCCCAGTGAGTCCCCGGCCCCGGCCCCGGGCTCGCGGCGGCGGCGGCGCAGCTCGCTGGAGTTTGACTCTCGGGCAGCGGCTCCGGCGCGGAGTCTCAGGCGGCGGGAGCTAGGCGAGCCCGGCCGCTTGCCCTCCGCACTGCGCTCGGATTGGTCTCTCCCAGACAGTGCTAGCCGAGGGTTGGCTGCGGGCCGGCTGAAGAACAGGTGCACCTTACCGCCCGGACTCGCGGAGCAGCCGCCGAGGAACGCGGCGCGGCGGGCCCGGCGAGCGGCGGCGACCAGGCCGGCCCCCCTGTGTCGGAATGCGGCTCTCTGGTACCTGGCGTTCCGCGGCCGGACCGCTCAGCCCCTGAAGGCGGCGCGAGGCCCAGGGGCGGCGCGGGCGGACGCCCCGGGGAGCTGGCCGGGTGCGGCGCCCCGAGGATGCCGGCGCGGCTGGAGCGCATGCAGGCGGCGGGCGGCAGCAGCAGCAGCAGCAGACGACGCGGGGCCCTGGCGCGCAGGAGGCCGCCTGCCGGGCTGCAGACGCGCCCCGCCGCTCCCTGACCGGCCGGCGGCGCAGGGGGCCAGTCTAGCCCCTCTTCCGAGCTCCTCGCCGCCACCTCCCCGGCCCGCGTCCCCTCCCCGGCCCGCATCCCCTGCCCGGCCCGCGTCCCCTCCCCCGCTCCTCTCCTCCCCGCCCGCCGCCCGCCTCTCGGGGGGAGGGGCGTGGGGGCAGGGAGCCGATTTGCATGCGGCCGCCGCGGCCGCTGCCTGCGCCCGAGCCCGCCGCCGCCGCCGCCGGAGCCCGCGCCTGCGCCCGGCCCGCGCGGCCCCATGCCTCTGGCGCGGCCCTCGGGGGGGCGAAGGTGAAGACCGGCTCCTAGGATGAGTGAAGGGGCGGCCGCTGCCTCGCCACCTGGAGCCGCTTCGGCAGCCGCCGCCTCGGCCGAGGAGGGCACCGCGGCGGCTGTGGCTGCTGCGGCGGCGGCAGCGGCGGCGGGCGGGGGCCCGGACGGCGGCGGCGAAGGGGCGGCCGAGCCCCCCCGGGAGTTACGCTGTAGCGACTGCATCGTGTGGAACCGGCAGCAGACGTGGCTGTGCGTGGTGCCTCTGTTCATCGGCTTCATCGGCCTGGGGCTCAGCCTCATGCTACTCAAATGGATCGTGGTGGGCTCCGTCAAGGAATACGTGCCCACCGACCTGGTGGACTCCAAGGGGATGGGCCAGGACCCCTTCTTCCTCTCCAAGCCCAGCTCCTTTCCCAAGGCCATGGAGACCACCACGACGACCACTTCCACCACGTCTCCAGCCACCTCCGCCGGCGGCGCCGCCTCTTCCAGGACGCCCAACCGGATTATCACCCGGCTGACCACCATCACGCGGGCGCCCACTCGCTTCCCCGGGCAGCGGGTGCCCATCCGGGCCAGCCCGCGCTCCACCACGGCACGGAGCACTGCGGCCCCCTCGACGGTCTTGTCCACGACAGCCCCTTTCTTCGGTAGCAGCACGCCGGGCTCCCGACCCCCGGTGCCAGGAACCCCCAGTACCCCGGCCATGCCCTCCTGGCCCACTGCGGCATACGCTACCTCCTCCTACCTTCATGATTCTACTCCCTCCTGGACCCTGTCTCCCTTTCAGGATGCTGCCTCCTCCTCGTCTTCCTCCTCTACCACCACCACGCCGGAAACTAGCACCAGCCCCAAATTTCGTAAGTAAACACTGTCTGAACTCTGATTTACTGCTGAGTTTCCATTCTGCCCTCCTGCTGTCCTTTCCCTTCGCCAACGCCTGTCTTCTAGCATCCTTCACCTCCACCCCCACCCCCCACTCCATTCCAGGTTTGGAACACGGAGTGAGAGAATTAAAACTGGCCACAAGGGAGGGAAAAGGTGCCGGCGTTTTCCTGTGTGTGTGTGCGTGGGGGTAGGGGTGGTGTGAAGCAGAGAGATTGTCAGCCAAGCTCCAGGGGCCCTACTTCAGTGGGTCCCAAATGAGAACTAACTCCCTTCAAGGGGTTAAAGTGAGTGCAGACCTGCTGGGGAGCTCTGGGATCCGGCTCCTGATGAGAGCTGGGGAGGGAGGAAGGAGGGAGGGAGGGAGGAAGGAGGGAGGGAGGGAGGGGAGGGGGAGGGGGAGGGGGGGAGGGAGGGCCTTCCCAAAAGCACTGAGCCCTTTCCCCGCCCGTGGGAAGGAGAGAAAGAAAAGCACATGTAAATCGACCGACGTTAAACCACGGAGGGAAGTTGTATCCATGTGGGGGTGGGCTGGGGTGTGTGTGTGGTGATTTGATGGAGATGTTGGTACGATGAAGCTGTAGACACTTCCAGCAGCCCTGACCCGGGCAGGGACCAGGAAGGGTTAATTAGAAGCCATTGTGGGAGGTAGGGAAAGGAGGCGATCCATGGCGAAGGGCTAAACTGATCACCTCCTACCCTGCCCATGGCCATTCCAAGGTGTAGAAACGGACTCTGTGGCCGCCGAGAGTGAGTTAACTAGGGGGAATTATGAAGGGGGCCCTGCAGAGCTGCCGCCTCTAGGGTCCTGACGGAGGAGGAGTTTTTTCAGCTCTGCCAAGCGTTTGCTTTGTTCGTTTCCCAAAGGTGGAGAGTGAACCTCGTCTCCCCTCCCTATATGCCTGAAAAATTTAGGCAAAATGGGACAGATTTCTGGGCACTCAAGGATGAGAAAATCAACTCATTTGAAACAGGTCACTCTTTGAATGTAGCTTCTTCACCCGTGGCTCAGTTGCTGCCACTACTGGCCAGTTTCCCCAAGCATGATAGCTTTCTATCTGTCTAGGAGGTGTATATTTTCCCTATACCTTTATACATGTTTTAGATGACTAATTGACCTCCCAGCACCCTCCCACCACCTCACCTTGTTCTTATTATAAGGAAATTTTAGGAAGGTTCTTAATCTATCAATCAGGATCTGAGAACAGTTTGTGCAACCTGTGAAGGTTATTTAGGACAAACCCCCAGCCTGCCGGTTCAAGTTCTGTGCAAGGCTTTTCTCCCAAAACTGCCTGGCTATGCCTTCTTTATACTGTATTTCTGTTTTGAGCCATAACATCTGGAGGGGAAGGAAGACTGCTCATCATTAACTCTTGAGTAGGAATACCAAGCTTTCAGTCATCTGGCAGTTTTTCATTTCTCTGACCTGTGGTCTTAGCTGGGGTGTTATTTAATCCTTGAAACTTTTTTGTTTTTGGATTTGTTGTATTTGTGGCTAAAGTCCAAGGGGAGATATTCCTTATGCTTTTACTCTGCTTTGGAAAAAAAAATAGGCTAAAAGATAAACTGAGAGACAGAGAGGAGAGGGGAAGGGAGGGAATCTGCCACAAACCAGAATGGCAGTCAGACTGGTAACTTGCTGCTTCTCTCTCCTTTGGCTGAAGCAGTCATTTTTGAGAGTACATTTTCTCAGGAGGTGTGTAGAGGTTTCTCTCAACAAATCTAGCTGCTTGAGTTTTGTGGATGAGTAAAGGATGTGCAAGCGTATGTGCAAACATATTCAATGGATTGAAAATAGATGCGTTTATCTTGAAGACCCCAGGTTTTTTATCTTTTCTTTTGTTACAGTTGATATGAATAATGGAGTGTGGATGTACTTCTCAGCCTTGTGTGTGTGTTGGGGGGCTTGCATGTGGGGGGATATTTCATATTCTTTCTGAATTGATTTCCTTGCTTTCCATTCCAGAGGTCTTTAAAGAAAAACCAAGGTAATTATTTTCTACCCCTCCATGCTCCCTTCCTACATTCTGTAGAAGGGAATGGCAGCCTGTTTAATAAATAATGATTATTGACACGGCTCTCAGCCCCAAGGAGAAGGGTGGTGGTGGTGGTGGGGGAGAATCTGTAAATGGTATCAATGTTCACTTAGACATAGAAGCAATATTTGTTTTATGTGTATCTGAGGTTCAGCTCTTGCTCTTTTTTAAACCTTCAACAAGGAGTTGAATTAAGGGATTTGCAACTATGCAAATCCAGCAGAAACTGACCTGGTTTGCCTATATCAACAAGGGAAATTTTAATGAAAGGAAGATCATGTAGTTTCCATAAAAGATGAGTTTAAATAGGTAGGTTGTATGAGTCCAAGATTGTAAGATGATTAACAAAAGGAAATAAAGATTTCATTTGAGGGATCATCAGCACTGCTGAAAAATGGGCTGAATATCTTGCATTTATATTTTTCACTTGTTTCAGTTATGTCACCAAAGTTCCCAGGAGAGAAATTGCCCCCCCCCCTTTTTTCTAGCTCCTACTTTCAGACTTCAGTAGATTTTTTTCTTTTCTTTTTTTTTAAGTGAAAGGCATGGATTGTGTTGTAGCACCTGAGGACAACTAAGAATGATGCTTTTTTTTTTTTCCCTTGAGACTAACTCACAAGTTCTTTAATTGCCAGGGTCTATGCTTTTAAATTGAACACAAGGCGTATAGAATGAATGTCTTTGTGTTCATCTTAGGTCACTCAGAAGGATCCTGTCTGTAAAGGCAGCACAGCTCTGGAGTGGAAGAGGCTGGTTCACTCTAGAATAAACACGCTTGCTAATGGGTAATAGGATTTTTGCAAGCAAAAGCTATATTTGCTATGGGAAGGCCCAGTTTAGGAGACTGTTTCTAATTTTCTGTAGGATTAAAGGCAAAGAAAGATTAAATTTGAAAGGCAGAGGGAGGAGAAGTGGGGTTTGGAAGTTGACTCTTCTCATCCTGCAACCTTTAGAACATGAGCCAGACCAAAACTTTCTTCTGTGTTACTGGAGTCTCTTGGGTTCCCAAATAGTTGCCCAGGACTTTCCTTTCCATCAGATGCTTTAAAAACAAATATCTTGAACATACTGCCTTTAAGAGATTATTTCCCCCCAAGTGTCTTTGAAGCATTTTACAGCTGTCAGTGTAGGGTTAGTTTACACATTTTTTAGTCCAAAGGGAGGTTTACTGCAGACAGTAGAGGAAAAGTGATTTTGACCAGTGTGTAAGCAACCTTTTACGGCACATTGAATTGTATTTTCAGACTTGAAAGGCATATGCATATGTAGAATGTTGTCAGTGCACATGTGGATTGTTATTTTACTCAGCAGAAAGCACTGTTTAACATATAGAAGACCAGAGTCCTTGGCTAAATTCAAGTACTAAAGACAAAGAGCCACTTTCAATGGCTTATTCTTTGGGTCATATATGGAAGGTATATAGCTAATTCCAATGAGTAAGATCACAAATCTTGAATAGTGTATTTAGTAAAGAAATAAATATAAAGTGTATCATTGATGTTTAAACATGGTAGGGTGATAATTTTAGTACCACCAAGTCTACTTAAATCAAACTTTGCCTAGTCAAACTTGTAATTTTGAAGAGTTCCATTGATAACATTGAGAATTTTCTTATCTATCCTCTTTATTTTTATAAATTTATTTATTTATTTATTTTTGGCTATGTTGGGTCTTTGTTGCTGAGCTCAGGCTTTCTCTAGTTGCAGAGAGCGGGGGCTACTCTTTGTTGCGGTGCGCGGGCTTCTCATTGCGGTGGCTTCTCTTGTTGTGGAGCACGGGCTCTAGGCACATGGTCTTCAGTAGTTGTGGCACGCGGGCTCAGTAGTTGTAGCTCGTGGGCTCTAGAGCGCAGGCTCAATAGTTGTGGCGTACAGGCTTAGTTGCTCCGCGGCATGTGGGATCTTCCCGGACCAGGGCTCGAACCCGTGTCCCCTGCATTGGCAGGCGGATTCTTAACCACTGCGCCCCCAGGGAAGCCCTTATCTATTCTTTTTAAACATTTTCAGTCTTTCAGTAAAAGTACTCTGAGTTGCTTTATAAGCAGCCTCAGGTATAATTTGTTTAAATAAAGTTACTCCTCTGTTGTCTTCTGTCTATTGATACGTGAATCGAGGCCTTCAGAAGAATTCCAACATAGAAAGGACTGACCCTAATCATGTATGGTAGCCAAAGTGAGAGGATTCAGAGTTCGAGATCAATATTTCTTATGAAATCCAGTTGAGAGCTTTCTTTATGAGCACATGCTGCAGCCTGAGTACGTTTTGATTTCCTTTGGCCTTAATACAGGATTACGAGGCTTTTCTGCTTTAGTCAATTATACTGTACATTTTACTCTTCAGACACTTACCTTTTGCTTCATGATCCTAACAGAAAAAGAAGGGGGTGGGGTATGGGCATAGAATCGGCAAGGCTCTTTTTAGAACATTGTTAATTTGGTCTCAGTGCCTTAAGGCTGTGGTTGAAGCCTTCCTCCTCCGCTCCTCGTGACTGAGCTAGAAGTGCTAATTGAGAGCTCCTTTTGCATGCTTGATTGGTGAATCCAGCCACCTTTGTATCTGTGCAATTTCCCGGACAGCCTTTTTTTCTTTTCTTTTTTTTTTTTAACACAGTGTTGATCCACATATTTGTCAGAAAGAAAAACAAACAAACAGAAAAAGCTGGTGTGTGGCAGCTTCTGTTACTAAAGAAACCAACTTTTCTAAATCCATGTTGAGCCATAAGCAATAGTGTCGGTGCAGAGTTTGAAAGTAGTGCTGTCCTGGGAGGTCTAGTGTTTGGAGGAACAAGATCTCTCTTCCTCGTGGCATACTCTCCTGGCTCTTCCCCCTCTACACAGCACAATGAGAAGAAGGATGATTTTCAGCTCCCTTCTTATGTAGAAATTCTTTCCTCATAACCTCTCCTATCCAGTGCCAAACATATCTCAATATTCTATCTCAGGTGTCAAAAATGGAACGTGAAAGTTGGCCCTGAAATATATAAGAGCAAGGAAAGAGCCATAAATCTAAGTCTGTAAAATGCATTTGAATTGCTTGTGAATAGAACTGAAATTCATTTTTCTCCCTTTGAATCTGTTTTTATCTTCAGACTTTTGTGTTGGGTGAGGCACAGAGCTGGTACTGCCTTGGCAAATACCACTGAGACATTTTTGGATCCTAGAAATTTTACTTGTCTACACCCAAAAAAGTGTTTCCTCCAGAACCATGTACATATGGAAGGCAGGATGGAGGAATAGACTCAGTTTAAAACTTTGTAATATCAGGATGAAAATGTCCCTAAATCCATTCATGTGATTATTAATGAAAGGAGTAGGACACATGGTTAGTTTGGTTTTCCATTTTTACCACTTTTTCTCTGAGGACTTCAGGTACTCCTACCTTACCCAGTCTTTTAAAGAATTAGATCTACATGGCTCTGTCTGAAGGCCCCTTACAGACTTTTGATTATTTTATTTTAGCCCTTTATTTCTTAGCTTATATTATAAGCAGTAGTCATTAAAAGAAATTTTCTTAGATATTCTTAACATTGCCTTGTCATTTCAGGTTGTTTTAAAAATCAACCCTTTTGGTATGACATGTTAGACTAAGTTGATGTAGAATGTTCAGGAAAAAAACTACCCATTTATGCAATTGAGTTATTAAATTGTCTTGGTGTTTTATTTTTTAATTAAAAACATTTTTTTTGAAGATTCCAAAAACTTGGTGGAAGACTAATGGCCATTTATTGTCCCACATAGATTGATTTACAAATCATACTAATTTTGGCAGTACTTATTATCTGATTCCATAAAACAATTGTACAATTGAATATGCGCTATTATATACATTCATATAGTTATGTTTTTGTAATGTCATGTTTTGATTTTTAAATTTATTTTAATGAATATTTATTAAACCCTGATTTGGGGTATTACTATACTGGTAGTTAGTTGATTAAAAAAATCTATAAAAGTAATGGTTTAAAAAACAGAAAATTAAAATAAAACTTCAAAGGTATGCAACATTCATTCTCCCGTATCTTGGACATAGGCGTTTTTTTGAATGTGTCTCTTAGTTTGAACTTAGCGTCTTTTTCTTTTTCTTTTCCATAAGCCACACCTCTAATTACTTGTTTCTTCTTCAAAGACACTGGTGAAGGAATTTTAACCCAGATTTTTCATAGATACTATAATATCCCCCCTGCCCTGGAAATCTTATATATATATATTTTCTTTTACAGTTTTCTTGCCCATATAATTCAAAGTAATTTTCTTCCTTCCTTCCTTCCTTCCTTCCTTCCTTCCTTCCTTCCTTCCTTCCTCTCTCTCTCTCTCTCTCTCTTTCTTTCAACAACTCACCGTTTGGAGTTTCTTCAAAGCATTCAGCTATGTTTTAATAGAAATTACACTTATCTTTCATTTCTACAATCATATATCATTGGCTTTCATAAAATTTAACTAAATTACATAATCGCAATAAGAACAACTGATATAAACAGGTTTGTTACCCCCACTGAGTGTTGGTAAGCATACAACCCAAAAGGAGTTTACAGGGGTGTGCAGGCTTCCTTCAGGTTTGCCTGCTGGCTGTGACCTTCTCACAGTGCAGTGGCCCTGACAGTGTCCATCACACTGGAGGAGTGGTGACAGCAAGCTGGCTACGGATTAGGAAAGTGCCTCCTTTGTAGGTAATAGTATTGAAAATGTAAGTCAGTCATGACCATATATTTCAGGAACTTCAGTGGGCGGATGACAACATTTGGTATAGAAAGAAAAAAACCCAAAAAACCTGTAGCCTTGAATACCATGATAACTGTGCAACCTCAAAGAACCAGTTTATTCTCTCTGAACTTTAACTTCCTCCTCTGGGATAATGAGGGGGTGATGATAATAACCTGCTTCGTATACCACTTCTAAAAGAGCTTATAAGCTACAAACACTCTACTGTTTTTATGTCAAGAGAAATGGGAAATGGATAGACTAGGTATTTTCATCCAAAACCACATTAGGCCATTGAATTCAGTTGAAATATTGGAGCTAGTTTGCTATATCTAGCTTGAGGGATCTTCCATCACAAGGAGGGATGATTCTTCTTGCATGCCCTTGGATCTCTCCTGTATTCCTCTCTGATACCTTGACACACACAATAGAATATGGTGTGGAAATCTCCCTCAAATCCCCTTGGAAGTTTAATCACGAACTGGATCCCACCATTTCTCACCCTTTGCTTGGTAGATGGTTTTGTAGTCTGTTTTGCACATATGTTTTTCAAAGAGAGGAACTGAAATTTGGGAGAAAATGAGTGAGATTGTTGAATTATAATTATCTGGAAATCTGAAATCCGCAAAAATCTGAAGATTTTTGATGAAAGAAAGGATACCCTTATGGTTCCTTTTAGTTCCGTTCCCAGACTGTCTTATCGTCACTGAATCTTTGGAGTTTGGAGAGAACTTTAGTAAAAATGGGTCATGTCTGCATTGCATTCTCTTCCCCCTCTTAATTGAAGAGTTATTGTGGTTTAGGTTCCAGAGGATTAATGGCTTGCTTGTGCCCATCAAAGAGCTCTTTTAGATGTATGCTTTTGTACTTCAGGGAACTTTAATATTAGCATTTTGAAAACATCTTGCTTCAAGTCTGTGTTTTTTGGAAACTTCATCCTGAATTGTATTTCAAAGTATTACTTCTTTTTGTTATGAGCCTTTATTTTTCAAGACATGTTGGTGATTGTACATAAATCATAGATTGCCATTCGCAGGCATACAAAGAGGCTAGTCAGTAACAAGCCTGTAAACTGAATTCAGAATTTAGTTTAATAATAGAAGTTCAGCAGCTTCCAATGATAAGATTTTGTCTTTGAGGACTTTTCCTAGAAGTGACAGTATGTATCATGGATGCAGTATACACTGTAAGAGCAAGAAAATAATCTTCTGAATCTATGCAACTACTTTAGCAGTGATACATTACAGCCAGGGTTATGAGAAGAGAATTTTTATGTTAAGCATTTGATAAGAATTCTTGAACATATTAGCCTACTTCCTAAGGTACCTTTCCTGTGACTACATTATGACCTTTGGCCTGATCTTCCAGTGAATTGCCAGGGAGTTAGAATTTCACTAAGAGAAAATCACGCCCTTATCATTTTGGGTTCAGACTCTAATTGATTTCTGTGCCTTGAATTTTACTTTTAGACATGGGGAAGAATTCTTCACAGAATCTCAGTCTTGGAAGGGGCTTGAGAATTTAGGTAATAACTAGAGCTGCCATTTGTCGAGTTTTACTATGTGCTAGGAGGGTCCACACTTTACATACTTTGTCTTATTTATTTATGGAAACAAGGATTAAAAGACAGGCATTTAGGCCTGTAGCCTAGTCTGATTATCTAAATTATGCAGGTAATCGAGCTGGGCTTAGATTGGTTATATAATTTGCCTAGGCCATGTGTAAGTGGCTTAGTTTGAAGAATCAGGAGGATGGGAAGATCATTTTATAGGTAATCTCTTCCCACTTTAAATCCTAAGGCATTGACACAGTGTTGATATATCTAGGTATATTACCTGTTTCAAGCCCCTAGCTCATAGCCAGTGACGTTTGCCACTATAAACTGCATAAATGGCACATCTGCTCATACCTGTTCTTTGCTATAGTAAAGGGAGCCTTTAATAACCGGAGAATTTTCCCTGGTTTCCAGTACAAGGAGAAATTCAGGTAGATAGTTTAACAAAAGATAAAGAATGTGTTCTTCTAAACTTGTATTCCTTGATCTTCTTAACTCTCTATTTCCTCCTGCGGCTGCTTATAGGTGATTCAATAGAACAGTGACAGAAAACAGTTACAGACTTCATTTCTCTGCTTCCTGAAATCTAGCCAAAATTGTCTTCTCTGCTCATTCTAAACTTGCTTTTGATTGCAGTAGTTACTGCATCGTATGCTGAGAGTGGCCTGTGGAAACGTGTGAGGGAACATTTGGAGTAACAGCCTTGAGGTTCTCCTGACCCTAAAATACCAACCCTACCAAGTAAGTGTTGGGTGTTGCATGTATGCAGTGTTTCCTGCAGAGTGTCTGAATTCCCTTTTGGAACCATCCTGCAAGTTACCCACCATTGACTAGCCCATGGTACTTAGAAGAGGAACTTTGGTGAGACCCTGATAGTCTGCCAAAGATACCACCAACTGGACCCAATCATTACTTACTAGTTTGATTTTGATGTGTAGCAAGGGTCCCTAAGAACAGATTTCCTGAAGGTTAAAATGAAAGATGATTGTGATGTTTACTTTTGCTAACTCGTAAAAAGAAAACAGAAATAGAGCAAATACTAAGATCAGGTTATAACGTCTTTGAATAGCTGTGCTGAAGGGTAGGAATACTGTAACGTCAGGAAACCAGTATTGTCAAAATCCCATAAGACTGTGAATGAATTCTATAGACGAAGAATGACGGCTGTACTCATAAAGAAGAGAGGGAATGAGATTGCTTAACCAAACTTATTGTTAAACAAAAGTTTTTGTCAGCATCATGGCAAAATCTAGAGGCTCTAGGAATAGAAAAGTGAAAAGGGGGTGCAGCAATGTTTATATTAAACACTGTACTGTCTTGACTGAATTCCATTTAACTGAGTCTTCAGTGTGAGACTCTTTTCTGTGTTAAAAAAAAACTGACAAATGCCCTCTTCATGCCAAACGGTCACAGTTGGTAGGGCTTCTGCCTTCAACAAATGAGAGGTGTGTTTTCCAAATGTTAGTTGTATTAGCTCCCAAACCTGTTTAAGCTGGTTGTTCTTGTTACTGTAATTAAGTAATGTATTTAAATAATATTCAAACCAATGAATTAATTGTGGTTTTTATTAGAGCTAAGTTGATTACTTTGGATATACTCCATAAAGAGAAGTCACTGAAAAACTGCTTGTTGAAGAAGTTGTGGGTAATTTTAAGGGAAAATATATTTATATATCCATAAGAAATCTGCACTTGGATTGTTTCACATGTGGCTTTAAGTTCTCATTCCTCAGTAAATAACTTGAAACTGAAAGAAATCGCCGTATACATTTGTGGTGTGGTTTTTCACAAGAAAGGTAACAGAAATTTAGTCAGTGAAAAGTCTTGAACACCACAGCCAAATATTTGGCAAGTGAATGTGCATTTGTATGTTTTAGGTTCAAATAAAAGAAATAATAAATAAAATAAATTTTACTTTACCCATGTGATAGATTTACAAAGCCATTAATTCGTGTTTTTAATAATTTTAAATATATTGGAAAATGTTTACTATATAATTATCTAAAACTTCTTGGGTAGAAAATTATATAAGATGCTGATTATATAAAGCTATGTCAACTAATAGATTTAATAAATAGTAACTATAGTCAAGGAAAGTATGCAAAATTGTTAATGGTGATGATTTCTGGATTGTGGAATAGGAATGCCATTTAATTTATTGCCCTTTGCTGTAGTTTCAAAGTTTTATTTAATGGTCATGAATTATCTCTCTAATTAGAAGTTATTAAACTTTTGAAAAAGTAAAGAATAAGATCCATGAATCAGTTCAGTTATTGGTCTTGGTTCTGTGAAGATTTTTTTTTTCTAGTCTAGGAGTTTGTGTCTTCATTGGTGGTGTCAGCATTAAAGTGTTGGCTGAGTTGGGTTCCTGCTGTGAAACGCAGATGTGGAGAAATATAAATGCATTTCATTTGCTCATGGGAAGTAATGCCTTATTGAAGGCAGTGTCTTACCCTGGGCCTTGGATTATTAGCCTTGATCTTATAAGGATAAAAAAGATGGTAGCTTTACTGTGTTACTTAATGGCTCTTCCAGTCTGCAGAAGTTGGACAGTCTTTAGTAGTATTGCTAAGGATGGATATAGCCTGTAGAAATCAACCAGTTGTGGGTATACTAACCAATTACCTGGTCTTATTTAAGGATCAAATGACAGGAAAATGCAAAGGCTAATTTGTAGCGCTGGGTCTTATAAGGGAGGGCTTAGGTCACATACGAACAGGTGAGATGACCAATTCAAAGATTTACTAGAGGCTGTAAGCCTCTCAAAGAATCATAAGGTGTTTATTCACATAAAAAAGTTAGGTGGTTGGAAAGAGGTCATTTGTAGGACACATAGTCTTTAATTTGGTCATGAGTTGTGCTCAAAGTCTTTTAAGATAGCTCCCCAGTACACCGGTGAGCAAAAAGAGAACAAAAAAATGATTCTGTATATATAATGTTAAACGTTAGAAGTCAAGATAGTGATTGTCTTTGGGAAGGCGGCAGGTAGTGACTGGAAGAAGACTGAAGATATGGGGCTTTAGGATATTGGTAATATACCAATGATCTGGGTACTTATCACATAGGTGTGTTCTATTTCCCAGAATTCACCAAGCTGCATGCTTATGATTTGTGCACTTTTTATATACATCAGTACAAACTTAACTGTATAAAAGAAATCTTTCAAAACATTCCTTTGGCCTACACTTCATGTTCCCAGGGTGGTAACCTGAATGTGTGGATTGTTCCATTTATAGACACTGGATTGTAATTCTCAGTGTTCGTTTTTCATGCCTCACAGTCCAGTAAAGGCAGAGGGTCTTCGCAGCTTCAGCAGCTTCCTTTGTTCTCAGGATCCTGGCTTAGTGAGACGCCATGGAGATGCCCACACTCCTTTTCAATTTTATCCTTTCTGAATGGACATCTTGTGTTTATATGACATAAAATTTTCTTTCACCCGTATCAGGCGTGTTTCTGATACAGCATAAGTTACCATGCTTTTCACACATCTTACACATGTAAGCCATACTTATTTCCAAGAGTGACTTTATACATACAGTTCTGCAAACATTAGAGTGCGTGATACAAGAGAAAGCCAATTCGTTATCTGCATTTATGGTTTTGTCGAGAAGCCCACAACTTATATTCCAGCGAATAATTAAGTGTAATGTGTGATTCCAACTGAAAAATATATTAAGCCCTTTCAGAAAGTAGTGATCAGAGCAGGCATAGGTAGTTTCAAGGGAGAATTTGTTTAGGCAGAGAAATGGGCAGGTGAGGCCAGGGGAGTAAAAGGTCATTAACAAACAGGTTACTGCTTTAAAGGGACATAACAGCTGGCTCACATCTGTGTGTCTGGCCTGGTGGGCAAAGAGGGCCTCTTGGAATTAACGAAACAGTGTCACCTTTTCCTTAGGGCAGGGCCTGATTCAGGAGGGAGGATTTGGGAGGACTTCGCTAGGCTGCTGTGCAAAATCACAGTCAGGGTTGGTTCAAGGAATGTGCACAGTAATCTGTGTTATTTTCACAAGATACAAGGCCTCCAGGATGACTTAGAGGGAGGAACAAGCAACAGATTGTAAAGATTCTCCAAGGCTAATTTGTCCCACGTCATTTAGATATGGTCTTGACTCGTGCTGAATCTGTTTAAGTATTGACTTCATTCCAGTGCCTCTTCAAAGTGCTGCAAGAATCAGTAGAATTGGTGTGTTTTAAAATGTTTAGTTTTCTCTGTCGTCACATCAACACAGCCCTAGATTTAACCCAAAATAGTAGCTTTCAAATATCTAAAAATTTGCAAGTGGAGACACAAAGAGAATAACAAGAAGATATGCTTGATTTTTACTGCTTCATCTTAATTAACCTGTGACTTCAGATCTTCCGGAGGCAAGAAACTACTCTATGAATTGATTGCCATGCCATCCCTCTTGTTTCATCTGAGGTCGTCTTTCCAGAAGCCACTCAGCACCTTTTGGGATTGAGTGCTTACACTGCATGACATTCAAAAGGCAAAGGCACTGTTGATCCCCTGTGTGCACTCATCACATGGTGAGGAATGAGAGGGGGAAGACACTGATGTCTCAGGAACCCTGAGGATGGATGTCTGGCTGGCCTGCCAGAGAGCTTCTCTTGTAGATGCAGGAGCTACAGCCGTTCATTTACATATCGACAGCTAAAATTAGTTGTGTCACCCCACCTTGTTCACCATAAAGAAGAACCTTCAGATTAAAATCAGATTAATCACTCTTGCGGGCTTACTTGGTTGCTCCTTGTTACCAGATAGAGGGGCTATAACACTGTGTAAGTGCAAATGTTAAATTGATATTAAGAGCCAGTGGTGTCTCTCCTATATTTCTTACTGATCAGATAATTTTCACTGATGTCAACATTTATAATAAGCCAGTTGACATATACTATTGTTATTTGCTTGGAATAGTCTCAGTTTATCTATTTTTTTTTGACTTAGATAAGGGTAATTTTTTTTTTTAGTTATTTGTTTAGGCCTTTGTGTATTTGATCAGAAGAGATTTTTGAAAGGAAGGCAGCAAAGCTGTAACAAAGTCAGTATTAAATCCGTGTTTCTCCTCTATCATTTGGTATTTAAGCTTCTAAGTGACCTTCTGTGGTACCACATTGATGCTCATCTTTCATCACGAGCAGCTCTGAGTAATTTATGATAAATAATGAAATGCTGTTTCCTACAGTGCACTGCAAATGGCTGAGTATTACAAAAGTCTAAAGAGCTCTATTACTTCTAAATGATTAGATAACACAAAAACGTTAACCCTAAAGAAAAAAGGTCCAGTAGCACATGCTGCTTGCTAAGCACAGTTCTTCCTGCCTGGTACCTTCTGATAGGCTTTGTGCATCTGAACTCTGCAGGGACTGGCGTCTGAACAGTTATCTTCTAGAATAGCAAGGAGAGGTTTATGCCTTTCAGCTAGTTGGGTTGGCTAGGAGCAATAGTGGTTTGTTTATTTGGAGTGGGGGAAGGGAGGAACTTGCAAAATTTGTTTACAATTTGAAACCTTTAATTAATTAAAAAAATGGTGTTACCAGTGGCAAGGACTTGGATGCTAGGATGCAACAATTTAAAATGTATGGTTTGAGCACAGATATTGAAAATGGATATTAAAAAGCAAACATTAAAATGATTTTATCAGAACAAAGCTTTATAGATGCTTAAAAAATTATATAGATGTTTTTTCAAAATTAACTCTTATCAGTGTTGCATTTTCTCTCATCCACATGTACAAAAATGGAGACATAGCAAACATATATCTGATTTGTAACCCTCAGCTTTCTTGTCATCCTCTGTAATGTATTAGTACAGTTGTTAAATGTTGTCCATAGTGAATATGTGTGTGCTCATCCTAGTTGCCATAAAATAGCTGCATACCTAAGTGTTAGGGTTTGAAGCCTTTAATTGCCAGGTACAGAAAGTCTTTATGTATGTACTACATCCCATTGTGAAAATTGAATTAAATTGCTGGTCATGGAGCTCTTTATACTGCCAAGAGAGTCTCTTTGTGAGCAAAACGTAGAGAAGGGTGGTCTTTGGCCAGTGGTACTTCTAAACTCAAACACTTTGCTGAAGTTTGCCATGGAACTTCCTCACATTTCCCCAGACATTATTACTTGCCAGATGAAATCATCTGTTCCCCCTACTAGAACTGCTTTCTTGCTTCCAGATGTCAGCTATGAGGTATGAAATGAATTGCATAACAATAAATTACACATACTGCATTTTGGAAAGTGTACCCTAGCTGTTCCATCCATTATTCTTCACTGCTGTGCTGGGAAGTCCATTTTAACCTCAATTATCAGTTACATGCAATCAGTTGAACCTCTGGACCTTGCCAAAATAGACGTGGTTTCATGCCAGGAAAATCAGGCT
The DNA here is from genome assembly GCF_964165515.1 of Mesoplodon bidens. Lineage (NCBI taxonomy): Eukaryota > Metazoa > Chordata > Mammalia > Artiodactyla > Ziphiidae > Mesoplodon > Mesoplodon bidens. The sequence goes on along the minus strand of NC_138176.1, from coordinate 161,929,708 downwards.
GTTTGAATGTTCTAGAATATTTTTGCTTTAGATGAAAAAGGGTTGTTGTCCTGTCCCATGGGAGAGAAAGATTCAAGGAAAGAAAGCTGTTTGATGCATGGACTATATGGCTCCCCTTCTTGACCATCTACCATCTAAAGTTTGGTGTAGGTAGCACTGTGGCATTAGCAGTACAGTCCACTTCAGGCATCTGAGCAAGGACTCTGAAGTTTATAGATTATTCAGGATTTAAAAAAAAATAAATAAATAAACTTATTTATTTATTTATTTGTTTGGCTGCGTTGGGTCTTCGTTGCTGCGCGCGGGCTTTCTCTAGTTGCAGCGAGCAGGGGCTACTCTTCGTTGTGGTGCGCGGGCTTCGCATTGTGGTGGCTTCTGTTGTTGCGGAGCACGGGCTCTAGGCGCACGGGCTTCAGTAGTTGTGGCGCACGGGCTTCAGTAGTTGTGGCGCACGGGCTTAGTTGCTCCACGGTATGTGAGATCGTCCCAGCCAAGGGTTCAAACCCGTGTCCCCTGCATTGGCAGGCGGATTCTTAACCACTGCGCCACCAGGGAAGCCCTATCCAGGCTTTTTAAAAATCTCCATGTGCCTAGTCTACCACTTCCTCTTTGATGCTCCACCATGTTGTAAACTGTGAACAAAAGAATCTGATGAACAGGAGGTGATTTCCATGGAGCCTAGGGAGAGGCTAGAGAGTCTTACCCTAAGGAAGTTTATGTTCCTCTGTATAAGCTTGTTAATTCTTACTTTTTTTTTTTGCTTCCAAGGAAAACTGGAAATAAGATAATTAGAAGAGTGGCTTTCAATGGGAGAAAAGTAATTACGGCACAGTGGGAAGGCCGCTGGGCCTGGTTTAGGAATGTAGGCCTACTGCTGTCAGTCACTCAGTTGTTTGACACCTCAGGGTAGACTCCTCAAGCTCTAAAACCTCAGGTTTTTTTGTAAATGAGGCTGTTGGACAAGGCATTCCCTGAGTGTCCTTTTGGCAAAGAATCCCTGAGGCCAAGTTATAATATATAAATTTGAGATGAACACATTAGTGGAATTTTTTGGTTACTAATTCTGCTGGCTTTTTCCCCATCCCACCACCAGCCCCCTTTCTCTCTCTTTCCCTCTCTCACATATGTAAGCATACATACATATGCACACAGGGGTATTTTGGGGGCGGGATATTTTGGGTGAGATATTTTGCAGTTCAGGATTTAGTCACCCCCATGTTTCAGTGTGCTGCATAGGTGTGACTTGATTACATCCTAAAGTCCAGGGAACTTTGCTTGTTTACAGTTTTAAAAAAGAATTCCTTATCCTTCCCCTGACAGATGTAGAACTTGGTAGCCAGCTGTAGGTCTGTTACTGCAAAATATATACAGGCATACATAGAAAAGTAAATGGATGCCAAAAATAGAGGTATGAGGAGGCCCGCAGGAGTTACTGGCACACACAAAATATTTCGTTTGGAAGTATAAATAAATTCATCCAGTTCTAGATATAATCACAATATCTTTCTCACTGAATTAAACAGAATTCCTAGTTGCCGAATTTTCCAGAGTGTTACAAGAAGAACAGAGGACTAAGGAGTGGTATTTCTAAGGCAGTATTATAAATGTGTCTAAATGTAAGGCATTATTTCCTGGCATGTTGGTTGGCATGGGGATTCTGATATCAGAATGTGGTTCCATCTGTTAGATGTAACCTAGCTGTACGTTAGTGTTAGTTAGAGCACAGCTCTGACCTGTGACAGAGTCAGAGTGACATTAATTCAAACCTCAGGTGGCTAATGTTGACATTTTACCTTTTTCTTAGAGCACCTTCCTCATTATTAAATAAGGCATGTTCAGTATAGAAAATTAGAAAATATAAGTAGTAAGAGGAAAAGTCAACTGAGTTCTACCATCCAGAATAAGAGAATTATTATCTTTTTGTTGAATATTAGACTAATTTTTTCCTCTGTGAAAATGTATAAAATGTTTTCAAAAATGAAATTATACTCGAATACTCTTTTAGCTATCTTTTTGCACTTTATGTTAAAATATTTCTTTGTCAAAATATCTAAAACTCTTATCTATAATGTGGTTCTGTGCTGAAGTATATGGCCGTACTAGAATACAATGAGCTTATCACCTGTTGAGAATTTAGTTTGTTTCAGTTTGGTCACAATTATATAAAATTCTACCCTGAACATCCACAGTATGGAATGAAAACTTTTGGCCAATATATGTGCCCCAAAACCGTACGTTTTTAATCTGAATTCCTAAATTCTCATCCAGAAAGACTGAACAATCACTTTCCCGCCATTATGGTGTCAGAATGCCCACTCTTCCCATAACCCCTGCTTCCAGTGTTGTAGGCGTTAACATATCATTGACAACAAAACAAGCAAACCAACAAAAAAACCCTTTGCCAAGAGGATAGTTTTAAAACCGTATCTTGTTGGTATTGTCTTTCATTTCTCTAATTCAAATGAGAGTAAACATTTTAGATAGTTATTAAAATGGAAGGTGGATTTTGTTGGGGAGGTTCCCGGGCCTTTTGTGTCTGCGTGCACTGTATGGCCAGATGCCTCTGCGCATCATCCGGGGCTTCATCCCACTGGGGGTGCTGCAAGGAAGAGCTGAGGATCAAAAGTAATAAACTGCCCAGTGTAATTTAGTAACAAATTTTCCTCCCCTTAAAAGCCAGAAATAGTGTTGTGGATAGAAGGTGGGTCACGGTCATGGTCATAGTCACGAGGAGTCAGCAGATAAGGAATAAGGTGCAACTCTTCTTGACTAAGTGGCCTTCGGGGCTGCAGTACCTTGGGTTATTTGCCTAAATGTTAACCTCTATGTCAGCCTGTACTAAATGTTAACCTGTACTTATATAGCTAGTAAGATTCTGATAAAGAACACAAGCCTGAACACACACATACGCATAGACCAAAAATAATAATTCCTAAAAGTCCAAAGGGCTTCCATTGTAACTTTCTCCGTGAGTACAGACAATGCTTGGGGACAGTCCCCACGCCTTCCATCCCTGTCCTGTCCAGGATGTCCTCAGTGTTCTGCTCAGTAGTGTTTCCTTTCCACTCTTCTGCTTCATGGTGTGGGTGTTGAGCTGGAGATGAGGCTCAGCTTCCAGGAAAGAATGGCGTCTTCTGCTCTGCACCTGGGCCTTGTGACAGCCGCTGCCTACTGCTGTTCCCATTAATAAGTGCCATGGAAACCCAGTGAGCTCTAGGGGTGGCAGAGAGGTGGGTGAGCATCAAATCACTAAAAGACCCTGGATTTTCAAGTGTCGCATTATAAAAGTAGAACCAGCTGAGAAAGAGCAGGGCCAGGCCAGCATCCTGTAGCCCCCTGCTTTTTTGGCATCTGCTTCCCTTTGGCTGAGTCTTCTCCATGAGGAGCAGGGAGACTCCCTGCTCCAGTTTTCTGCATGGATTGGTCGGGCTGAGGTGCCCCTTCTCTGGCATATCACTAACACTCAAACAAGAAATTGATTAATTTGACTTGGATTAAACAATCAGAATCTGTTAAGGCTTCGCTGATTATTGACAGATCTGTCCTTTGAGCTTTATCGTTTTAAGATCAAGGCAAGTTACCTTAGCATCTGTCATGTTGTCATTTTTTTTTGACATTAAAAAAAACTCAAGAATGTTATATCACAGATTGATAAATTCTAATGACGCCTCCAAATTGAAAGACAAGCATATTGAGATTATCAGTTCAAATATCCTCAGCAGTCTTAACCTCAGCTGCCCAAAGGGAAAGTCTACCAATTTAATCTGGCGGACTGTTTTTTGGATTCCATTTAATGTGGATGTTAACTTTTTGTTTTGTTTTCCACTATCTGATGCTATTACCATCTAATTAGGTTGAAAATCAGCTATTAGAATTGGAATGCATTTAAGAGTTGTTGTTTTTCTTTTGATCATAGTTATACTCTTCAGGATGTGACTTACAGTCTGTGTGTACATGTGGGAGTGTGTGTACTGTAGAACAGTGGTGGATGTTAAGTCTGGAAGGTTAGGTTGAATCTAAATTTTGCCCCTTATTGGATACCTGAGCTTGATGGAGTCTGTCAATTTCCTCATCTTCAGAAGCTGAGATAATGGTTACATCTTAGCACAGAATGCTGCTGTGAAGTGGATCTGACAAACCAAGGTGCTGAACAGATTGATAACTTACACATTGATAGCCAAGGGATGTTTGGATATATGAGAATTGGGGCAAATTGAAGTCATTATGGGAGGCCAAACTTTATTTATGTCACGGGGTAATGTTTTCCTTTTGGGTTATTTTGTACAGTACTTAGGAACTGATAGTTTGCAAAGTAAAATTCAAGCTGGAAAGCACTGTAGAGGGAAAGAGACTGATGCTGTGAAAATTTAAATCCTACAGCGGTGTTGACTCAAAAAATATCAGTTTCCAGGCATCCGGACATGAATTTCTCAGCCTTTGAGAAAGGCAGACTCAACGAGCATGCCCTTTCAGTATGATTGCCCCAGAAATGTGGGATGCTCTGTTTGAAACTGAGCTCTGTGTCAATCCCTGATGTCTCAATTTCTGACACGCTAAACACAAGCAGAGAGAAAATGTGCTTCTGAGGAGTGAAGAACCCTCTCTCTCATTTTCTCACTATCCTGTCTCATGCCACTTCTCTTCATGTTGATTGTTCTCAAGAACTGATTCTTAGTGCTGAGTAAAGAACACTTTTCTAAAGCATTTCTTCCAAAGTATATCTTGATAGATTCTGCACACTATAAAGCAGGATTTCACTTGCTGAGATGATATAAGATGACTTATGTTTCTGGAGAAAGCTAAAATTTATCTCGTTGATTTTTTTCCTATTCTCATTTTCCTCTTTTCCATATAAATATTAAAAAAAATCTGAGTATAGTAGATTTAATTTCCAGAGGATGAGACTTGGGGGCTTTGTTATCTCTGTTTATATTGAAACATTGTGTTATTTTAAAATGTTTATTGTGGCTTAAGGGGGAAATGTATCTGTTCAGATAAGTTAGTGACATGAACAAGCATGCCTGATTCCTCTTCCTCACAGCCCTTATCGAGAGCCTTCATTTTGCAGTGACTTTTTAAGCACCTACTGTTTGCCAGATGCTGTTTTAGGTAGCCAGCTCCTGGGCTGCCGTAAAGATGAAGACTGATTCAAGCATTGACCCCCTGCAGCATCCTAGTGGGGGATTCATATAGGAACACATACATAATTTCTTGCTGATAGTTTCTTCCAGCGAGAAATGCTGAACAGGATTATAGGATAGAAAGTTTGAATTTACATAGGCATTCAGGGAGGCCTTCGCTGAGGTCATGGTAGTTGAACTGAGTCCCAAGTGTGAGAAGAAGCCAGCTATGGTAATACCCGGGACAGAAGTGTATCGGAAAGAGAAAAAATAAAGTTGAAAGGGCTTGAGGGACAGAAAAATGGCCGGTGTGCCTGGGCATAATGAGTGTGTCTAAGAGTGGTAGGAAGTGAAGTGCGAGAGGTAGACAGATTAAGGCCCTTAAGGAACTTGGACTTGATTATTATTGTGATGGAAAACCAGGGGGGATGAAGGTAAGGGAAGGCTTTAATATGTGTTATGTTTTTATCCCGCTGGATCCTGTGTGGAGCTGCATTCTAGGGACTGCAGTTGCAGACAGGAGACAGGTGAGAAGGCCATTGCAGTGTCCCAGCCAAGAGATCCAAGCAGCTTAGACTAGAGTGGAGACAGGTGTGGTGGGTGTGATGCACTGTCACATTGGATGTGCCCTACAGATTGGAAGAAGGACTTCTGTGAAGAAAATATGGGGTGAATGAATCAAGACTCCCTCCTCCGTTTCTATCCTGAGTGAGAGGGGGCGTGGTGGCATCACTAACTGAAATGGGGAGGATTGAGAGAGGAGCACGATTTGGGGGTGGGGTATGGGGATGAAAGTTGTTTGAAGCATCCTGTGTTGTCTATCCTTGTTAGATGCCCAAGTGGCTATTTTGAGATGGTAATTGGATAGAGAGTGTAATGGAGGAGAGTAGATGCCTACTGAAAGAGCAAACAAGAAGGGCAGTGGTGCAGGGGAGTGGATATGGGCACCTGTATTAGCAGGGAGGGGATACCCAGCAATGTGAACTGGGAGGAATTTCTCATATTTGCAATGCAGTGAGGACGTTTTCCGTAGTTTTCAACCCTGCTTGCATTTGCATTTGAATCCCATGGGGGAACAATAAACTATATATATATATATATATATATATATATATATATATATATATATATATATATATATATATATATATATATGTACCCATGCTCGGATCCCACCCTAGACCAATCAGAATCCTTTTTTAAAGGGGGGCAGGGGAGCGGCAGACTTCATTAGTTTTTATAAAGTTCCCCAGGTGATTCTAATGTGTTGCCAGGGTTGTATGGGCAGCTAGATTAAAGGAAAGGAAGGGATGAGCTGCTAATTCCTTTAGGGAAGTGGCTCTGTAACTGGGGAAGTGGAAGCACCTCAGCAGAACCTACAACCTGTATCCTCTGAGAAGAAAAAGGGTAGAAATGAGGCAAGGCCAAGTGTTGCAAGGCTGGGGATGGGAATCACATGGTCCCTACCGGCACCAGTGGCTGGAAACCAAAGCCAGTCAAGGTCCTTTGTTTGGTGTGGTTGCCCATGTCCGGGAAGCTCAGGAGATGGCCCGTAAAGAGGACAGCAGTGAGAGGAAAGGGAAAGGGTGGATTTCCCATGTAACACCTCCCTGACAAGCCAAACACTGCAAACACTTCAGCCCAAGGCAAGGCTCCTGTGACAATTCTCAGACTTAGATCCCCTCTCCATCTCTAGGGTTGGCTGAATCTATCATCTGGGAAGAATTACTTGGCAGTAATTTTCATTATAATACCAGCATTATTAAAGGCAGAGTGAAATGGGTGGTAGTATCATTTGATGTGAGATATTTCAATAGGTATCCTTACCTTTGTCCAGTAATTCTTCCAGACCTCTCTCTGAAAGGAGGGAAGGAGGGGGGGGTGCGAAGGAAGGAACGAACGAACGAAAAAAATGTGTTCATACATTTTGTGTGAGGGAGTTCGTCACACAAATACATACTTGAAAAGGTTTGCTAACACAGATTTTTAACAATATAGGCATTAATTACATTTATCTTTAAAATCATAGCATGGGAAAACATTTACCATATAACGTGAAGTGTGAAAAGCAGGCTTAAAAACTGTATATAACTGGTTATACATGAATCTCTTTGAAAATAAGCATTGGTAATACGCAAAATTGTAAAAAACAGCTCTTGCTGAGTTATGGGATTATGGTCAACTTTAATTTTCTTACATTTTTCACTTAAATTTGATTTTACCTATTTTTAAATTTCCGTAATTTTTCATGCAGTTCGGATATCCTGGGATTTTAATAAGAACAAAAGTTGAAATGGTATTTTAAAAGAGATTGATAAATATGTTCTTAATTTTACATGAGTTTAATTATGAGTTTTATTATCTGATTTTCTAAATTTGGAATAATAGTATCTGCCTCTCAAAGGTGTTACAAGAACTGAATGGGATAACCAGTGAGAAAGCATGCTGTATAATCCCTGGTACGTATTAGAATCCCTTCAGTATTAATGCATCACTGCCAACACTGCTAACAATGAACTTTATTCCATGCAAGTACTGTTTTTCACCTAACATTCTGTTAGTTAAGGTGAAATAGTAAAATTGTTTTATCATCTGTGCTCATTGATATACTGGTCATTGGTGGAAAGTGGCATCCCAGAGGGATGAACTGTGGTTGGGTCAGCCGTCCATGGCGATGCCATCGCTCTTTGCCGTTGATTGGTTTAGGAGTGGGTGTTGTTCTGGCCAAAGAGAGGTTAAGGGGAATGTGCTGGAGGCAGCAGGAAAGGATTTCTTATCGGAGAACTTGTGTGTTCTGACCTATATTTGCAAACTTTCAATGGGATCGTGATGCCTGGAGCTGCTGCATTCACGTCAGGACCATGCAACTGTAGGCCTGGGTATGAAGGCCTGACCCTTGATGACTCCATGGAGCTGTGAAAGCAATCAGAGTCTTTCTACCTTTGGGCATCTTGTTGAGTAAACAGTCTTAACAGTCAGTCTGTAGGCCTCTGATGGTCAAACATTGTTTGTCATATGCAGCCAACAGCATTGCCGTTGACGCCACCTGTGGAATTTGATACCTGGTCCTCTAAAACAAATAGAGAAGTAAGGAAAGAAAAATGTTTGTGTCTACTTATTTTAAACATGTGTGACATCAAACTTTTTTCTTTTAACACACTTTTTCCCTCCTATTAATGCCTAGCTAACTTGGCAAAATAACTTAATTTAATGTTCATGCAAATTTACTGCTCTAAGTTACTCCAGAAGTCAAGCCAAATGGATTTGGGAGAGTCTGAGAATCTTAAACAAATACATTGTGAATTACAACTCTGCAGAACTCTGTATCAGATATTATGTCCTCAAGTTTAGACAGCACACCAGTAAGGCGTCTCCAGATTATGCTGAGATTTTAAAGTGTACACTGATTACCATTGTCACTGAACATTTCCCTTAGCTGGATTTCTGTGAAATGTTTCAGATGTTTACATTCTGATAATACAGAAATGTAGAGTTAAAATTAGGCTACCCTGAAATTTGTTTGTATGTTTTATATGTATAATTTAGAGCAAATTTTGCTGCCCCAGGGAGGAAATGTTACAAATGATAGCTAGATTTCCTGGTAATTTGAGAAAGTCCTATGTAAACATGAAAATCTTAAGGGCATGTGTTGTTATTTATCCAGAAATATAACTGAAATATACTGGTTTATTTTCAGTTATAAATAGTAATAATAGCAAATGAAAAATTTTAGAAGGGGCTTTGCTGGAATATTTTTTCCCCCTCAGGATCATACAAGCTTTTAATTTATTTTTAGCAAGTATTAGTCAGTGATATAATGAATACAAGTAATATATGATGAAATTTAAAGTTTAGGTGAAAAATGAAATGTTTATTGATATTTAAAGACAATTCCCTAACTCTCTCTTTCTCTCTTCCTCCTTGTTGAGGAAGGGACCTCTAGACAAGAAATCCTTGATGGGTGTAGAGGGAGTGCAAGGTTATACCAATTCAGACTGTCTTGGGATCCTAAAGCAGTCACATGATCAGAGTGATTTTGCTGATGTGGTCCAGGGTAGAGGCTGAGAGGCTGTCTCTTCCACTCCCTGTGAAATAGAAGGAAGCAGCTTGCAGCCGGGACTTCCCTGTGCTTCCAGCATGGAGAGTCAAGAGAACAGGTGATGCCAGCTCCAAAAAGAACATGGGCAACTCGTACAATTTCTTATAGGCAGCATTGGGTTTGTCTTAACAAAATATATATTTTATATATCTGAAATCTTCCGCATTGGATAGTAAAATGTTAATTTATTAAGTCTTCAAATTAAATGGGACAGACTCAGATAAGTAACTCTAAAATTATGAGGAGATTGCAGAAAATGTTAGTCTGTTCTGAAAATTACCTTATTTTTACAGAAAGAACACAAACGATACACAAATGATGGTTACCTGTAGGCACACTGAGCCATTCATTTTACTTATGCATTTACTCAACCTGACAACAGTCCCAGAAGGTATATATCAGGATGTCCATTTTACAAGCAGGGTAAGCCACTTTCCAGAGGTGTAGCTGGGATTTGACACTTCTGCCCGGTAGAAGAAGGCAGAAGAGGGCTTTCTTGAAATTGGCGAGGGGGTCTCTGCGTATTTTGTGAGTATTCTCTCGGATCCTCCTGTGACTGATCTCACAAAGGCACTTTTCCTTAGAGAAGCACTTCACAGGCATGATTCTCAAGCTGATTTCCTGAAGCAAGATTTGCTTTCTAAATAAAGAAAAGGGACAAAGAGACTCTCTTGAAATCATGGACAAGTGCTGGGAGAAGAGGAAAAGCAGTTACAGATCTGCTTGGTACCGAGGCAGCCCTGGCCTGCAGGGTGAGGAGCCTTGAGTCAGGGTGGAGGTAGGCCAGGTGGTTCACAGGAGGCCTCAGGTGCAGAGTGTGTTTGCCTGTGAAGTGGTTACAACCACTACCTTTCCAGCTGTACAATCTTTGGCACTGGAATTAATTTTACATTCTAGCTTCCTAAAGGAAATCAATGAAAATGTAACAATGTCAACAATAACTACACTGTTTTGAGCATTTCCTAAGTACTTATCATGGATTATAGACAATATCTCATTTAATTCTCAATACAGCCTGACGGGGTGGGTATTATTATTACCTCCACTTCACCGCAAAGGAACTTGAAGCGTAGAGTAGTTAGGTAATTGCTCCGTGTTCTCCCTGCTGGTGATATGAGGGGTTTAGTTTTGTAACCAGGATTGTGATTTAAAGATCTCTTTTCCATTACTTCCCATGAACTGTTCACTTAGACTCTAAAATATTTCACAAGATGTCTGAATTACGTATAATATGGCACATAAGGAAGTGAATTTTTTTTTTTTTTTTGGTTTGTTTGTTTTCTTGCAGACTCAGAGCCCCTTTCTGCTCGGAATGGGTGGTTTTACTCCAGTCACCATCTGACCCACAGGTGCACGGCATGTAATTGTATCTCAAAATCATTTCCAGATATGCTGGAAACAGCTATAGGACCAGCTGTGTTTCTCATAAAAGATTAGGCACAAGTCATGTATGAGGTTTTTCTCTAACTCGTGGAAACCCAAGCAGTAGGTTAACGAGATAAAAGAAAACAAAATTAAATAAGCTGGTGTAAACATAGCACGACTGACTTCCAGAAGGGAGATAAATGTTGCATGGAGACATCAAATCCAGCCAAATTGCCGTCTCTGGTATTTCTATGTGGCTAATAGTGCTTAATATTGGTTGAAAGAGAAGAGTGTGCTGAGAACCAGTATATCATGTGGTCAGTATTGCACGGTCTCAAACACTCGAGTGAACCCATCTGGAGGGTTTCACCCATCAGGGCCCAGCAACCTCATTAGCTGCCTCTGAAAGGCCTGGCCCAAGCAACAGTACAAATCACTGTTGTTTCAGGGCGATGGTGCAGAGTGAGAGAAAACAAACATGCTCCACTGTTTGTTCCTTTCCATGTAAAAGTCTAAAGATGGTTGCAGAATTATTCAGTGATTCCAGCAGAGCACTGGGTTTTCACTCTAAATATTTGCATCAGTTATCAGTGCTTCTTTGGAAATGCTAATCAAGAAAGGACATCCTGGGCTTCCCTGGTGGTGCAGTGGTTGAGAGTCCGCCTGCCGATGCAGGGGACACAGGTTCGTGCCCCGGTCCGGGAAGATCCCACATGCCGCGGAGCGGCTGGGCCCGTGAGCCATGGCCGCTGAGCCTGCGTGTCCGGAGCCTGTGCTCTGCAACGGGAGAGGCCACAGCAGTGAGAGGCCCGCGTACCGCAAAAAAAAAAAAAAAAAAAAAAAAAGAAAGGACATCCTATGACCAAGGTGACAAACATGAATGTATCTGCCTTTGAGACTTCAGTATATATCTTAGTAATAACACAAATTTGCATCCTCATGGAATCTCAGAATTTGGAAGAAATCAGATGGGCTTCTAGTCTAATCATCATCTCTCTCTCTCTCTCTCTCTCTTTTTTTTTTTTTTTTTGGTCATGCCTTGTGGCATGTGGGTGGGATCGTAGTTCCCCAACCAGGGATCGAACCTGTGCCCCCTGCATTGGGAGCATGGAGCCTGAAGCACTGGAATTCCAGGGAAGTCCCCCTAATCGTCATCTCTTGTTTGAATCTCTTGACTATCCCCTGACAGAAGTGGCTGCCCAGCGTCTGCTTGGACTCCTTCAGTAACAGGGCTCATGGTCTCCTAGACTTTCTATTATCACATGATATTAATCATTAGAAGAGCTGTCTCATTCTTAGTCAGGTTCCGACTTCTAGCTGTGTTACTGAATCTACTCTCTGGAGCCAGAAGACTGAATCTATCCCTGTTCCATGTGGCAGGCTTTCACATGTGTGAAGACCACAATCTTATTTGTCCTGCACCTTTTCATCTCTAAGATAAACCAGTAATTTCACCTTTTTTTTTTTTAAATACGGCAGGGCTTCACATCCCCGCAGCATCCTGGTTGCTGTCTTTGGGAGTGTAGTAGTTAATCCTAAACTTTCAAGCCACCTCCCTGTAATCTTTGGCAGTCTTCTCTCAGCCTAAGTTTCTTTGAGATCAGGATTTCACAGTACCTGCCTCAGAAGGTTGTGAGTGTTAAAGGAGATGATACACGCAAAAGCACAGTCAGTGTCTGGTAAATAGTGCTTAAAAACGATAGCTGTTGTTCTTGTCAGTTTCTCTTGTTAAGCCCTGGACTGAATACCTCCAGACCAGGACCATCCTGACCCTTTCATGCAGTGTATGAGCTGTTCCTCCCAGCTTCATGTCATTCATGAATTTGGCATCCTGCACCATTATCTAACTTCAGCAAAAAAGGAAAAGGCATTCGTTCAGCCTGATTTGTTCTTCATGAATCCACATTGGCTCCCAAGTGATCACTGTTTCTGTTTTTTATGCATTCACAAATCACTCTTCATTTTTTTCCCTAGGTCATGGATTCTGTCCTCTTCCTCCTCTTGCAAATCACTCTGTAATTTAATTATCTTCAGAGTTCTTTCGGCACCTTTCTCATTCTCCATATTCCTCTAGGTTTGTGGAGCACGCTCTTACCTGCAAATCCTCTGGTTATCTGGGTGTGTTATTTCTTGGACCACAGCTCTGAGTTTTAGAGGGTTGAAGTATGCAGTTCTCTTTTACCAGACTACCTTCTGGCCTCCCCACAGAACATGGAATCAGAGTGGAGCTGAAAAACTATATTCTGTTTTACATCTGTTACTGTAATTCATATAGCCCAAGCAGGAGAAAGAACGATGTCCTGTTAGATTCAATAGAACATAACTTAAGGAACTCCTTTGGTTACTCTTACACTTTTATTACAATTTTCAACTCTTTCTGGAGTTGCATTTTCCCCATTTGGTTCTTATAGGCCATTACTGCTTAATAAACAGTTGCCCTGTACCCAGTTTTCATGTTTTCGTCATGTCTTTTAAAAATCATCCCTTATACTATGGCTGGATTGGCACTTTTTTTTTAAGTTTTAGAATATTTTTATTTTATTTTGAAACATCTTTATTGGATTATAATTGCTTTACAGCGTTGTGTTACTTTCTGCTGTACAACAAAGTGAATCAGCTATACGTATACATATATCCCCATATCCCCTCCCTCTTGAGTCTTCCTCCCCCATCCCTATCCCACCCCTCTAGGTGGTCACAAAGCACCAAGCTGATCTGCCTGTGCTATGCAGCAGCTTCCCACTAGCTATCTATTTTACACATGGTAGTGTATATATGTCAATGCTACTCTCTCAATTCATCCCACCCTCCCCTTACCCCCCTGTGTTTGTGATCACATAATTGGAATTTGCCTTTTGAGAGTCTTCCAAATGTCTTGGGCCACCTTTCCTTTATTAGAGGAAGCCCTGTACAAACATAAGTAGACTTTAAATATTTCCGTAACCTTACATTTTATAAATTTGTTTGTTCATGTTTCTTTTTTTTTTAATTTTTTAAATTAGTTTCTGCTTTATAACAAAGTGAATCAGTCATACATATACATCTGTTCCCACATCCCTTCCCTCATGCATCTCCCTCCCTCCCACCCTCCCCATCCCACCCCTCCAGGCGGTCACAAAGCACCGAGCTGATCTCCCTGTGCTCTGTGGCTGCTTCCCACTATCTATCTACCTTACGTTTGGTAGTGTATATATGTCCATGCCTCTCTTTCGCTTTGTCACAGCTTACCCTTCCCCCTCCCCATATCCTCAAGTCCATTCTCAAGTAGGTCTGTGTCTTTATTCCCGTTTTGCCCCTAGGTCCTTCATGACTTTTTTTTTTTTTTTTTTAATTCCGTATATATGTGTTAGCATATGGTATTTGTCTTTCTCTTTCTGACTTACTTCACTCTGTATGACAGACTCTAGGTCCATCCACCTCATTACAAATAGCTCAGTTTCGTTTCTTTTTATGGCTGAGTAATATTCCATTGTATATATGTGCCACATCTTCTTTATCCATTCATCCGATGATGGACACTTAGGTTGTTTCCAGCTCCGGGCTATTGTGAATAGAGCTGCAATGGACATTTTGGTACATGTCTCTTTTGGAATTATGGTTTTCTCAGGGTATATGCCTAGTAGTGGGATTGCTGGGTCATATGGTAGTTCTATTTTTAGTTTTTTAAGGAACCTCCATACTGTTCTCCATAGTGGCTGTACCAATTCACATTCCAACCAGCAGTGCAAGAGTGTTCCCTTTTTTCCACACCCTCTCCAGCATTTACTGTTTCTAGATTTCTTGATGATGGCCATTCTGACTGGTGTGAGATGATATCTCATTGTAGTTTTGATTTGCATTTCTCTAATGATTAATGATGTTGAGCATTCTTTCATGTGTTTGTTGGCAGTCTGTATATCTTCTTTGGAGAAATGCCTATTTAAGTCTTCTGCCCATTTTTGGATTGGGTTGTTTGTTTTTTTGCTATTGAGCTGCATGAGCTGTTTATAAATTTTGGAGATTAATCCTTTGTCAGTTGCTTCATTTGCAAATATTTTCTCCCATTCTGAGGGTTGTCTTTTGGTCTTGTTTATGGTTTCCTTTGCTGTGCAAAAGCTTTGAAGTTTCATTAGGTCCCATTTGTTTATCTTTGTTTTTATTTCCATTTCTCTAGGAGGTGGGTCCAAAAGGATCTTGCTGTGATTTATGTCATAGAGTGTTCTACCTATGTTTTCCTCTAAGAGTTTGATAGTTTCTGGCCTTACATTTAAGTCTTTAATCCATTTTGAGCTTATTTTTGTGTATGGTGTTAGGGAATGATCTAATCTCAAACTTTTACATGTCCCTGTCCAGTTTTCCCAGCACCACTTATTGAAGAGGCTGTCCTTTCTCCACTGTACATTCCTGCCTCCTTTATCAAAGATAAGTTGGCCATATGTGCGTGGGTTTATCTCTGGGCTTTCTATCCTGATCCACTGATCTATCTTGCTGTTTTTATGCCAGTACCACACTGTCTTGATTACTGTAGCTTTGTAGTATAGTCTGAAGTCAAGGAGCCTGATTCCTCCAGCTCCGTTTTTCGTTCTCAAGATTGCTTTGGCTATTCGGGGTCTTTTGTTTTTCCAAACAAATTTTGAAATTTTTTGTTCTAGTTCTGTGAAAAATGCCAGTGGTAGTTTGATAGGGATTGCATTGAATCTGTAGATTGCTTTGGGTAGTAGAGTCATTTTCACAATATTGATTCTTCCAATCCAGGAGCATGGTATATCTCTCCATCTATTTGTATCATCTTTAATTTCTTTCATCAGTGTCTTATAATTTTCTGCATACAGGTCTTTTGTCTCCTTAGGTAGGTTTATTCCTAGATATTTTATTCTTTTTGTTGCAATGGTAAATGGGAGTGTTTTCTTGATTTCATTTTCAGATTTTTCATCATTAGTGTACAGGAATGCCAGAGATTTCTGTACATTAATTTTGTATCCTGCTACTTTACCAAATTCATTGATTAGTTCTAGTAGTTTTTCGGTAGCATCTTTAGGATTCTCTATGTATAGTATCATGTCATCTGCAAACAGTGACAGCTTTACTTCTTCTTTCCCAATTTGGATTCCTTTTATTTCCTTTTCTTCTCTGATTGCTGTGGCTAAAACTTCCAAAACTAAGTTGAATAAGAGTGGTGAGAGTGGGCAGCCTTGTCTTGTTCCTGATCTTAGTGGAAATGGTTTCAGTTTTTCACCATTGAGGACAATGTTGGCTGTGGGTTTGTCATATATGGCCTTTATGATGTTGAGGAAAGTTCCCTCTATGCCTACTTTCTGCAGGGTTTTTATCATAAATGGGTGTTGAATTTTGTCGAAAGCTTTCTCTGCATCGATTGAGATGATCATATGGTTTTTCTCCTTCAACTTGTTAATATGGTGTATCACATTGATTGATTTGCGTATATTGAAGAATCCTTGCATTCCTGGAATAAACCCCACTTGATCATGGTGTATGATCCTTTTAATGTGCTGTTGGATTCTGTTTGCTAGTATTTTGTTGAGGATTTTTGCATCTATGTTCATCAGTGATATTGGCCTGTAGTTTTCTTTCTTTTGACATCCTTGCCTGGTTTTGGTATCAAGGTGATGGTGGCCTCGTAGAATGAGTTTGGGAGTGTTCCTTCCTCTGATATTGTTTGGAAGAGGTTGAGAAGGATGGGTGTTAGCTCTTCTCTAAATGTATGATAGAATTCGCCTGTGAAGCCATCTGGTCCTGGGCTTTTGTTTGATGGAAGATTTTTAATCACAGTTTCAAGTTCAGTGCTTGTGATTGGTCTATTCATATTTTCTATTTCTTCCTGAGTCAGCCTTGGCAGGTTGTGCATTTCTAAGAATTTGTCCATCTCTTCCAGGTTGTCCATTTTATGGGCATAGAGTTGCTTGTAGTAATCTCTCATGATCTTTTGTATTTCTGCA
Organism: Mesoplodon bidens; assembly: GCF_964165515.1. Classification (NCBI taxonomy): domain Eukaryota; kingdom Metazoa; phylum Chordata; class Mammalia; order Artiodactyla; family Ziphiidae; genus Mesoplodon; species Mesoplodon bidens. Next base: position 161,913,188 of record NC_138176.1, on the reverse strand, counting down.
GTGTCAGTTGTTACTTCTCCTTTTTCATTTCTAATTCTATTGATTTGAGTCTTCTCCTTTCTTTTCTTGATGAGTCTGGCTAATGGTTTATCAATTTTGTTTATCTTCTCAAAGAACCAGCTTTTAGTTTTATTGATCTTTGCTGTCGTTTCCTTCATTTCTTTTTCATTTATTTCTGATCTGATTTTTATGATTTCTTTCCTTCTGCTAACTTTGGGGTGTTTTTGTTCTTCTTTCTCTAATTGCTTTAGGTGCAAGGTTAGGTTGTTTATTCGAGATGTTTCCTGTTTCTTAAGGTGGGATTGTATTGCTATAAACTTCCCTCTTAGAACTGCTTTTGCTGCATCCCATAGGTTTTGGGTCGTCGTGTCTCCATTGTCATTTGTTTCTAGGTATTTTTTAATTTCCTCTTTGATTTCTTCAGTGATCACTTCGTTATTAAGTAGTATATTGTTTAGCCTCCATGTGTTTGTATTTTTTACAGCTCTTTTCCTGTAATTGATATCTAGTCTCATAGCATTGTGGTCAGAAAAGACACTTGATACAATTTCAATTTTCTTAAATTTACCAAGGCTTGATTTTTGACCCAAGATATGATCTATCCTGGAGAATGTTCCATGAGCACTTGAGAAAAATGTGTATTCTGTTGTTTTTGGATGGAATGTCCTATAAATATCAATTAAGTCCAACTTGTTTAATGTATCATTTAAAGCTTGTGTTTCCTTATTTATTTTCATTTTGGAAGATCTGTCCATTGGTGAAAGTGGGGTGTTAAAATCCCCTACTATGATTGTGTTACTGTCGATTTCTCCTTTTATGGCTGTTAGTATTTGCCTTATGTATTGAGGTGCTCCTATGTTTGGTGCATAAATATTTACAATTGTTATATCTTCTTCTTGGATGGATCCCTTGATCATTATGTAGTGTCCTTCTTTGTCTCTTCTAGTAGTCTTTATTTTAAAGTCTATTTTGTCTGATATGAGAATTGCTACTCCAGCTTTCTTTTGGTTTCCATTTGCATGGAATATCTTTTTCCATCCCCTTACTTTCAGTCTGTATGTGTCTCTAGGTCTGAAGTGGGTCTCTTGTAGACAGCATATATATGGGTCTTGTTTTTGTATCCATTCAGCCAATCTGTGTCTTTTGGTGGGAGCATTTAGTCCATTTACATTTAAGGTAATTATCGATATGTATGTCCCTATTCCCATTTTCTGAATTGTTTTGGGTTTGTTTTTGTAGGTCTTTTCCTTCTGTTGTGTTTCTTGCCTAGAGAAGTTCCTTTAGCATTTGTTGTAAAGCTGGTTTGGTGGTGCTGAACTCTCTCAGCTTTTGCTTGTCTGTAAACGTTTTAATTTCTCCATCAAATCTGAATGAGATCCTTGCTGGGTAGAGTAATCTTGGTTGCCGGTTTTTCTCCTTCATCACTTTAATTATGTCCTGCCACTCCCTTCTGGCTTGTAGAGTTTCTGCTGAGAGATCAGCTGTTATCCTGATGGGGATTCCCTTGTGTGTTATTTGTTGTTTTTGCCTTGCTGCTTTTAATATGATTTCTTTGTGTTTAATTTTTGACAGTTTGATTAATATGTGTCTTGGCGTATTTCTCCTTGGATTTATTCTGTATGGGACTCTCTGTGCTTCCTGGACTTGATTAACTATTTCCTTTCCCATATTAGGGAAGTTTTCAACTATAATCTCTTCAAATATTTTCTCAGTCCCTTTCTTTTTCTCTTCTTCTTCTGGAACCCCTATAATTCGAATGTTGGTGCGTTTAATGTTGTCCCAGAGGTCTCTGAGACTGTCCTCTGTTCTTTTCATTCTTTTTTCTTTATTTTGCTCTGCAGCAGTTATTTCCACTATTTTATCTTCCACCTCACTTATCCGTTCTTCTGCCTCAGTTATTCTGCTATTGATCCCATCTAGAGTATTTTTTATTTCATGTATTGTGTTTTTAATCGATGCTTGATTCATCTTTAGTTCTTCTAGGTCCTTGTTAACTGTTTCTTGCATTTTGTCTATTCTATTTCCAAGATTTTGGATCTGGGAAATAGAATCTTGGATCATCTTTACCATCATTATTCTGAATTCTTTTTCAGGTAGACTGCCTATTACCTCTTCATTTGTTAGGTCTGGTGGGTTTTTATCTTGTTCCTTCTCCTGCTGTGTGTTTTTCTGTCTTCTCATTTTGCTTATGTTACTGTGTTTGGGGTCTCCTTTTTGCAGGCTGCAGGTTCGTAGTTCCCGTTGTTTTTGGTGTCTGTCCCCAGTGGCTAAGGTTGGTTTAGTGGGTTGTGTAGGCTTCCTGGTGGAAGGTACTAGTGCCTGTGTTCTGGTGAATGAGGCTGGATCTTGTCTTTCTGGTGGGCAGGTCCACGTCTGGTGGTGTGTTTTGGGGTGTCTGTGGACTTTTTATGATTTTAGGCCACCTCTCTGCTAATGGGTGGCGTTGTGTTCCTGTCTTGCTAGTTGTTTGGCATAGGGTGTCCAGCACTGTAGCTTGCTGGTCGTTGAGTGAAGCTGGGTGCTGGTGTTGAGATGGAGATCTCTGGAAGATTTTCGCTGTTTGATATTATGTGGAGCTGGGAGGTCTCTTGTGGACCAGTGTCCTGAAGTTGGCTCTCCCACCTCAGAGGCACAGCACTGACTCCTGGCTCCTCAATTTGGGATGATTTGTTGTCTATTCATGTATTCCACAGATGCAGGGTACATCAAGTTGATTGTGGAGCTTTAATCCGCTGCTTCTGAGGCTGCTGGGAGAGGTTTCCCTTTCTCTTCTTTGTTCTCACAGCTCCTGGGTCTCAGCTTTGGATTTGGCCCCGCCTCTGCGTGTAGGTCGCCGGAGGGCGTCTGTTCTTCGCTCAGACAGGACAGGGTTAAAGGAGCAGCCTCTTCGGGGACTCTGGCTCACTCAGGCCGGGCGGGAGGGAGGGGCACGGAGTGCGCGGCGAGCCTGCAGCGGCAGAGGTCGGCGTGACGTTGCACCAGCCCGAGGCGCGCCGTGCGTTCTCCCAGGGAAGCCGCCCCTGGATCCCGGGACCCCGGCAGTGGCGGGCTGCACAGGCTCCCGGAAGGGCGGTGTGGACAGTGACCTGCGCTCGCACACAGGCTTCTTGGCGGCGGCAGCAGCAGCCCCAGCGTCCCGCGCCCGTCACTGGGCTCCGCGCTTTCAGTCGTGACTCGCGCCCGTCTGTGGAGCCCCTTTAAGCAGCGCTCTTAATCCCCTCTCCTCGCGCACCAGGAAACCAAGAGGGAAGAAAAAGTCTCTTGCCTCTTCGGCAGCTCCAGAGTTTTCCCGGACTCCCTGCCGGCTAGCTGTGGCACATTAGCCCCCTTCAGGCTGAGTTCTCGCCGCCAGCCCCAGTCCTCTCCCTGCGCTCTGACCGAAGCCCGAGCCTCAGCTTCCAGCGCCGCCCGCCCTGGCGGGGGAGCAGACAAGCCTCTCGGGCTGGTGAGTGCCGCTCGGCACCGATCCTCTGTGCGGGAATCTCTCCGCTTTGCCCTACCCAGGTATGTGGGGAGTTTCTTGCCTTTTGGGAGGTCTGGGGTCTTCTGCCAGCATTCAGTAGGTGTTCTGTAGGAGTTGTTCCACGTGTAGCTGTATTTCTGGTGTATCCGTGGGGAGGAAGGTGATCTCCGCGTCTTACTCTTCCGCCATCTTACCCGGAAGTCCGTTCATGTTTCTTTTAAAAAGCCTTCCTGATTGGATTAAATTTCTTGGGGGTAAGCAAGCTCTTCTAGATATTCTCTGTCTTAGTTAACTTCATCTTTAAAAAGGGGATAATAATGTAATAACCTCAAGAGTTATGAGATTTAAATGGGTTTTATTATTCATCCATAACTGGGTATTGTGAAACACTCACAACAGTACTGGGCATACGTTCAGTGAGCATTGGCTACTATTGCTGTCATCATCATCGTCATCATTTTCATTGAAAAAGAAAATTTCACTCTGAAAGAAAAATTAGACCCTGTTCTTCCATACCAAATGCAGCCAAACGTTCCTGTTCCAGATGCCCTCATCTCATCCTAAATCACAGTTGCCATTTCAGTGAAGAGCTAATCCTTCATTAGATTAATATCATTGGGGTACTATTTTAAATAGGGTGTTTGGAGAAGGACTGTGGGGAGGTGGCATTTGAGAAAGTTCTGAGAAAGCCAAGAAAATATCTGCAGAAAACTTATTCTTGGCAGGGGGAAGCACATGTGCCAAGATCTTGACAATGAAGTCTGTTTGTCCTGTCCAAAAACAGCATGGCGTCCAGTGGGACTTGGCATGGAGTGAAGGGGGTGGGGACAGACGGCAGCACGTGATGTCTGGGAGCTAGCCAGGGTTAGGTTACAACAAGAATTTTGAGTTTATTCTGTGAGAGGTAGAAAACAATTGGAAGCTGCCGAATAGGGATGTAACTGGCATGTGTAGAAAACAGGTGACAGAGCGGCGTGAGTGGAAGCAAGGAGAATGATTAGAAAGGTGTCTCAATGGTCTGGCCAGATGCTGTGGGCATAAACCTGAGTAGGAGCAGAAGAGTGGGTGTGAGGTGTTCTGATTTGAAAGATATTTTAAAAGCGGTGTACGCAATAAAGATTTGTATGGAGCAAGCGTGGGCAAAGGGATTAGGGAAAAAGAAATCAAGGATGAATAAAGAGTGTTTTGTCTGTTTATTTAATCTATGCAAATTGAGTGAATGGTAGGGTTACTAAGAGGACTACAGGAGTAGAAGAGATTTGGAGTAGGGAAGTCAGCAGTTTGGTTTGGGCCCTATTAAATTTGAGATGCCTGTTAGACTTCTAATACAGTATGTGTTCCTAGGAAAAGTAGCACCATTAGAAAAATTTTCTAGATTCCATTTACCTCCGGTGTCACACCTGACCCATTTTGGGGAAGGAAATGAATTATTTAGGGAAAATATAAAAAATTTAAACAAATTAAACAATAGATTTGGCTTTAGAATCTTTATTTGCTTCTTTTAAGAATTATAGTAGACCTGCATCCACTACTTAAAAGAAAACACAGTAGCTTCCAAATATACGTGCTAATTAGAAGCTCAAAGCTCTGTTTTTACTGCTTTAAGAGAAAAAACAATCCTCACTGTATATTGTGGTGACTTCTCTGGTAGAGAGTGAAATAGGGGATGATGATGGGAATTTCAGATTATAAATGCTTAGTAATTCAAAGTCTTAGAACATAATATCAGCACATACCTTACTGAAGGTTAAATTTTAAAAATATATGTGTGTTTTTGTTAGTTCATTCATATATATATATATATTTTTAATGAAGTATCAACTTGGTAAAAGAAAAAAATGAGATTTCTAATGAAAGGATCTCTGAAGGAACTGATATTAAGGAAACTGTGATTTTTAAAATATTTTTAGCTGACAGTATTTAGATTAACTGAGTAAGTGAGGATTAACTCTTTTTGACGGTGAACATGGAGCTGGATTGTACAGAATTACATCTTCCCTTGGGGAACTAATCTTAACAGTTTTTTTTTAAATGGTGTTTTTTTTTTTTAAACTCTTAGTTTAAACATCAAAATTACAAATGCCTTGATACCTTTCTTTCAAAGTTTTCAGAAGTTGAGGTTTAGAAAAGTGTCATTTCAGTATTAGAGATTGTGTCTTTAGACACTCTGATTTGAAGGTTTGTACAATGAGATGACTTTGTTTCAAAGAACAAAAGGAATCAATATACGTAACTGTTTATCATTACTTTTTTTGTCTTTACCAGATGCTTTAGAACACAGAGGCCCTCTTTAATTTGTCGATGCTTCGATACATGATGTAGATAATCTTCATTTACATACTGATCAGTGCTCTCATCATTCCAAAGTTCCTTCCTGATTGCTTGATAAGAATTCTACCTCAGATATGTTTTGAGAAGACCTTCAGGTTATTTCTATTTTATACAGGTATATAGAATTAATATTAGGGTTAGCCCCCCTTAACAGTGGAAACATTTCAATTATGTAATACTAATACAAGAAAACATCTTCCTTAAATGTCATCATGTGATACCCCAATGATATCATAGTGTATATTTAAGTAATTTTATCTCTGGGCCTGGTCCACACATTTTTCTGGTAAGGTTAAATGAGATTTTAAAAAGCCAGTGAGTTGGTAGTAGGGTAGGGGATGCTTATGCTTTTCATGTATTGCTTCCTAATATTCAGTAGTAGGACTAAAAAATACTGCACACCCTTTTTTGGCAAGCAGTCTTGGAGACTTGGTTGAGTCTGATTCTGCTACAAGCTGATTCACTGACTTTATACAAATTATTTCACCTTTCTAGATATCATATTCCCCAGTGCTTTCAGATTATGGGGTTAAAGTGAATGATCTTTGATATCTCTTTCATGTCAAACCATCTTTGTTCTTCTTTGGGAATGGGAAAAATTGGGCAAGTTTGTCAAGCTCAAGCTAGAAGTTTGGGGATAAAAAAGAGAGATACTAGACCTGTAACTCCAGAAGCAGGGATCAGACCACTTGTGGTTAAGATACTTACATGAGTTCATCTCGTGGTGTCAGCTGCTGACCACTAGAACTAAGTCCCAGTGTTGGCCTGAAAGGAAGTTATCTGAGTTACCTTTTTCATAATGTTTTCATAGTAATGGTGCTGAGGAGAGGGAGGTGGTGCTGATAGTGGTGGGAGTGATGGGGTTTGTGGAGGTGATGGGAGTTGCACTAGTTTCCTAGGGCTGCTGTAATAAAGTATACACCACAGACTAGGTGGCTTAAAGCAATAGAAATCTATTCTCTCAAGTACTGGAGGCTGGAAGTCTGAAATCAAGGTCTTGGCAGGTCCATGCTCCCTCTGAAGGCTCTAGAGAAGAATTTTTTTCATGCCTCTTCTACCTTCTGACGGTAGCCAGCAATCCTTAGCATCCCTGAGCTTGTAGATTCATCACTCCAATCTCTGCCTCCTTCGCATGGTGTCTCCCTGTATGTCTGTGTTTCTATGCCCAAATTTCCCTCTTCTTGTAAGGACATTCATAACTGGATTTAGGGCCCATGCTACTCCATTGTGATCTCATCTTGATTACATCTGCAATCCAAATAAGGTCACATACTTGGGTTCTAGGTGGTCATGAATGTGGGGGAGACATTATTCATCCCAGTACCTGGGTGGTGGTTATGGTGGTGGTAGTGGAGTTGGAGTGATGACGATGACGGTCATGGTGGTGATGTGGTGAGGCTGTGGGTGGTTGTGAGCCCTAAGTCAGGCATAATCGCTTTTGGGGTTGCTTCACTGTAGACAGGTATCCCCCAGCACACCCCCATGACCAGGGTGAGCTGGAGTGGGGTCTGGTTCCTTATGGACTCTCCTGAAGCCTTCCCTCTGCCTTGAGATGTTGTGGTCTACATAACACTGGCATAGGAAAGGGATGCTGGGCCCCTCAAGTGTGATTGGCACAGTTGTTTTCAATTATGAGCACTTAAAGAATGTTTGCTAGAGATTTTTTTTGGGGGGGATTTAAAAGGATTAATATATTTAACACAAAATAAGTAAGAAGTAATTACAAGCAATCATGACCACAGCCTAAAGGAATGCCTCTGAGATCCACAGATCTCCACTGAGTATCACCATTCACTTGATCGCATCTTGAGGTGGATGGTCTATTGCCGTAGCTCACTCACACACAGGCTCACAAGGCAGAGTTCTCCTGCATACACAGAGCAAGGCTCTGGCTCTGCCATACCCTGAAGTTGGAGGGTATTTTACCTGCTCCATTTGAGCTATTCAGCTTGGGCTTCCATCTCACAGGATATGCACTCAGTTGTAGCAAAAATGCTTATTGCACATTGATCCAAGTTTGGCTGCAAACCTGTGAACAGTTCTTGACACACGAGTTACTATAGAGAAACAAAGAATGGCCTATTGGCAATGCCTTAAAGGCTCTTTGAGAAGTGAGGGGAGGGAGAAGTTAGTTGTATCCACATGACACCCGTGCAGATGCTTCTCTCTCTAGGAATGAAGCAAGGTTTATGTCTACAAAGCAATTTCAGTTTCTTAGAGAGTAATAATGTTTGAATATACGGCACATAACTTCTAAACAAAATAAGGAAGAGATAATAAAATCTTGAAAGAAAATATACATGATGCTTCTGTATTCCATGTTTGAGATATTTTTTTCTCTTCTATTTTTTAAAATTCAGATATAATTGACACATTGGTTTTGGGTGTACAAAGTAATGATTGGCTATTTTTATATATTGTGAAATGATCACCATAATAATTGCCATATGTAGACAAAATTTTTCTTCTTGTGATGAGAACTTTTAAGATCTACTGTCTTAGCAATTTTCAAATATACAGTAAAGTATTATTATTACCCACAGGACGTACTTATTTTATAACTGGCAGTTTGTACCTTTGACCAGCTTTACCCATTTCACCCACCACTAACCCCCCATCTTTGGCAACCACTAAGCTGATCTCTGTATCTGTGAGCTTGTTTGGTTTTTTTTTTTTTTTTACATAAAAGTTGATCATACAAAATTTGTTTTTCTCTGACTTATTTCACTTAGCATAATGCCCTCAAGATCCATGATGTTGACAAAGGGCAAAATTTCCCTCTTTTTAATTGTTGAATAATATTCCATTGCATATATACCACCTTTTCTTTATCCATTCATCCAACACTGCACACTTTGGTTGCTTCCATGTGTTGACTATTGTGAATAATACTACAGTGAACATGGGGGTGCAGATTCCTTTTGAGTTAGTGTTTTTGTGTCTTTCTCTTATTTTTTACAAAAAAGTTTTACATGTTCTGTCCTTGAATTGTTCAGTGGCCATAAAATTGTAACTGTTCTTCCCCTTGATCTAAAATTTATCTTATAAGAGAGTTGTTTAGGATGTACACTAAAAAGCCCTGTTTTCGGAATTTTTCAAAAATATCTAAATGGCTTTTTGTGTTAATGAATAATTTTTCTGGCCAGTTTTCTCAGTTAGCATTTTTAGTGTCAAAACTCACTCTCAGATCCTGCAGGAGGACGTTTGATGGTTGTGGCAGGTGATAACCTGGGAATCAACATCCTTTGCCATTCTCTAATCTACTCCTCTTGCTGTTCACCTACCAGACACCAGGTACAATACCCTTTTTCTGTTCCCCAACTCTAGCTTGCAGCAAAGGGCAAAGAAAAAACTACCGAAGGCGAGAAGGTGTTTGGAAAAGGACGCAAAAATCCAAATCCCTTCAACAGTGATAACATGAAACCAAGCCCTTGCAGGCTGGATTCCTGAGTGTTCAAAGAAAAAGCACTTCAGAAAATTGGATTAACTCTCATCTGTAACCTTAATTAAACAACATACGTTAAACGTAATCCACGGAAAACCACAAAATATTCCACCTTGCATATTTTTTAAATGTAGCGATAACACAAGTTCTTAGACCAAAATACAAATCTCCAGTGTCACCTGTTTATCTGGGGTGCATTTCTCGTCCTGCCATGGTGGCACTTGCCTACGCAACTGTGTTGGCATGAATGCCACACATGCTCTGGGAAACGAGAGCTGGAGAGTACAATTGTTTTGATAAACTCCTTCTTAAAAGAAATTACGTTTTTGCTCTATTCTCGTTCAAGTAAAGCCAAGTTACTCAGTGGAATTCATCCTTAGAATAAATGAAAATTTGTGCCAGCAGATATTTAAAAAGTCCTTTTTATTTGGTTGCCAATGTTATGATAGCCATTTCTTTCCCATCAGTTTGATTCATGCCAGATGTGTCCTTTGCGAGCCTTCCTCCCACATCTGTGTCAGCAGAGCTGCAGAGATATTTTGGCATTTGACCAAATAATTGCAAATTGTCCCAATTATTTAACTGGAGAATTCATGTATTTTTGAGCTAATAACAGATTTTAAAAGTGGGATTTTCAGGTAAAGCACTAACGCAGATGAAAAGCCTGCTGCTGTGGGACTCCTGGGGGTTCACCAAGAGCTCTTTCTGCCCCTCCCTCCATCCTCAGGAATCACTCTCTCCCAGGACGCTGCTTTCGTCTTTCCTCAGCTGTTGCCTGAGAGAGATTTTTACAACTGTAGTGGAAAGGCCCTCTCTACAGAGTCCGCTGTTTTGTGGGTTGGGGCTTGGGGAGGTTGGGCGTGGCACAGTCTCATTTGCTGCTCTTGATTGGGCTGTTGGTTTGCGTGTGTCTTCAAGTTTTAACACAGACTTTCTTTTTTTCTTTTAAATGAGAACACGTGGTAGGACATTTCTTCCTCAACTACTGCTGTTACTGCTATTATTGTGAAAACCATTCCTTCCACTTCCAGCCCTCCCCTGTCCCCCAAAGAAGATTCTGTAAAGGACAAAGGGAGCACAGTTAAGCCCTGCATTACTTGCGGTGACTTTGGGTACCTAATAGAGAAGCCTGGGCTAGAACAGCATCTGCTCTGTTTTCTTACCAAAAAAAGGGGGGATTCTTATTGCTTATGTTAGAGTTGTCATTATGCGTTTGAAACGTACTAAGAGAGTAATCAGTATTAATTACCAAAGATTAGAAAGTGCAGGCAAGTATAAAAATGTAGAAAATCTCAAAAATCTTATTCACCAGAAAAAAAATGTTGTTAAAATCTTGAGATAATATTTTCCAGATGCTTTTCTTTCTTTTTCCTCATTTTTCTTATATTTTTCTTTTGATTTTTGTATTTTATTCCAGCATGGGGTGTATTTTATACATGAGTGTATTTGGGTGAATACTAGTGTTTTTATATAGAGAGTATTATTTTGTACTGACTGCTCTGAAACCTGCTTCATTCATGTTTTAGAAAGGCTGGGAAGGGGAAGCAGAGTGCTATCAGAAAGATTATGTTAGAATGAATGACCAGGAAAATCCATTTTGATGAGGGACATTCATGGTGAGATAATTAAGGTTGAGATCTGTTCATGCTAAGAATGCAGAGAAAAACATTGCAGAGAGAGGTAATAACAGCTGAGAAGGTCTTCCTGTGGGGAAAGAGCCGATCTTACTCTTGCATCTGAAAGAACCATGGGCTGAAGCACAGAGGAAACTGGGATGACAAGATAAAAGTTTGGCAGGGATCAGATCGCCCGGGCACCTTCTAGGCCAGGCTTATTTCACGTGATATATTGTGACTGTCTTTCCATGGTCAATATTCTAAAGGCAGTGGAGTGTGGTGTTAAGAGCCTGGCCATTGGAGTCAGATAAATCTGTTGTGTAAACTCAGTCAAGCTAATTAATGTCTCCAAGTCTTAATTTCCAGATCTTTAAAATGGAGGTGGGTGGTTATAGGCACTACCTGACGGGGTCATTGGGAGGAAAAGTCAGATAATACGTACAAAGCAGTGAAGAGCCTGGCACCACCTTTAACCAGTTTTATGGCTGAATTTATTCAAGGTACATTGACAGGGTAACCAGGGGCTTGCTCAAGAAAGGTTATTTAGCAGAAGCTATAATGGAGCTTCAAATAACAAAGCATTGAAACCGGCAATTGTCTTCTTTACCACCTTTGGAATAAAGAGGCCAGGTGCTCCCCTGGCCAGTGTCCTCATGCAAAGCCAAGTGCTATTACTGGCTTTTACGATATTAAGGGCAGAATCTTGGCCTTTCCTACCCTTTCTCATCTAGCACCTTACTCAGCACTTTTGAAGTGGAAGATGGTCAGTGAATGCCTGTGGAATGAATGATAAGCAATCGTGCCACCATGAACCTCAACCTTTCCTTTTCCTTTTATTCTGATGAAGACTCTATGTATATAGAAAAATTGAAACAGGCTTTATAACATGTTTAAAATATACCGTGACTTTTAAAAAGGAGGTTGAAAATCTGTAAGATTATATGATTCCATAAAAAACATTACATCCAGCGCAGCTGTGGCACATGTTCCTACTGGTACAGCTCTGCAGACTGTCTAAGGCGGCATCCTAATGACTTCCCCCTTCTTCTGAAGTGCCACACTGACTACTAACTATATCAAGGATCACCTCTGCATGTGACGTCAATGTCGACACATTAATGGTGATTTTGTCTGGTTTGTAAAATTATAAGTATATATATATTCTTGTTTGTGTTTCTGTAATGAATATGTATTATCCTTGTGATGAGAAAAATAAAATAGAAAGCAGTTCAGAAATAATATCCTATAATTGTTTTCACCCAGCTCTTCGTGCAACTTTACATTCATAGTCCTAGCATTTCCAACTCCACGGGCCATATCCACATATTTTTTTAAGATTTGTAAAAATAAAATCTGCTGGGTCTTCCAAATACTGAGATCTTAACGCTGATGTAGATTTCAGTAGGGTACCTGATGGGTCATTTTTTAAATACGCAATTTGCTCTCAAGAGACATGAATTTTGATTTTTTTTTTTTTTTTTTCGGTACGCGGGCCTCTCACTGTTGTGGCCTCTCCCATGGCGGAGCACAGGCTCCGGACGCGCAGGCTCAGTGGCCATGGCTCACGGGCCCAGCCGCTCCGCAGCATGTGGGATCCTCCCGGACCGGGGCACGAACCCATGTCCTCTGCATCGGCAGGCGGACTCTCAACCACTGCGCCACCAGGGAAGCCCCTGAATTTTGATTCTTACTTTGGTCATTTACTAGGCATAAATTCTTGGGTTTCTTTCATCATTTGCAACGTTGGGGAAACATTGCCTCCCTATGTAATTTATAGATTATCTGATGATTCAAATGTGATACGAAAGTACTTTTAAGCCATCGATGCAAACACTGGCTGCTAGTTTTTGTTTTGATTCACTATTGTAGTATCCTATGAAGGCCCAGGCTTAATTTTTATCTAAGATCACTTGGGCAAATATTTTACACTAGGATAATTTATGATTTATTAAAACAGTTTGCTCTTCATTAATGGACTAATCTCTTTGGAAATTAGGTATTAAAATTTAAACTTTTGTGGCAACAGTGGGATGTGAGCTGCAATGCTTCTCCATAAAGAGATATTTTTTGTATTTTAAGCATTAATCAGACCTAGGGATCTTTGCTCTTCTATCCTCAGACCAACAAGTGCCCATTTTTAGGTTAGGCTGTGCTTGATGCTCAGTGTTGAATACAGAAGTGTTTCCTCTGCTCACGGTTAGTCAGCTGGCTTGGAGAGCTTGGATTCTTCACCATGACAAAATTACAGAAAAATACTGGGTCTTCTTAGGTAACCAAAAAGGAAATGAAATGGGTGTTGAACAGCTAGGAATTTACTTCTTCAAGTTTTCTTAAAATCATTAGTGCAACCAGCTTCTAGATACTTCTTGATTTCATCTTTCACCAAACCATATAATGTCAAATAATGTTTGAAAATATCTTTGGTGGTCAGCTATGGGTATTTTTTGAATCAGTGAGTAATAAGGAGCTACTTGACACTGTTAAATATGGAGTGTTGGTTTATCACACCAGTAAATGAGTCAGAAGGGACTACTGAGTTAACTACCTGCTGGGACACCCTCTCTCCCCATACTGGTAATACTGGAATTTATCTAGCACCTCTGTGAGATTCCTGAGATCCTCCCACCTGCCAAGGAGACTGGAAAGAAGCGTGATAATTGCTCTGGCCTCTGGTCATCTGGGACATCAGAGGAGCTTTGGGGTTTCAGGAAATGCTTATTCCTCTGCTCTCAGGACAGGCCCTTGTTTTTCTGTCAAGATGAGAGACTCCCTCTAGTCCTGTGCCACCCAATAGAAATGTAATGTGAGCCACATATGTAATTTAAAATTTTCTAGTAGGCATAGTATAAAAGTAAAAAGAAACAGATGAAAACAAATTTAATAATATATCTCATTTAACTCAGTATATCTAAAATATTATGTCAACATGTGATCAGTACAAAAATTATGAACTGAATATTTTACACACTTTTTTGTATACTAAGTATTCAGAATCTGGTGTGTAATGTATACCTGTAGGGCATCTCAGTCCGATGCACTATTAGTCACATTTCAAGTGCTCACTAAACACAGGTAACTACCACATGGGACAATGCAGGTCCGGTTTATTCCTTACCAGCCTAGCCCATAGTAGAAAATTCCATTTCCATGTAACAGCCTTTTCCCCTCAAGTAATTATTGGGCATCTAATATTTATGCTGTTTACTATGTTTTGGTTCAGTGACTGCAAAACTTGAATTTCAATCAATGACTCAAATTCTAAAAAAGATAGCACATAATAAGTAATATAAATAAAATGAAGTTTCCAAATATCTGTTAATTGCATCACATAGAATCTGTTGGATATGAGTTTTTAAAAATTTAGAGGGTAGCTTGGGATCATCTGAGTTAAAATTATAGGCTATATGGAGTATAAGGCACTGGCTTTGGCGGGGTTCTGGGTAGCATCACAAAGTGTGAGACAGTCATTTTCCAGAAGTAGGTGAAATCGAGGTAGAAGGATGAACTCATGGGACTGCCATTGAAGAGGTGTAGTATACTGTTAGATGCCAGACACAGGAAAAATTTATTAATGAGGATGGCTATCAGCACAAACCCTAGTGTAAGGGCAGACGTTGCCAGTTACAGACATCAATTTGTTTTTGAAGTTCACCTTTCTTGGGCAACTCCTGAGTTACGTGAGGACAGCCTACTAGCAATGCAAAATAATAGTACTGCCTTTTTTTTACCAAGTGCTTACTTATGTTAGTCAACATTCTAAGGGATTTATCTACCTTTTAAAACTTAATTTTCACAAGAAATGTCACAAAGGAGGCACTATTACCATCTCCATTTAATGGGTGAGGAAATTGAAATATAGTGATGTTAGGAAATGGGCCAGAGATCACATGGATATTAAATGGAGGAACAAAGACTTTGGCCCAGTTCTTTCCAGCCCTCAAAGTTATATTTCTAGTCTACTTCCCCAAATTAGACAATACTACAGCTCAAAATATAAATAACTAGTCACAAATTATAAACACATATCTGTATTAATGGAGGAGCTTGATTACATGTTGTCTGATTTTAGCTAGGTTAGATTGAAATTAAATTATTAAGTGCACTTAAATCATTTAACTTATTCAAGAAGCAATTCAGATGCCACTTTCTATAAAGAGCCCTGCTTCAAGCCCCTCATTTGGAATTCATCTCTCTTTCCTCTGATCTCCCCAAACAATTTACACATCTCGTGGTGCGAAATAGCCTTCTCCTTTGATTGTTGTTATAGATGAGCATGTTTTATCTGCCTTTCCTCTCTAGCTGCTACATGTGCCTTATACAAAGTAGCTGCTCAAAATATATGTGTCAAATGGATGAGCTAAATGGCTAGATGGACAGATAGATGAGTGAATGAGTTAATTAATAAATGAATAAATGAAAACACTCTTGCCCCCTTCAAAATAAGAGAACTGTTTTATAAATTACCTTCAGAGTAGATTTTGGGTAAAACCCTTTGATTATGATGATAATTTGCAATATAGCTATTGTAAAGGGGCCTGTTATTTAGAACTCAAATACTCTTGAAATATTAAAGATGTATATTATACACACACTGGTTTATTATCTACCACATACAGGCAGTTTGTCTTTGATTTCACAGAGAACATCTTTTCCCCTGGCCCCCCTCCAAGCTGTACTTTGGCAGGGAGAACACTGAGCTTTGGACACTGCAGAAATCATTGTGAGCTTTCAGCAGGAAAATCTGTTTCCATAGCTGGTAGTTTTCAGGGGACATGGGTCCTGTTTACCCTTTCCACATGTTTTAGAGAAAAATCGTACAGTGATGAGCTTTAGCACTGTGGAAGACCTTGCATTGATCTTGAAGAATTTTATTGGGATGTCCATTGTTTTTGTCATCCAAATGCATATGCCATACTTAGGAAACAGAATGGAGCTGTGGCCTGAGTGGAAAAGAAATCACTCTATCATACTGAAAAGTACTTTGGACTCCATTTGGAATGTTTAGGAAGCAGCCATGTAAAAGTGTTGCTTCCCCTCCAAAGTGGATTCATTCATTCATTCATTTGCTATTTATCTATGTATATATTCCCCCATCTTATTCCAGAAAGGATTTAAACTGGCCCATACATGTCAAAACATTTTGAATTCCAAAATATTTGGAATGTTTCTGTAGGTCAAGGGCTAGACTTTCCCGGTGAATTGATTTAAAGCATGGCAGTCCTCTGACTCACACGTGAACTCAATTATGATATTGCTGTTTCGGGTTTTTTCTGTGGTACATGGACAGAGCAAAACACAAATGTAAATTTATGATGGCATTTTGGGTTTCTCAGATCAGGTACTTAATCATCTACTTTTGACTGTACAAAAGAAATGCAAGACCTTTTTTTCTTCCTGTTAATCTGTCTTCTGGACTTTTCTGTTTGTAAATGATATTTCATTTACTCTGTTGTTACAGTTAGTAATGAAGCATAAAGATAAACCATTTTAATGAATGTGTTACTTGCAACTGTGACATATCTCTTTTCATTGATATTGGAAAGTTATTATAAGGTCAGTCAAAAGAAGGTGCTGAAGGGAAACAAGGTCTTGCTAATAGAGAGTTGTATTCTTTTGTTTTACTAATGAAATCCTGTTAATTTTTTCCTAGTATTTTACCTTTTGCAAATGGTTTCCTTGACTTTGTTCATGCCTCTGTATTTTTCACACAAGCATCTAACTGACCAAGAGCAGTGAATGAAATCATTGCATTTTCCTGTCAAGCAAGTTTTGGAATGCATCTGGTACTTAACAACCCGTTGCTTTTTTATTTATTTCATCCCATTAATTATTATGACATCATAACTAAAAACTGCTGCTTTGGTTATACTACATAGGCCTCCTTTTCTCATAGACTTTTGGGCAGTAAATGTAAGAAATAATTCATTCTTCATTCAGTTGCTACCTACTGAATCCCTGCTAGGGTCAGCTGGGAGTTTTATGGAAAGGGCTTGACATAGAACTTCATATGCAAGGGCCAATGGCACTTGCTAAACTATGGAGTGGATCACGGTCACTGGGATGAATAAAGTGTTGAGTCAGCAGAGGATGTACGAATGTGTGGGAGCTTTGCAAGTCAGAGGGACATTTAGCTCAGAAGCAGGCACTGACCCTGGATCTGTCTCTTAAACCTCTGAGTTTACCTAGTCTGTGAATGCATAATGGTAATACTTAATTTGAACGTACATCAGGATTCGCATTAACGTGCGAGGTGATAGCATATATTAGGAATTAATAAATAATGTTGGCTGGGGTGTTATTTTCTTTATCTTCTTCTTCATCTTCATCATCATCATCAAATATGACCCACTGCTTCAAATACCTTACAGTATAGTTGGGGAAAATAAGATTGTGTATGTGTGTGTTTATTAGAGATGGGGTAGAATTCTTTTGAAGTATTACTTTCATTGCCAGCATGGACTTTGCAAATGACCAACACCTCCCAAAACTTGAGGGAAGCTGAGGTTGATTATTGGGAAGAATTTAGGATACCAGAACCAAGGGAACTAAAAGACTTAGAAGCTAGGCAAAAAATGAGACTTGCGGGAACATCCAGAGGTGCCATCGCAGTGCTTGGCCTGAGGAGCGGAGCTGGGAGAAGACTGCAGCTACCAGGAGTGGATGTAGCCAACCAGGGGAACACGCAGTGAGCTGTGTTCCTCTCCCGACAAAGCGTTCTTTGAAGGTTTCCTTGTTGATTTGCTCTTCCTTTACCACTACTGCTGGCCACACCGAAGACATTAATGTATGAAAAATTAAGTGACAATAAAAATAACATTGTAAGACATGCCTCAAGGCAGAATGACTATCAAGTGCTGGATGATGGTGGAATGAATTATGCTGGCATCCAGAGGACAAAGGTCTTATGGCCTGAGGGTATAAAGGACCCCACTATGAGAAAGGAAGCTTTGACTTGGCTTCTGAAAAATTGTGCACAGAGACGGGATCTTACTTATCACCTGCATCAACTGCCACCTGCTTGGCCAAAGTGGAAATCTTAAAAGTCACCTCTCTTGCATCCTAGCACCCTGCAACAAAAAGAAAATGGAAAGAGACACTCACTCCAGCTGATTTAATTTCTGAAGAATCCCTGGCATTTATTCCTGAATTGATCATAGGGTCATCCAGGCTTAATAAATATCATTTGCCATCTTTTAAAATAAATATTTTATGACATTAATTTGTTGTGAACTTTTAGTTTTCAAACTATTCTCCCCAAATAACACATGCACATCCAATCCAGAAAACTTTGAAATAAGTTTAATCAAAATGAAAGTCAAAGAATCTGTAATTAATTCAACCACAAAATGCTAATTACAGTGATTATTTTTACTCCTATTTCCAAGTTTATAATATTATGAGTAATATAACTATATCAGTAAGTAGACATTTATCATATTTGACAAAACATGAGCTCACTTACTTCTAATCTGTTTTACCTGCTTAGTATTTTGTGAACGTCTTTCCTTCTCATACGTGCACTTCAGTAACATCTTTTTTTCAAGGATAATTTTAGAAATATATACTTCCTGGTCAAGTTACATGCATATTTTTAATACTTTTGGTATGTATTGCCAACTCGTCTTGAGAACATTTATATCAATTTATGTCACATGGGAATATTTGAGAGTGCTCCTTCTTGGACCCTTAGCTGACACTGAGACTTGTAATAAAAATAAATACATAAATAAATACTGTGCTACTTTGATGGGAGGAAAGTGGAATTTCATGATAGTATCATGCTAATTTCTACTAACTTAATTACTAATGAGCTTTAATTTTTTCTTGTCTCTTCAATTATTTATTTATATTTTCTTAACTGTGATTTGTTTACTCATAATATTTGCCCATATTGTTTTGAAAGTATTTTTTACTTTGTTATCTGATTTGAGAGATATATATTCTTAATATATATCTGATTTGAGATTGTATATATATGAGTATATGTGTATTCTTAATATATGTTAAGAATAGTAACTCTATCTCTGCCACATATGCCATTTTTTTTTCCCATGTCAAATTTCATAGTCTTTCTTTCCCTTGTGGTTTATGACTTCCTAACAAAGATCTTCCCTACTTCCTAATTATTCAAATATATATCTGTATTTTTGCCTAGTATGTTTATGATTGCATTTTTCATATTTAAGTTTTAATCTTTCTTAAATTATTTTGGATGAGAATAAAGGATCCATTATACAATTTGCACTGTTTATAAGACATCTAGTCTCTTTTATTGTTCTGTTTATTCCTTGTAGCATACACTGTAACATTCGGATGAATTTTCAATATCTAATAGTGCACACCATTTAAAAAATTATCTGGCTATTGTCACCTTTTCCATATGAAACTTAGACTTATTTGTTAAAATATCCAATATAATTTCTAGTGGAACTCACAGTTCCACTAGAAATAGGTCCTTTGCAATGTTATTTCTAATCATATAGTAACATTTATATCTCTGTATATTCAAGTCTTCTTTTCTGTCCTTTAGTGAAAATGTTGTTCTTTCATTCATATAAACCCTTATGTGATATTTTCTGAGTGTTTTCATTTTATCCTTGTCTCAGTTCTGGATCTAAATGGATTCTCACAAATATTAAATCCTCCAGTGTGATGTTAAGGAAAATGCTTACTATTGCTGTATAACTAGGCATTTTAAATTAGAAATAAATGTTAAAGTATTTCTAAGGCTTTTTTGGTCATCTGTTGGGATTTTTCCCCCCATTTTTTGACTTAGTTATTTTAGGGATTAAATTTAGAATATGTTATATTGACGCTTGCTTTTTTTTTTTTTTGCGGTACACGAGCCTCTCACTGTTGTGGCCTCTCCCGTTGCGGAGCACAGGCTCCGGAAGCGCAGGCTCAGCGGCCATGGCTCACGGGCCATGGCTCACGGGCCCAGCCGCTCCGCGGCATGTGGGATCTTCTCAGACCGGGGCACGAACCCGTGTCCCCTGCATCGGCAGGCGGACTCTCAACCACTGCGCCACCAGGGAAGCCCGATGCTTGCATTTTTGAACACATTTTATTGTAATACTTTGTATTACAAGATTTTTATTGATTTAATAATATTTAGGATTTCAGTTTATATTCATATGAAAAAATTCATCTCTAGTTTTCTGTTTTGTTTTTCTGTCTTTTGGGGGGGGTTCAGGCTTTGGCATTAGTTTATGCTGGATTCTTGTCTAATTTTTATTCTTTTCAGTGCTCTAGAAGGTAAGAGGTTTGAAAGAATTCACCCAGGAGCTGGTTTTGGAATGGTAGTCCTTAGAAAATATTTTTAAATGTCCCAGTTACTTTCTGACAAAATTATAGAATGTCTTGGTTGTCCTTAAAAATAATCCCAGGGACAGTGTGAGGGGAAAATCTGTAGGAGTAATATGAAACTTTGAGTATATGGTTGTTGTTACTATATGTTTTTTCACTTTTAGACATATTTGATATATTTTGTAATAAAAAGTATCTAAAATTAAATAACCTGAAAAATGTTTTCGGTGGTTACTAGCTTATTTAGGTTTTCTAATGTCTTTAGTTGCTTTGGTAATTTACACTTTATTAGGAACTAGGATGATATTTTAAAATTCTTAAATGTATGGTTTTATCAAGTTTCCCATGTCTAACATAGTCCATTTCTATTTTTTCTCTTTTAATTAGATTAGAAGTCTGACTCTTTAAAATCATCTCTCTAGATTACACTTCTGACCAAATCACCAGTCTGTGCGCAGCCCTTGATCTTCCTTGATCAAATTCAGAATTTGGGCAGGCAACGAGGCCTTCGGTACTGACCCCAGCCTGCCTCTTAAGCTCCAGCTCCAGCCTTATTCCCTCTCCTGTTTTCCCACATTCCCAAGAGACACTTGGAACATTCTGTCTCCTCTGCCTGGGGTGTTGTCAGCCTGAAAACACCCTACTTATTATCCAAGACTCCTATGGAATGTTACTTCTTTGAAGACTTCCACAAGCTTTCTCTTCTCTCTCTCTCCTGTCCCTTCTCTGTGACACATAAGGTTTTGCTTGGACTGTGGTGTTGCCTTTATTATACTGCATTAAGTTTGCATATTTAGAAACCCACCTTCTTCTTTCCTCCACCCACTCTGCCGACAGAGGCCCTGGTGCCCAGGCACGGGGAGAATATTCATGGGATGGGGATGCTATGGGACAGGCCGGGTGTGTGCCTTGGGCCAGCAGTCTCATTGTATGCCCCAGCACTGAGCAGAAGTAGGTGCTCATATAAATGCTTGCAGGGTGAATGCTGAGTGAGTGGGGTGGGCATGATAGATTCAGGGAATCAGGAGCTCAGTGGGGCTATTAGTGGAGAGAAGTAGTGGGAGATAACTTTGGGACATGTTGTCACAATTTATGAGTGGAGGTGAGTACAGAAAGCAAAGAACATGTCCATGGGCTGTTTGAATAAGATAAGCTAGTGCTCTTTGGTGGTTAACACAGAAATGTGTATCTTTTCTAACTCATAATTTACAAGAAATGATGTCTGTGTTAAGGTAATAAAAATATGTCTGTAAAACACATTCTCATCACATCTAAATCACTTTCTCATCATTTGCTTTAGTGTCATTTCATCAAAATGACTATAAAAGAATTCAGAAAGACAGTTGTCTGACCTCCAAAGCTGTTCAGACAGAGACAATTTAGCAGACTGTGCTTTTTCTCCCTTTGCCTTTCAGTGAGCTGATTGTGGTCTTCCCCTGAAGATCAAGGCTATTTTACAAGTTCCCTTGTAGGGTTGTTCAGATTTCTTGTAAGCATGAGCTACGTCAGTGAGCATATTTCAGTGGAAGGAAACCCAGTAATGACTCAGTCCAAGTGGTTTGGTTAAGTTGGCCATCAATATGTGCAGATAAGGATGCAGTTTTTCCATCGTAGAGTCTTTTTAGGCTTCTGACTATAGTTCAAAAGTAATCTTTTAGTCAAGGCTTTGGGCCTTTTTTAATAGTTTGCTCATTTGCCTCTTGGTTTGCTGTTATCATTTAGATGACAGAGGGTCTGCTGGAGGAAGATGGCCAGAATTCATAACAATATGTTTTTTAATTGAATGGATTATCTATTTAATAGTTTCTCTTCTATAGTTCTTGTGTGAATATTGGGGTGAGGGGGGAGGGCTATATGTGACATTTGCATACTATATATTTGCAGGTGACCGAGAAAATAAGGGCCTAAAGAGGGAAAAAAATACCCAATTGATTTTTAGATTGCTAAGCTTTCTTCTAATTGCATGCTCTGTGCATTTGATTCATAGCTACCAAAGTAGATAAATTCATCATTTGACCACTGTAAGATTTCTTCCCCACTGTCCTGCAGGCCCCCAAGAACTTCCCAAATAAATTGGAGGTAGTTATCACCAATTATATCGGCAACTATCAAAATGAATAGAGCCATCCAAAGATACAACTGACTATCCTGAGAAGTATGCAGTATGGGCTGGCTGACCACCTGGGAGGCATGATGTAGAGGGAATTCAGGCACAAGATATAAGGTAACTTTGGTCTAATCTGACTGTCTTTAGTATGTATGAAAAATACAGGATGTGGGTAAGCTGTTCAGAAGCAGAATTCCAACTGACTCTACCTTGTTCAAAGGCAAGAGAATAAATTAAGCATTTCTGTGTTGCCAGAACCTAACATAGTGTGTGGCGTTAGGTGGGTAAGCAGTAGATGTATATGGAATTAGACCTGATTCTGAATAATTGATTATAATGTCATACTCCTAGGAAATTTGTAAAGGCCGACGTACTGAGGTTGTGCTTGCAAATATGAAGTGCAAATTGGAATTAATTATCCTAGTCCTTTTTAGGGGAGTACTTTCTCTTGTCAATCCAGATGAGTGATGCAAAAACACCTTCTGGAATTGAATTAGCTGGATAATTCTTGACTTTGCTCAAGACTCTAAACTGGTGGGAGCTTTAATGGGTATTAATTAGTGTGAAAGCTTTTTATTCTTTGAGAGTCTTTTTTTTTTTTTTCTGAAGGAGAAATCTATCTTGATTGACAGATGGATCCCTCTGTTTCATGTTTTATTGTTTTTGAAGAAAGGGGCTTTGATTTCCTGCCAGGGAGCTTTCATAAAAGGACCTTAGCATGCTGAGTCCTGATTAAACATCAGGGAGAGATGATGATTCTTTTGTATAGCTCCTTCCTGAAAGGTGAAGAAGCCAAAATTACAGTGACTCCAGGAGAGGTATCTGCTGAAGAACACATTCAGCTATAGGAAAAATCAACCATTGCATAGAGAGCAGTGAGATTGGGATGCAAATGCCCTATTTTATGCATACTTCTAAAAGGTCTGTAGAAGAAAGTGGTCATAATGATACTTTAGAGGAGAGAATATCAGGTTAGTTTTATTCATTGCTATGGAGTCTTGACCTATATAATTGAGACCTTTTTATAAAGTAAAATAGATTTTTACTTAAAGATCCCGCTAATTTTAGCAAGTAAAAGAGATTTACTTTGCATGACAAGTGTTTGTCTAATTTAAACTACTCACCTTGTTTTGGATTTACTGAGTTTGCTTCTAAATCTTTTGTTGTGGCAGTCCTGTTTACTAACCCTGCATCCCCAAATCAATGATCAAATTCAGTTTATAAACAAAGCTGTCTTATGTGCAAGGTTGAGTATCAGGGAGAGTGGAGTCCCTGAAGTTACAGGAGTCTCAGTTTTAATCTTCAGGTATAACCTGGCTGTGCCACTTACTAGTCATGTCGCCTTGGGCAAGATTTTAAGTGCTCTGAATCTCTCAGTAAATGTATACATATAAAAATACCTGGCAGAGGGATTGTGGGATGCAATCAGATAAACTGCACAAAACGTCTAATGTGCTTTGGATTTTATAGCACTGCTTCTGGCAACAATATTGTAATGTTAAAGACTTCAAAATAAAACTAACCAAAGAGATTATAGTTGATGGTTGAATCATTGCTATTATTCTTAGCCAGAGATAAAAATAAGTTACTAGAAAATTTTGGGGTCATTTGCAGTTCTTTTTATCACATGACCATATACCATTTATTTACTCTGGGCTTGGCCCAAAACACACTCCAGTGCCGATCAAGAAGTGCCTAGAAGCCGAATG
Organism: Mesoplodon bidens; assembly: GCF_964165515.1. Classification (NCBI taxonomy): domain Eukaryota; kingdom Metazoa; phylum Chordata; class Mammalia; order Artiodactyla; family Ziphiidae; genus Mesoplodon; species Mesoplodon bidens. The sequence goes on along the minus strand of NC_138176.1, from coordinate 161,889,211 downwards.
CTACTTTGTCCTTTCCTTTTTCTTGCTTGTGTTCATGAACTGAATTCTTAATAGCCTATCTCCTGTAATTGTCATTTTTCACATAAAGGAGAATGATCATAGTCTAAATCTCTACCTACTAGAAGTTAAAGTTGGGTCAAGTGTTCTCCTAAAATGAATACACCCTTGCTAAGATGACTAATTCCAGCTCTTAAAAGTGAATATTAAGTGTCTTGGGATCAGCTTAATATGCTACAAGTGAGCTATTGGAGTTGTTATTAATTAATGTGAAATAAAATCATGTAAGTTTAGGAATATAACAAGAAATCACAACCTAACTATACATATTTAGTTAGTATTTATTTATTTATTTAAATGAATCGATTTTATATTTTAGAGCACTTTTAGATTTAGAGCATAACTCTGACTGTATGGTAACATCACTTGGAGAGCTTTTCACAAAATCCCCAGTGCCAGTCCTTGCCTGCAGGAATTGTGATTTAAATGTTCAGCCTCCCTTGCCGCTTCACCCCACCTCCTTCCCAGGTAGTTCTCTAAGTTTCAGATGCTTCCAATGCAAAGCCAGAGTTGAGACCAACAACATTAAGGGCTTAAAAAACTCAACATTGATTTTTGTCAAGAGATATTAAAATAAACTATTTGAATGAAATAGCTATATAAAAATAGAGAATTTAATACTGTGTCTTTTTAAAAGTGTTTCTGATATTCTCCAATTATCTTTTTTAAGATTAATTAATCTGTTTTTGGCTGCCTTGGGTCTCGTTGCTGCGCACCAGCTTTCTCTAGTTGCGGCGGGCGGGGGCTACTCTTTGTTGCCGTGCGGGGGCTTGTTGCAGTGGCTTCTCTTGTTGTGGAGCACGGGCTCTAGGTGCACAGGCTCAGTAGTTGTGGCGCACGGGCTTAATCTCTCCACGGCCTGTGGGATCTACCCAGACCAGGGATCGAACCTGCGTCCCCCGCATTAGCAGGCGGATTCTCAACCACTGCTGCACCGGGGAAGTCCCAATACTGCATTTTAAAGCATAAAAACTCATAGTTTATCAGGCACTGTCTCAAATTATAGAAGTATAAAACAAATTACGGGAACAGTATAATTCACTTCTCCCCCTTTTTCTGTTCCACCAAAGCTTGATAAGAAAAGTAAGCAAAGAAGTGCTGAAGTGATAAACAGGTGTCACACCTCTCCATGAGTGGTCCAGAGATGTGAGGCCATATGTAAACTGGTATCCTTTTTTTGGGTGGCAATTAGGAATTAATATTTAAAATTCACATACCACTTGGTCCACAAATTTATATTTAAGAATTTACCCAGAAGAGAGAGATTTTCATTGCAGCATTACATGCAGTAGCAAAAATGTATAAATATCCTAAATGTCCACCAAGAGGGGAGTGACTGAATAGGCATCAGGTGCAGTCACAGTGTGGACCACTGTATGTAAAAATTTAAAATAAGTATGTCTGTAGGTATTGGAATGAATCATATTAATTATCCATTATTAAGCAACAGAAACAAAGGACAATTTTTAACCTATCATGGTATTTTTATACATATAAACTCACTTTTACCCACTGTAAACAATTTGAAAATCTTCTTTCTGTAGGTGTGGTTCTTAAAAAAGATCTGAGAAGATAGTCACTAAATGGTTAGCAATGATTAAATCTGGAGAATGGTTTTGGGGAATGAGGGAGAACTTTTTATGTAACCGACAGTTTAAAAATATTTTTCAATATTTAGAATCAACTGTTACTGTATTTGAAACTTAAACAAAGGAAAATGAGACAAGCTCCCCATACCCTTAGGATTTCCATTACTTTTTAAAAAATATGACATTTCTATGAAGCAGAGTGCACTATATTGTAACACTTGTGGAAAAATTTAGCCAATCATGGCTAACATCCCAATAAATATTTAGTTTTGTGTACAGACATCCTCACTCCCCATCTGCGCAACTCTTCAGCATTTCTAAAATCCCTGCAGTACTGATCTAAACAAAAGCTGGATTCCTCTCAAATGGACCTTGATCATGTGGCTAGGAATAATCACCATAATCTTTTGAGAAACATCTATGAAAGTTGCAGTATATCCAGTGTAGAATGGTGAGAAGCAGATTTGTAGCTTCCACAGAATGCTTGGATTAAATTCCATTTCCAAATGCTCAAAGGCCATTTTATATGGTGTCACAGGGTTCTAGAGCCTGAGCTCCTCTTAATAGGTGGGGTGATTGAGACACATTTTTCCTTCTGAGGGTTAATGAAGCCATTCCCCTGCTCCTTTACCACACTTCTCTTTCCCAAGCTTAGGAAGAAATTGACCACAGTATATTTCCATAGCGATCCCGTTCCCATGAGCAAAGCCAAGATCAGGAGCTCAGTGGAGCTCCAGGCTCCAAAAGGCATTTTCATTCTCATTGTACTCTATCCAATGGTTCTCAACCCTGTGCATGCTAGAATCACCCCCATGCATGCTAGAATTACCTAACATGACTCCCCAAAGATTATGATTGTACTCAGCTGGCCAGGTATTACTAGTCTGTAGAAGTCTACCAGGTGATTCTAATTTGTGGTCAGGACTGAGAGCTATGTGTTTAACTGGGTCCCTTTCAGGAATACTGTAGAAATTTTAGCTAAATACTAAACATCTGTGAAAGAAGCTTTACAGATGAGAGACTTCCCCACTCTACATCAGAGTCTCCGTACTCCTACCCTGCCATCCCCAGCCCCAGTACTCTGGGACTTATTGTTGTCCTGGAGCTTTGTAGAGTGGTTCCACGTGGGGTGGTCCAGCTGAAATGAGCTCATTGTGTGCCACAGATCATCATCATCGCCTTCTGAGCTCTTGTAGGTAGAGCTGATCAGTGCTGTGTGGAGGGTCAGTGCCAGGGTGCAGGCCAGGGAATGTATTCTGAGATGTTGCAATTCAGTTCTGGCACTAACCATCTGAAGTTAATACAGACCCTCTAAGTTAAAGGGCATGGTCCTCAGTAAGTGTCCTCTCACTCCAGACCAAGTTGGCTACACAGCTGGCGGTTCCCATGACCCTGTTCAGTCTTGATAATTCACTATAAAGACTCATAGAACTCAGGAACATGCTATACTTATGATTACAGTTTTATTTTAAAAGATAGAACTCAGGAACAGACAGATGAAGAGACATGTAGAGCAAGGTTTATGAGGGTCCTAAACACAGAGCTTCCATCTCCTGTCTTTGGGGAATCAGGGCTCAGCACTCTCCTGGCACATCAGTATGTTCATCAATCAGGAAGAACCAACAAACTTTGGTGTCCAGAGTTTTTTTTTTTTTTTTTTTTTTTTGCGGTACACGGGCCTCTCACTGTTGTGGCCTCTCCCGTCACGGAGCACAGGCTCCGGACGCTCAGGCTCAGCATCCATGGCTCAGGGGCCTAGCTGCTCTGCGGCATGTGGGATCTTCCCGGACTGGGGCACAAACCCGTGTCCCCTGCATCGGCAGGCGGACTCTCAACCACTGTGCCACGAGGGAAGCCCCAATGTCCAGCGTTTTTTAAATGGGGGTTTCATTACGTGGGCATGATTGATTGAACGTAGACCTCATGATTGAACAGAATCTCCAACCCCCCATCCTCTCTTCTCTCCCTGGAGGTCAGGCTGTTTTAACACCCCAACCCTCTAATCACAAGTTTGGCTTTTTGTTGACTAGCCCCATCCTGAGTCATCTCATCTCATTAGTATAAACTCAGGTGTGATCCAAGGGGCACTACATAATAAGGACACTTATTTTACTTGGGAAATTCCAAAGATTTAGATTCTCCTTCCCAGGAACCAAGGACAAAGACCAGTCAAATTCTTTGTTATACAACAGTAGGTCTTCTTGAAGTCCCCGGACTCCTAACAGGGGTGCTTCTGGCAGTCCTCTCTTGGTCCATCCATCTTGGCTTGTGGTCCTGATCTCTTCTTGGAAACAGTTCTGAGAATTAGTGTTCCATCTTCCAGGTTCTTCACATCCCATCTTGGGATACATCCATGACCTACCCTTCTTGCTTTTCTACCCCTACGTCCTTTTCATTCCTAAAATCCTGAAAACCTAAATAAAATGAAACACAATAACACAAACTCCACCTACTCTTCTTTTTCCGGTACAACTTAATTGCCCATTAACCCTGGAAGAGGAGGTGGAGTTTCAGGAGATAGCAGTTTCCGTACCTAGAGGGACTGATGGGCAGTCCCTTCTAGAGGGCCTGCACTTCCAGAAGTTCAGGGAGCTAAAGTTTTTGCATTTCTTTCTTCAAGAAAGATAATAAATAAAAAGAAAGCCTTTACACCTCTTTTTAAAAGAGAAAGTCCTAACAGTTCGGGAAAATGCATGTAAACTACTGCTTGACACAGGTGGTAAAGGATTCTTCAAATTCTTTCAAAAATTAGTTCTGAATTTACTTTCAAAATTAAAGTCATTTGGCACAATACTTTGTACTGAATTAGCTCTAATGTGATATTGGCTCATGTATCATTCCTTTGAAATGTATTCTGAAGATTTTATTATCTTCCTATCTTAAGTATCTCAGTGGCCTTTAGGCAAAACCAATGCAAAAAGGCATTAATGATTTCTCAAAACAGATCACATGGATGTAGTTCTACTTATTTTTTAATGTTGTTTTTAAAAGTAGGGGTTGTTTGATTGCTTTAAGTAACCATCTAGAGAGTCATGGTCTTTTGGGTCTTTTGTTGCGACTCTGGACATAATGAAAGAGAATTAAATCACTCCGAAGGATGGATGGAAACTAGCATAAGGATAAGTTGGTTACATGACCATGACAGGCTTCATACTAGAAGTTTTCAGATTCATGATTTTTTAAATCACATTTAATCCATCCTCACAGCAGCTCTTCAAGGTAGATACACCCCAATTTTATAGATCAGAAAATTGAATTTAAGGAGATATTCCATTGACTAATTAATGAGGTAATAAGTGGTAGATACAAGATTCAGTTATTTTTATAATTCAAGCTTATTCCACAATGCCATATGGGTAATTGTTTCCAAAGTGTTCTTTTTTTTTTTTTTAACATCTTTATTGGAGTATAATTGCTTTACCATGTTGTGTTAGTTTCTGCTGTGTAACAAAGTGAATCAGCCATATGTATACATATATCCCCATATCCATTCCCACTTGCACCTCCCCCCAACCCTCCCTATCCCACCCCTCTAGGTGGTCACAAAGCACTGAGCTGATCTCCCTGTGCTATACAGCTGCTTCCCACTAGTTATCTATTTTACATTTGGTAGTGTATATATATCAGTGTTACTCTCTCACTTAGTCCCAGCTTACACTTCCCCCTCCCCATGTCCTCAAGTCCATTCTCTAAGTCTTCGTCTTTATTCCTGTCCTGCCCCTAGCTTCATCAGAACCATTTTTTTTTTTTTAGATTCCATATATATGTGTTAGCATTATATGGTATTTGTTGTTCTCTTTCTGACTTACTTCACTCTGTATGACAGACTCTAGGTCCATCTACTTCACTAAAAATAACTCAATTTTGTTTCTTTTTATGGCTGAGTAATATTCCATTGTATATATGTGCTGACATGTAGGTTGCCATGTCCTGGCTATTGTAAATAGTGCTGCAGTGAACATTGTGGTACATGACTCTTTTTGAATTATGGTTTTTTTCAGGGTATATGCCCCGTAGTGGGATTGCTGGGTCATATGGTAGTTCTATTTTTAGTTTTCTAAGGAGCCTCTGTACTGTTCTCCGTAGTGGCTGTATCAATTTTACATTCCCACCAACAGTCCAAGAGGGTTGCCTTTTCTCCACACCCTCTCCAGCATTTATTGCTTGTAGATTTTTTTATGACGGCCACTCTGACCAGTGTGAGGTGATACCTCATTGTAGTTTTGATTTGCATTTCTCTAATGATTAGTGATGTTGAGCATCCTTTCATGTGTTTGTTGGCAATCTGTATATCTTCTTTGGAGCAATGTCTATTTAGGTCTCCTACCCATTTTTGGATTTGTTTGGATTTGTTTATTTTTCATACTGAGCTGCATGAGCTGCTTGTATATTTTGGAGATTGACCCTTTGTCAGTTGCTTTGTTTGCAAATATTTTCTCCCATTCTGAGGTTGTCTTTTCATCTTGTTTATGGTTTCCTTTGCTTTGTAAAAAATTTAAGTTTCATTAGGTCCCATTTGTTTATTTTTATTTCCATTTCTCTAGGAGGTGGGTCAAAAAGATCTTGCTGGGATTTATGTCATAGACTGTTCTGCCTATGTTTTCCTCTAAGAGATTTATAGTGTCTGACTTTACATTTAGGTCTTTAATCCATTTTGAGTTTATTTTTGTGTATGGTGTTAGGAAGTGTTCTAATTTCATTCTTTTACGTGTAGCTGTCCAGTTTTCCCAGCACCACTTACTGAAGAGGCTGTCTTTTCTCCATCGTATATTCTTGCCTCCTTTATCAAAGATACTGTGACCATATGTGCGTGGGTTTCTCTGTGGCTTTCTATCATGTTCCCTTGATCTATATTTCTATTTTTGTGCCAGTACCATACTGGCTTGATTACTGTAGCTTTGTAGTATACTCTGAAGTCCGGGACTGATTCCTTCAGCTCTGTTTTTCTGCTCAAGATTGCTTTGACTATTCAGGGTCTTTTGTGTTTCCATACAGATTGTGAAATATTTTGTTTTCTGTGAAAAATGCCATTGGTAGTTTGATAGGGATTGCATTGAATCTGTAGATTGCTTTGGGTAGAATAGTCATTTACACAGTGTTGATTCTTCCAATCTAAGAACATGGTATATCTCTCCATCTGTTTGTATCGTCTTTAATTTCTTTCATCAGTGTCTTATTGTTTTCTGCATACAGGTATTTTGTCTTCTTAGGGAGGTTTATTCCTAGGTATTTTATTATTGTTGTAATGGTAAATGGGAGTGTTTCCTTAATATCTCTTTCATATTTTTCATCATTAGTGTATAGGAATGCAGGAGATTTCTGTACATTAATTTTGTATCCTGCTACTCTACCAAATTCATTGATTAGCTCTAGTAGTTTTCTGGTAGCATCTTTAGGATCCTACTTGTACAGTATCATGTCATCTGCAAACAGTGACAGTTTTACTTCTTCTTTTCCCACTTGGATTCCTTTTATTTCTTTTTCTTCTCTGATTGCTGTGGCGAAAACTTCCAAAACTATGTTGAATAATAGTGGTGAGAGTGGGCAACCTTGTCTTGTTCCTGATCTTAGTGGAAATGGTTTCAGTTTTTCACCATTGAGAATGATGTTGGCTGTGGGTTTGTCATATATGGCCTTTATTATGTTGAGGTAGGTTCCCTCTGTGCCTACTTTCTGGAGAGTTTTTATCATAAGTGGGTGTTGAATTTTGTTAAAAGCTTTTTCTGCATCTATTGAGATGATCATATAGTTTTTCTTCTTCAGTTTGTTTATATGGTGTAGCACATTGACTGATTTGCATATATTGAAGAATCCTTGCATTTCTGGGATAAACTCCTCTTGATCATGATGTATGATCCTTTTAATGTGCTGTTGGATTCTGTTTGTTAGTATTTTGTTAAGGATTTTTTGCATCTATGTTCATCATTGATACTGGCCTGTAGTTTTCTTTTTTTGTGACATCTTTGTCTGGTTTTGGTATCAGGGTGATGGTGACCTCATAGAATGAATTTGGGAGTGTTCCCTTCCTCTGCTATATTTTGGAAGAGTTTTAGAAGGGTAGGTGTTAGCTCTTATCTAGATGTTTGATAGAATTCGCCTGTGAAGGCATCTTGTCCTGGGCTTTTGTTTGTTGGAATATTTTTAGTCACAATTTCAATTTCAGTGCTTGTGATTGGTCTGTTTATATTTTCTATTTCTTCCTGGTTCAGTCTTGGAAGGTTGTGCTTTTCTGTGAATTTATCCATTTCTTCCAGGTTGTCCATTTAATTGGCATATAGTTGCTTGTAGTAATTTCTCATGGTTCTTTCTATTTCTGCAGTGTCAGTTGTTACTTCTCCTTTTTCATTTCTAATTCTTTTGATCTGAGTCTTCTCCCTTTTTTTCTTCATGAGTCTGGCTAATGGTTTATCAATTTTGTTTATCTTCTCAAAGAACCAGCTTTTAGTTTTATTGATCTTTGCTATCATTTCCTTCATTTCTTTTTCATTTATTTCTGATCTGATCTTTGTGATTTCTTTCCTTCTGCTAAGTTTGGGGTTATTTTGTTCTTCTTTCTCTAATTGCTTTAGGTGTAAGGTTAGGTTGTTTATTTGAGATTTTTCTTGTTTCTTGAGGTAAGATTGTATTGCTAAAAACTTCCCTCTTAGAACTGCTTTTTCTGCATTCCATAGGTTTTGGGTCATCGTGTTTTCATTGTCATTCATTTCTAGGTATTTTTTGATTTCCTCTTTGACTTCTTCAGTGATCTGTTGGTTGTTTAGTAGCGTATGGTTTCACCTCCACGTGTTTGTATTTTTTACAGATTTTTTTCCCTGTAATTGATATCTAGTCTCATAGCATTGTGGTTGGAAAAGATACTTGAATGATTTCAATGTTCTTAAGTTTACCAAGGCTTGATTTGTGACCCAAGATGTGGTCTATCCTGGAGAATGTTCCATGAGCCCTTGAGAAGAAAGTGTATTCTGTGGTTTTTGAATGGAATGTCCTATAAATATCAATTAAGTCCATCTTGTTTAATGTGTCATTTAAAGGTTGTGTTTCCTTATTAATTTTCATTTTGGATGATCTGTCCATTGGTGATAGTGGCATGTTAAAGTCCCCTAGTGTTACTGTTTTACTGTCGGTTTCCCCTTTTCTGGCTGTTAGCATTTGCCTTTTGTGTTGAGGTGCTCCTATGTTGGGTGCATAAGTATTTTACAATTGTTATATTTTCTTCTTGGATTGATCCCTTGATCATTATGTAGTGTCCTTTGTCTCTTGTAATCGGCTTTATTTTAAAGTCTATTTTGTCTCATATGGGAATTGCTACTCCAGCTTTCTTTTGATTTCCATTTGCATGGAATATCTTTTTCCATCCCCTCATTTTCAGTCTTTATGTGTCCCTAGGTCTCAAGTGGGTCTGTTGTAGACAGCATATATATGGGTCTTGTTCTTGTATCCATTCAGCCAGTTTATGTCTTTTGGTTGGTGCATTTAATCCATTTACATTTAAGGTAATTATTGGTATGTATGTTCCTATTACCATTTTCTTAATTGTTTTGGGTTTGTTATTGTAGGTCTTTTCCTTCTCTTTCCTGCCTAGAGAAGTTCCTTTTGCATTTGTTGTAAAGCTTGTTTGGTAGTTATGAATTCTCTTAGCTTTTGCTTGTCTGTAATGGTTTTAATTTCTCCATCAAATCTGAATGAGATCCTTGCTGGGTAGAGTAATCTTGGTTGTAGGTTTTTCCCTTTCATCACTTTAAATATGTCCTGCCTCTCCCTTCTGGCTTGCAGAGTTTCTGCTGAAAGATCAGCTGTTAACCTTATGGGGATTTCCTTGTATGTTATTTGTTGCTTTTCCCTTGCTGCTTTTAATATTTTTTCTTTGTATTTAATTTTTGATAGTTTGAGTAATATGTGTCTTGGTGTTTTTCTCTTTGGATTTATTCTGTATGGGACTCTGCACTTCTTGGACTTGATTATTTCCTTTCCCATATTAGGGAAGTTTTCAACTATGATCTCTTCAAATATTATCTCAGATGCTTTCTTTTTCTCTTCTTCTTCTGGGACCTTTATAATTCAAATGTTGTTTCGTTAAATATTGTCCCAGAGGTGTCTGAGACTGCCCTCAATTCTTTTCATTCTTCTTTCTTTATTGTGCTCTGTGGTAGTTATTTCCACTATTTTATCTTCCAGGTCACTTGTCAGTTCTTCTGCCTCAGTTATTCTGCTATTGATTCCTTCTAGAGAGTTTTTAATTTCATTTATTTTGTTGTTCATCATTGTTTGTTTGCTCTTTAGTTCTTCTAGGTCCTTGTTAAATGTTTCTTGTATTTTCTCCGTTCTGTTTCCAGGATTTCGGATCATCTTTACTATCATTACTCTGAACTCTTTTTCAGGTAGACTGCGTATTTCTTCTTCCTTTGTTTGGTCTGGTGGGTTTTTACCTTGCTCCTTCATTTGCTATGTATTTCCCTATCTTCTCATTTCTTTAAAGTTACTGTGTATGGGGTTTCTTTTCACAGGCTGCAGGTTCATAGTTCCCGTTGTTTTTGGTGTCTGTCCCTACTGGGTGAGGTTGGTTGAGTGGCTTGTGTAGGCTTCCTGGTGGAGGGGACTGGTACCTGTGTTCTGGTGAGTGGGTCTGGATCTTGTCTTTCTGGTGGGCAGGGCTGCATCCAGTGGTGTGTTTTGGGGTGTCTGAAAACTGAGTAAGATTTTAGGCAGCCTCTCTGCTAATGGGTGGGGTTGTGTTTCTGTCTTGCTAGTTGTTTGGCATGGGGCATCCAGCACTGGAGTTTGCTGGCTGTTGGGTGCAGCTGGGACCTCGTGTTTAGATGGAGATCTCTGGGAGGGCCCTTGCTGATTGATATTACTTGGGGTTGGGAGGTCTCTGGTGGTCCAATGTCCTGAACTCAGTTCTCCCACCTCAGAGGCTCAGGCCTGACACCAGACCGGACCACCAGGAGCCTGTCAGCCACATGGCTCAGAAGAAAAGGGAGAAAAAAAGAAAGAAAAAGAAATTAAAAAAATATTATTAAAGTAAAAAAAAGAGAAGAGAGCAACCAAACCAGTAAACAAATCCACTAATGATAACAAGTGCTATTCATTAAATTAAGATAAACATAAAAATCAGGAACAAATTAGTCACAGACAGCAAACCCCAAGTCTACAGTTGCTCCCAAAGTCCACCGCCACAGTTACGGGACAGTTCGTTGTCTATCCAGGTATTCCACAGATGCAGGGTACATCAAGTTGATTGTGGGGATTTAATCCGCTGCTCCTGAGGCTGCCCGGAGAATTCCCTTTCTCTTCTTTGTTGGCACAGCTCCTGTGGTTTATCTTTGGTTTTGGCCCCACCTCTACGTGTAGGTCACCCTTAGGCATCTGTTCCCGCCCAGACAGGAGAGGGTTAAAGCAGCAGCTGATTAGGGGGCTCTTGCTCATTCAGGCCAGGGGGAGGGAGTTATGATTGGAATGTGGGGCGAGTCTGTGGCGGCAGAGGCTGGCGTGAAATTGCAACAGCCTGGGGTGCGCCGTGTGTTCTCCCGGGGAAGTTGTCCCTGGATCATGGGACCTTGGCAGTGGCGTGCTGCACAGACTCTTGGGAGGTGGGGCAGCGGTGTGGATAGTGACCTGTGGTTGCACACAGGATTCTTGGCGGCTGCAGAAGCAGCGTTAGTGTTTCTTGCCCGTCTCTGGGGTCTGAGCTGATAGCTGCAGCTCACGCCAGTCTCTGAAGCTCGTTTAGGCGGTGCTCTGTATCCCCTCTCCTCGCGCATCCCAAGACAATGGTCTCTTTCCTCTTAGGTAGGTCCAGACTTTTTCCCGGACTCCCTCCTGGCTAGCTGTGGTGCACTAGCCCCCTTGGCTGTGTTCACGCAGCCAACCCCAGTCCTCTCCCTGGGATCTGACCTCCGAAGCCCGAGCCTCAGCTCCCAGCCCCCACTGCCCCGGCGGGTGAGCAGACAAGCATCTCAGGCTGGTGAGGGCTGGTCGGCACCAATCTTCTGTGTGGGAATCTCTCTGCTTTGCCCTCCGCACCCCTGTTGCTGCGCTCTCCTCCGTGGCTCCGAAGCTTCCCCCCTCTGCCCCCCTGCCCTGTTTCCTCCAGTGAAGGGGCTTCCTCGTGTGTGGAAACCTTTCCTTCTTCACAGCTCCCTCCCAGAGGTGCAGGTCCCATCCCTATTCTTTTGTCTCTGTTTTTTTCTTTTTTGTCTTGCTGTACCCAGGGTATTTTCTTGCCTTTTGGGAAGTCTGAGGTCTTTTGCCAGCCTTCAGTAGGTGTTCTGTAGGAGTTGTTCAACATGTAGATGTATTTGTGGGGAGGAGGGTGATCTCCACATCTTACTCCTCCGCCATCTTGAAGGTCCACCTTCCAAAGTAGTGTATTCAACATATACTTACAGTTACCCCTCAATTCTCAGTTTGTAAGTTTGCAAAGCATTGTTCTCATTAACGCAGGATCAAGGTATATTCCCAGCAGATTATTAAAGGTAAGCTATCTACTAGGTTCATTCTTTCAGTGCATTTTTCCTGAGTAGCTTCTATGTGCCAAGCCACTGAGAGAAATGAGGTTGGCATACACGAATTATTCTCATTATTTTGTGCATTCAACAAACACTGAATCACATCGTTCTATAATATTGAATGGCAAAGATGGTTAAAAGTCATGACAGACTAATTTGACGTTTTGAAATCCTCTAAATCATGAAATAAAAAGAATGATTTATTCTGTCATTAGGTCTTAGAGATTTAAAACCACTATTTGGAATCTTTCGTTTGAATTGATGTTATTTAACTGATTTTATTTACTTATTTTGTAATTTCATGAGCTTTCACGTTTTTATCTTGAGTGATCATGCCAGGCAGATCCCAAATTCAGAAGTTGTAGTGCATTTGACAGCACTTACAACAACTAATAATCAGGTTCACTGACAGTGATCCGGTTTCATCAGGTACTGTAATTGCAGATTATACTCTTCATGGTTTCTTCATTGTGTGAATAGTAAGTGTATGAAATCTTGAGTCAACATTTTCTTTTCTGTTGCATAAACAGTGCTGAAAGCTTAATGATCAGCTGAAGAAGAGGCGTAATGAATAGTTGCAGCATTGTTCATTAAGCACCGTGGTGGCTCTTTCTTTGCCATCATTTCATCTGTGCTTGAGTTTTGCATTTCCTTCTAGTCTGTCATTTTCCTTGAGTATTGGACACTCCTCCTGAGGTAAGTGCAGTGACACACGTAGAGCTTCTATCATATGACATTGGAAATGTCTCTTCTCCTTGAGCTCACTTTATTTGGAGAGACTATTCTTTTGAGGATGGTAAATTTGCAGAAAGTGACTCATCCAATCAAGTTATAATAGTTCCTTTTTTTTTTAGGTATATGTGGACTTTTGGATAATAAAACACTGAGCTGCTTTTCTGTAAATTAAGAGTAAAATTTTAAGTGAATTGGAATTGAGATTTGCAGCTTTTTGCTCAATTGATTTTAGGTCACTGTAATACATTTTGTAATTTTGTTTCCACCTTTATATACTTTGTGTTATAAATCTTGAAAAACATGCTCTCTTTCTATTTGTTGAGTTAAATCACTAAGTTACTGAAATGTTAACATATGCAATTATTTGGTCTTGTCTATAGCAGCCTGTTGTGACAGTGTGCTATTCATATCTTTCCAGGCCAAGCCTCAATTAGGTGCTAACTTAGTAAGATGTCTTACTCAAAAAATGGATTCCAGAAGAAATGATGCAGTTAATAGAAATACCTTTTATTTCAACCGAAATATTTAAACCATGGCTGTTTATTATATTATGCTCTCTTTTAAAGCTTTGGAATTTGGTAAAGGAAAAGATTCTCAGAGACTACTGTTGAAATTGTGAAGTGTGCTTGGCTTAAAGTATAGAGGAAAATTTCTAAATAATTGGGAGTTAGCTTCTTTATGTTGTTCTTCAGAAAGCATGAGCTTCTTTGGAACAGAGTTTAATTATCTGTAAATAAGAATTAGTTAGGCAGGGTGTTCCCATGCTCCCTTAGGTGTTAATATGTCATTTTGGGGAAAAATAACTCAATGGAGTTATATTCATTCTCTGAATAATTTGTGATGAATAATTCCCTAAGCAACATTAGAAGCCACCAGATGATAACTTTTTTTTTAATTTGCAAAACATATTTATTGTATTAGGATGACAAGTGAGTTAAGAAAAGATAGATTTTATTAACTGAGAACCTTTAGAATTAGGCTATATTTACGTGAGTTTAACTGCCATACTTTGTTATAATAGCTAAAGTAGCCTGTTTGTCATCTGTGATCTATTTCAGGGAAACAAAAAAAATCTGTTGGTTAAATCTTCCCCTCCCCATCTTTGTTTTCTGTTTTCATACATTCTTGATAGAAGGATTACCTGCTCAAAAGAGTTGGAATTATTTTGGACCTCTTGCTTATTCAAGAAATAGACTTTTACATAAATTAGAATTTTAAAATCAGAGGCATTATCATAATCATCCATGAAATATTGATGTCCTGAAAATAAATGAAACCGTATGCCACACTTCTAAAAGTCACCAAATCCCAAATTTTTACCTAAAAAGATAGATTTTTTTAGTCCTCGGTCTCCACAAACTCCTAATTTTGTTTCTTAACTGCATTTATTGTGTAATATTTCATTTTTTTCCCCCAATGGTTAACCACTCTTCACAATAAGTTTTTAAAATTCCAGCCTATGACATAGCTCATGTTCTCTTCATATGTCGGTTTGGGCAGGGCAGCACAGCATGGAATACTTTAAGTGTATTGAAATGATTTGTAGATTCTTTTTCTGCATTTGTGGGTGCCTGTTTCCAAGGTAAATTGAGAAATAAAGGAAAATAGGGAAAAGAGAAAGGAAAGCAGGAAGGAGTGAAGTAGGAAAATAAAGAAAAAGAGAAAGAAGGAAAAGAAAAAGGACATGACAGAAGACAGGGAGGAAAAGAAATTAAGGGAGACAGGACAGTGATGCTAAAGGCTCAGAAGTTTTCTTTTGCCAGTATATTTATATTTATGACAGACGGCGTTTTCATTTACCTTTGAATCCTTTCCCTCTAAAAATGAAGATATTTTCAACTGAGGCAGTTTAAAAATTCTGTCATTTTATTTGAAATACATAATACTCTATGAGTAGGTGTTTTTGAGTTAAAATAATATTGTATTCAAAGGATTTGCAATGTTCAGCTGCAATCTAAAATAAAGGTAGTTTTATTTTTACCTTAAAATGCTTATGTTTAATGTTGTTTTCATTGTGGTCTCCTTTTGGATTAGTCAAATAGCAAGCACAGTTTTTTCATTTCACAGTCACCGAATCATAAACAGCCCCTTCCCCCCATCACCTTCCTTCACTCACCCAATTTTCTCCATTAAGAGAGATTTAAAACAACAACAGTGAAAAACCAAAAAACCAGATCATGTTATTTTTTCCTGAAGCCCTCTGGTGACTTCTTATCATACTTGGGATAAAATCTAAACTCTGTGCCCACTCTACAAGCTCCTATTTCATGTGTCCTCTGATGACATCTGTGAACTTTCTTCTACAAAGAGCCATGCTTGCCTATTACTTGACCTACAGGGTATGTTCTGCTCAGGATGTCGACTTGTTGTTCCTTTTGCGTGGGCCACTCTTCCCTCAGACCTTTTCTCACTTCATTCAATCCCTGCTGTAGTACACCTCCTCTGAGGAGCTTTCCTGACCAATGTATCTAAAATAAATTCCCTTTGCCTTCCCCTGCAGTCACTCTTTAACTTCTCAGTTTACCTGGCTTTTTCTTCATAACCCTTTTCAATACCTGAACATATATATATACGATATATATACACTATATATATATATATATATATAGTGTATATATATATATATATATATATATATACACTATATATATACACACACACACACATTTGTTGTATAGCTGCATGTGTGTGTGTGCGTTGAGTGTGGGTGTGTGTGTGTACCACTTGCTCGATTAAAATGTCACCTCTCTGAGGACAGGAATTGGGTCTGCCTTACTTACTGCCATATTCCCATGTGTACAGTAGTGGGCTGTTTCAGTTATGGTACCGTTCTTTGTTCACAGGATAAGTGAGTAGACATTGATGGAAGAAGATTAATTATAGTTCCTTGTGTTAAGGGGAGAAAGTGAATTATTCTCCTTGGGACCTGGAAAAGGTTTGAAATTGGAGCTGACATTTAATTAGATGTCAAAAGATTGGTTTGGCACTGACTGGGAAGAGAAGTAGAGAAGGTAATTCCACTTAGAACAGCTTGGGTGACATCTCTGAGTTGGGAAAGAGTATGGAGAATTCACCAAAGAGTGAACTGAACTTTTATTGGGACATTCCAACACAATAGTTGCATAAGGTCAACCAGAATGAGGTGGGTCTGGAGAGGAACCGAGAGTTAGATTTGGAAGGAGTTCATAAAGCTTACTAGGCATGATCAACTTTGTGTATGGTAAATGTGTTCAGACAACTCTGAAAGACGGATTGGAGGGCGGCAGAAATGGAATCAGGAAGTCCAGAAACAGGGTTTATTCAGTAGTCCATGTAAGTGGGAATAGAGAATCAGGGTTGACTTGCAATAAGAAATACAAGAGAAGCCCTGTGTCAGTTGAGATTTGTTTAAGCTGACTAAGGTTGTTATTTTGGCTCTGCTTCATAAGTGGGTTGGAGACTTGGGCTCTCTGTAGCTCACGACTCTTCTGTAGTCACAGGAGGGACTTGGTGTTCATGGTCCAAGATGGTTACTAGTGCTGTGACCACCATTTCTGCTCTAGTCAGGGTAGGGTCAAAAAATTGGGGATAAAGCTGGCATGCTTATTCTTTTTTTTTTTTAATGTAGTAAAAACATGTAACATAAAATTTACAGTCTTAATCAGCTTTAGGTATACAGCACAGTGGTATTAACTACATGCACTTTATTGTACAACAGGTCTCTAGAAATTTTCCATCTTGCAAAACTGAACAATACCCTCTGAACAACTTGCCATTTTCCTCTTCCTCCAGCCATTGGCAACCACTGTTCTACTTTCTGTTTCTGAGTTTGACTACTTTAGATACCTCATGTAAGTGAAATCATGCAGTATTTGTCTTTTTGTGATGGGCTTAGTTCACTTAGCATAGTGTCCTCAAAATTCGTGTATACTGTAACACATGACAAGATCCTTCTTCTTAAGGCTGAATGATAGTCCTTTGTATATTTTCTACCACATATCCTTTATCTAATTTGTCTACTGAGGAACATTTAGCTTGCTTCCAACTTTTGGCTTTTGTGAATAGTTTTGCAATGAACAGAGATGTGCAAATATGATTTTGAGATCCCGTTTTCAGTTCAGTATACGTATTCAGAAGTGAGTTGCTGGGTCATATGGTAATTCTTATTTTTAATTTTTTAAGGATTCTTTATACTGTTTTCCATAACAGCTGCACCATTTTACATTCCCACCAATGGTGCACAAGGGTTCTAATTTCTCCACATTTTCACCAACAGTTGTTATTTTCTTATTTGTTTCTTTTTCTTTCTTTCTTTTCTTCCAAATAATGGCCATCCTAACAGGCTTTAGGTGATAGCTCATTTTGGTTTTAATTTGCCTTTCTCTGATGAGTAGTGATTGAGCATCTGTTCATGTGCTTTTGGGCATTCATATATTTTCTTCAGTGAATGGTTATTCAAGTCCTTTGGCCATTTAAAAAACTGGGTTATTGAGTTATTTTGTTTGTTTGTTTTTCAGGTGTATAGCAAAGTGATTCAGTTTGCTTGTTTGTTTTGAGTTGTAGGAGTTCTTTATATATTCTGGATATTAATTCCTTATCTGATATGTGGTTTGCAAACATCCTCTCCTATTCCACAGGTTGCCTTTTCACTCTGTTGATTGTTTCCTTCACTGTGCAAAAGTTTTTAAATTTAATGCAGTTCGTTTGTCTATTTTTGCCTTTGTTGCTTCTTGTGCTTTTGCTGTCATGTCCAGAAAATCATTGCCAAATCCAATGTCATGAAACTTTCTCCCCTATGTTTTCTTTTAGGAGTTTTATAGTTTCTGAATTTAATTAAGTCTGTGGTCCGTTTTGAATTAATTTTTGTATACGATGTAAGGTAATGGTCCACATTTACTCTTTTGCATGTGGTTATCCAGTTGACCCAACATCATTTGTTGAAAAGAGATTGTTTTTCCCTCCTTATGTAGCCTTGACACCCTTGTCTAAGATCGTTTGACCATATATGAAAGGGTTTATTTCTGGGCTCTCTATTCCATTTTAGTGGCCTATGTGTCTTCCTTTATGCTAGTACCATACTGTTTTGATTATTGTAGCTTTGTAGTATGTTTGAAATCAGGACTATGTGGCTTCTGGCTTTGCTTTTCTTTCTCAAGATTATCTTGGTGATTCATGATACTTTGAAATTCCATATGGATTTTAGGATATTTTTTCTACTTCTTTAAAAAAAAGCCATTTGGATTTTGATAGGAATTGTATTGAATTTGTAGGTTGTTTTTGGGTAGTATGGACATTTTAACAATATTAAGGCTTATAATTCATGAACATGGGATATTATTCCTTTTTTGTGTGTCTTTAATTTTTTTACTGGTGTTCTTTGTTTTCAGTGTACAAGTCTTTTGCCTCCTTGGTTAAGTTTATTCTTAAGTATTTTTTTTGTTTTGATTTTATTATAAATGGGATTATTTTCTTAATTTGCTTTTCCAGTCATTTGTTGTTAATGTATAGAAATGCAATTGATTTTTTGTAGAATCTATATCCTGCAACTTTCCTTTATTCTAACATTTGGTGGAATCTTTCTACATATAAGATTATTTCATCTGTGAACAGAGGTAATTTTACTTCTTCTGTGCCATTTTAGATGCCCTTCTATTTTCTTTTTCTTTTTAATTACTCTGGCTAGGACTTCCAGTACTACATTGAGTAGAATTGGTGAGAGTGGGCATCCTTGCATTGTTCCTGGTCTTAAAAGGAAAACTTTCAAGTTTTACTATTGAGCATGTTGTTAGCTGTGGTCTTTTCATATATGGCTTTTATTATGTAGAGATAATGTGCTTCTATTCCTATTTTTTTCTCTCTTAATTGAGATGATCATGTGGTTTTTGTCCTTCATTCTGTAAATGTGGTGTATTACCTTGACTGATTTTCATATATTGAACCGTCCTTGCATTTCAGGAATAAACCCACTTGGTCATGGTGTATAATCTTTTTAATGTACTGTTGAATTCAGTTTGCTAGTATTTTCTGATGATTTATTAGTGATATTGATGTGTAGTTTTCTTTTTTTTAAGTATTTTTTTTAAATTTATGATCTAGTAAGCACTGTTGCATTTATTAATTTATTTATTTTTGGCTGTGTTGGGTCTTCGTTTCTGTGCGAGGGCTTTCTCTAGTTGCGGCAAGTGGGGGCCACTCTTCATTGCAGTGCGCAGGCCTCTCACTATTGCAGCCTCTCTTGTTGTGGAGCACAGGCTCCAGACGTGCAGGCTCAGTAGTTGTGGCTCACGGGCCCAGTTGCTCTGCGGCATGTGGGATCTTCCCAGACCAGGGCTCGAACTCGTGTCCCCTGCATTAGCAGGCAGATTCTCAACCACTGCGCCACCAGGGAAGCCCTGTAGTTTCCTTAAGTAGTATCTTTGGGTTTATTCTCAGGCAAATGCTGGCCTTTTCCATTTGAATTTGGAAGTGTTCCCTCTTCCATTTTTTGAAAGAGTTTGAGAAGGATTGGTATGTATTCTTTAAATATTTTGTGCAGTTCTCCAGTGAAACCATCTGGTTCTGGGCTTTTCTTTGTTGGGAGGTTTTTGATTACTGATTTAATCTCCTTAGTAGTTATAGGTCTTTTTAGATATTCTATTTCTTCATGATTCAGTCTTTGTCAATTGTAGGATTCTAGGAATTTATCACTTTCTTCTAGGTTTTTCAAATTGTTGATGTGTAATTGTTCATAGTAGTCTTTTAAGATCCTTTTTATTTCTGTGGCATCAGTTGTAATGTTTCCTCTCTCATTGCTGATTTTTGATATTTGAGTCCTCTCTTTTTTCTTAATCTTGCTAACAGTTTGTCTATTTTGTTTATCTTTTCAGAAAACCCACTCTTAGTTTTGTTGATGTTTTCCAATTCTCTATTTCATTGATTTCTATCTAATCTTTTATTATTTCTTTCCTTCAGCTGACTTTGGGTCTAGTTCTTTTTTTTCTAGTTCTCTGAGATATCAAGTTAGGTTGTTGATTTGAGATCTTTCTTATATTTTAATGTAGGCATTTACTGTTGTCAACTCTCCTCTTAGTATTGCTGTTGTTTTATCCCATTTTCATTTTCATTTGTCTCAAGATATCTTCTAATTTCCCTTGTGATTTCTTTTTTGGCCCATTGGGAGTTCAAGAGGATGTTGTTTAGATTCCATATATTTGTGAATTTTCCAGTTTTCTTTTTGCTATTGATTCTTAGTTTCATTCCATTGTGGTTAGAAAAGATACTTGCTAGTTGGATATTAAATGTTTTAAGACCTGTTTTGTAACTTACCGTGTGATTTATCCTGGAGAATGTTCCATGTCCATTTGAGAAGACTGTGTATTCTGCTGTTGTTGGATGGAGTGTTCTGTATATTCTTTCAGGTCTAATTGGTCTATAGTGTTGTTCATATCTTCTGTTTTCTTATTTATCTGTTTGATTATTTTTGAGTTTTCTTTTAAAGAAAGTTCCCAGAAGCTGCTTGAAGTTCACTAGCCTGTTCTCATTCATTCTCCTTGGTCATGTCTAGCTGCAAAGAGGCTTGAGGGTAGTTCAATTCTGGTTGTCTACGTGCATATGTAAAGATTATATTACTGTGATAAAATTGGTCAGTGGATATTAGAGGGCATATAGCGGACTGTCTAAAATATTAGATCAGAATCTGATTTTTTAAGGTGCTGAATCTATGTTTTACCACATCTTAATTCTGACAAGGCTTCTCATTTTATTAATGAAGGAAGCTCTGAAGCCCTCCCTTGTGTGTCTGTGATATATGAGCTTTTACCTTCTCATTTATGAAGTTACAATAGATATATAATTCGTACCTTTTTATGTGTTCTCTAAGAAGCACAGTAGAAATAAAATGGAGCTTTAAAAGTTTAAAATGATGCTGCAGGGAATCCAAGATGAAAAAGATATACAATGCCAGATTACTTCCACCCATGTTGTTACATACCTTATTAACAGCATGCACAAGAGACAATTCTATTTCTAGATTTTACTGCCCCACTGCATAATTTTTACTTGTGACTACCAAAGAATATGAAATATGAAGATAGTCTGTTGGGAGACATTATGCGTCTATGCCATTAAGTCTCACCACTGAAAATTGTGCTTATTAATCACTTCTCCATTGCTAAAAATTGATAACAGGTAAGATTAAAAGAAATTTTAGTGAGATAATTTTGTAGTTTGGTGCCTAACTTGAAATTCGCATTTCAAGGCAACTTATATTGCTATCTATATGTTCATATATTAATTTTAGAAAAAATACTATGAACAAAAACTGTAGATGTATAAAGTGGTTCTGATCACACCATTGGAGGACTGGAATAAACATTAAAGTCTTTCTTATACCTGGCTATGTGGTCATTTTAAAATCATCATATTTATTTATGCCAATTTTGTGAAATTGGTATAATTTAAAGAAGAGAAAAAAATGAGCTTTAGAGAAATTACAACAGTGAGTGATAGAACCTGCTTTTCTTATCAGTGTATACAGTTTTTTTTCACAGTATACTTTGTAGTTCTGGGACATTCTAGAGAAACCTCTCCAGGGTCAACACAGGGTATATTTTTGGGGCTTGAGAAGAGAGGTAAATAGACTTTCTGGGGGCCAGATTGTGGGATATCCAACCTCCTGCAACCATAGAGTTTGGGCTTGATATTTTTATATATTGGACTCCTGCATTAGCTTTTTTTTTTTTTTTTTTTTTGCTGTACGCGGGCCTCTCACTGCTGTGGCCTCTCCCGTTGTGGAGCACAGGCTCCGGACGCGCAGGCTCAGTGGCCATGGCTCACGGGCCCAGCCGCTCCACGGCATGTGGGATCTTCCCGGACTGGGGCACGAACCCTCGTCCCCTGCATTGGCAGGCAGACTCTCAACCACTGCACCACCAGGGAAGCCCCTGCATTAGCTTTTCCCTGAAAAAAATATTGGTTTTGAGGCCAAAAGAACCGCTACACTAAATCATGCTGCGTTTAAGTTTCCTCCAACAGAAGATCACATTTCAGAAGTCATTTCATCAAAGTTTAGCTCTTTCTTATCCCTCCCCTCTCCACCACTTCTTTGCAGACCCCAAATTTCATGATTTATTCCTGTACTTTAAAATATATGTTTAGTGGTGGAAGATTTATCTTTGCACAGATGAATAATTTAGAGGATAGAATTTCCCTGAAATTAGTTTACAAAGTGAAGACTCTGACCCCAGGATTGAAATTTCTAGAGCATTAAAGATGTTTGTGCTGTTTCCTTTACATATCAGGAATGTGGTTGGGTTTCAGTGCTTCATTGTGAACACAATCTTAGAAAAAAGAAGTGGAATGCATGAACCAGCAGAAAAGGCACATTATATACTTCAGATGCTACCTCTTTTCCAAAAAGATTTGTAGTCCTCAGCTTTTGCTTTGAGTAGGACTCATTACACCAACTCTCTCCTTAAGTATTTTTTTTTTGTGGGGGTGGGGGTGGGGATGTGATTAACTCAATCACTTACTGCAGAGTTTTTTATTAATTTTTTTTCATTTATACAGGTGACATTGATTCATTTTTTTAAAATCTGTGTTTATATACAGCATGTGTTGTATCTCATTTTGTTTTTCTCTTTAAGTTTTAAATGTAAATTGCATCCAAAATAATATACCCCTCTATAATTTGGTGGAGAAAAAAAAACTGTCATCAGTTGCTGACTAGTGACATTTTCCTTGAAATTTCCATTTTTCTTATAAACCTTAGGATATATCTTAAACTAAGTAGATGTTTAAGTCATGAAGACAAAGATCCATGAAGTTCCCAAATTCTCTACTGAGTTAATACCAAGCCTCTTAGCTGCTCTCAACCTATCACTCTAGTTTCATACTCTCACTCAGCTTATGTTTTTGTTAATTGCATTTGGGTACCTTTATATATACAGCAGGTGAACCCTTTTATAAATTTATTTATTTATTTATTTATTGGCTGCCATAGGTCTTTGTTGCTGTGCGGGGGCTTTCTCTAGTTGCGGCGAGCAGGAGCTACTCCTTGTTGCAGTGAACAGGCTTCTCATTGTCGTGGCTTCTCTTGCTGTGGAGCACGGGCTCTAGGCACGCGGGCTTCAGCAGTTGTGGTGCACGGGCTTAGTTCCTCTGCGGCATGTTGGGTCTTCCTGGCCCAGTGCTCAAACCCATGTCCACTGCATTGGCAGGCGGATTCTTAACCACTGCTCCACCAGGGAAACTCCTGAACCCTTTTAATATAAACCTTGAGACCAGCAATAGTTGTCTCCAGACAGCTAGTGCATGGTGAATTCATTATGATATAATTATCAAATATAAATAATACACATGATTTTTTGATTAGTCTTTTGAGGGTTAATAAAGACTCTACAAACATTAACATCAATCAAATCAGTTTTTTAGAATATTAAAATGAGATTCTTCTAAATAAGAATGGCTTTCTATTTGCCATTTTGTGATTTCTCCCTATAACATTGATATTTTAGTATGACATCATTACCCTTATCACATGGGCATATTTTCTACTTCCTGCCTCCTATTTCATTGATTATAGAATTAGTTGTATTAAATTTTTGGCTGGCATGTGCCATCCTTAAAAATCTCTGGCTTCTCATTTATCCATGCTTCTGGAAAGCATCTCTTGAAACAGTCTCTTCCAATTTCCCACTAACATGCCCACTAAAAAAGACATAGACAAAGAGGAACCCATATGGCAAGAGGAACTGCCATCTCGTTTCTGCCTCATACCAACAGGCAACCCAGTGCCTGTATCTGAAAGGGGTGGATGTAAAGCCAGTCTGCCCAGGTTGAGAATAAAACAGAAGTGATTTAACCTTGATATGAACCAGAAAGTTTTGATAAGACTATTCTGAAAAAGGAAGAAAAACATTTCAGGCCCCTCTTATTGTTTACTTCCTGGTTCAGAGGCCCAAATCTTCACCAACTAGAAAACAGAGCATCTTTCTATTATAAAGCAGTAACTTTTGTTGTAGCTTAACATAGTATTCTGTTACTGATGATTTTTTTCCTTACGTTTACTCATGGATTGCACCTCCATGATGAGAGTTGGGTGCCCTGAAGAGGAATGGAAACTGATGATGACCTAGCTCACCATGACGAGTGTAGTCTCCACAGATCGGGGCTAAGACAGGTAGAACCAGGGTGCAACTGGGTGTGCTGAGACCATCATGCTCCTGTTCCACCTCAGCCCAGCAGGACCTCAGTGGGTGCATGGCTTCTGTTCACCAGACACAGCTTGTGATGTCCACTTGTTTTTGACCTGAGAAGGGGATTTAACAGTCACTCAAAGGGAAGTAAGCAGAGATAAGAAAATCCATATGCCATGCCTATGGGTAAGCACCAGACAGGACAGCATTGGACCTGTAATATACATAGGCTTGCAGAGTGCTGGCAATCTATATATTTGGAGGAAGAGTATACTTCTGATACGCTAGGGATAAACTAAAATAAAAATGTAAAAAGTAATTATGTAGCTATAAGAGAATTTTAAAAAAACCATGTAATAATATCCAAAGTCTCAAGAAATATACCACCATATCCCCTTTTTGAAAGAATAAAATAAACATTAATATGACTTCCTGAAAAAAGTGAAATCAAGTGCCAGGCCTCATCATCCCCTCTCTCCCTCTCTCAACCATGTGGCTGACAGGGTCTTGGTGCTCTGGCCATGTGTTAGGCCTGAGCCTCTTAGGTGGGAGAGCTGAGTTCAGGACATTGGACTGCCAGAGACCTTCCGGCCCCATGTAACATCAAACGACTAGAGCTCTCCCAGAGATCTCCATCTCAATGCTAAGACACAGCTCCACTCAACAACCAGCAAGCTACAGTGCCGGACACCCCATACCAAACAACTAGCAAGACAGGAAAACAACCCCAGCCATTGTCAGAGAGGCTGCCTTAAATCATAATAAGTTCACAGACACCCCAAAACACACCACTGGACACGGTCCTGCCCACCAGAGGGACAAGATCCAGCCTCATTCCTTCTGATTCTCTAGAAGGAATCAATAACAGAATAACTGAAGCAGAAGTTCAGATAAGTAACCCGGAAGATAAAATAGTGGAAATAACTACTGCAGAGCAGAATAAAGAAAAAGGAATGAAAGGAATTGAGGACAGTCTTAGAGACCTCTGGGACAACATTAAACACAGCAACATTCGAATTATAGGGGTCCCAGAAGAAGAAGAGAAAAGAAAGGGACTGAGAAAATATTTGAAGAGATAATAGTTGAAAACGTCCCTAATATGGGAAAGGAAGTAGTCAATCAAGTCCAGGAAGTGCAGAGAGTCCCATACAGGATAAATCCAGGAGAAACACTCCAAGACACATATTAATCAAACTATCAAAAATTAAATACAAAGAAAAAATATTAAAAGCAGCAAGGGAAAAGCAACAAGTAACATACAAGGGAATCCCCATAAAGTTAACAGCTGAGGCAGGACATATTTAAAGTGATAAAAGGGAAGGGCCTACAACCAAGATTACCCAGCAAGGATCTCATTCAGATTTGACGGAGCAATTAAAACCTTTACAGACAAGCAAAGGCTAAGAGAATTCAGCACCACCTAACAAGCTTTACAACAAATGCTAAAGGAACTTCTCTAGGCAGGAAACACAAGAGAAGGAAAAGACCTACAATAACAAGCCCCAAACAATTAAGAAAATGGTAATAGGAACGTACATATAGTACATGCATACATACAATTCAAATATCAGACAAAATAGACTTTAAAATAAAGACTATTACAGGAGACAAAGAAGGACACTACATAGTGATCAAGGGATCAATCCAAGAAGAAGATATAACAATTGTAAATATTTATGTATCCAACATAGGAGCACCTCAGTACATAAGGCAAATGCTAACAGCCAGAAAAGGGGAAATCGACAGCAACATAATCATAGTAGGGGAATTTAACACCCCACTTTCACCAATGGACAGATCATCCAAAATGAAAATAAATAAGGAAACACAAGCTTTAAATGATACATTAAACAAGATGGACTTAATTTATATTTATAGGACATTCCATCAAAAAACAGCAGATTAAACTTTCTTTTCAAGTGCTCATGGAACATTCTCCAGGATAGATTATATCTTGGGTCACAAATCAAGCCTTGGCAAATTTAAGAAAATTGAAATCGTATCAAGTATCTTTTCCGACCACAATGCTTTGAGACTAGATATCAATTACAGGAAGAAAATGTGTAAAAAAATACAAACACATGGAGGCTAAGCAATACACTACTAAATAACCAAGAGATCACTGAAGAAATCAAAGAGGAAATCAAAAAATACCTGGAAACAAATGACAATGAAAACATGAAGACCCAAAACCTATGGGATGCAGCAAAAGCAGTTCTAAGAGGGAAGTTTATAGCAATACAATCCTACCTCAAGAAACAAGAAACACCTCAAATAAACAACCTAACCTTACACCTAAAGCAATTAGAGAAAGAAGAACAAAAAACTCCTAAAGTTAGCAGAAGGAAAGAAATCATAAAAATCAGATCAGAAATAAATGAAAAAGAAATGAAGGAAATGATAGCAAAGATCAATAAAACTAAAAGCTGGTTCTTTGAGAGGATAAAAATAATTGATAAACCATTAGCCAGACTCATCAAGAAAAAAAGGGAGAAGACTCCGATCAAGAGAATTAGAAATGAAAAAGGAGAAGTAACAACTGACACTGCAGAAATACAAAGAACCATGAGAGATTACTACAAGCAACTATATGCCAATAAAATGGACAACCTGGAAGAAATGGACAAATTCATAGAAAAGCACAACCTTCTGAGACTGAACCAGGAAGAAATAGAAAATATGAACAGACCAATCACAAGCACTGAAATTGAAACTGTGATTAAAAATCTTTCAACAAACAAAAGCCCAGGACCAAATGGCTGCACAGGCAAATTCTGTCAAAGATTTAGAGAACAGTTAATACCTATCCTTCTCAAACTCTTCCAAAATACAGCAGAGAGAGGAACACTCCCAAACTCATTCTGCGAGGCCACCATCACCCTGATACCAAAACCAGACAAAGATGTCTACATCTTTGTAGAAAACTACAGGCCAGTATCAATGATGAACATAGATGCAAAATATCCTTAACAAAATACTAGCAAACAGAATCCAACAGCACATTAAAAGGATCATACACCAGATCAAGTGGGGTTTATCCTAGGAATGCAAGGATTCTTCAATATATGCAAATCAATCAATGTGATAAACCATATTAACAAATGGAAAGAGAAAAACCATATGATCATCTCAATAGATGCAGAAAAAGCTTTTGACACAATTCAACACCCATTTATGATAAAAACCCTCCAGAAAGTAGGCAGAGAGGGAACCTACCTCAACATAATAAAGGCCATATATGACAGACCCACAGCCAACATCATTCTCAATGGTGCAAAACTGAAACCATTTCACCTAAGATCAGGAACAAGACAAGGTTGCCCACTCTCACCACTGTTATTCCACATAGTTTTGGAAGTTTTCGCCACAGCAATCAGAGAAGAAAAAGAAATAAAAAGGAATCCAAATCGGAAAAGAAGTAAAACTGTCACTGTTTGCAGATGACATGATACTGTACAAGGAGAATCCTAAAGATGCTACCAGAAAACTACTAGAGCTAATCAATGAATTTGGTAAAGTAGCAGGATACAAAATTAATGCACAGAAACTCTTGCATTGCTCTACAATAGTGATGAAAAATCTGAAAGAGAAATTAAGGAGACACACCCATTTACCATTGCAACAAAAAGAATAAAATACCTAGGAATAAATCTACCTAAGGAGACAAAATACCTGTATGCAGAAAGCTGTAAGACACTGATGAAAGAAATTAAAGATGATACAAACAGATGGAGAGATATACCATGTTCTTGGATTGGAAGAATCGACATTGTGAAAATGACTATACTACACAAAGCTATCTACAGATTCGGTGCAATCCCTATCAAACTACCAATGGCATTTTTCACAGAACTAGAAGGAAAAATTTCACAATTTGTATGGAAACACAAAAGACCCCAAATAACCAAAGCAATCCTTTTTTAAAATTAATTAATTAATTTATTTATTTATTTCTTATTTTTGGCTGCATTGGGTCTTCGTTGCTGCATGCGGGCTTTTCTCTAGTTGTGGTGAGCATGGGCTACTCTTTGTTGTGATGAGCGGGCT
This sequence comes from Mesoplodon bidens, assembly GCF_964165515.1. Taxonomy (NCBI): domain Eukaryota; kingdom Metazoa; phylum Chordata; class Mammalia; order Artiodactyla; family Ziphiidae; genus Mesoplodon; species Mesoplodon bidens. The sequence continues at coordinate 161,861,122 of NC_138176.1, read as the reverse complement.
TTTCATTGCGGTGGCTTCTCTTGTTGTGGAGCACGGGCTCTAAGCATGCAGTCTTCAGTAGTTGTGGCTCCCGGGCTCTAGAGTGCAGGCTTAGTAGTTCTGGTGCATGGGCTTAGTTGCTTCACGGCATGTGAGATCTTCCCGGACCAGGGCTCGAACCCTTGTCCCCTGCATTGGCAGGCGGATTCTCAACCACTGTGCCACCAGGGAAGCCCACGAAAGTAATCTTGAGAAAGAAAAATGGAGCTGGAGGAATCAGGCTTCTGGACTTGAGGCTATACTACAAAGCTACAATAATCAAGACAGTATGATACTGGCACAAAAACAGAAATATGAATCAATGGAGCAGGATAGAAAGTTCAGAGATAAATCCACACACATATGGTCACCTTGTCTTTGATGAAGGAGGCAAGAATATACGATGGAGAAAAGACAGCCCTTTCAATAAGTGGTGTTGGGAAAATTGGACAGCTACATGTAAAAGAATGAAAGTAGAACACTCCCTAGCAGCGTACACAAAAATAAACTCAAAATGGATTAAAGACCAAATGTAAGGTTAGACACTCTAAAACTCCTGGAGGAAATCATAGGCAGAACACTCTATGGCATAAATCACAGCAAGATCCTTTTGGACCCACCTCCTAGAGAAATGGAAATAAAAACAAAAATAAAGAAATGGGACCTAATGAGACTTAAAAGTTTTGCACAGCAAAGGAAACCATAAACAGGATGAAAATACAACCCACAGAATGGGAGAAAATATTTGCAAATGAAGCAACTGACAAAGGATTAATCTCCAAAATTTACAAGCAGCTTATGCAGCTCAATATCAAAAAAACAAACAACCCAATCCAAAAATGGGCAGAAGACCTAAATAGACATTTCTCCAAAGTAGATCTGCAGATTGCCAACAAACACATGAAAGAATTCTCAACATCACTAATCATTAGTGAAATGCAAATCAAACGTACAGTGAGGTATCACCTCACACCGGTCAGAATGGACATCATCAGAATATCTACAAACAATAAATGCTAGAGAGGGTGTGGAGAAAAGGGAACCCTCTTGCACTATTGGTGGGAATGTAAATTGATACAGCCACTATGGAGAACAGTGTGGAGTTTCCTTAAAAAACTAATAACAGAACTACCATATGACCCAGGAACCCCACTACTGGGCATATACCCTGGGAAAACCATAATTCAAAAAGAGTCATGTACCACAATGTTCATTGCAGCTCTATTTACAATAGCCGGGACATGGAAGCAACCTAACTGTCCATCGACAGATGAATGGATAAAGAAGATATGGCACATGTATACAATGGAATATTACTCAGCCATAGAAGGAAATGAGATTGAGTTATTTGTAGTGAGGTGGATGGACCTAGAATCTGTCATACAGAGTGAAGTAAGTCAGAAAGAGAAAAACAAATACTATATGCTAACACATATATATGGAATCTAAAAAAAAAAAGAAGCTCTGACAAACCTAAGGACAGGACAGGAATAAAGACGCAGATGTCGAGAATGGACTTGAGGACACGGGGAGGGGAAGGGTAAACTGGGACGAAGTGAGAGAGCGGCATGGACATATATACACTACCAAATGTAAAATAGATAGCTAGGGGAAAGCAGCCTCATAGCACAGGGAGATCAGCTCGGTGCTTTGTGTCCACGTAGCGGGGTGGGATAATCAGGGTGGGAGGCAGACACAAGAGGGAGGAAATATGGTCATATATGTACACATATAACTGATTCACTTTGTTATAAAGCAGAAACTAACACAACATTGTAAAGCAATTATACTCCAATAAAGATGTTAAAAAAAAAACTAAAAAGAAAAAAATCAAGTGCTGAAAACAGAAATATCACTATAAATGTAAGAAGAATATTATTTGAAAACTATTGAACTTAAAGATAATGATTGGAAATGTGGTTACAAGACTAAATGATTCATAAAGGATAGTAAGGGTCTGGGCAAGGGAAGGCAAGGCAAGGTTTCAATATCCCTTGTCTTTCATGACAGGAGTCGAAAGACACAATTTTATGCTGGCCTTTCATAGACTGAAAGAGAAAGGTGACAGTGAATCACAGGGAGTCAATCTGAATAATGTGATGAATGAAACGTCTATACATCTTGAGCTGTAAATCACAAATGGAAATTACCCATTCTATTAAAGAACTCAGGGCACAGTTTCAAAAATGTAAAGTATGTTTACTGTAAACACCGTGATATAAAGGCAAACCCCTTAGTCTGGCATGATCTGGACCTTTTGGGTCTGACTTCCCCTGCCATTCTAAGCCACTACTTCCCACTACTTCCCAGCACCAGCCCTGGCTCCATCCAGATTCCTCTGTTTTTGGCCTCAAGTCAAACCTATCTCTGGGATGATCTCATGCCTCCATCCCCCAGCCCACCTAGACTTATGGTCTTTTTAACCCCGTTCTCTTCATAGAACTCATTTGAGGCTCACCCACTTCTCAGTGATCTTTGTCTTCTTGATTCAACCTTCTAGTCATTGCCTGAGTATTTCATGTGACACAGTTGGATTGGGCCTTATATTAATAGTTCCATTTTCATTGTTTTGTTTTGTCTCCATAAATTGATTTTAATTTCTGGAAGATGTGAATGGTATCCTCTTTACCCTTCTTTTTTAAAATTTTTAATTAAAAAATTCTGCAAGCTCTTGCCCAATATTAATCACTTGGTTCACTGAATGAACAAGAATAAAGATAGTAAGACCCTTTAGCAATGCTGAGTTACATTTTATCTTCATCTCCATGTTCTAATCTATGATTTTTCCCCATAAATATTTTCTGGGAATTGAGCCATTGGTGTTTTATAGAATACATAATATTTTTGCTCTGAAAACAGGAATAATCTTGTACTTCAGGATATTTATGTAAGTGCAGTTAGATAAGGCAAACTTTTACGTGGTCATGCAGTAGGGGATGGTGTTATCGGTTGACTTGTGCTACGTCCCCCCCACCCCGCCCCCCTGACAATTCATCAGTTGAAGTTCTAACCTCCAGTACCTCAGAATGTGACCTTCCTTGGAACTAAGGTTATTGCAAATGTAATTCGTTAACCTCGAATGAGGTCTTACTGGAATAGGGTGGACCCATAGTCCAGCATGAGTGGTGTCCATATGAAAAAAGGAAATTTGACACAGATACGGACACAGAGAGAATGCCGTGTGAAGAAGTCAGAGATCAGGTTAATGTATCTACAAGCTAAGTAACACCAAAGATGGCCAGCAAACCACCAGAAGCCAGGAGAGAGGTATGGACATATTCTCCCTCACAGCCCTTCTAGAAGGAACCAACCCTGTCCACACCTGGATCTCAGACTTCCTGCCTCCAGAACTGTGAGACAATAAACTTATGTTGTTAAAGCTACCCAGTCTGTGGTTCTTTGTTACCATCGCCCTGGCCAATTAATACAGCTGGTATTTTTTATTGAGAAAGAGAAAGGAAAAAGCACTCTTTTGTCTGTATGTTTATGGTAAAGTACAGTTGACCCTTGAACAATATGGGGGCTAGAGGCACCCACCCTCCCTGCAGTGGGAAATCTACCTGTAATTTTACAGTCTCCCTTGCGTACCCGTGATTCTGCATCCATGGATTCAACAAATTGCAGATTGTGTAGTACTGTAATATTTACTCTTAAAAAAAAATCCATGAATAAGTGGACCCGTGTAGTTCAAACCTGTGTTGTTCAAGGGTCAACTCTAGTTGTTCTTTCTTTGTAACTTAAACCATCAAGTGAAACCCAGGTGGAAAAGGTGCTCTGTCTGTAGTTAATTGCCCTGGAGGACTCTTGGCAGCTTGTGAGACCTGATGTACCAAATACTTGGACTGGGCGGCAAGGGATGTTCCACACCCTGGGAGGTCAGTTTTGGGTTGTCTCTAATGTGATTATAAGAAGGAAATGTGTGTGTGTTTTAACAAAGAATACCCTATACAGCTAAAATCATGGGATTATGCTCACTGGCTAACACACTCATAAAAAGAAAATATTTTGTGACTAGATGAGTTTTCCATCATGTGCATGCATCTGCTAATTACCATGGCACTCTGATGCTCAGAACACACCTCTGTGTGAACGTGGTGTTATGCGTGGAACAGATCTTTGCAGTTCAGCAGGCTGAAAATGAAACTCAGCCTCTTGCTTAGGAATGGGCTTTGGTCTCTCTTAGTGTTTTCATTTTCCCCAAATGAATCTTTTACTGCTGCTAGTTTCCTAGGACTGCCATAACAAAGCAGCACAATCCGGGTGGTTTAGAACATTGGAAGTTTATTGTCTCACAGATTTGGAGACTAGAAATCCAAGACCAAGTTATCAGCAAGTTATCAAATATGTAGGAGATGGATCCTTCCTTGATTCCTCCAATTTCTAATAATCCCAGACATTCCTTGGTTTATAGCAGCACAATCTCAATCCCTGCTTCCATCTTTACATGGTGTCCTCCCTGTGTCTCTTCCCGTCTTCCCTCTGTGTGTGTCCCTCTCTGTGTCCAAATTTCCCAGTCATATTTGGTCGGGCCCACCTTAATAACCTCACTTTAATTTTATTAGCTCTCTAATGACCCTGTTTGCAAATAAGGTAACATTCTGAGCTTCTGGGGGCGGTGGTTAAGACTTCAACTTCTCCTTTTTTGGGAAACACAATTCAACTCAACACTAACCAAAGAGACTTTGCAGGCTGGGGCCCAGGTTCTCTTAGCTGACTGAAGTTCCATGAATGGATGTTCCAGTTGCAAATGGCAGGACATCATTGTAGCCATTGGTCTTGATCCCTTTGCTTACAGTAACATTCTGATAGTCTCATTATTTATATAACCTCTGTGCTCTCCAGTTTGCACTGAGAGCCCCAGAGTAAATATGTTTTGAGAATATGCTATCTTCTCTAGTAAGTAGTGTTCCTAGGTTAGCAGAGCCCACTGGCAGTACATAAACATTTTCTGCCTTTGCACACCTGAAGGTTATGACCTAGTCTGACAACAGGCCATGGAAACAGTGGCTAATATGATGGAAGTACTGGCAGGGACCAGAGTACTCAGTCGTCTCAGGGATGGGCTGTGAGGTTGGACAAAGCTGACACCTCGGTGAGAAACTCAGGCATCCCAGATTTGAATATTTTGGAATTGAACCCTATATCTGTGTCATGTTTGATTGATAACACTAAGAAATTTACTTAACTTCTGAGTGTTTTCATTTTAAAAACAGGATTATTAATGCCTCTCTTGCAGAGTAAAGAGTGCTTGACCCATAGTCAGTGCTTCTTGTTTGGGAGCTACATATTCTATTCCCTAATCATTGCATCTACAGACTCAACCCTCAGACCCAAGTTTACCATAACCTGCTAGCATTACATGTGCTGAGTCCTTTCCCTCTCTTCTAAAATCCATGGGGTACGGGAAAGTTGATGTTTTTCAATGCTCCCTGAACCCTCAGATTCCAGGAAAACATGCATAGCTTTTATAGAAAGGAAGGAAGTGTCTAGTTCATTTTTCTTGAGATGATTCCCTTCCTTCTCAGGCCAGTGGTTCTGGCCATGTGAGGATTTTGTCATTCTTAGTCAGTTTAGAGGTTATCTCATTCACACTAGAACGAGGGAATCTTGTTTGCCATTTAGCCCTTTCTGCAAAAACATGGGGTGTTTTGCTGGACCGAGATATTTGCTAACTGTTTGGGCAAGCTGTACTGTGGGAGGATACTGGAGGTGGAAAGAAAAGGCCTGGGTGTGAATCCTATCACGAGTATTCATTAGGCAAGCAATTTCACTTTTTTTTTTTATTTTTTTATTTTTTTTATTTTTGGCTGTGTTGGGTCTTCGTCTCTGCGCGAGGGCTTTCTCTAGTTGTGGCAACTGGGGGCCACTTTTCATCACGGTGCGTGGGCCTCTCACTATCGCGGCCTCTCCCACTGCGGAGCACAGGCTCCAGACGTGCAGGCTCAGCAGTTGTGGCTCACGGGCCCAGTTGCCCCGCGGCATATGGGATCCTCCCAGACCAGGGCTTGAACCCGTGTCCCCCGCATCAGCAGGCAGACTCCCAACCACTGTGCCACCAGGGAAGCCCCATTTTCACTTTTATCAACCTCTGTTTTCTCCAAATGTGAGGTTAGGGAGCATCCATAAGACCATCCTCACTTTTAACACCAATTGCAAGTTTGGGGGTCTGACACCAGTTGCAAACTCAAGTGTTCCAAAGACCACCCTTAGGTTCAATGATGCACTAGAAGGACTCCCAGAACTCAAAGATGTTATATGCACAGTTATGCTTTATTACAGGGTACGGATAGAGACTAAAATCAACCAAGGGAAGAGGTGCACAGGACAGAGTCTGGGAAAGTTCCATCACGGAGCTTCCAGGTGTCCACTCCTGTGGAGTGTGGACTGCTTTCCTGGCAATGATGTGTGACATATGCATAGAGTGTCACCAACTAGGGAAGTTCACTTGAGCCTTGGTGTCCAGAGTTTTTATGAAGACTCCATTACGTGGAAATGGCTGACTCTGCCCCCCCCCCCCCGTTCTCAGAAAGTTGAGCTGAAACCATGTGACCTTAACTCTAAGCCACAGTGTTATGCTATCAAGTGTGACCAAGGTCCCCAGGAAAACAAAGACACTCCTATCAGGCTTGACATTCCAAGGGTTTAGAGATTACCTTTGGAGAGCTGAGGGCTAAAGCCAGACCTCATTTTGGGCAAGGTTAAATTCTTTACTATATATACTAGAACAAGGGGATAATCCTTAGGGGGCCTCCTAGTCTTTATGTAATCTACAATGTTATAAATGTGAAGCCCTGCCTGAGGGCATGACCACTGTTGCCTTGTTTATGAACTGTCAGGGCTGCTCTTAAGTGCCTTCTTTCTAGCCTCTGCTGGGTTTTTTTTTTTTTTATTTTTATTATGGTCAGATTGCTGTGGTGGAATGCTGATGCTCTGTGTATGATATATCCCAGGGTTTAGGGCTGGCTCAGAAGGGAAGTTATATCTGGCAAATGAGTACCTGTTAATTATTGTATGACATCATTTTCTGCATTTAGTGCTTAAGATTTAGAGCAGGGACAACCTGTGAAAAGCACATGTTAAGAGGACATTAAACTCCTCACCTTCAGGCCTGGAGAAATGGATATTTATTAAATGCCAGTTACCTATGTCCCCAGGGTGCCAGCAGGATGAATTAATATTCTGTTTCATTTGTGAAGATATTCAGAAATATTAAAGCCCTCGGTCCACATGTCAAAAGAATTTCCATGAGAACTGAAAGCATCACGGCAGAAAATCTCGCTCCTACATTTCCTGTGAGCTCAGTGTTAATTGCACCCAACTTGGTCGGAATATGTTTTCTGATTCAAATCAAACCCCAGCAAACCCAAGCAGGGCAACCTTGAAGGCCATATCACTACTGCTCTAATTTCCCAGGAGATTCAGAAATTAAGTAGAAGCCCTGTCCTAGGCCCAACTCTTTAGATGCGTATGGTTTGCAAAGAGGGTCTATTTTGCCAAGTTCTTTTAGAAGCTTCTGGGAACCATTCAAATGATTAATATTACAAATGTTCTTGTCTGGTTCGGTCCCACCCCTTTTATTCAATGAGATTGGGCTTTTCTAACTTTTATCCTCCCATCTTTGCCAAGACTACATTCATATCTAACCTTCAGAGTGTGGGTTGTAAAAGTTGGTCTCCATTAATTCAAGACTTGGATTAAGGGGAGATAGCTTACCTGAAAAGGAATGAGAGCTACCATCATGTTGGAGCACCTACTGTGTGCCAGCCACCCTGCAAGGCACTCCACTTTACAGATGAGAAAAATCAGGCTCAGAGAGCCCAAGAAAATCACTGAAGGCCAAACAAGGTCAAGTGGAAGAGCAAGGACTTATTTGCACTGAAGCCTATGATCTTCCTACTACTTCATGCTGCAAAAATGCTCTTTATCCAGATGATGCCCCTGCTGATATGTGGACTGGTCAGAGTGCATCAAATCAGGGAAAGCATCGTTTTGCAGGAAAGTAACTGCCACCTTTAGCTTGACATTGTGTATTTATGGATATCATCAGTTGCTCAGCATTTCTGTTTTATCTGAAAATTATTTTGTTTTATTCACTTGCACATTCCTGGTGAATACAATGACAAGAGGCCATTGTTAAATTTGCTTTTTTGCTGTCTTCCAACACAACTATAAAAGGAAATGCTTCATAGAAAGGATGATTCATTAAAAAATCAGTATTCGTCTTTTGCTAACATGTCTCTGGTTTGTATGTCCTTTTATTCGAATATATATTATTAATGAATTTAACCATAAATTGATAACCTTTATGTTTGAATTTTTAAAAATCACAATCTTGCCCTTGAGGAAAAAAATTGAATTAAAAAATGCTGCTTAGTGCTGGCTACTACTAATCAGGATGTGCTGCTAAGCAATTAGATATCTCAGACTGACCATTGGAAGGTTTTAGAAGGTCAGAGTATCAGCTTATATATGTCTGATTCATATTCAGCTAGTCATTTGGCTATTGAACTTTTCCCGTAAGTCAACATTTTTCATCTTTATAAGTAGGAGACTTGTGCCACCATTCAAATTAGCATTGATTAGGAAGGGCCAGGGGGAATTTCCTTCTCCTTTTTCAGAATGGTTTTCTCAGGCAGGACGGAGAAGCTTCAACGGTTCAGCAGCTGTTGTCAGTCCTCTTGTCTTCCTGTAAAATAGTTCCTGGCTTGCAGTCATCTCCCTTCCCCCAGACCTGAAACAGAAAAATAGGAACAAATTAGATGTGTATCAGGAATGAAATACCTCCTGCTTATTGAGAGTTTAAAAATAATCTTTGTAATTAGCGTTTCACATCCTGGAACCTCCTACTGCTGTGCTTGTACACACACAGGGACTTTTCATCCCCAGTATGTCCTACACCCCCACAGACAACTGGAGAATTCAACTGCTCCTGTAATAAATAGATTTGAATTATTTTATTCAGTGGCAATGTGCTCATTGAGCAGCCCCAACCTGTTGGGGATATGTTGACCTTTAACATAAAACAGCCAGTTATTTTACCAGCAAAATGGATTTATTTGGGAATAGTAGAGGAATTGCAATTTGGGACATGCAAGCTATGGTAAAACCATAGGTAGTTGTGGTAAATAAAGGAGAGCAACATTACTTTATAGAGAAAACGGAGGAAGGTGGAAAGGGCTGCTTTGAACAAAAGCCCCTTGGAGGAAACTAAGAGCTCAAGGGTGGTGATGGTTTCTCATTGGATGAGTGGTGGTAATTTCTCATTGGCTGGGGCTGTTGCTGGGCGATGAGAAAACCTTCCTTTCTCCTGCTGGGGTAGTACAGTAGTAACCTTCCTCTTGGAAATGCAAGCTATATCTCTTTCTGTTGGGGGTTAGCAGACAGCAAGTAGTGGTAGCATGAGAGAGCGCCCCCTTAAGGGCTTCCTGACTCCATTGTAAATGAGATTTCCCTTTATTAATTTTCACGTTACAAGCATGATGTGGATCTGTTTCCTTCTATGGTTGACACTTTACCTCCCTGAATCTGGGCAGTAAAATCTTCTTGAGGCATTTCAGACAGACTTCATAACTTTTAATTTACATTTATTATTTAGAAAGAGGCATGCCAGTTGTTATGCTTTAGTCCTGGCCCTTCAAACTTAAACCCATAGTTGAGGTCTTCCTTCCCCTTTCCCTCAGCTAGCTAAATTTGTGGTAATATCACTTGGTGTAGTGTGTGTGTGTGTGTGTGTGTGTGTGTGTGTGTGATGGGATGGAGGTGGGGGAGAGAAAGAGAGAGAAACACAGGCACAGACACCTAGGGAGACACCTAGAGATTGGGAGGGAAGGAGACCCCCCCCATTTTAATTCTATGGATAGAGTCAGGAGGAGGTCGAAGAAAACAGGTATCTCTTTCTGTGACTGCTCATTCAAGGTTTGTTTCAGATCACTGATATCTAAGTTGTGGACTTAGCCTCAGAAGTCAGCACCTCAGTTGGTCCCACTGATGAGGGGTTCAGTCCTGAGGGGTTTAGCTGGTGTCAGTGGACACTTGGTTGTAACTTCTGGCTGGTGGCCAGACTGGTGTTTCTCTGATTGGCTTGCCTCTTTAGCCCCATGGGCAAAAACTTCAGCAAGTTAGTCATCTGCAATTTCATCTGCTCTTTGTAGCCCTGATTTGGGGACCTGGGTATGGGATTTCTGGACTCACACTTATTTTCTTTTCTCCTCCTAGCTGCACTGCCAGGCAGTCTCTCTCCAATGCTCCCTTTTAAATCTAGGACCAATGGGGGAAATCTGCAAGCCTGTGGCTAAATGTATGTCCACAACAGAACTAGGCATTGATCTCTCTTCTTGAAGACCCTTCTAAACTTTACAAGTCTGTGTCTTGAGCATCCCATCACTTTCCTTGGGGTGGGAAACTTAGGGAGAGGTATATGCCTCCCAGAGGTAGTTTCCATTGGCCTCTCAGTCCTTCTCCAATTTTTTTAATGGCTATTGCCTTTGAGGGGATGAAGCCTCACAACCTGGGTCTCAACAGAGTTCTATCTTTCCTGTAACTGCTGTCTATTCAGCAATATCTGGGGGTCAAAATAGACTTTAATCTGTACCTTTCTATTCATCCTGATACATTCATATGAATCACCAAGTCCATCTCTTTTTCTGTGTTGGTTTGTAACTCAAGAAAATAGGGGATTGATAAAGTATCAAGTTACAGAACATTTAAATAGTCAGTGCCATAGAGTTAGTTCATTGCCCTGCTTCCCAGAATGAGTCATTGCCTTTCTGATATTATGACACAGTTTATAACAAACATAAAATGGCACAGTTTCATTCTGCTCTAGTGGTTGTGAGGCTCTGGGAGTAAAACATGTTACCAGAGTTTTCTATTCTGTTAATGGTCTCAAATTTTAAATTTCTTGGATTTTTCTAAAACAGAAGCAGAAAGTTTTTCTCCCTGTCTTTGTGGCTTATGTTGTCTAAGCAGGAAGAGACTGACTCATTAAAACCTTAACATTTTTGGTAAAACTATAAAGTGCTTTTCAACTTTTTTTTTTTTTTTTGCATTATGCGGGCCTCTCACTGTTGTGGCCTCTCCCGTTGCGGAGCACAGGCTCCAGACGCGCAGACTCAGTGGCCATGGCTCACGGGCCCAGCCGCTCCGCGGCATGTGGGATCTTCCTGGACCGGGACACGAACCCGTGTCCCCCACATCGGCAGGCGGACTCCCAACCACTGCGCCACCAGGGAAGCCCTCAACTTTTTAGTCTGAATATCTGGGAAGTCGGATATATTGAATTAGACTTGAAATTGGATAATTCTTTGATGTGTTTTCAGATCAACCTGAAAATTGTGAAATCCTACATCAATATATTTCTTTCCTCTTTCACATCTTTTAAAATAATAAAGCAAATACAGAAGAGTCAGTGCATTCCTGTCTCTTTAAATACATTTTTAAAAAGATGTAGCATGGAACATTTTAGATAAATATTCAGTGTGGAATGAGGGGGTTGAGAAGAGCTGAAGTCGTAGGAGCAGAGTTAATTTAGGAAGCAGCCAAGTTATGGATGGGAATTATTTGCTGCTAATGTCTGACTATTTTTCTATGCTGTGGCTGACAGACATTTTCTTTTTGTTTATTATCTTAAGCCCTTTGAATACTGGCAGGCGTGACACTTAGGAAAATTTATACTCTATGCCTAATGTCCTATTTCTTTTTATCTTATGTAATTTAAGTGTTTTCTTCCTTTGATTATATGCATACAATGGGTACTTGTAAAAACCACCCTCAAGTGATTCAGCCATTAGATTAACACACCCATTTGCCAAAACAAATTCCCTGGAGTCTATCAGAGTAAAGAAGAAATCACAAGAAAACAAGCTAAGCTTAAGCACTTTCTCTTGTTTTTTTTTTCTTTTGAACTCCACAATTTCCTGCTGTGTCTTGGGATCAGCTCCAAATTAATCTACTGCTAAAGCAACCATTTTGAACCCTGAGAATAAAAAATAAAAAGATCTGCATTCACAGAAGGAGAAGTGTGAATAAGGGCATTCTCAAAAGGGTGTAGACATTGCAGGCATTTGTTCGAGGTAGGTTGTTAAAAATCAACATCCAGGGAAGGGGGAAAGGCCATTTCAAAAGCAAATATGTGTATGCTGCAACTAAGTGTTCTCATGCTGCAACTAAAGATCCCACATGCCACAACTAAGGCCTGGTGCAGCCAAATAAATAAATAAATATTTTTTTAAAAAAGCAAATATATGTATATCACTTTGCCCAACAGTATCACACCATCCACTCCTGTGCTAAAACCAATAATAGTTCTCTAAAGCGCCTAACTTTCACCCGGGTTTTTGTATGGTATTGATTGGCTTTGTCTAATTTCACATGTTATTTATATAAGGATTCAGATTCCTGAACTAGTATGGGTTGTGCTCATAAAAAATATAACTAAAGTCTATATTAGGATTTTCTAGAGAAATAGAACAATAGGATACCTATTTACTACCTATTTGTCTATCTATCTCCCTATCTCCCTATCTATCCATTCATCCAGAACTTGATTTATTATAAGAAATTGGCTCACATGATTTTGGAGGCTGGCAAGTCCAAAATCATCAGAGCCAGCATCCCAGTTCAAGTCTGAAGGCTGGAAGTTGCTGTAAAGACAGAAGAAGCCAATGTCCTAGTTTGAAGGCCATCAAGCCGGAAGAACTGTTGTTTCTCTGGGAAGGATGAGTTGTGGATGAGTTCTACGGACACAATGGTGGCCATTTATTTTATTCCTGAGTTTCATTGTTTTGTGAATGAGTCTGATGAGAACTGATTAGGTTGTAAGAATCCAGTATAGATCCTACAGATCTTGACCTGTTGGCAAAATACATTTAAAAGTCATTTTAGCTATGTTTCATTGCCAGTGGCTTGTTCTTTAAATATATTTAAATACCTACTTGGTAACTGAAGAATAGGCTGAAACATCAAAATCACAAAATGAAAGTTGATACTTTTGGGGAGTTGAGTGCTCTTGAGCTCAGTACTAAGTTCTCTTCCTCCTTTCCAGCTAAACTTTCCTGTGGGCCGTCTCAAGAGATTCATGACTTTAATATCCTCTTCATGCTGACAATATCAAAATATGTTTTTCTGGCTCTCACTTCTCCAGTAAACTTCAGACTCATTCGTCTAACGGCTTATCGGTATCTTCAGTTAGATGTCTAATAGGCACCTTTTAAGCTTTATATATCCATAATAGAATTTTGAGTCCTTTGCCCTCCAAAATCTGTTCATCACCCAGTCTTCCCCATCTTAATTAATGACTACTCTTTATCCTGTTGCTTAGATGTGGTGGATTGTATTTCTCTAAGTGACCACAACGAAGATTTTTCATTCCACATGCTTTTCTTACAGTGTGAATTTTGCTATCCTCCCGTGAGAAGTGGGGCCTGTATTCTCTCTCCTTAAAACTTGGTGGGGACTTGTGACTATCCTCACAAATGGAGTACAGTGGACATGATGTTTGATGATAAAAGGCAAAACAGCTTCCATCTGGCTCTCTCTCTTTGGGAATGCTTGCTCTAGGGCAAGCCACGCACCATGAGGCAAGGAAGCTCAAACTAGTCCACAGGGAGGGACCATACAGAGAAGCTGACATGGAGAAGCAGTGAGGTTCCCAACTCAAGCCAGAATCCACTGCCATAGATATGAATGAACAAGACTTCAGTTCCTTCCTACCCCCAGCTTTTGAGTCATGTAGCTGAGGGCCTAGATGCTCTGGGGCAGAGAATACCACTAAACTTTGGGTAATTTTTATGCAGTTCTCAGGGAGGAAGAAATTTTCTTCTGCCCATCTTGGTTCTTCTGGCTGGTCTAAGAATTAAATTGACATGAGACAGATTAACAGGAGAAAATCAAACAAAAATTTAATAACATGTATACATGGGAGAGACCCAGGAGAATTTAGTAACTCGCCAAAATGGCTGAAACCCTCACCTTAAATGTCATCTTCAGTTAAAGGGAAAAGAGGACGTTGGGTAGTGATTTTTGGGACTTCAAAGAGGGGGAAGGAATTCACATGGAAATTGAAAAGTGAATGTTTGGTAAATAAGTGTTTGTTGGACCATGTAGAGACAGTGAGACACAGAGTGGACTCTCATATCTAGGCCCTGCTGAGTTTCCCCCACTATACTTAACCCATATTCTTTGCAGATGTCTCTGGTGATAGCTCTATTCTAGGAACAGGCCCTCTATGTAAATTCTTTTAGGCAGATAGGGGGAAGGTCAAAGTTTTTTCCTGAGTCTTTTGGGCCTTGATTGTTTTCAGCTCAAATTAATCTGCTTGCCAAAGAGACATTTTGGGTGGCAAATTTTGCTCCCCTACACAGCCATAGTAACTGGACCATTGCTAAAAATACACTATCCATCCTGATTCCTCTTATTCACTCACCATTCACATCAGTACATCTTATAACTCTACTTTCAAAATATAGCCTGCATGTTGACTACTTCTTAACTCCCCCATGGCTGGTCCTGAAATACTGCACACATTTTGTAACTAGTATCTCTTTCCCCTACATAGATTATATTCTCCAGGTAGAAGCCAGATAAATCTTTTAGAAATGTGAATGAGATCATGTCTCTTGCTCAAAACCTCAAATGTCTTCCTATCACATTTAACATACTACTAAACACCTTACCATCCCCTATCAGGCCCTAAGTTATCTCATGCTTGTCTTTTTCCCTGAATTCTCTCCTACCACTCTTCTGCAGACTCACAATGCTCAAGCCACACTAACCTCTTACTCTTCCTTAAAACATCCATTTCTGAGCCAGAGATAGATAACAGCAGCATACATGCCTGCCCTTCCATAATCATGGGATTGCTTCTGGGTCTGTGATGTCCAGGTTGCTTTACACCCATGAGATTAATTTTTACCAATGATATGGTATTTCTTGGATGGTGTTTTTAGGAAACAAGTGTGCTGCCTCCACTCTCCAGACACAAAGCACTCTGTAGCCCTAGGCAGTTGCAAAATTGCAAGGTGGAAGGAGCCTGGGTCCCTGAATCACCATGTGGAAAAAAGCTGTCTATCAACCAGGAACACCTGCATCTAACTGAGTGAAACTTCCTTTGTTAAATTACTGAAGTTCTAGGGTTTATTCATTGTAGCAGCTGGTATTTCCCTACCTAATACAACGTTATTCCCTCGAAAGCCTTTATACATTCTACTGTTTCTGCCTGGAGGACCCTTCCCGCACATCTTTCAGGACCCTGCTCCCATTTAAGATAGTCCATTCTCCTACTCCCACTCACACACAGATGTACTTTCTATACAATTACCCTGCTTTATTTACTTTATAGTACTTATCGTTATCTGAAATATTACTTATGTATTTTGTTTGACCTTTGCCTCTACTAGAATGTAAGGTTCATAATGGCAGGGACCTCATCTGTCTTTTTGTTACTTTATCCCCAGCACCTATGTGGTTCCTGGCATGTAGCCAGTGCTCTGCAAATCTTTGTAGAATAGATGGATGGGAGGAAATTAAGTTAGCGTCACTCAGTGAATCATTCAACTTCTTTGTGCCTTACTTCCCACAGCTGTCAAATGGGGATGAGAATATCTATTTCGTGGAGTAGATGTGATAACTAAACACAATATGTATGTGACCTGCTGAACCTTTGATGGCTTTACAGATAAATATGTGTTCTCCTTTCTCTGATTTGTTCTTATGAAAGTTTAGGGGGAAAATAATTGTGAACCTTAACATTTCTAATCCTAAATAATCGAGAAAACTATTGACATACTTGGCCAAACTATTGACATACTTGGCCTTAGTCTCATAGGGCGGTCTTTCTGGATTGGAGTAGTCAATGACTAAGAGCTGTTTACACTGTTACAACTGAGGGTTTGTTAGGTACTCTGACACATACTAAAGCAGAAGATTCTATAGCCCTGGCAAATGTTTTGACCATCACACCATCTCTAAATGCTATGTTAGAATGGCCACATTCTATTCTGACTGTGTTGTGCAAGTTCTGCCTTTATTCATTTCTGTGTGGACCATGAGTTCACGGTTTGGGGGAGAGGGAGGTGTGTGTATGGCAAATCTTTGTTTATTCAGATCTCCAGGAAGCAAATAGAATTTTTGCAGAGTGACCAATTCAGGAAAAAAACATGTTTATAAGCCATTGCTATTTTGTTTTCTAATTAAAAAATTATGAATAAAACATGTGAATTTCCTTGTAATACTGAAAAATACTGGGCAAACATGACATTCTCTTTTCACTCTTTTGTTTCCTGTTCCAGGCAAAGTTGGAACTGTTCAGTAATTTACTGGGTGAATATCCAAAGGAGGTGATACCGCTTCCAAGGGGGCAAAGATTTGTTTTTGGAAGGAGTGAAAAATTTCTACTCATTTTATGTATAACATATAGTCATACAATATGTAAACAGATATACAATATATCTGAGGTATTAAAATTTCATGGTGGGGATTTTACGAGGGAGTGATTAGGAAATATATATCTTAAGAGGCTCCTTAGGGGCCTGATAATGAAAATAATGGTTCATAAACATTTGTTTAATGTTTCCTCTCAAGTCCCCGTTTATGCACCTACACAAAATATATATGTATACATATTTTTATTGCTGACTTTCATAGTCATTAGAGAAATAATACTGATTATATTTTATATAACTTTTTATTTTATTTCATTTAGGTCTCCACCAAATTTTTGGCAGGTTTTTATATTCTGTAAATGGATGGCCTATACTTTATTTTGTTTTATTTTTTTAACTTTTTATTTGATTTTGGAGTATAGCCGATTAACAGTGTTGTGATAGTTTCAGGTGCAAAGCAAAGTGACTTAGCCATACATATACATGTATCCATTCTCCCCCAGACTCCCCTTGGATGGCCTATACTTTAGACATTACCCTGCTGGTGGACATCTCGTGATTGTAGTGTTAATAGACATTGTCCTGCATTCTCTTCCCCCTTTTGTCCTTTCTAAGAAATCTCATTTTAATCTGTTGTCTACCACTCCCCTGTGCAGTCATGGACCTCTGAGGAACCTGATGTCACCTAACCTTCAGGAGTGGGCCTGAATAATGGAAGAGCATTTCTGTCCTTTTGCCATGGGTTTTGCAGGAATGGGCAAAGGAAAGCCATTGGGGCCAAAGAGAAACAAGGAAAATTCTGCTCAGGGGTTCTGGGATGGAGAATCTAGTTACTTTCTCTTCCATTAAAAATGAATAAGGAAGAATGTTTCACAGTCATTTCTGGAAGCCATCTGATGATCATAAGGAGACCCAACCTTACAGTAAAGCAGTGCTGTAGATGTCACAGTAGGGAAATGGAGAAACTGAACTGCATTGTGTCATCACTGTGCTGCTGATGCAACTAACCATGAAACAGACCCTCCCCCGAGACTTCCCAGTATATGAAATCATGTATTTCCTCATTCATTCTTGTACATATTTATATGTGTGTTCATATATGAAATTTTCATTAACTTCATTAACTTCAGTGATTCTTTGATTTACAGAAGGGTTTTTTGTTTGTTTGTTTGGGTTGTTTTGTTTTGTTTTGTCTTCACATGAATTGAGTCTTTTCAATTCTGCCTTCTCGGTTGTGTCTTGCTTAGAAGAACTTTCCCAATCCAATATTATAAATAGTTTCCACTATTCTCTTTTGGTAATTTCATAATTTTACTTTTTATGGTGTAAACTGTGTAGAGTTCTTGTACATTTGTTTGTAGGTGTGTGTAAATGCAATGTATATGTGTAACTTTATTCATTTTTTTCCCTAAATCAATGAATACCTCATTTCCACATCACTATTTTTTGAGTACTCCTTTCTTTTCTTATTGATTTAGAATTCTCAATTTCATACACTACATTAGTGTATATGGAAGGATTTGTTTCTAGATTATCCAGCAGATTACATTCATATCTCTGCATTTTCTTGTGCCTATATTACCCTCTATTAATTACTCTAATTTCTTTGTTTTGTGATATGGAGCACATCTTCATTCATGATCACGCTCCGTGTTTTTCCTTAAAAATTTTTCTTGCTGTGATGTGTTTTAATTCAAAATTAGAATAGTTTTAGTGAGTTCTGGGGTGGATGAGCAGGAAGAAGTGTGGATATTTTTATTTAAGACTTTACTTATGTAACTGCATAGATGACTATAACTTGAACAAATTCTCATAGATATTTCTTTAGCTAGTAAACATATTCGTATCTAAGCCTTTTTAGGAAGTAACTTAAAAGCAACTTTTTTTTTTAACCCTTCCACTCTCACATCTGTATGGCACATTATAATTTACAGTGTTTGTTTGAATTTTCTGATTTCTTCTTTAAAGGAGTCACATGAAATGTTTGTCATCATAATGCTCATCTTCAGAAGTGAAAACTGAAACTCAGAAAATTAAATGATTGACTTAATGTTATCCAGCAGGGTAGTAGAAGTAATGGGACTAGAAGTAGTGTATTTCATTCAGTGCAGTGAGTGAATGTTTCAGTGATTAGAACGAACTAGTTTGGTATCAAGCATTATACTAGGCTTTGAGGATATAGAGATGTATAAGGTTCATTTCATACCCTCCTTGCAGCCCAGATCTTCCTTTGCCATGGTTGCTGGATCTCTTCTTTGCTTGAGCAAAGCAGGGCAGGGAAGGTAACTCACAGGAACATCCCCCATCACCTGATTTCAGACTTGATGGAGCGCAACACTTCCTATCTCAGGGCAGTGACACCCTCTGCTAATTCCTGGCTTCAGAGAAGAATCTCTAACGACTCCTAATCAACGGAGTTGCCTCTAACGTTATCCTCGTCTGGATCCTTCTGATTTGCACGACCACAACTTGGTATTCAAAATTCAATCTTGGGTTTTCTGGCAATGCTAGTGGGGCCCACAGGAGCTCACCACTGGCTTACCTGCTCCTGCTAAACTAACACTACTGTCCTGCTTAATAAACTAGAACTAGAATTTCAACTCTTTAAACTCTATTCGGAATGCTGTAATGAAGGAGGCATGACTTGAGTTTGGAAATGTGGTGGCGAATTATCCATAGGTGAATTAACATGGATAATTTAAATACACAGCATGGATAATGAAGAACTGAAAGTTTGACTTTATCCTCTAAGAAGAGGATAAGGTTTATTTTCTCTTCCCTGTATACTTCATACAGTAAATACGATAAATAAAAGAATTTGATACTCTGGTTCTGTGGATACAGTTCCATGATTTACAGTAGTTATGTCTGGCCATCTCAGTCTGTCATATTACAATGTAAATGCTTTGAGGACAGGGACAGCTTCTGAGTTGGCTTCACCTCTATGCTTCCAAAGACACCGTCGCTGGGCTTTAGCATTGACTGTTTGCTAAGTGAATGGATGGATGAAGACTCCTTTGCACTTCACACTTATATCTCAATTTGCTTTATTTTTATATTCATTTATTAAGCCATACGGTGTAAAACTTCAGATAACAATATTGACGCATCACTTTTCACATCCTCTGTGATGACATTTTGCCAGTTAGCAGGATGCAGGGGAAAAATCAGAAGGGAAACAAATTTAACTGTGTCAGTTTCAGGCAGCTGTTCTTTGTTTGTAAGGTCTGTGATGAAATTGGACATCATTCAGCAAATTTGGTATTAATTAGGTACTAGCATTAGCTGGTAATTTTTGGTCCTGTTGGCGTACAAGGAGTTTGCTTTGTACGAATCTATCCCACAAGAAGCACTCTCTTAGAGAGCAGAAGCAAAACGTGTTTTATATTTCCTTCAAGTTCCTGCTCAGAGAAAGTCATTGTCAGATAAGGAGAGGCAGCATGGTCTGGTGCACGGCTCCACAGAGTGGAACCTTTGTATCTTCACCTGGAGGTTTATTTAAAGTGCACACTCAGGACTGTACTCCAGACCTGATAAATTAAAACCTCTGGGGGGTGGGGCCCAGTATAGTCTGTGTTTTAACAAGTCTACTGTGTGATTCTGATGAATGCTAAAGATTGAGAATCTTTACTGGAAAAAAGCAGAGGGTCTGAATCAGCCAAACCTGGATTGGAATTTTTAATTATTTAAAAAATTTTGATTGTAATAAAATTTGCCATTAATTGTGTGATTTTAATCAAGTTATTTAAGATTTTGAGCCTTGGTTTCTTCATCTATAAATTGTGGAGATTGTTACTTCCTTCCCCTCACCAGCTTTATTGAGATATAATTGACATATAACATTCAGTAAGTTTATTCATTCTGTTGATTTGACATACGTATCTATTGCAAAAAGATAACCATCCTTAGCACTAGCTAACATGTCCATCAAGTCACATAATTGCCATTTGTATGTGTGTGTTGAGAACATTTAAGATCTACTCACTTAGCAACTTTCAAGTATGTATACAGTATTGTTAACCATAGTGTCTATGCTAAGCATTAGATCCTCAGAAATTATTCATCTTATATCTGGAAGTTTGTACTCTTTGACCAACATCTCCTCTTTTCTCCCACCAACCCCAGCCCCTGGTAACCACAGTTCTAGTCTGTTTCTGTGAGTTTGGCTTTTTAAGGTTCTAAGGAAAGTGATGTCATATTCACTTCCTTGATTTGTTAAATGAGCTGTAAAAAAATCCTACTGGATCTGCTTTTAGAAGCCAGTGAACACATGTAGGATTGTCTTTCTCCCTTCCTATTGCCTCCATCATGCTATGAATTCTAAATTAGAAATCGTAATTTTTCATCCTATGAGATGTATCATTACATATGGTATACGTTTTCTAGACCCTGACCTTGGACCTGGTACTTTTCTGACAAAACAAAACAAAACAAAACAAAACAAAAACTCATTTACTTATGTATTTTACTTCAGAAATCCCAGATAGAAATGTGTGCTCTCATCTTCCTAAAGATAGTTGTCCTGGTAACAGCCATGTGAATCAGGGATGTTCCAGGTATCTGTTGCTGCAAACAAGCTACCTCAAAACTTTGTAGTTAAAAATGACCATTTTATTTTAACGACATGCCCACGAGTTTGTGGGTCAGAAATTCAGGAAAAGCATGGCTAAGGGGTTAGTCTCTGATGTGTGGCCTCAGCTGGGGTGGCTGGGGCTGGAGGAGTCTGTCCAAGAAGGCTCCTTCAGTTAGATATTCAGCCTCCTCAGTGCTGCTTGGCCTCGCTCTCCATATGGCATCTCATCCTCCCGGGTCTGGCCGCTTGGCTTGGGATCCCCACAGCATGGTGGTCTCAGGAAAGATGCAGTTCTTGCACAGTACTTTCAAGAAGTAAGAAGTGGAAGCTAAGGCCTTTGTCCAGAACTGGCACACCTTCCAGTATATTAAATAGTTCCAAGAGTCACAGAGGCAGCCCATATTCAAGGGAGAGGAGAAAGAGATTCCACGTCTTGATGTGTGATGAGTGGCAAGTACCAATGCAGAAGAATACACAGAATGGGAGATGTGGTTCTGCCCATTTTTGGGCATTTTGCCCAGTTCACTGCAAGGGGAGCGGAGAGTGGATAGTATGTTGTTCCTTAGCATATAACTATTACCAAAAATGTAAAATAAGTTGAATCTAGGCATTACATTGAAATGTAAATACATACATTTAAATCATATTTGTTATCTACATTCTCCCTTTTAATCCTTAGCAATTAAATTTAAGATTGATGTCAATTGAGTTGCTTGTGTAAGAGTGGACTGTCATCCCTCCATCCATCTAGCCTTTGCTTGGACTTTGTCTTACACTATGGAACACGTGTTCACAGTGCACAAGGCATTGCTAAGCATTGTTGCTTTGTCAATGTGAAAGCCTCGCCCATGCCCTCAGGACATGTAACCTTACAGCTCTGTGGTAGAGTTACATGCTTTGATGCTGAAAGAAGTAACATTTTCATTACTTTATTTGTGCTCCCTCAGTTGTGTGTTACGTTACTCACAAAGAAGCAGAGAAAATGTGTGTCCTATTCCACCTCCAACCCAGGAAGTATTAGTCATTCTGTCATCTGTGTTTTCATAGCATTTAGATTATTACATTATTTTCTTGCTAATTAGTTTATTTTCAATCATACAAGAAATAAACGAGTACATTCTGTTTATAAAAAATTCAAACAAAATAAATTCTTCTGTTCGTCTAAATACATGTCTTTTTCTCACCCTAGTCCCTTCCCAGAGATAAGCAATCTTATGTTTTGTATGTAGCCCTCCAAACATTTTCTCTGCATCTGTACACATATGTATGTGTGTGTGTATAATTTATTCAAATGGATGCAAATTCTACATACTGTATTATGATTTTATTTATTTATGACTTGGCGAGGGTTATATATAGATCAACTTTACCCTTTTAAACATCTGCATAGATTCCTTTGTGTGACCCTCTAGCAGTGAGTTGAACTACTCCCCCTCTGGATGGACACAGATAGCTTCCAGGTTTTCAGTGAATACAACGAAGTCCAAGTAAACATTTCTGACATAGCTCTTTGTGCAGCTGGGTCAGTATGTGACCAGGTCTTATCAAAAGTATTGCCAGATTGCCTTTATAGGCAATCTGCTTCATAGATGCTGGCCCACAGATCCTCATCAACACTGCATATTGTGTAATATTTTCGAAGTTTTGCATATTTGATAGGAAAAATAGATATATCTCTTTGTTTTCTTTCTTTTTTCCAGATCATAAGTGAGGTGTCACATATTTTCTTATTAAACATTTGTGTATTGAACATTTGTATCTCCTCTTCTGTGATTATGTCTTGCCCATTTTGTTTTCTTTATTTTTATTTTTTAATTTTTATTTTTTGGTATGCGGGCCTCTCACTGTTGTGGCCTCTCCCGTTGCGGAGCACAGGCTCCGGACGCACAGGCTCAGCGGCCATGGCTCACGGGCCCAGCCGCTCTGCGGCATGTGGGATCTTCCCGGACCGGGGCACGAACCCGTGTCCCCTGCATTGGCAGGCGGACTCTCAACCACTGCGTCACCAGGGAAGCCCTGTCTTGCCCATTTTGTTATGGATCCCATATAGGTGTATGTGTTTCCCTGGACGATCTTAATTTTCTTCCATTGCTAATTTTATTTCTATTCCTGGGCCAATAACACATTTTGATTCCTATAGCATATAAAATTATATAAATATATGTATATGCATGCATACATTATATGTACATGTGAATATATATTACAATATTTTAATGTATGCATTCACCTATGTCATATTTACAAACTACATCCTGAACATCATTCATCATCAAGCATTAAAAATACAGGGGTAAACCAAGTAGACAATGAACTGTGTTCCTGAGGAATTTCAGGAGTTTTCTGGGTATTTTCTCTCCTGAGAAAAATCTGTTGATCTATCTTCATAATTTATCATCTATCAATCCATATGTTCTTCCATCCATTTATCTAATAACCACCTATATAGGGCTTACCATGTGTTAAGCACTAGTCTAAATGCTTTATGAATATGAACTTTTTTATGTCTTGATTTCCCTATTAGGCAGGTACTCTATTCTTATTATCCCTTTTTTTATATGAAGAAACTGAGCCACAGAGAAGTTGAGGAATTTACCTAGGACCTTCCATGTAGTAAGTAGCAGATCTATAATTTGGACCTAGGAAATCTTGTCTGGTTTTAGATTTTATATTGTTTCTTTCATATATTTAAAATAAAATTTTAAATTTTAGTATTTGTCATATTTCATAGAAAACTCTTGGGATTTTGATAGACATAGTTGGGTATTTAATAATTTATTAGACATCTGTATAATATTGAATCTTCCCATTTAGTTCTTTAGTAGGGCTTCATTAAATCATTTCTGCTTTTATGTCCTTTACATAATTTTGTCATGTTCCTTAATTGTTAAATTTATCCCCAGGTATTTTTTAATTTGGTGTTGATATAAATGGGATCTTTATAATATCATCTAATTCCTTTTCAGTATAATAGGAAATATAATTTTTGTATGTTGATCTTGAATCAGGATATTTTGCTGAATTTTTTTGGTTGTTGTTCAGTAGTTTGTCAGTTGTCTCGGACATTCTAAGAGACAAAAATAGTGTTTTGTTTCTTCCTTTCAAATATTTACAACTAATTTCTTTTTCTTACATTATTATTAATCTAGATATTTATTAAAATGTTGAATATCTGATGGAATAGGGATATCTTGTACTGTTTTGAACATTAATAGAAATGCTGACTTTTTCCTCAACATTTAGTTTGTTTACTTTACGTTTATATGGATACCGTTTATCAATTTACGTAGTTTTGTCTTATTTCTAGTATGTTATTTTTTATTTTTTATTTTTTTGCGGTACGCGGGCCTCTCACTGCTGTGGCCTCTCCCGTTGTGGAGCACAGGCTCAGGACGCGCAGGATCAGTGGCCACGGCTCACGGGCCCAGCCGCTCCGCAGCATGTGGGATCCTCCTGGACCGGGGCACGAACCCGTGTCCCCTGCATCGGCAGGCGGACCCTCAACCACTGTGCCACCAGGGAAGCCCCTGTTAAGAATTTTTAATCAAGAACTGGCTTTGAGTTACATAAATGTTTTTCAGCAACTTCAGAGGTTATGATAGGTTTTTTTTACTTAAATCAATTAATGAAGTGAATTATGTTAATATATTATTAAATGTTGAATCATCCATCCTGGTTTTTCTTTTAAAATCTCTATCTGGTCATAATATGTTCTTTTAATATGCTACTGATTTTTTGTTAATACTTTATTTTATATACATATATCATCTTTTTATAATAGGTGAGAATGGCCTATTTTCTTTTTTAATCCTTTTCTGGTTTTGGTGTCAGGATTAAGCTGGCTTGGTCAAATTAGTTGTTTTTTCCCATATTTTCTATTCTTGAAAATAAGTTTTCTAATACAAGACTTATTAGGACCTGAAGTCTGATAGCATGTCTTGATGTCTTCTTTAAAAGTAATCCAATTTCCTCATTGGTTATTATTTTATTCCATTTATATAATTCTCCTTAAACCAATTTTATTTTATTTATTTATTTTTTTAAATTGGACTCCATGTTTGATCTGTTTCTTTGATTTTAACCGTTGCTTTTTAAAAAAAAATTTTTATTTATTTATTTTATTTTTGTCTGTGTTGGGTCTTCATTTCTGTGCGAGGGCTTTCTCTAGTTGCGGCAAGTGGGGGCCACTCTTCTTCGCGGTGTGCGGGCCTCTCACTGTCGCGGCCTCTCTTGTTGCGGAGCACAGGCTCCAGACACGCAGGCTCAGTAGTTGTGGCTCACGGGCCTAGTTGCTCCACGGCATGTGGGATCTTCCCAGACCAGGGCTCGAACCCGTGTCCCCTGCATTGGCAGGCAGACTCTCAACCACTGTGCCACCAGGGAAGCCCCCCAGTTTTAGCTATGGATGTTTTCCTAGAAAATTAGTCCTGTCTTCCAGGTTGTCAGTTGTATTTGTTTGAAATTACTCACAGTAAAATTAAAATTTTTATAAAATTACATATTGCATATAAAATTATAAAAACATTTATATCTTACATAGTCATATTCTTTTACCTGTTCTTCATATTATGTCTGTTTTCTCTCCTTCTTGCTTTTAATATGAGATAAGCTGTGATGTTAAGATTTACTCCTCTTGGGGTTCCCTGGTGGTGCAGTGGTTAAGAGTCCGCCTGCAAACGCAGGGACCAAGGGTTCGAGCCCTGGTCCAGGAAGATCCCACATGTCGCGGAGCAACTAAGCCTGTGTGCCACAGCTACTGAGCCTGCGCTCTAGAGCCCGCGAGCCACAACTACTGAAGCCCACGTGCCTAGAGCCTGTGCTCCACAGCAAGAGAAGCCACCACAATGAGAAGCCCGTGCACTACAAAGGAGAGCAGCCCCCGCTTGCCGCAATTAAAGAAAAGTCCGCGCACAGCAATGAAGACCAACGCAGCCAAAAATAAATAAATAAAAATTTAAAAAGAAAGCATACATTAAAAAAAAATAAGATTTGCTCCTCTGGTTATTGCTCTTATAAAGAGAATTTGTCATTTCTCTCATAGTATTTATTCAAACCAAGTTTTTCATCAAAATCTAATTTTAGAAGTTTTTATTTTTGTTTTGTGTATTACTTTCCAAATAGACTCTGCTCATGTTATGGGGGGGATAGATGGCGGTGGTGAGAAGTTCCTAGAGCTCGTACTCTTCCCCACTCTCGGAATTTTCTGCTTGAACACCCTTGAGCCTTCAAGGACCTGTAGGGATCCCTTACAGGATTCTGACTGCCTAAATATCGATCACTCCTAGAGGTGGCTGTTTGGGAGCAGGGGAGGGTAAAGGATGGGCAGTTTTTGGACTTGGGAACTGAGTGGTCCACTTAGGGGTGTACCAGACTACTTGCCAGGATGGATGGAGCTGAGTTGTGAGAAGAGAAGGATTCAGGTTGCCCCGGCCCCCAGATCCCCTCTTGCACAGTTCTGAGATAGGGGGACTGGGAACCCCTCTTCCAGCTACCATGTTTTGGTGGAAACTCTGAGAATGCTAGACTTAAAAATGGCCTTTCAAGACATCATGTAATCATATTTCCAAGTTTGGGGCATGGGGCATATTTTGTTTGACAATTCTGATGTCCTGATTTATTACTTTTCAGTATTAAGATATGTATGTGAGCTTCAGTTTCTACCCTTAACCTCTAGCCACCAAATCTTAGAGGAGGGCTGGGAAAGAATTAAATTGCTGGGGAGAACAGAATCTAAAGAGGGTGATCTTTGATTCCCCCATCCCTCAAATGTTCGCTTCCCTAATCTGCACTCTCTCTTCTAATTTAGAGTTGAGTGTTTACCTTTTCTGAGGTTTGGTGAGCCGGAACCCACACTAACAGCCTTGCAGGCGGAATAAAATAGGGCAAGATTGTTACGGGCCGGGTACAGAAAGGTCAGATTGCAGTAGCCCTGTTTGGTGGAAGTGGTGAGGCTGCAAAGATACCTGAGTTTCCGGTGGGTGAAAAAGAGACCATCTTGCCAGATCCTTGGGAGGCTGTGCAGTAGGGCAGGAGCTACAGAGTGAACACATTGCTCAGGGCTCCAGGGAGGAAATGGCTGTTCTTCGGCTGGACCACCTGTGTCAGGGACTGGAACAAATGTTTCCTGTCTCCCCTTCCACGTCCAGCAAAGCAGCTCCTTTGAGAGCTGCTTTTGGAGGCCTACAACATAGAGGGCACCAATACCCAACATGCATTAGAGAAAAAAGCAGCTGAGAATAACGAGGCCTGTAAATGCAAATCAACATCTGTTGACCCTGAAGTAAATAGATCCCCCTTCCCACTACTCACACAAACACATCTGGCTCTTCTGTACTGGGTGCAGGCAGAAGGGAAGCACAGGGGAGAGCAGTGAGGGAGGGAGAACACAGGCTACCCAAGAGGTTTCTAGCCTGAACTGGCCAATCCACTGTGACCACATTTCAAAACGGAAAATGACCCCCCCAATTTTTTTTTATTATGACAAAAAAGTATTATGAGATAAACCTGAGATACTTGTATTTGACAAGATTAAGTTTTCTTTCCTATAACCGATTCACCAGATGCTAAGAATTCAGGAAGCAAATATAACATCAGTTATTAGAAAAAATAAATCATTCCATATTTGCCTGTTGCTAAGTTGAGGCTATTTAATTACACCTGTTCTGTTCTCTCACATCTAAAGATTTTGAGTATGGTGTGTGTGTGTGTGTGTGTGTGTGTGTGTGTGTGGTGCGTGCATGTGTTTATAAGAGTGAAGGCTTGTCTTCACTGATTGTATAAATTCAGTCTCTTCATAGTACTGTCACTTCCGTCCCAGCATTTATCACGAGATATTGCTCTATTTTTAAAAACTGTCTGCCTCTTCTTTTCGAAGACTTATTAGAGGGGACTGAAATAGAAATTCTAACCTTTGCTTCTATTGTAGTGCCAGACAGACACATAGTAGGTACTCAAAAAAAAAAAAGCATAATGTATTCTGTATTTATGCTGATAACATTTCTATCCATTCATCTTGATATTTTTCCAAGACCCAGTTTGAAGATATTTTAAAAGTAACTTTCCTAGATTGTCAGTTAATACCTGTGCAGCATTTTATAGCAACAGAAGAAAAAATAAAATAGGCAATGAGGAAGGAAGTACTTTTATCTTTGTGCAGATAACATAGTAAACATGACTGCGTATGGAACTGGCAATTACTGGTAAGTCAACATGTCAGAGATATGCTATTTGTTACTTGCTCTGTGAGTAATTACCCCTCTAGATATAATCAGTGCTAAAGGTAGTGAAGTGCAAAATAATTGCAAGAACAACAAGGTCTATGACTCACTTCAACTAGGTTTACAGAGTAAAAGGTTTTTTTCCCTCTCAACTTGAACATTAGCAGTTTTTATTGATTCTGTAGTTTTACAGTGGTGAAGAAGGTAATTTGCAGCTTAACCCTCAATTTCTCATTTCTATATTGCAAATTTAATTATGTTAGACATTTAAGACCATGGATTAGCATGTTTTGGGTAAATTAAATATTGAGAATCCACTATGTGCTGAGTGATGTGTAGAACAAAGGCATGGCAAAGCCAGAGATGCCTTTGTGTAGGAAGAAGATTGTTAGACAAGCCAAAAAATAGACAGAATGTATGAAGCAAAAGTTTTCAAGATACTGGAATTCTGGCACTGCAGGACAGTGATCCTGAGAGACAGGAAACAAATGAGGAGAGTCCTATGATTGCTGTAGTTTATTGTTTTAAGGCAGTTTACCAGGTGTAGCACAGGGAAGAGAACCCAGGCAGGGCCCAGTGATCTCTTTGAGTTGAGAGATGGAGTGGAGAGTCTGGGGAGACCGTGGTAGCTGGAGTGCACAGGACAGGGTACTGCAGAGAGCAAGCTGCACAGAGAAGACTCCAAAGATCTGTCCTCTTGAGTAGTCAGTAGAGTGCTGAACAGTGCATGTATATGAGGAAACCACTGATACCAGGAAAGAACTACCCAAAATGTTTAGTAAGAATAGTGCCAGACACTCACACTGGCCCGGGAATAGTGCCTGCCCCAGCCACCAGCCAGCCTGGAAAATCTAATTCTCAGGACATTGGAGAGAGTACTCAAAAGGGTCTTGCATTAGTCATGGGGATTAACTAGCCCTAGACTACACACTGTTCAAGTCCCACCTGAGAAAGCTTAAAACAAGATAGCAAGGATATGACACATTTCTAAGTAACTTAAATGTATCCTAGAAAAAAGCTGGAGAAGATTAAAAGAAATACAAAAATAAATATTCACATCCAACAAAGTAAAATTCACAGTGTCTGACATCCAATCAAAACCTACAAAATATACAAGAAACAGGAAAATATGATCCATGATGAGGAGAAAGATCCATTAAAATCATTCCAGAAATGACATAGAGATTAGAATTAACAGACAAGGTCATAGCCACTGTATTCACACTTGACTCACAATTCCAGTTTCTGGGTAATCCCAGAGTACCCAGAATTTTAGTATGAATATGGAAATAAGTATGTTCTAGTGGAAATGAAGTCAGCAATAGATCCTGTTGCAGTCTTTTTTTCCTTTCTTCATCCTTAAAAATAGTCTAGGGCATTCAGATTTCAAGAATTGCCTCCCATGACCCCCTAGACCAAATGAGGTGTTTCCTCCCCGTGCTGTTGTAATAGTCTATAGATGTTCTCACTCACTTTGTTGCTGGGATGCTATTCATTTAATGTCTGTATACCTCACTAAGCTGTGTGTACTCCTAGTCAAATTTTAATCATCTTACTGTCCTTTCTCTAGCAACTAGATCAGTCTGTGGCACATGGTAAACTCTTAATAAAAGTTCATCAAATTAGTGGACAGATGGAGTTGCCCAACTAATGCAATATATTTATTATTTTACATTCTTCAGGTATGCAAATTGTGTTCTCTATTGACTGAGTTCATTATTATTCTGTTTGAAGAACAGAGAAAAAAATTGTATTGTTCAGACAAATGATAACCTGTTATGTTGAGCAAATGAATAGGTGTGTTAGTCTTTTTACTACTACCATGTTTTACTAACTTTTCCAAAGTACAATTTGTCATTAATGAAAGCCAACATAACAGTATATAATCTGTTTTTATTAAAATGAAGACACTATTGTGGTTTGGAAAGTTGATTTCTGGTTCTACAAATAAATAATTGTTTGCTCTTTTTTTTTTTTTTTTTTTCTTTCTTTTTTGTGTGGTACACGGCCCTCTCACTGTTGTGGCCTCTCCCGTTGCAGAGCACAGGCTCAGGCTCCGGATGCACAGGCTTAGCGGCCATGGCTCACCGGCCCAGCCGCTCCGTGGCATGTGGGATCTTCCCGGACCGGGGCACGAACCCGTGTCCCCTGCATCGGCAGGCGGACTGTCAACCACTGCGCTACCAGGGAAGCCCTGTTTGCTCTTTTATACTGTTTGAGCCTCAGTTTCCACGTCTACAGCATGGAGAAAATAAAAATAGAAATTTATTTATTTATTTATTTATTTATTTATTTATTTATTTATTTATACTTCACACAGCTATTGTGAGGATCAAGTAAGCTGGATGACATGAAAGCAAAAAATACATATTCTTTAGCAGTCAAATATTAACAGAAAATTGATACGAGGAAAACAAAATTTAGATTTAGATGGTAGAACATCTTTAAGGGAAGGAGTAAGTTTATTCTCCATGCATCTTTCAGTGCTTGTAAATGTTGCTCTCCTTTGTGGCATAATTTCAATAGTGTATGCCCTTACTTCTAGAAACCCACTGTAGAGTGCCAGACCACTCTAACATTAAGAGCCTTGGACAGCTTC
Organism: Mesoplodon bidens; assembly: GCF_964165515.1. Taxonomy (NCBI): domain Eukaryota; kingdom Metazoa; phylum Chordata; class Mammalia; order Artiodactyla; family Ziphiidae; genus Mesoplodon; species Mesoplodon bidens. The sequence goes on along the minus strand of NC_138176.1, from coordinate 161,830,336 downwards.
TTTATTTCATGACACAGCCCAAGTTTAAGCTAATGACCACCTAACAAAGAGAATATTAAAAACAAAATGTAAGTTTATTCCTAATCTGTATTGTACTGTCTTTATAGCCTCCTCCCAATTCATTCTTGATCTATAACATATTTCTCTATATACTTCCTGATAAGAAGTAACAATATTATCAGAAAAATAAAAGTATGTTTTCTCATCAGGATATTCCCATAGTTAAAATAATTTTGTGGACTCCTAGTGGCTTGTAGGTTTCAGCATCGGACCATTGCATCTTTAAAAAAAATCCCTGGCTAAATTCAGGAAATCCAAATACCTTTGTGCCAAAGATATCACTGATTTCCTACACACAGCCTCAATGGGGGAAGTATTGCAGAGGTCAGCATTCCCATCATAACTCTATCCTAGTCACGAAAAGGAAACTCTAAAGTCTTGCTTCTATTGAATGGGAACATTTTTTTTTTTTTTTTTTTTTTTTTTTTTTTTTTTCCAGTACGCGGGCCTCTCACTGCTGCGGCCCCCCCCGCTGAGGAGCACAGGCTCCGGACGCGCAGGCCCAGCGGCCATGGCTCACGGGCCCAGCCGCTCCGCGGCATGTGGGATCCTCCCGGACCGGGGCACGAACCCGCGTCCCCTGCATCGGCAGGCGGACTCCCAACCACCGCGCCACCAGGGAAGCCCTGAATGGGAACATTTTTGTAAGGCACTGTCCACAGATTGCTAGAGAGCTATAAAGGAACAATTTAAAATGAGAAGAAATGCAAGCCCACGTGGGCTGAAATATCTTGGTAGCTGTCCTCTGCCCTGTCATTCGTCTCACTTAATTTTCTTTTTTGTTTAGTTTGGTGTTGGTTTTTATTTTTGCAAATGGCAAAGGTCGGTAGTAACTTGGTTTATAATAAGAGCTTACATCAGAACGTTGTGATAGCCGAGTTAAAGGAAACACAACACGAGCCATCCCTAGAGAATCATTTGTATAAACGGACACAGGAGCCATAGTTGCAACTACATTATTCACAAAAATTACCTGTATTCCATTCAAGATGACTATAATGCATTTTACCAGATCCAAAGTGAAAAGCTGCATAAATTAATTGACAGTTTAACCCAGGTTACAGTCAGTCACTCAGCCAGTCAGTCCAGGTTTGCCTATGCATTCCACAAATAGCCCAGCCAAGTTCAGAGTAAACATGAAAAAGGCCAGAAAGCACTAGGAGGTCACAGGTATACCTGGGTTAGGGAGTTAACCAGGCTAGAAAGGTGACTCATCATTATTTTACTCCATCCTTCCATCACCTTTCTCAGTGTTGCATGAATTTTATATATAAATAAGGATCTGATCTTAGTCAATTATCTATTCTATTTGAATTTAAAGCATTTTGTCTTTTTTTTTCCCAGTCTTTAAATGTATCTTGAAGAGAATCTGAGCTTCTTTGTTCTAGCAGGAGGTGGGGATTTTTTTTTTTTTTCTTTACATTCTTGAAGTTAAATGGACTGGTATTGAAGACTTGGGTCTAAGATTTTTCTTCTGCCAACTGATTATATTTGTAAACGTGGGCAAGTTAGTTAATGTTTTACAAACTCATCTCATCAGTTAATGCATTATCATCTCTGCCCTGTCTTCTATCTCTTGTGGCTATTGGAAGAGTCAGATAGTGAGTAGAAGCACCTCGTAACCTGAACAAATAAAAAGAAGGACAATGAGTTTTCAACTACTCCCAACATCCCAACATTCATATTTAAACCATGGCTTTGGGGTGTGCTATATTTTAAGACTGAAGAAAATGATCAACTTTTTTTTTTTTTTGTAAAGAGAGCCTTAAGGTGATAATTTGCCATACGAAGGCATAAACACCATAACGTATACAAAATGCAGTCTGTCTCTCATGTTTTTCAGAATGTTCATTTGCTAACTCAGGTGCAAGCTGTATTAGTCTGCAAGGGCTTCCATGACAAAATATTACAGGTGGCTTAAACAACAGAAATTTACTCTGTCACAGTTCTGGAGGCTAGAAGTGTAAGATCAAGGTGTTGGCAGTTTTGGTTCCATCTGAAGCCTCTCTTCTTGGCTTGCAGATGGTTGCATTCTCGCAGTGTCCTCACATGGTCTTTCCTTTGTTCATGCTCACCCCTGATGTCTCCTTGAGTGTCCAAATTTCCTCTTCTTTTAAGCACAACAGTCAGATTGGATTAATGCCCAATATAAAGGCCTCATTTGAACTCAATCAACTCTTTAAAGGCCCTATTTCCAAATACAGTCATATTCTGAGGTCTTGGGGGTGAGGGTTTTGATATATGAATTTGATGGGGGACGCAGTTCAGTCTGTAATACTATTAAATGGACGTTAAGTTTAGCAAAATGGTAAAGTTAGGAAATGATGACTTAGGAAGAAGCATAGACAGCCTACACCACCTTGCTATATTAACACGACGATGAAGGAGCCAGAATCTTAATGATTTAAAAATCTTGTTTCCTTGGTTCCTGGGCAGTGGGTCAGGAGGGCCATGTGGACTGTAGCCATGGTAGGTGGAGATGCTGATGGGTTTTTGGCTCTCTGGCCTGTTGGATACAGATGGGCCACAGCAGGGGAAAGTGCTAAATTGCCTGAATTCACTGGCACTCCGACAGTATAGCCACATCTGGAAACAAATGAACACAGAGTTTGTGGTCATATTAGCTGAACCAAAAACTTGGCTAGGAACATCAGACAATAAAGTCGAGTAGTTAAAATTAGAATGTCCTAGAATATCCAGAACCCACAGAAGCTGCTCCTTCGCTTAGATGTGGGTTGCCTTAAAGGCCTTGTCTGCTCTTCTATTCATTGGGCATACTTTCTCAGACTTGTATGCTTCAATAACACTAATATGCAAAGAACCCATATTTATACGTTTGCTTTTTCAGTTTTCTAACTTTTTTGAAATTGTATCTCGTGTGAGGCTGTCGACATCTACATCTTTCACATTAACTTTCTGAGGACTAATATTGATCTATTGATTCTATTATTTTTCATTTCTTGTAAGACAAGTAATTACAAACCTATTATGTTCCTGGTCCCATACTAGGTGCTATTAATGTAGCGATGAAGTCATATTGCCTCCGTACGTAAAGGCACCTAAAATGCGGCAGAGCTGCTCAGATAAGCTCAGCCTCTCCCCTCCTTTGCTTGATTTCAGTTTATCACTGTGGTAGGCTGAATAATGACCCCCAAACATATGCACATCTTAATACTCAGAACCTGTGACTGTTTCCTTATATGGCTTAAAGGACTTTGAAGATATGATTAATTTAAAGATCTTGAGATGGGAAAATTATGCTGGATGATCCAGGTGGGCCTAATGTAATCACGATGGGTATTCAAGAAGAGTCAGCATCAGAAGGGAAGAAAGCAGTGTAATGACTGAAGCAGAGATTGGAGTGATGCACTTTGAAGAAGGAGGAGGGGGGCCACAAGCCATGGAATGCAGGCAGCCACTAGAAAAGGCTGGCTGAAAATAGGCAGGGGAACAGTCTTTCCCCTCGGAGGCCCCAAAAGGATTCAGTCCTGCTGACACCTTGACGTTAAGTCAGAGAGACTGATTTTGAACTTCTGACCTCCAGACAACAGTAAGAGAATAAATTTGTGTTGTTTTAAGACCTAAGTTTGTGGTAATTTGTTACAGTGGCAATAGGAAGTTAATACAATTACGTTATCAATTAAATGTCAATTTCAAAATCTTATAGTTCTGCCTGCATTGCTTTTGCCATTGGCTTCATGTACAGTCACCACTAACTCCTGTTAATTCATGCTTCTTAGTTATTCTTAATCCTTCCTGGCCTATTTTCTTCCCACCCTTACTGTATTGCTTTAGAAACTTGGTGATCTTTCTACTGAATATTACTGTTGTTTTCCAGTAGTATCTTTGTTTTTAACCTCACTCCCTCCAAACTGTCCTCCACACTTCTTCTAAAATTGTCCTGTAAAAGCCAAATATGAACTCTTTTTCTGCTTAAAATTCTATGTTGCCTCTTGAACTTCTGTCTCATTTGCCACACTCCTTTTCATGCTTTAAGAGGCAATTTTAATATCCTCTTTTCTGTGACTCTTTCCACAGACATAAATATTTGTATTATCTTGTACTTCCAAAGCATCTTGAATCTATTTCTCTGAATAATCCTTGCCATATATATAATTTGTAGTTATTTTGTGTGTGTGTTCATTCCACCCTACCAGGTCATTAACTCTTTGATAACAGGGACTCATTCCAGGACTAAGCATCATATCTCTTTTATTATATATATATATATATATATATATATATATATATATATATATATATTTTTTTTTTTTTTTGCAGTATGCGGGTCTCTCACTGCTGTGGCCTCTCCCATTGCGGAGCACAGGCTCTGGACACGCAGGCCCAGTGGCCATGGCTCATGGGCCCAGCCGCTCTGCGGCACGTGGGATCTTCCCGGACTGGGGCATGAACCCGTGTCCCCTGCATCGGCAGGCGGACTCTCAACCACTGCGCCACCAGGGAAGCCCTGTTTTATCATTATACATGAACAAATAAAGCTTAGAAGAATGGGTGATGAAATAGATTAACTGCAAATTCTTCTGGAGATAATATTATAAAATATATGCTAATAGTAGGAGAAAATGAAGTTAAAAAATATTTTAAAAATCTTCAAAATATGTTTTTCATTAACAGCAGAGGCATTAGAGGAAATGTATTACAATGCCCAGAAAAAATTAAGGCAAAAAGTGTGCAAAGATTTATATACGTATGTAGACATACCAATGAAGGGATCAAAGAACAAGAGAATAAATACAACATTAACATCCATGTGTGCTTACCGTGTGCCAGTACTGTTCTGAGTGCTTTGTGTGTTTTAACTCTTGTTAATTCCTTAAACAACCCTGTGAGATAGATATTGTTGTTATCCTTTTTTACAGTTTGGGAAATTGAACATAGCATTGACACAGGTAGGAAGAGATTTGCACCCAGGAAGTCAGATTCCAGAGCCCATCCTCTTACCCCACATATTCTGCTGTCTCAGCTAGGTTTTGCCACTGTGTGTGCTGTTCTGAAGTGACCCTGGGCCAAGCCTGATAGCTAGAGTTGCCCAAACTCATCTTCTGAAGTTTGCACTGGTTAGTGGCATCCTTATTTTTCAACTCCGTGTTCTGCCTGTAATGATCATCTCCTTCAAATTTACAACCACTCAAGTCTGTATAATCACTATCATTAATATTTGTAACACATTTGAACAATTTTTAGAGAAAAATGACTGTTCTCATTGTAAAGAACCCTAGCCTAGTGGGTGATTATTAATATAGGGGCATTGGGAAGTGGGTAGGAAGCAGGTAGAAGGGAGATGGAGTAGTGTCAGAGACTAATTGTGTTAAAGGCACATGATTTCAATATGCCTCAATATAATTTTTGATGCTTTTCTCATCTTCTACTGTATTGTATAGCATAAATCAGTGTTTTTGAAAGTGCTGGTTGTGACCCATGAGTAGGTAATAAAACCAATCTTGTAGATTACAATCAGCATTTTAAAAAGGAAAAGAAAAACAGAGTGGAACAGAACAGTATAGTATAGTACAGCATAGCATAGAAATATTTGCATAAATCTGTTACCAAGAATTGCACACTTGACAAAAATTACTGCAACAAATCACAGCTCACAAAGCGAGAGAGCCAATTAGTAGAGGGAGTGCACTGTATGTACCTACTGGGTAGAAATGGATTGTTTTATCTTTTTTTCATTAACTTATTTGATTTTCTAGCCTGTGAGAGTCGATTTGATCATCACTATAAAGAGAGTAAAATTCATTTTTATATTAGTGTAATTAGTAGTTAATTGTGAGACAAAGCCAGGAATTGTTTTTCTGTTGTGAAAAAAAGTGTTGAGATTTTCAGTCAAGCTTTGGACCATAAAATTTGAGTGTTTTTCAGAAAGAACATTATTGAATTTACAACAGCTGCAACATTTTAGTAAATATAATACAAATTGCACTCAAAAATGTATTGATTTATTAAGAAGAAAGAATGATGAATTTAAAAATATAGAGCTGTGTTCAAGTTCAGCTGCAGGATTTGGAAATGTAAATAGTGAAATATTGATAAAAATATTGACTAATAAGGAACAGTTTCCATTTTAAGCAAAAGTTTGAAAGGATAAACTTAGTACAAATTATGAAAATTAAGATACTTTAGAATAGTTTTTAAATCAAATGTATGAAATCCAATTATTGACACATTTCTAAGTATTTTGTAATGATACTTCTGAAAATAAAAGCTTAAAACTTTCAAAATTAAAATACTTGGAAACAATGTTCACTGTACTTCATCAATGTCTTTTAATTATTTTCAAGGAAAGAAGAAACATAAAGCCATAGCACAATGTCTTATTTATTCCACAACTATTTATGAGAAATTCCTATGATTGCAGTTGCTTATTGGGTGGCAAAAGAGAAAACGGCACATATAACTATTGAAAACAATTTGGGCTTCCCTGGTGGCACAGTGGTTGAGAGTCCGCCTGCTGATGCAGGGGACGCAGGTTCGTGCCCCGGTCCGGGAGGATCCCACATGCCGCGGAGCGGCTGGGCCCGTGAGCCATGGCCGCTGGGCCTTTGCATCTGGAGCCTGTACTCCGCAATGGGAGAGGCCACAGCAGTGAGAGGCCTGCATACAGCAAAAAAAAAAAAAAAAAAAAAAAAAATTTTTTTAGCCTGTGTGAATATCATGGTATATTTTTAATGATAAATTATCTGATGAAAATGAAAACTTTATCTTGTATCATTAACCCAATATCCCATAGTGTGACTTAGAAGCAGTGAGAACTATTTGGGGACAAAATTCAGAATAGATATGCAGTACAACCTGATGAGAGAACTGACATTGCAAAATGTGTAAAATTCCCAGGTAATGTCAAATATGTGTGGCAAAATGGCTTTTGGAGGATATGTAATATAGCTAAAATTGATTAAATGTATTTTAGAATTGGATAAGAGCATTGTTGATTAATATAAATGACTGGAAAAATTATGTATGAATTACAAGGGAAAGAGAAGCAGATATGACTAGAAAATTATCCGAAGCTACTAATAATGACCTCTTCAAAATCACTTGTTAAATTCATCTAGAAGCTTTGGTATCCAAAGATTTTTAGCTTCATCTCATGGATGTATTGAGAAATTCAGTGGAAAGTGTTTATTTTATTAAAGGAAACTCACTGAGATATTTTTCATGTATTTTGTTCAGAGATTAGAGCTACTCCATCCATATTCATATACTGTATCACACCAACAGTCTGATTATCATGACAGATAGTAGTAAACAGAGGTATATATGAATCAAGGGATAAGTTTCACTTTTTTTGGTTGTTATTGAAGAATAGTCTCATGATAAATAATTTCTAAGAGAATATTTAGAGTAAATCGGTATATTTAATAAACTAGAAAAAATCAGGGATAAAACAAAAATACATTCAATGTATTGACCATATCCAAGGGTGATATAGTGTAGTGTAATTTAATTCGCAGAAATGCTCTAACCTAATTATTGCCATCCCTGTTTCCTTCAGTAGATGAGAGTTAGCCCAGTTTCTCTCTCATGGAACTAGTTAAGTGGTAGAGTTAAGATATGAACCAAGGTCATTAGGACTCTAAAAGCTGTGTTAGTACCACTCACTAACCCCACCTCTCCCCCAGTGGGAAAAAATTAGAGGAAACCAAGATTTCTTCACCACGTTTACTCAAATTTGACAATCAAGACAATCAACATTTAGAAATTGGACAGAGAAGGAAGAAACATTAAAGAAACTCAAGAGTGACAGAGAGACAGGGACGGAACCAAGGAGACATGGAGGTTAGAGAAGTCCAGAGGTGAAAATGTTTAATGAAAAAGTTTGCGTCAACTGTGCCGATATTGCTGAGAGGTTGAGTAGAAGGAGAACTATAGTCCTATAGTGACTTACAGGTTATTGATAACCTTGAAAAAATGGCCTTCTAGAGAGATGTCAAGAAGAACTAGGCCGTAGTAGGTAGAGAAATGCACAGAAGGTGAGAAAGTGGAGAAAAATGTGTAGAAAAGTCTCTCCAGGAGGCTGGTTATGAAGAAGAGCAGAGAAATGGAATTAAGTTTGAGGGAAGCTAATTGGTCAAGGGCACATTTTTTTACAGAGGGAAATGATAGACCACGTATGGGTACCTAAGGGAATGATGCTGGAGAGACTGAAGATCCAAAATAAGTAGTGGAAAATGTTTGGGGCTTGGTTTTTGAAAAGGTATTTGTGATGGAATTTGTATTTCCCAAAGTTATTGTCCCTATCTTTACTCTTTAAATCACAGTCTCCTCATCTGTAAAACAGTGGAGTAGGTCTGGGTTATTTCCAAGCTTCCTTCTGACTTGAATGTGCTACAAATTTATTCCTGTTAGCCATGCCTATGCTATTAAGCAGGGATGAAAAAGGGAGATGTATCCTGAGGCTGTTTACTCTCATACTAAACGTGGAAAATTTGAAGATGAATCTAAAAGATATGTAAGTCCATTATTTCCAAGGGAATATTTTCGTGGTTCATTTATGAAGTCATCTGTATTGTTTTATATGAGAAAACTGGTTTCATCAGTTCTTTAGATTACTTATCCTCTTATAGAAATTATAATTTTTAGAAGTTGAGACTGCAACATATTCACATTGTTTTTATTGCTTTACTCTTATTTTCACTGTTTCTGCCAATTAACCATAAGATTCTGATGCAGTAGGGAGAATTCAGTAAGTTAAATTCACTAACAGCAATAAGTATCGTGAAAACATATCCATTTCTGACATATGTTAACTACCATATTTTTTTACTATTCTATGGTTTTGGAAGGTTTCAGATGAAATTCCCAGACAAGAGATTAAAATAGCCATATTAAGAACAGTTACCAAACGTATTATTGTTATTAATGCTGAAATACCTTTTATGTTATTGTCAGTATTTGAGTAGAAATTGGCTAAATTGTATTTGTCAAGGTAATTTTTTTTCTAAGGGAAATCTCATTGCTAAAAATTTAAAGAAAATAAATCTAGTACTTTCTCACTGCTAGTGCAATACAAACCTAGACTTGTATTTTACTACTCTTGTTCTCCAAACATTAAATTGGTTGTTTCGATATCTTTGGAGCCAGAATGTGGAAGAGTAGATAAACTGAGTCAAAAACTTGAGAACGCTGTATTACATGTTCCCACTGGTAGAATACTGATTTATGCAAAAGCAGGGCACCCCTAGTGTGTCCTGATAGTCTTAGGCATAGATCCGTAGAATCAGGAAGGGCTGGGCATGAGAGGGAGCTGATTGACAGAGGCTATTAAAACTGATATTTCAGTACTAATGAGGGTTTTCAATCTATAAATTGTTTACGTGAATAATATTTTGCTTTACAAAATGAACCCATTAATGATGTTTTGCTAATTTCTCTGACCCTTTTTTGTTGAGAAAATGGTTCTTATGGCCTCCAAGTCATAGGACGAAAAACCATGAAAAATCACATGACAAAAAAAAATCACATGACAAGCATAGAGCTTGGCATCTAGTGGACACTCTAGCTCAGAGTACATGCTCGAAGGATGCTAATGAGAATGGAATCTTTTGGTTTAGTAGGACACAAGACCACAATGATTTGTTAATACATTATTCTGTGGTAGAATATTAATGTGGAAGTAATCTGGAATGCAAACACTGTGTAGGCCCCCCGAAGACATGGGGTCATTGTAGACATCATGATCAATTAACCTTCCTTAACTCAGAAAATAGAAATGGGAAAAGTTAGAAGAGTTTTTCAAATAAAAATCTGTTTACTGGTTCTGTCATGAGATTAAAAACAAAACCTAAATCAAAACCAAACCAAAACATGTTTTAGCTTGTGTGGACTACAATTTGATGGTATTTAATAATAGTAGAGATAATTACTTCTGAAAAAAGTTAGTTTAGTCTGCATTTTTGCTGTTACTTTCATCTTAAGCAAAATAATATCTATTAACCTTTAATATTTAAAAAAATTGAAGTACAGTTGATTTACAGTGTTGTGTTAGTCTTAGGTGTGCAGCAAAGTGATTCAGTTATACATATATATCTATTCTTTTTCAGATTCTTTTCCATTATGGGTTAATACAAGTTATTGAATGTAATTCTTTTTTTTTTTCATTTTTTGCCACATCATGTGGCATGTGGGATCTTAGTTCCCCGATCAGGGATAGAACCCCCAGGCCCCCTGCACTGGAAGCGTGGAGTCTTAACCACTGGACCACCAGGGAAGTCCCTGAATATAGTTCCCTGTGCTGTACAGTAGGTCTTGTTGTTTATCTATTTTATATGAAGTAGTGTGTATCTGATATTAATGTTCTTAAAGTGATAACTCTTTAATCTTCAAAGTGAGCTATGTAAATTCCCAAGGACCAATAATTTCCATGATTATTGATAAGCAAATAATATATTACATGATAATTTCTAGCATGATCACAGAAAAACTCCTGAAAGTAGATTGAGACAAAGTATCATGCTTAATTTTCGACTTAACTTGGCAAGAACTCACTTATTAAAAAAAAAAAATATATATATATATATATATATTATTTTTAAGTAATGAAAACAAAATCCCACTTTAATTTAGGTTCTTTCATATAGTTAATACATATAATTTATTATTTCATTATCATGAGCTGATTGAAAACTGAAACTGAACAATCTAACAGTTCTAAATAGTCTTTTAAAATAAAAGTATTTTGCTCTTTGGTTATATATTTCACTTATCAGAACTCACTAAAGGATTGCATGTGGAAAGCATCTTGGTTTCCAAAAACACACTTTCTTTTAGAAATACTTGCCTTTACAACATATTGGAAGTTGCTCTGAGTGCAGTGGAGGTCTGGTAGTTGTAACTGTGTATGACTCTCCACTATCCTTGTGGTGGATCTGCCTTCTCGCTCATCTCCCATTCTGCACTACTGGGGAAAGTGGAAGAACACAGGCTAGGTCTCATTTTTCTGGGCATGAGAAACTTCCATATAAATAGATACAGTTTCAAGTAAGCAGCGTGTTCTGTTAAGTCATCACAGACCATGATGGCTTTTCATAAACAAATATTTCTACCATAAGAAATGGTTTCTTTTCATTATTACAATCACTTAATGTATATTTCAACAATAATTTCTTTAGGTTCCTTTTCTAAAGCTGTGGGTGAGAGAGAATGTCTCTCTTTGTCATCTCCCTCCTTTTCTGCCTTCCCATTAACCTTGGGGTTCTCATTCCAATAGGGTCTTTATCTCACCCCCTTGTCACAGCTGTACTGTGATCTAATACAGGCATTCTTTGTATGACAGCACCTCCTATAGCATGTCTGTGGAATATGAGCCTTGCAAGAGGCCCAAAGAACAATGGAGATCTATGGTCAAAAGTTTAACCCCCTTGCAGTCAGAATTCCATTCATATATTAAAGTGTCTGTGAGCTTTGCAGTAAAGAAACCTGTTATTAATCTGTATTTCCCCAAATTGTCTTATCATGAAGCCCTTATCTTATAATACTCATATTCTGAGAACCTAGTGATATGTGGGTACACTTTGGGAAATGCCACGTTACTATTAGAATAACAGTAATTCTGCCTCTTCACACTTGGAAGAGGTAATCTAGACTGAAAATGAATGGTACAAGCTCCAAGTTTTATACTTAATTTTTATCATTTTGTGCATTTTACAGAAGAAAGTTTTAAAAAGACCTTAGAGGTAATTTGGACTGTGTTTCTGCTACTCTATTTATTTAGCATTATAATAAAAGAACATAGAAAAAGTGCACTATATTTTTGTCATTTTACAGATAAGTAAACTAAGGTCTGGAGAGGGATATTACTTGACCATGCTAACACAACTTAGTTAAAAATAGTTGAGACTGTGATTCAAATTCCCATCTTCCAATTCCAAATTTAGTGTCAAATCGACAAAATCAAGCCACTTTCGTAACAAGAGAATCTTACTTATAATGCTTTTGGTACAACCCACAGCTTTTGTAAATGGTTTTATTTGTAATATTAATTTTTCTGTTTATACAAGTAATACATTTTCCTTGTTACTCTTATGGAAAATATAGGACCACATAAAGAAACCAGTCAATCTGAGTTTTTTGTACCTTTATGCATTTAGCATATTGAACTCCCATTTTCCACTATTTAATATAGTGTGAAGATTTCCCCAGTGCTATACTTATCTTCCTAAAATCCCTGTCCTTCATTTAGCCAATTTCCTATTGTTTCCAAAGTCGTGCTATTTTAAACTGTGTTTTGCTGAACATAATAAAAAATGTAACTGTTGTTGCAAAAGGTATCACCGGTTTCTAAGATTTTTGGTCTACCTTGCCAAACTGTACTCTCTAAAGTTGTATCACCTTCTTTCCTATCGATAGTGTATAAGGGGATCTTTTGCTTATAAACAAAGAAAAGTAACCCTTAATCGTCCAGAATTCTGAGATTATTTTCTTTCATGTATACTGTGTAAAATAGTAATTTAACATAATTTTTATTCCTCTTAGTTTACTCTATAATATTCCCATTTCTGTTGATAATATTGCATTTTTCTATTTATGATTTTTAATGCCATTATTATAATATATAAAATAGCTAGTTGAAGATGTATTTTGGACATTGCATTAAGCTTAAAGATAATATTAAAGAAAATCAGTGAGATTTAACTCTTCTTTTCAAACCTAACTTTCTAATCCTTGAGTTTTTAATTTATTCCCTTGGTTAGGTGAAACATGCCTTTAATTATTCTTTTGTCCCTGCAGAAAAGATAAAATGTTGAATACTTTGATAGAATTTGCATGTGAGAGAATAGCTTTCTACTGCTCTTATACACTGTCAATTAATCCAGAATGTGCTGGGTGTTTAGTTCTTGGGTCATAGTTTGTTTTTCTCTCAGAAGAGTGGAAGATTTTCAGTTTTATTGTTTTCTGGTATCTGGTTGTGTGAAATTCAGATTTGAAACCAGTCCAGTTTAGTTTAGCTCTTTCGAAGTTACCTTCTCTTATTTTTTGTATTCCTGTAGGATTTTTTAATCTTGGAAATGAAAGCTAAGACCTTGATTTTAATGGGATTTAGTTGTTTTTTTTTCCCGTAAATTTATTTTTGTAGTAGCTCTTAAGTCCTATCCTGGAATCTTAAATCTTTCTTTAGCTGAGAAAAATTACATTCTGTTATAACTGCATTTACTCTCTTTTTCACATTTCTTTTTCATTTGAATTCGGTCTTTGAATATGTCTTCCATATGTCCCATTCTGTCTACATTTTTTATCTTAATCATTCTGCACTGAGCTCATTTGAATCACTTCAGTGATTTGATTTTCTTAATATTCAACCCAGTATCTTTAATTTCACCCATTGTGTGTTCCATTTAACACAACCATTCCTTCTTTGTGCTCACTTTTGGTATTTCAAAGAAACAATATGATTATATAGTGAATCTCAAATCATATTGTGTTACTACATGATGCAAGTATATGAGATAAAGGAAGGTAACTCCAATAGAACTTTCCTCCAGTATTCTCACATTTCCTATATAAAGTCTCTTTCAGAGAGAGGCATTTGTTCAGTTCTCTCGATGGTCCCCTACTTTCTTATAGTATCTTCTCATAGGTTTACTGATTTTCCTCAGTTTGCTCCCTTGTTTTTCATGCCTGTCGTGGCTGCTTGCTTTGGAAGGAATCTCCACTGTGTTTGACACCAAATCAAGGGGTTTCATTGTTTAGCCTTTATGCTATTGTGGTTGACTACTTGGGGGAGGACTTAAGGGGAGGCATTATGCTTTCTGCTTCTCCTAATGGAGAAATCTCTCTTCTGATTTGAATTTGTTATGTTGGCTGTGCACTGGTGCTGCCTTTCTGCTTAGAGCTGTCATGGGATGTTAGCACGTTCTTTCACTTATTTTCTATGATTGTCTGGAGGTGGGAAGTGTTTGAGGACGTAGGTAGGGGAGAAAGACCATCTCCTTCTGTAAAGATTCCCTATGGCTCTTTGATATTCCAGTCTTACAGAACTCCTTATTTAGATACAGGCACTGATGTTGGTTTTGTATTATGTTGATCTTCCCCATGAAAAAGTGGTTGGAGGGACTTTGTTTTCACATGGCCCTCTTAACTGGCAAGTCCTTGCCCAATCAATCTGTACGTGATCCTTTACACCCATCTTTGGGAATTGTTTTCCTTTTTTTCTAATGCATAATGTCTGGCTTTGATAAAAAGGGTTCTGCTTTCAGTTTTCAAGAATAAAAAGAGGATAGCTGTCTGAGTATTAACGTGATGGAAAAATTTTAAAATATAGCACAGTTGTGTTAGCTTATTTGTGACAAATAGATAATGCACCTCATGGCCATTAGAAACAGAATATTTGTTAGAGCATTCTGTCTATTGTTTAAAGGCATTGGTGGCATGTCATAATATTTACACAAGGCATGAAAGTGTTCCATTACGCATATCTGAAGTCTATAGTGTATCCCTTAAGCTGTTGTCATTTAGCTGAATTCCAAGAAAATGTTGCCGGTATTGTTGTGTGAAATGAGATAACCAAAAGGCTTATGGAGCTCTGCTTCCTCCACACTCCTCCCTCTGTCACAATACAATAAGTCAGAATATTATTACTTATTGAAGCATATGCTTAATGAAAAATTAATAGCATTGCCATATGATGTAATGGTGCAAGATGCTATATTCTGACTAGGAAAAGATAGTTACATATTTCTGCCAATTGGTCATCATCTTTTATTTCACATATCCATAATGAGTGCATATTTAGAAAATGTGAGGGCGTTATCTGCTAATGTTTCTGATTATTTAGTGATAATATTGAACCCATGTCCTTACAGAGAGTCTGAGAAGGAGAAAGATGAGAGGGGTTAGAGGAGGGAGGAGGGAAGAGAAAAAAAAGAGAGGGGGAGAGAGGGAGGGAGAGGAAGAAGAGAGAGTGCGATTGCTGTGTGGGTGAGCCTGTGTATATGCAGCACAGATGTATAATTTTGGAAGTCTGAATTTTCTATATCATTGTTTTGGAACATTACCAAGTAGTGCAATGCTGTGATTTAGTTAAAACTAATTCTGGGTCCATCTAAAAATGGTACCTAGCATAAATGTGTTCTCATAGGCATGGTTTTAAACAAAAACATAATAATTTGTTATTAGTTACTCTTCCTGAAAATCACATATTTAAATCCTTTAATAAACTGGGAAAGGTTTCTGTGAATGGCTTAGATAAGGTTGCTTGAACTTAAGTAAGCCTAAAAGAGTCTTATAAATTTTCTCACTTTCCCATACTGTTGCCAGATTAATCTTCCTCTGCTGTGTCTGGTCAGCTCCCTTATCTGCTGAGACCTCCTGGGCCCCACAGCATCCGCAGTGTCCAGGGAGTCATCTCATCCCAGCATTCGGAGTCTCCTGTAATAGGGTGCCCACCTGCCTCTCCAACATTGTGAGCCAGCCTATAATCAGTCTGTATCTGGGCCCCAGCTACACCAAGCCTCATTCTGTTCTGCATTCTGGCCCTTTGCTTTCCTTCCTCTGTGCCTATGCAGGGTCACTATGGAATGTCCCTCTCCTCCAACCTCCTGCGTGTAAACATTGTCTTTAAGTGCTCAGCTCACGTCTTCTCCTCCAAGTATAGTTATTGCTGAGACATTAGAATAGTCCCTTTCCCCTGTGAACTGGCTGAATCCTCTCTCTCCAGCTCTAAGACAGTGAAATGTGGAGCTCCGGCTATGTATTTGCAGGGCCCTGAGTTCCAGTTAATACATACAAGTTATGCCATATTGGTCTTCGGTGTGATAACTAATATCTCTGAGCTTCAGTCTCCTCATCTATGAAATAGAAGTGATAGTATGTATGTTACTGGGTTTGGGAGAATTAAGATGATATCTGAGTCATATATAGTTTAGTGGTTGAGCGATAATAGATGTCAAATAAGCACAGTCTGATCTATGATTTTTATTAAACATCATTGCTCTCTCCTATTATGTGATTTATTTATGCAAAGTCTCTCCCTAGCCTTGGAGTCTTTGGTGACAGAACCTGAGCTAGGTTTGTCTTTGCATCCTCAAAGGTCTCAGCACAGTTTTTTATATGAAATATGTACCAAATTATATCTTTATCTTTTTATTTTATTTATTTATTTACTATTATTATTTTTTGCGGTACGCGGGCCTCTCACTGTTGTGGCCTCTCCCGTTGCGGAGCACAGGCTCCAGATGCGCAGGCTTAGCGGCCATGGCTCACGGGCCCAGCCACTTTGCAGCATGTGGGATCTTCCCGGACTGGGGCACGAACCTGTGTCCCCTGCATCGGCAGGCGGACTCTCAACCACTGTGCCACCAGGGAAGCCCTATCTTTATCTTTTTAATACTCAGATGATAGTGTCATGTCAGCTCAGTTTTTTCCTTCACATCTGACCTGAGCAGGACTGAATGATTTGTGTGTTTTGATTTGTGACAGAGTGTGATCTCTACTTCAGCTGTCTTTTGGGCAGCAGCTACTTCTGGCCTCCTTTGCTGCAGAGACAAGCCGGGCTTTGGAGCCCTGTGCCCTCAGTGAGCTTGATGGTTGCAAAGATATTTTCAGTGTGATGATGGGCACGGCTGGGTTTAAAAGATGAGATATGTGGAGTGTGATTAAGCCTGTGTCTACTCATTATCAAACCAACATTACTCATTATAAACTTTTAAGTCTAGAGATTTGAAATATTTAGTGTTTATTCATATGAATCATATCCACTGTTGGTTGGGTCTAGTTAGAGATACTTCATGCGACTCTACAAACTTTCTCTCGTGGCTGGAAATCAACTCTGTAGAATCTTGTCTCCCACCCTGGCCATTCTGAATCTATGATCTTTGTGTTGTGCCGGTGTCTTCAATTCTTCACACTTCAATTAAGCAGTGTGGATGAGTGGACATCTCTTGGGTTTTTGGAGTCAGACAGTCTGGACTTTCGTCTTGATATTACCACTGATTCTGTTTGACTTGTTCATATTGTTGCATCTTTCTGAGTCTCATTTCCCTCATCTGGGGAAATGTTGTTAATACCGCCTACCTCTAGGGCTGTTGTAAGGAAGCAGCCACATAGCACAGGAAGATCAGCTTGGTGCTTTGTGACCACCTAGAGGGGTGGGATAGGGAGGGTGGGAGGGAGATGCAAGAGGGAGGAGATATGGGGATTTATGTATATGTATGGCTGATTCACTTTGTTGTAAAGCAGAAACTAACGCACCATTGTAAAGCAATTATACTCCAATAAAGATGTTAAAACAAACAAACAAACAAATGACACAAAAGGATTTCCATGCTAGGGCAATGTGCGCGTATATCAAGGACCCCATGAATATTAATTCTTTCTTCCACACCTCCCCCTTTGTCTCCCACCTACATCATCATGAGAAATAAGCCTAGTCAAAAGCATAAATCTCAAATAGTACTGCCCTTTTTCTTTTAAACATCTCCACTTTTAAAAAAAAATTAATTAATTATTTATTTATTTATGGCTGTGTTGGGTCTTCGTTTCTGTGCGAGGGCTTTCTCTAGCTGTGGCAAGTGGGGGCCACTCTTCATCGCGGTGCGCGGGCCTCTCACTATCGTGGCCTCTCTCGTTGCGGAGCACAGGCTCCAGATGCGCAGGCTCAGTAATTGTGGCTCACGGGCCTAGTTGCTCTGCGGCATGTGGGATCTTCCCAGACCAGGGCTCGAACCCATGTCCCTTGCATTGGCAGGCAGATTCTTAACCACTGCGCCACCAGGGAAGCCCAAAACATCTCCACTTTTTAAAAACCGTGGGATGGCAAGCTGTTTTTAAAGAGAAACACATTTTCAAATTTCAAGGATATTTACTACTTTAATGACTATTGACAGTCAAAAGGTTTCATTTATGTGAAGGATAAAACTTTACCTTGTTTTAGGAAATGTATTTTTGAAACCACAAGGCTCAACTAACAAATTTCTTTTCTAAAAGTGACAGTAGAGCTTGAGGAAAATGATGAAAAATAAGTAGAACAATTTCCAAAACTCACTCAAAAACTAAAAAGAAATGCATCAATGTTTTCAACTATGTAATGTTGAATAATTGGGACGTTCTAAACTATTATTACTGGTTCTTTTGAAAATCAAAAGTTGCACTTTAGCAAAAATACATGAATGTGACTTTTTTTAAGAGCAAAATTAATTTTTATTAATTGTGATAAGTTGTATTTTATTGTATATGCATTATATGTTTGTATGCATTTTAAAACACTTAAGATCCAATCTCGAGAGCACTGTTAATTCTGGGTTAAAATTTTCTGTGATTTTACCATTGTGATGAATAATTATGATCAACATCATGCTTAGATTTTCTGAAATCTCTGGAAATAAGTGTTTTTTTTTTTAAATTAGACACTTCCTTGGCCAAATGGGTAGTTAAAATTAATACCACATATTTAGGATAATGGTATGATATTTATTAAATTAAAATGAGAATATATTGTTTGAGAAAGAGTTTTCCCTTGGAGAGTTTAGGGCATTTTATAAAAGTGTTTACGTTTGTAATGAGACTACATAGACTTCTTATGTTTTTCTCTTTGGGAGTCATAACACAATCTGAAGAAATGAGTTCTTAATTACCAAATAGATTCATATGTGCTCATATAAAATAAATTTCATTTATGCCTTTAACAACTTGCAGACTAGAATAAAATTGACTAAAACTATGGTTGTGCTTACAAGTATTGGTGATAACTTTAATAAATGATGCTTCATCCATGTCTTGAATCTACTTATATTGCTAATTTATTACTTCTAGGTAATACCGAGATGCATGAGTCCAGTTTAGTGGGGAGCTGATACATGGAGAGTACAAACTGAGTACAGTAATACTTGCTTCAATCAGGCATATTTAGATAGATATCTTATTTCATGATCTTTGCTTGACAGTATTAACTTCTTTGCTAATATGTATTCTAAATATATTTTGGTCAGAACATAATCATGCCTAACCCAGTGGTGAGACCCTTTCCAAACTTATCAGCTTGAAAATTGGTTGGAAGGATGCTAGATGATAAAAAATTAAATTTCTCTCTGTTAGTTTCTAATGAACTAAGTTTGATTTTTTCTGTGTTTTACAAATTATTTATAATAAACCATTGGAACTTAGTTTACCTATACTTTAAAAATACACAAATTTCTATTAATCAGTAAATTTTATGTAGCATAGAAACATTTTTGTATGTATTTTTGCATTTGATCTTCACCCAAATCTTATGAAACAGTCATTCTTATCCCATTTGGACAGAAAACAATTGTGAAATTCAGGTCAATTAAGTGACATACAAAGGGCATATACACAGCTTCCATTTTTTCCCTATGGGTTACAGAATGTCACTGAAGAGATGTAAACCCTGGGGGGAAATGGTCAAGTTTGTAGTTTAGAGTCCTCTGGGAGAAATGTGAATGGTCGATTCATGAGATTTACAACTGGAGACAGATCTCTGTCATCCTTGGCTCCTACCTTTCTGTCATAGCCCACATCCCATGCATCAGGAAATCTGTTAACTATAATTTCAGCACATAGCAACAAGCCAACTACTTATCAAGAGCACTGTTTTTACCGCCCTGGTCTCTACCTGTCAACTCCTGCCTTCACCTACAGAGCTTCCTAACTGGTGTCCCTATTTCTACTCTTGCTTTTGCTAATCTAAATATAGCAGTCAGTGTGACCATTTAAACATGTAAGACCACACTATATCACTGCAGATCCAACCTTGTCATAGATCCTGTTTCACTCGGAGGAAAAGCCAAAGTCCTTCCTATAGCTACAAAGCCTGACACGCTCTAGATCCTTTTCTTTCTTCCTGCCGTTTTCCCACTCCCCTACTCCCCTCAGCCACACTGGCCTCCTGGGTCTTTCTTGAGCACACAGTCATGCTCTTGCCTCAGGTCTTTGCCCTGGCTGTTTCTTCTGCTTGAAATACCCTGCGTGGATCTCCATGTGGTGAATACCCTCACTTCCTCAAATCTCTAATGAAATGTCATCTTCTCAATGAGAAGTGAGCACACTCTTTTTTTTTTTTTGCGGTAACGCGGGCCTCTCACTGTTGTGGCCTCTCCCGTTGCGGAGCACAGGGTCCGGACGTGCAGGCTCAGAGGCCATGGCTCACGGGCCTAGCCGCTCTGCGGCATGTGGGATCTTCCCGGACCGGGGCACGAACCCATGTCCCCTGCATCGGCAGGCAGACTCCCAACCACTGCGCCACCAGGGAAGCCCAGAGCACACTATTTTAATTGCAGCCTATTTACCTCCCCTGTTTCTGATTTTCCTTACACTGATTTGCTTTTTTTTCCCTTCTATAGTACTAATCACCTTCTAATAAACTATGCAGTTTATTTATTTATTTTGTGTATTGTTTAGTGTCTGCCTCGTCCTATTACAATATGGATTTCACAGGGACAGGAATGTTTACCCGTTTGGCTCACTGATGCGTTCCAAACACCTGAAACAGTATGTGGCATAAAGTATATTCTCAAAAAGTATTTGCTTAATGAATGAATGGACTGAATGTTGAGGGAAGCATCTAAGATAACCAGGCATGTATTGTTTGCAGGACTATTTGAAAATATAGTATGGCTTTTAAAATCTGAAGCTTGAAATAATGCTTTTATCCATTTTTAGTTAATCCTAAGATTGGAGGAGAACCTCTAAAGCATCCATAAAAAATCATGTTCTCCAGCTCAGGCAATTTGGGCCTCCTTGGTTTTCTGTTCAGGTGGAATCTTTCCTGTATACTTTTCTATGTTTATTTTCTTTGGTGCAAGAGACAGTGGTCAAATTCAGAAACTGTGACTTCCTTATCAATTCATATTGATGTTAACATCTCTGTGGTTTTTAATTGGCAAGAAGAGTCATAAATGCAAATCAAAAAAGAGATTATTTCTCCATCAGAGAAACTGTTATAAAATACCATCAAAATAAATAAAAGAAAACCATTAAATGATTAATATTTGCAACCTGAAAGCCTCTTCAGTAGTTTCCTTCTTATAATCACTCTAGAGTAAAAGATGAATAAAATGGAAAATATTGTTAGAATAATTTATTCATCAAAAGCTCCAGAAGTGAATATATTAACTTACTAATCGTACGTCTGTAGCAAGCACTAACAGTGGAGTATGAAATTTGGTTAATAAGCAACTTGAAAGAAAATCATGAATTAATGCAATTCATTGCAATATGATACTTTCTGTTGCAAAATTACTAAAATTGATTCTTGTTTTTAAGTGGTCTTAAAAGAACATAGCTGCTATTCTGTTCTTTTCATCTTTTAAAATAATTTCATTCAATTTGTGAATTTGTTTAGTTTTTAATATAATACCCTGACCATGTTACATAGAGATTCTAAACTAAAACTAAACAAACATTGTCCTGTTTCTTTTTCTTTCTGCTCTGAATCAAAAACAATTCTCTATGAACAATTTCCAATTATAATGAAGATAAATATAGTGTTCTAAAACATATTTCTGCTACTGTTTGAAGTAGGCTTCTAGGACTGTCCTTCAGACTCATACATTTAAAAAAGGAATGGACAAGAGAGAAAAGCAAAAGAAAAGAAGAAAAAAGAAGAAAAGGAGAGGAAAAGATGAGGAATGGAGAGAGAAGGGAAAGAGAGGACAGGGAAAGATAAAGGAACTTGTATGTTATTCCCCAAGTGCCCTATTTTCCACCCATAATAAAGCTAATGAATTTTGAGACTTCCCTGGTGGTCCAGTGGTTAAGACTCCACTCTCCCAATGCAGGGGGCCTGGGTTCAATCCCTGGTTGGGGAACTAGATCCTGTATGCTGCAGCTAAGACCAGGTGCAGCCAAATAAATAAATAAATATTTTTTAAAAAATCTTTTTTTTTTTAAAAACAGCTAACGAATTTTTAGTCTTACTTTCTAAAATCAGAAAAACTAAATGATCTCTTCTTACTTTGATTTTTTTCTGATTTCAAAAAAATCCTACTGCCTGAATTAAGAGGCTAAGAGGAAAAGGCATTTCCAATTCCTAAAGTATCAAGTTGACCAGTTATTTCATATTGTAATATCTGTATTCATAGAAATACATATGGATGCTCTCAGGTTATGTGTGAGTTTGGGATCTAATAAAGTTCCTTCCTCTTGTTTTAGAAAGGGGTTATGTTAGAATTGTGATACAATTAGTAAATTTAGACAGCCATTTTCCTTTATTTTGAGCCCTTTAAAAACCTTTTTATAAAATTGCACACATACATACAGTGTAGTGTTTGCAAACTTGAAAATCTCTTTGTGGACAAACTCATCTTGCAATACTTCCTACCTGTGTTTTCCTCTCACTGTATCCCTTATCCTTAATAGGACAAAACATCTGTTATTATATAAAATAAAGAAAACTGTGACTAACAAGACTTCAAATCTACCTCCAAATCATGACTACACTTGCCAAATATGATTTTGTCTTTGTGTTTGTAGATCCTGTGACTCCACGGACTTCATTACCTCAGGCCTGGCGCATCTCAAGTTTCTCTAAAAGGCCAAATCACCTTGTCTTTGGGTCTTCAGAGGTTTCCCATCCCTTTTCAATATTTGTCTCACCTTTGGATTCCTGTCTTATTCAACCTTAATGAATCCTACTACTTTTGTATGCACCCACTGTCTAAACCTATGAAGGCTGGGCAAATTAAATGTGGCATAAAAATATAACTACTTTATTTATTTAAAAGTAGAGGACAATTGCAATTCAGTGCAGGTTTTTTCTATTAACTATGTGCTTTTTGCATTAGGTACAATGTGTAGCTTATGCTTCTTTCATGGAAACGTGAGGATTGCCTCTCTGACTCATGGTCAGACTTTGGAGCTCTCTGCATCTTTAGTTCATACCATGTCAGTGTGCCTTTTAAAGGCATCTTCCTCCCCTGCACCCTAGATGAGAATGGAAAGGACTCTAGCTCTCTTGGCTGTGCCCTTGTGGTTCACATAGGCAACCTGGTGAGGAGAAGATTACATTTCCAGATGTTTATATATCTCTGCTAAGTATCTAAGAGATGGAACACTTAAAACACACAATTGTGCATAGAGAGTCAGGTTTGGGACATTTGGAAAGTGATTACAGCAAAACTCAGGTTAGGAGTTAAGATAATTTTGAAGAAACGAATCTATGACATGGAATCTTGTTGGCAGGAGGAACCTCCCAAATCACCTGATCCAACAGGGCACTGATGAAATGATCCCACAAACCAAGCAATCTGAGTAATTGTTCTTCATATTTGTAACATTTTTTTATAAAAACACATCCCTTGCCTCAGAGCTTAGTTTTTCATCAGCACAGGCCCTCAAGAGTCCTTTGGAAGAATTTAAACCTATGTTTCAAACCTGAGCACCTCTGCTGCATGCGACCGTCATTGGAGCTAAGAAACCAGCAGCCTTCCTTATAAATAAACTCTATTCAACTATTTGCATTTTTGCTGCCTTTGGTCTGCACATTTATTTTATTTTTACTTATTTATTTATTTTTTGGCTGTGTTGGGTCTTTGTTGCTGCATGCGGGCTTTCTCTAGTTGCAGCGAGCAGGGGCTACTCTTTGTTGCTGTGCGTGGGCTACTCATTGCGGTGGCTTCTCTTGTTGCGGAGCATGGGCTCTAGGCACGTGGGCTTCAGTAGTTGCAGCATGTGGGCTTCAGTAGTTGTGGCTTGCAGGCTCTAGAGTGCAGGCTCAGTAGCTGTGGCACACAGCTTGGTTGCTTAGTGGCATGTGGGATCTTCCCAGACCAGGGCTCGAACCTGTGTCCCCTGCATTGGCAGGTGAATTCATAACCACTGTGCCACCAGGGAAGTCCTGGTCTGCATGTTTAGATGACAATGTTATCCTTCATAAAATGTCACATACCGAAATGGGCAGAGTAGACATATAATACACTAGGTGTTCACTTCTTAACCCCTTTGTATTCTATTGGATTTAATGGAAATCCTACCTAGTGAAGGAGCTATTTAGAATTATCTAGGGGTAAATACCAATGATGAGTATAGTTTTGTCTGTTCTTACTTTCTGTATATTGATATATGATGCAGTTAGTATTTAAGTTGGTGCATGTAACAAACATGCCGTGCTACTCTTTATCCCAAGCAAACTGGAATCACTGTATATATCCCTTTCTCTCTCACTTCAAATCCAGAGCAAAAGGCCTTGCTTGTTTCTTCAGTAAACCTGAGGGGAATGGAGGCCTACAGTGTTCTAAGTATGTGCCAGGCACTTTCTCCATGTTTATATCGCACATAGTTTTAGCCTCCTCATTTTATAGATTAGAAAATAGAAACTCAGAGAAAAGGAACTTGTCATGTTCATGAAATATTAAGGGGTGAATTCAAACCCAAGTCTTTAGGGTTTTCCCACCCCTCTACAGTGACAAATTTTCACATGGATTAAATGTTTTTAGGGCCATCAGTGTATAGTAGCGAGAAGAGCACCATTCTTTTTTATTTTCCCAAATATATTATTTTTCTAATTGAAGTACGGTTGATTTACAATATGGTGTTCGTTTCAGGTATATCACATATTCTTTTAGCGCCACCTATGTACCAGTCACTATCTCTTTTCTTTCATTATTTTTGTTTATTCTTCACAACCCTCTCAGTTAGGTACCATTATTATCTTTTTTTAATGCTTATCTTATTTTTTTTACCATTAAAAAAATTGAAGTATAGTTAACTTAAAATGTTGTGTTAGTTTCAGGTGTACAGCAAAGTGATTCAGTTACACATTAATATACGTATTATATACACATATGTATATTCTTTTTCAGATTCTTTTCCATTATAGGTTATTACAAGATATTGAATATAGTTTCCTGTGCTATGCAGTAGGTCCTTGTCATTTACCTATATTATACATAATAGTGTGTATATGTTAATCCCAAACTCCTAATTTATCTCCCCCCCACTCCACTATACCCTTTAGTAACAATACGTTTGTTTTCTATGTCTGTGAGTCTATTTTTGTTTTGTAAATAAGTTCATTTATATCATTTTTAAGATTCCACATATGAGTGCTATCATATTATATTTGTATTTCTCTGACTTACTTCACTTAATATGATAATCTCCATGTCCACCCATGTTGCTGCAAATGGCATTATTTTATTCTTTTTTATGGCTGAGTAATATTCCATTGTGTATATATACCACATGTTTTTTATCCATTCATTTGTCGATGGACACTAAGGTTGCTTCCATGTCTTGGCTATTGTAAATAGAAGAGCCCTGTTCTTAAAGTCAGAAAACCTGGGTCAAATCCTAACTCCAGTAGATTCCAACTATGAGAACTTGAACAGTTTCTCTGAACTGAAGCTCTCAGGTGCACTTTCCCAACCACATCTTCCCTCCCGAACCCCAGAAGAGGCCACACTGATGTCTTGAATTTGGTATGCATCATTACCTTGATTTCCTTACAGTTTCTCCTAAACAATATGATGACTGTGTTGCATTTGGAGGCTTCATTCTGTGCTATCATCAGCAATGACATAAGAACTCTGACACTCAACCTGCTCCCCTTATGTCCTTATCAACTCAATTAGAACAGCTTCACTCCAGGAACTCCAGGGACTACATAGTCACCATGCTCTTTTTAAGTTCTGTTTTATGCATTTTGGAAAACAGACTTGATTTTTGGAAAAGCTCATGTACCTCCTACATAACGGGTGGGATTGTTTTTGGATATTCTGGTAGTTATCAAAGTTCTCCATTATCAGGGATAGGCAATATAGTGCAGGAGTTAAGGAGGAGTTGAGAACACTTCTTGGGTATATTGCTTACTATTTATGAACTCATTTCCTTATTTAATTGGTGATGATAATTATCTTTTTTCTTTTTTTTTTTTTGCGGTATGCGGGCCTCTCACTGTTGTGGCCTCTCCCGTTGCGGAGCACAGGCTCCAGACACGCAGGCTTAGCGGCCATGGCTCATGGGCCCAACCGCTCTGCGACGTGTGGGATCTTCCTGGACTGGGGCATGAACTCGTGTCCCCTGCATCGGCAGGTGGACTCTCAACCACTGTGCCACCAGGGAAGCCCGATAATTATCTTTAAAATCCATTTTTCTTTTGGTGTGAGGATTCAATGAAATATGGAGTATTTATAGTAAGTGGTAACCCATGATACTATACAACTATTAGTATCCATCTTCCAAATTTTCCCATTCTAGCCCCAGAACCACAGAGAAGGACATACATACCAACTTTATTCATTACATTTCTATTAAATAGTTGAAAGGTAACTTGTATGCACATAGCCTGGCAACTTCAGTCTTTTTTTTTTTTTTTTGCGGTACGCGGGCCTCTCACTGTTGTGGCCTCTCCCGTTGCGGAGCACAGGCTCCGGACGCACAGGCTCAGCGGCCATGGCTCACGGGCCTAGCCACTCCGCGGCATGTGGGATCTTCCTGGACCGGGTCACGAACCCGTGTCCCCTGCATCGGCAGGCAGACTCTCAACCACTGCGCCCCCAGGGAGGCCCTAATCTTTTTATACTCCAAATAATTTGAAAGGATATGTGGTGTTGGCTTCACTGAACCGCATCAGAACACTCCAGAGATGACACTTTTATACAAATCCCTGCTTTTCCTTTTCTGCTTTCCCCTGGTCACATATGCAAGAAAACAATTTTAAAGCATTTGTTTCAGTTTCTTTGTCTCTCCCAAGGCTGCATGGCAAATGCATTTTTTGTTCATTCTTTTAAAAAAATGTTGAATTCTTAGTAAGTGCCAGGCATTATGAATGTATGTTTGGGAGAGGAGGAAAGCAGTGGTATTATCTAATTAATATATTTTTTTTTTGCGGTATGCAGGCCTCTCACTGTTGTGGCCTCTCCCGTTGTGGAGCACAGGCTCCTGACACACAGGCTTAGCGGCCATGGCTCACGGGCCCAGCCGCTCCGTGGCATGTGGGATCTTTCTGGACCGGGGCACGAACCCGTGTTCCCTTCATCGGCAGGCGGACTCTCAACCACTGCGCCGCCAGGGAAGCCCTAATTCACTTTTAAAAAGATTACTTTGGTTGCTTTGTGGAAAATAACGAGTGTGTGGTGGGGTTGCTGATATTTGGGGACATGTGAAATAGTGAGTGATTAGTTAGGAAGGAATCATAAGAGTCCAAGAAAGAAATTTGAGATATAGTTTGAAGAGAGAAGAGAGAGGTTATGCTGGTGAATCACATGTGTAGAGGAGAGAGAAAAAGAAAAGGAAGACTTCCTGATTTCTGAACAAGGGTATCTGGGTAGGTGGTTTTGTATTTAGTCAGGAACTCTGGAAATTCAGTAGGTTATGGGTAGAATCATGAGTTTGGAAATATGTTTGAGTCTCATATAAGATATGCAAATGGAAATGTCATGTAGGCAACTGCATATATGTGTCTTGATTATAAAGAATTCTGGAGGAGATAAACATTGGGAACTCTATAGACTATAAATGATATTTAACTTAGTTTTTGACAGAATATAGGATAAATAGATTAGGAAGAGGATAGGTTCCAGGATAGGGCCCTAATAATCATCTGCTATGGTAAAGTAGTGGAAGGCAAGGTAGGAAAATGTGACTGAGATGTACGAGGTGAGGTTGCAGGAAAACCAGGAAGCTGCTGTTTCAGAAGCCAAGAGGTAAGTGTATTTTAAGAGTGACAGAATGGCCAGTTATATGGGGGGCTATTTAGAGGTTGAGAAAGGTGATTGGAATGTTTCCTTTGGATTTGGCAACATGGGGGTTGCTGGTGACCATTGTGAGAGAAGATATAGTGGAGTGGCTGGGGCAGAGGCCAGGTGGGAGTGATCTGAACTGCTTAATGGAAAGTGAAAAAGAGGAGAGAGTGTTTGTTGACATCTCTTTTGAGAAGTTTGGTTGAGAAGGGCAGCAAAGAAAAATGGCGGTTTATGAAGGGGGAGGGCATATGTCTTAAAACAATGTTAGTGTGTTTCAATAATCATTTAAAAAATTAAATAGAATAAAACAAAAAATTATCAAGGTACATCTCATTTGGTAAAGGTAAGAAGTTTACTTTTATGGAATATATTATTATGAAACCTTTACAAATAGTTGCATATTTACACACACACATGTATAGGTGTATATTTTATCATAATATAAAATACGTTTCCTCATGTGGATCACAGTTTAAAAACTTTGGAATGCACTATACTAGGGCATATTTGCAAGGTGACAGGGATAAACTAGTAGAGTAAAAGACACTGATGACACAGAAGTGAGGAAAACCAAAGAAGTAAAGTTCTTGAGCAGGACTGAGGAAGTCCTTACTCAATTCTCTTATCTTTTTGCTTCTCATCCACATATTTTATGGCTTCATGTAGTCATTTAAGCTGATCATAAATGAACAAATCCCATATTTTTTTCAGGTTTTAATGGTAGAGTTTAAAGAAATATCCTTTTTTCAACAGTAAAGATTTGTCATAGACACTGTGTTATGGACTTAATTGTTTCTCCCCAAATTCTTATGTTGAGATCCTGTAACTCCCAGTAACTCAGAATGTGACTACATTTGGAGATAGGATTTCTGCAGAGGTAATTAAATTAAAATTAGGTCATTGGGGTGGACCCTATTCCAATATGATTGATATCCTTAAAAGATGAGAAAGTTTGAACAGAGAAACACACAGAAAGAAGACCACTGAGAAAATAAATTTTTGTGGTTGAAGCCCCCCCAGTCCATAGCATTTTGTTGTGGTGGCCCTAGCAGACTAGTATCATGCCAGTTACCTCCTTTGGTCTCCTTTGACTGTTACTACACTCTGAGGTGGAGACCAGGATCATGAATACCTGTTACAGATGAGAAAACTTGAGATGTAGAGTTCAGAAATGACTTACCCAACGCTGGGGATCCAAATAGCTAGTAAGTAGAAAAAGAAATTTTATAGATGCTTGCCCAGTGATCGTTCCATGACAGAAGGCTATGTAACAGGCTTTTTGGTCATGCTCTGCCTATAGTGGTAGATATGAATTTATGCTGGTCCATTTATTAAGACCAGAAGCTACACTTCTCTGCAAATATAAATTCTGATATCGATGAAATAAGACTAAACATTTAAAAACTTCAGAAATCCCAGAGATGACATATATTAACATTTAAAAATCATCAATTTTATGTATCCCATGAAATTATATAGCTCAATAAATGTTTTTAAGTTTAGTTTCTCAGTAAGACATGATAAAGCCAGACCAGTGCATGGCAAAGAATATAGTTGTTTTTTTAAAAAATCTTCTTTATGAGCGATTACATTTCTCAGAACAAGCACTAGGGAATATCTCAATAAAGTAGTAATCATTTGTTACTTTGGTTTCCTGATACAAACATCATAAGTGAGAGATCCCAGTAAAGTTGCTTTCCATCTTTCTGTAATGTTTTTAGGGTGCTTTTTCTGAACTTCATATTTTGACTTGACTTTTAAATTGCTTAATGAATTGTCCTATAATAATTAAATGCTTCCAATGACACTTTAGAGTCTGCAGCACACTTAGCATGTTGTGCTAATTCATTCATTTGTGTTTTTCAGTAAACATTTATCAAGAGACTCTTGTTACTCTTACACTGGTGAATAAGACATGATCTCAAAAATTCACAAGTTATTGAAGATGATGATGATGATGATGATGATGTGTGTGTGTGTGTGTGTGAGTCTTGCTTCATTGCAATGAATGTCCTTATGCCTTACGTATGTCACATTATGAAAATGTTTTAGAGTTCTTCTAGGGTACAAACCTAATTGTACAAACCAAATTACTGGGTTGTAAATTGTATCCATCTTCAGCTGTGTAGTGTTAAATAGATCTTCAGTTTACTTTTCTATTACTGTTCACCCACATTCTAAAATCAGTCAGATTTATTGATTTTTGACAATCTTTAATAAGCATAAAATAATGATTATTGTTGAAATTTGTGATTCCCTGATTATTACTGATTGTTTTTATATGCTTTTAAGTTTATATAGTATATATATATATATATATATATATATATATATATATATATATATATATTTTTTTTTTTTTTTTGCGGTACGTGGTCCTCTCACCGCTGTTGCCTCTCCTGTTGCGGAGCACAGGCTCCAGACGCGCAGACTCAGCGTCCATGGCCCACGGGCCCAGCCGCTCCGCGGCATGTGGGATCCTCCTGGACCGGGGCACGAACCCGTGTCCCCTGCATCGGCAGGTGGACCCTCAACCACTGCGCAACCAGGGAAGCCCTATATAGTATATGTTTTATGTGTTTATAGGTTTATATAAATTTCTTCTTTCAATTGCCTGTTCATATAATTTGCTCATTTTTCTGTTTGTATTCTTTTCTTACAAATCAATTTGTACAGGTTCCTTTAGTATTAGTTAGTAATATTAGTAATATTCCTTTTTGTATGTATTGTAAATATTTTCTTCCCATCTGTAACTTTTCTCTTCACTTTGCTTATGATAGGTTTTACCATATAAAAATTTTCAATATTAATGTGTTCAAATACGTTAATTTTTTTCTTTATACTTTTATTTTATGTCCCACTCTTGATTTCATCAGTATATTCTCTGTATTAGACTTTAAAATTTTAGATATTTGTTTATCTAATTTAAGTTATTAATCCATCAAGAATTTCTTGTTTGTTTGGAGAGAAGTAGAGGTCTGATCTTCTTTTCCTTTCTCTATATGGATGGTCAGTTACCCTGTACTTCATTCAATAGTCTATTTTTTGCTCACAGATTTGTAGTCTATTATATCGTAAGCTCTCATAGGTACATGAATTTATTTTATGCCCACTTATTCTGTTACTTTGGTTTATTTGTCTGTCCCTTCAACTATATACACTGTTAAATCTCTTTAGCTTTATAGTAAAGCCTGATATCAGTTATGCTATGTCCTCTCTTCTTCTTGTGCTTCAAAATTGCCTTGACAGATATTGACCTATAATTTATCCACATACATTTTAGCATAAAGTTGCCACACGCCATCAAAAACACTAAGATTTTGATAGAAATTGCTTTGATTTTATAGATTAATGTGTAAGAGTTGCCTTTAGGGCCTTCAGGTATATGAACATGATATATTTCTCATTTATATATGTTTTATTTTATGACATTCAATAAAGTTTTAGTATTTTATTCTAAAGTCTTACACGTGTTTGTTAGATTCAGTCATAGCTCTCTTATTTGTGCTTTTATAAATGTAACTGTTCACATGTATATATGTATGGCTGAGTCCCTTTGCTGTGCACCTGAAACTATTACAACATTGTTAATCAGCTATACTCCAATATAAAATAAAAAGTTTAAAAAAATGTAACTGTTTAAAATCAGATTTCTTAATAATTTGTTGCTCATATAAAGGAATATAATTGTTTTTTAATATATTGATTTTATATCTAGCAATTTTGCTGAACAATCTTATTAATTATAATGATTTACTCATTGGTTTTCTTGGATTTTCTATGTGGCTAGTCTGTGAATAAATCATATTTTTAAAATTCTTTTAATCTTTGCCCTTTAAAATTTTTTGCACTCTTTTACTCTGGTAAACATTTTTTAATATAATGAAGAATAGAAATAGTGAAAGAGGATAGCAAAGACACAAGCCTGTTCACAAAACAATGGCACCATGCAGCAATTCCATGGGGGATTCCATGATGAACAAGGCTAACAATGTCCCTGTCCTCATGAGGCTTCTGAACAAGAGAGGCAGGCATTGCACAGACAATTGCATAGTGGTTATTTCCTTACAATCCATTGGCTACTCTGAAGTACACATGTAGCATGCTGTCAGAACACTTAGGAGACCAGGTGGGAATGGTGCTGATATGTAGTTTGGAAGGTGAGGAAAAGACATTTGAATTTGATCCAAATGAGGAGTGTGAGTTACACAGGCAAAAGTGAGACCCTGAGCATGCAAAGTGCTCCAAAGAGAAGTACAGATTTTTTTTTTCTTTTTAAATTTTTATTTATTTGGCTTTGTTGGGTCTTCGTTGCTGCGTGCCGGCTTTTCTCTAGTTGCGGCGAGCGGGGGCTACTCTTTTCCTTACGGTGCTCGGGCTTCTCATTGCAGTGGCTTCTCTTGTTGTGGAGCACAGGCTCTAGGCATGCGGGCTTCAGTAGTTGTGACGTGTGGGCTCAGTAGTTGTGGCACACGGGCTTAGTTGCTCCGCGATATGTGGGATCTTCCCGGACCGGGGCTCGAACCCGTGTCCCCTGAATTGGCAGGTGAATTCTTAACCACTGCGCCACCAGGGAAGTCCTAGATGTTCTAAAAAGAGTGTTCAAAAAATTATTTGCTATGGATGTTCGATAGGCATACCAAATACAAAAATATAAAAGTCATTAAGGACAAAAAATATCTATTGACTGCCCCTATTTGGAAGATATTTTATATCACTTTGAATTCTTCCCTAGGTAATTAGGGAAGTAAAAAGTAAAAAGTAAATCTAACTAACTAACTAAAGTAAAAAGTAAATCTAACTAAGCAGAAGGCCATGGCATTTGGCACAAAGCCACTCAAGATCATGGCTACTCGAGTATTTGCCTCGTGCACAGACCTGCAGGCCAGTAGCCCTATCATCTTTGCTCTGGCTCCATCTCTGGTTGGTGCTTTATTTTGACCTCCATTTTTCCCTCAGCAACCATGGAATCAAAATTTAGATACAGTTAAAAAATCATTAGTGATTTAAAAAATAATTTTATTGGACACACTAACATGATTAAGAAAATTCCAAGGCAGTATTGTCTGTGGGCATTTTGGCAAGTCTGGGTTGATTTGTTTTTTGAAGTATAGCTGATTTATAATATTATATTAGTTTCAGGTATACAACATAGTGATTCAATATTTTTTATAGATTATACTCCATTTTAAATTATAAAATAATGGCTATATTTCCCTGTGCTTTACAATGTATCCTTGTAGGTTATTGTTTTAATACAGTCTTTTAGCCAGTTTTCAATGCAAGGCATGTGCTTACTTAGACCTTGTGTTCTAGAAAAGCTGGGGCCTATGTGGAGAGCTCTGTTTTGTCAGCCCCACAAAATGAAAAGCTGCAGCCTGCATTTTCCTTATTCAATTTCAAGTATGAAGGTGATTTAAAATTTAACTGCAGTTTCGTTGAGATGTGCTACTACTCCCAGCTAATTATATAGATGCATCAAATATGCATTTTCTATAAAAGCCATATTATGGTTTTGCCTTTATCCACCAGTGACACTTGAATAGTGGGTGGTAATAAAATGTCAATATGTATTTAGTCATATGAGAAAAAGTAATCTAGAAATTTCTGAGGTGTAACATGAGATGTATTATTGCTTCTAAAAACATGAGTAAACTCAGAATGACAGGCCTACATAAGCTAAGGTTCTTGATCACCCAAGGTTGGCCTGCTTTATATCCTGCCACTGAGATAGAAAACTAGGTCCTATCCTCTTTTTATTTCCCCTCCAAATTGGGTGTAGGGTTTCAGGGTCCTTAGGGACTTCAGGAAGTCCAGCATTTTGCCAAGCACATGTGTTTGGTGTGTGGATATAGGCTCAGCACTCTGAAGAGTTCTGCATTCAGAGAGAGATTTAGGGTCCTATTCTGACATCATTCCATTTGGAGCATCCCCGTCCAAACGAAAAGCCCTGTGCAGGTGTAATTACCTCTCACATGCATGGAATGTGCTACATCTCTCTCCAAAGGAAGCCTAGTCAAGGTTGGACACTGTGTAACATTTCACAAGAAAAGGGAATGGATGTTCTCCTAATAGCATCTTAAAAGGGGAGTTTGGAGAGGGGAACTCCATCTTTCTAGGGGGGAATAATGTGCATCGATCAAGGGAAGTAAGGTGGGAGGTGAGACTGACATGCTGAGGTCAGGCTTTCGAGCCTCACTTATGCCTCCTTGGAACATTTGCTTTGTGGTGGACCAATGACATCCCAGTTACTATGGAGGCCCTGAGACACAGGGCAGAGTAGAAGCTCAACAAGAATCTGTTTTGACCCAGTATACTACCACTGATGCAAGTCTCTTTTTTTGGACTCTTTTCATTACTCAGCAAGAGAAGGAGAAACCATGTTTATTTGTTTTTCTCTGCCATGGACAAGTGGAGAACACAAGGGCTCAGCCTGTGACATCTGAGAGGTACAGTGGCTCTGCCAACACCGCATGACCTCATGAATCTCTAACAGGGGGAACATCTCCTAAAATTCTTTTCAGGCATGTGGTGAGGGGATTCCCCATATGTAATTATATTTAGCCATTGAGTGACATTATAAGAGATGAATTCACCGATTTTACAGGTGAGGAAACTGAGGCTTGGGGGTAGTTAAGCCATTGGCCAAGGTCATAGAGACGTGATATGGAACAAAGGGGATATTAAAACCCAGGAGTCCAATTCCAAAATGTATGCTCGTAACCACTATGCTGTGCCACTTTAAAAATTCTTTTTATTTAAAAAAATTTTTTTATTGGAGTATAGTTGATTTACAATGTTGTGTTAGTTTCAGGTATACAGCATTGTGAATCAGTTATACATATACATATAACTGCTCTTTTTTAAGGTTCTTTTCCATATAGGCCATTACAGAGTATTGAGTAGAGTTCCCTGTACTATACAGTAGGTCTTTATTAGTTATCTGTTTTATATATAGTAGTGTGTATATGTTAATCTCAATCTCCCATTGATCCCTCCCTCACTTATCCCCTGGTAAGTGTAAGTTTGTTTCTGTGCCACCTTTAAAGCCCCATCTCTCCCTCTTGCAGGCTTAATAGGAGAAACAAATAAAGGCATGTCTGTGAGAAAGCTTTCTGCAAAATATGATGTGGTTTGAGAAACGTAAGCTATTGTATTAGTTCCAGTTCGTTGATACTTTCTGTTAATGTAAAGGGTGCAGTACTCATAAACACTTATTTATTTAAATTATGTAGCACCTGCCCTTTGTAGAGCTTGAATGAGACAGTCCATTGCTCCATAGAGCAATTCCTATTCTTCCAGTGCTCTGGTCTGCAGATCATCTACTGCCAAAAATATCCTTTCCCTAAGTAATTTCAGAAGTGCCTTTATCAATGAAAACTGTGCTTATCAGTGCCACCTAATCCTAAGCAGGAAAAGTTCCAGCAGTGGCTTCGTCAGTGAAAACTTGCTTCTTGGTGGTCCCTTTTGCAAAGGTATAAATAATAGGTGGCTGTTTGTTGGAGCAGTTGCTTCACCGGCCATCCCTACCTGCCTCCCACTGCCTGAGTCACTATCCCATGGCTCACTCAGAGTCATCACTTACAAAGTAGAGGATCCAGGAGGTACTCTGGAGCCCTAGAGGGATCTGCCTCTTCTGGAAGAGCTATGAAACCTCACTGATGAACAGAAGCCTCTCAGTTTCAGATGGTAACCCCTTCTTGTGACCTGTGTCCTTCTTTTGTCTTAAGACACTTCTTAGGATTTCAGAACAGAACTTGGCTTCCAGAGGGCAGCTAGTGAGCTTGTTCTGTTTGGACACTCAGACTGTGTTGTATCTGTGCCAAAGAGGCAACCCTTTGACAGAAGTACTCCCAACCAGCCCACTTCACACGTGGAGAATGGTGCTTAAATGCCATAGGATGGGAAACTCCCTTTCTCTGTCTCAAAGTGCAGTGGTGTGAACCTTTTCCTGTCATTGGTGATTCTCAACATTTTTTTTTCACCATGGAGTCAGAGGTTATATAGCTATATTCAGTGGGAAAATAGCAGGTATTGACAAGTTTCATTTTCTTTGTTCACTTATATGTAAGTTTTTAAGATGAATTCAGAGAATTTATTCCATTCAAAATGTTTCAGTGAACAAGTTTCAGCAGTTTAACTTTATACATTACATTTTTTCCTGTGCAAGGTCAGATTTTATATATTTTTTAAAAACAAGGACGTTTTTATTGACAGTAAGAATTTTTATACACTGTTGTGTCTATTATATCCAATGTTCTTACTCAGTTATCCAACATGCAATTACATATTTTTAATGTTATCTATTTTTATTTATATAAATCTGCTATTAAAATTCCCTATGAATTAAAAAGGACAAAATAATGACAATTTCTTCTTCTTTCTTTTGATTATGAACTCAAAAAGATAAAAAGTTAAATAAGTAAACCATACTTATTTTAATAGCACATATTGTTGATGCTCAACTGTGATCAGTGGGTCTTAGGCATTTACATTCCCAACACTTTCCTGTTTGCTTGGGAGTAGCGGGAGTTCAGAAGAAATACAAAAACTGGTGAATGCTCTGGGGGAAGTCACATCGAGCTGGAAGGGTACAACTACCATAGCTGAAGCAGTCAGAGAAAAATATGTCATCTAGTGTGAGTAAAGGACAGTAGTTCTTTAGTTTAGAAAGAGCAAGACCTTTTGCAGTTGGGTAATGACAAGAACTACTTAATATGTGGTTTGGATAGTTCCTTGATGCTATGCCCAGGGGCACATGCTTTGCACCCATTATTCCCTGTGACCCTCTCATATAGGTATTACGAGATGCTCCTTTAACAGAAGACACTGAAGCCAAACAAGTTCAGTGACATGCCCAAGGTCCCATCCTGAGCCTGAGTGGCAGGCTTAGGTCTCACTGATGCAGAGCTGGTGTTTTTTTTTTTTTAATTGAAATATAATTAACATAGACAGTATA
Source organism: Mesoplodon bidens (assembly GCF_964165515.1). Classification (NCBI taxonomy): domain Eukaryota; kingdom Metazoa; phylum Chordata; class Mammalia; order Artiodactyla; family Ziphiidae; genus Mesoplodon; species Mesoplodon bidens. The sequence continues at coordinate 161,793,658 of NC_138176.1, read as the reverse complement.
TTAGTTTCTGATGTGCAGCATAATGATTTGATATTTGTTATGTATTGTGCAGTGATCACCACAGTAAATCTAGGTAATATCCATCACCATAAAGAATTACAATTTTTTTTCTTAGGATGAGAACTTTTAAGATCTGTTCTCTTAGCACCTTTCAAATATACAGTACAGTATTATTAACTATAGTCACCAGGCTGTACATTATATCTCCGTGACATTTATTTTATAACTAGAAGTTTGTACCTTTTGACCACCTTCACCCATTTCGCCTACCCCCAATCCTCCACCTCTGGCAACTACCAGTCTATCTGTAAGTTGTTTTGTTTTTGTTTCTGTTTTTTATAGGTTAGTCGTTATTCCACATATAAGTGAGATCATATGGCAATTTGTGTTTCTTTGGCTGACTTCTGTGTTGTCACAAATGCCAAGGTTTCATGCTTCTTTATGGCTGAGTAATATTCCATTGTATATGTGTACCACATCTTCTTTATCCATACATCTGTAATGGACACTTAGGTTGTTTCCACATTTTGGCTATTGTAAATAATCCTGCAATGAACACAGGGGTGCATATATCTTTTTGAGTTAGTGTTTTTGTTTTCTTTACATAAATACCCTGAAGTGGAACTGCTGGATCACATGGTAGTTCTATTTTTAATTTTTTGAAGAACTTCCATGCTGTTTACCATAGTATATGTACCAATTTACATTCCTGTCAACAGTTCATGAGGTTTCCCTTTTCTCCACATCCTGGCCAACTCTTTTTATTTCTTGTGTAAAAACACAATAATAGCCATTAACAGGTGTAAGGTGATATCTCATTGTGGTTTTGATACGCATTTCCCTAAAGATTTGTGATACTGAGCACCTTCTCATGTTGACATTTTTCTATGTCATTTTCTTGGGGAAAATGTCTATTTAGATCCTCTGCCCATTTTTTAATCAAATTGTTTCTTGGCTGTTGTGATGTATGAATTTTTTAATGTATTTTGGATATTAGCCCCTTGTCAGGTATATGATTTGAAAATATTTTCTCCCATTTGTTAGGTTGCCTTTTCATTTTGTTGATGGTTTCCTTTCTTGTGCAGAAACTTTAGTTCGATGTAGTCACACTTGTTTATTTTTGCTTTTGTTGCCTTTGTTTTTGGTGTCAAATCCAAAAAAATCATCACTAAGACCTCTCTCAAGGAGCTTATCACCGTTTTCTTCTGGGAATTTTATGTTTTCAGGTCTTACATGTTTTCTTCTGGGAATTTTATGGTTTCAGGTCTTTAATCCATTTTTAGTTTGTTTTTGTGTATGGCTTAAGATAGGGGTCCAGTTTTATTTTTTTGCATGTGGCTGTCCAGTTTTCCCAACACTATTTATTGAAGAGACTGTCCTTTCCCCATTGTATGTTCTTCAGAGCTGGTATTTTTTAAACTATCTCTATTCTCTGTGAAGTGGTTGAAAGTGCCTCCTTAAAAGAAACAAAGCCCGATAAAATATTAGCTAAACATAATGGCAGTATTTATTGAACTTTCATGGGCCAGGCATTATTCTAAGTAACTTCTCATGTATCTCACTTAATTCTCACATAAATACTATGAACCACAGAGATTTAAGTGCCCTGCCTAGGACCACACTGCGAGCAAGAAAGACTTAGATTGTGGTTGAAGAATGGGCCTAATGCTGATAAGCTTTGGGGATGAGACATGACCATGTTTGGGTGGAGCTGATCTCCCACAACCTGACAGAAGGAGCATGAAGGTGCCAAGTTCAGGCAGGGAGGAGCCCCACTCCGGGGCAGAATGTCACTTTTGGACCAAAGGCACAGCAGTGTGAAACCTGAGATTTATGAAGAGGAGCCTAGAAATAGGAGGACAGGGAGAGAAGGGGAGAGTCTTGGAACGCCCCTAGAAAATAGAATGCCTAGGGCTTCCCTGGTGGCACAGTGGTTGAGGGTCCGCCTGCCGATACAGGGGACACGGGTTCGTGCCCCGGTCCGGGAAGATCCCACCTGCCACGGAGTGGCTGGGCCCGTGAGCCATGGATCCTGTGCTCCGCAACGGGAGAGACCACAGCAGTGAGAAGCCCGCGTACCGCAAAAAAAAAAAAAAGGGAAATAGAATGCCTAGACTGATTAGTAAGGAGCAGAAATGAAGAATGGGAGAGAAAGGCCAATCTGAGGTCTGTGCCACAGTGAAGAGAATGGATTCTGCTGTAAGCTTTTGGGCAACTCTAATCCACAAATAGGAAATGTAAGCGTTGGCTCATTTTCTTTAAATCAAGTCTATTTCTCAGTATGGCATCATAAGTTTCTCCCTCTTAGAGTCTTCATTTGAATCTTCATATCTTTCAAGAAACTCACTTCCAGGAGGGGACAACAATGCTGTAGTTAGCACTGCCTTAAAATGTGAGAAATGAACATGTAAAAATTCTCACTTGGATTCTGTGAAAGAGAGAATAGATAGTTGATTAATATATCACCAGATTAATCTGTCACTAGATTTTGAAGACAGTGCTTTGGAACATGTCATGTCTCTTAACAGCCTTTTCAGATTTACTCAGGAAAGATCTTTGTGAATTGATTATTGATAGTTCAACAAAGAATTTGAGAATAATACTGTGTGCCAAAAAAAAAAAAGAAAAAATCCTGGGAACAAATCCTGTCTTCACTGTTTACCAGCTGTGTGATGCCGAGTAATTGATTTAATGCCTCTGAACCTCAGTTTTCTTATCTATGAAATGGGATAATAGTATTAATACTTGCCTTATAGAGAAGCTTTTGAATTAAGTAAAAATAACATATAAAGTGACTAACATAGAGCCTGGCAAATATAGGCAAGTCCATAATTGTGTGTCATCATCATCACCACTGTCATTTAGCTCCCCCTTAAAGAGACATTTATCTATGGGTTCGATAAAAGCAGGCTAAATACCTTTGATAAAAATATGAGATGGTCTGCAACTTACATGGGGACTTTCTTATTCAGAGCTCATGCAATGGCAGTATATTAATTTTATTTGGTTGTTGACCTACTGTATATATTATGTGCTAAGTACTTGGACTGCTCTGAGGAAGCTTCAGACAAATGTGAAAAAGGGCGCAAATGAATAATCTTAATGCAGTATAAGTGTTATATTCAAGTGTACATAGTATGGAAGCACAGAGGAGGTACTTTTTCTATAGGGCTGGCTGGGTGGTTAAGTGGGCAGGAACGTGACTTTTGAACCAAGTCTAGATGGATGATTACTTGGCAGATAAGAGGTCAAGAACACTGCAAGCAGCATCACCCTCCCCCTGGCAGCATATAAAGAATATGGCATGTGCTAGACATGAGAAATGTTTACTATGAATGGAGCGTGAAGTGTAAGATGGGTGAGGCCAGGGTAAGTGAGTTAAGGCCAGAGGAGCAAGGGCATCGTTTGCCATATTTCAAGATGTTCCCTGAAATGTTGGCCCAGAGCAAGTGTCTTGATGTTTAAGCAGGAAAGACACATAATCAAATTTGTATTTTAGAAAGATGATTGAAAATGGTGTAGAGGATGGATTGGAGGGAGAAAAAGTGGAGGACAATTTTATGTTTTTCATTTTTAATTTAAAAAAACTTATTTATTTATTTATTTATTCATTTATTTTGGTTGCACCGGGTCTTAGTTGCAGCACGTGGGATCTTCATTGTGGCATGCGGACTTCTTAGTTGCGGCATGCATGCAGGATCTAGTTCCCCGACCAGGGATCAAACCCAGGCCCCCTGCATTGGGAGCACAGAGTCTTACCCACTGGACCACCAGGGAAGTCCCGTTTTCTTTTTTTATATTCAACATTTTTCCTGTAGTTATTTGCCAATCGTATATATATTTTTTGATGAAGTCTGTTCATATCTTTTTTCTTTAATTGTAGTAAAATATACATAATATAAAGTTTACCATTGTAATCATTTTTAAGTGTACAGTTCAGTGGTATTAAATATATTCATAATGCTGTGCAACCATTACCATCTATCTATAACTCTTTTTATCTTGTAAAACTAAAAACTGAAACTCTATGCAAATTAAACAATGACTCCTTATTCTTGCCTACCTCCAGCCCCTAACAACCACCATTCTACTTCATCTTTATGACTTTGACTATGCTAAGTACCTTGTGCTGAGTATAAGTGGAATTGTATAGTATTTGCCTTTACGCCACTGGCTTATTTCACTTAATATAGTGTCCTCAAGGTTCATCCACATTGTAGCATAAGTCAGAATTTGCTTGCTAATCTAAGGTTGAATAATATTCTGTTGTATGTGTATACCACATTTTGCTTATTCATTCATCCATTGATGGACAGTTGGGTTGCGTTCATTTTTTAGCTCTTGCGAACAATGCTGTTATGAACATGGGCTTATAAATATCTGTTCAAGATCTTGCTCTCAATTCTTTTAGGTATATACCCAGAAGTGGAATTGCTGGATCATATGGTAGTTCTATTTTTAATTTTTTGAGAAACTGCCATACTGTTTTCCACAGTGGCTGTACCATTTTACGTTCCCACCAACAGTGCATAAGGGTTCCAATTACTCCACATCCTTGATAGTACTTGTTATTATCTTTCTTTGTTTTTTCTTTTTTTGGATAGTAGCCATCCTAATGGGTGTGAGGAATACTTTTACGTTTTAAATGAAAGATAATGAGGGCCAAGATGAGGCATAGTCATGGAAGATAAATGGTAATGGGGAACTCAGGTGGGAGTCTTTTGTTAAGTGCAAGCATTTGAATTTGTTGACTAAATGTGAAACATTTTTTTCTTCTTCCAGTTTTATTGAGATATAATCGACATACAGCCCTGAACAAGTTTAAGGTGTACAGCATAATGATTTGACTTACATACGTCATGAAATAACACAGTAAGTTCAGTGAACATCTGTCATCTCATATAGATAGAAAATAAAAGAAAAATAGTTTTTCCTTGTGATGAACACTCTTAGGATTTACTCTCTTAACTTTCATATATAACATGTGGCAGTGTTAATTATCTTTATCATGTTGTACATGACATCCCTAGTACTTCTGTATCTTGTAACTGGGAATTTGTGCCTTTTGACCACCTTCATCCAATTCCCTCTCTTCTCACCCCCACCTCTGGTAGCCATATATCTTATCTCTTTTTCTATGAGTTTCTTTGTTTTTTTAAAGTATAACTGACCTACAATACCACGTTAGTTCCTGATGCACAACGTAGTGATTTGGTATTTCTATACATTTCAAAATAATCACCATGGTAAGTCTAGTTACCATCTGTCACCATAAGAAGATATTACATTGTTATTGACTCTCTTCCCCACACTGTACATTTCATCTCCATGACTCATTTATTTTGTAACTAGAAGTTTATACCTCTTAAGAGGATGAATTATATGTCCAACTTTGACGTTTCAACACATGTCTAAATCTGACAAATAATGAGGACATCATTAGAATCCAGTAGGACAGATAAGGCAATGAGCAGGATTTCTTAAGGGGGACTTAGATGTTCATTAATTTATTGATATTTGTAAATATTTTCAAAGGAACAAATTTGTATTGGAACACAAATATCAATTTAAAAAATTCCATTTTTATAAAACAAAGTTATACCTTGTGGAAAATATAAATTGTGATTATATGTTTTACTGTAAGTATCAGTTAGAACAGATCTTATGATGTGGCGTGCAGTTACTTTAACAAAATAACATATCTGTAGAGTATTTTGCAATTTAGATGTCTCCTTCATATAAACTGTATTTAATCTTTTACAGTTTCACCATTCTTTTATTTACTGACATTCAACAAGTACCTTTGGAGTACCCCCTGGGTATCAGGAACTGTCCTAGGCTCTGGAAACATCGTGCTGTCACAGAACATACATCCTAGGGATAGGCCCTGGAGTTTAATTATCTATAATATGAATTCTTAACTTGGGTTCAGGGAAGGGTTTTAGGATAAGGAGGTGTCTATGATCTTGGTAAAATTTACATAAAATATTTTCAAGAGGAGATTTTTATCAGAATTTCAAAGCCATGACCCTAAACTGATTAAGAGTCATGGTCTTCAAGAAAAACAGCCTCACAGAAGTTGATTGACCTGCCCAGGGTCCCAAGAATCAAGTGACAATCTGGGTCTTTGAGCCCTGGCTTAGTGCACTCTGCAGCGCCATGCTGCTTCTCAGTATCCGTTCTGTTATGTCCTCCTTCTCTAGAGAAGGATCCATTTTCCTAAGATTTTATAGATCATTCAAATTTCTCACTGTAAATGTCACTTCATGTCAGGATGCGACAATTAACAAATTTTATAATATAACTAGATTGACTTTAATTTCTTGTAGCTCTTAAAACACAGAAACTTCCAATCCTGGTGGTTCTAAAGGCATTTTATGAAGACAGTGTTCCTGCATCTTTGTTGCAGAAGAACATGGTAAGGGTCCTGGAGAAACTCCAGTGGCATTTCTTTGGTCATCTTGAGGAAGTGGAAATGTGTGCCATTCCTAAGAAGACTGTTGGCCCTTTTATTGGAGGACGCAAACCAGTGCCTTCGAAATGACCTTCTTGACTTCCTGCAGTGGGAAGCATTGAGCTCTATGGTGAAACAGCCTTTATATATACACACTACCATCTGACCTTTGGGTCAGGACATTTGCAATCAGTTTGAAGTGCAGCAAGTGGAACCTCAGTGCTGATGAGCTCTCACAGTATGGTAAGCAAGGCTACCTGGGACTGAGGGGCATGGAACCTCTACTGATTTTTTTAGATGCTTCTACCATATGTTCCTAAACTGCTGGGCTTGGAATTAATTCAGTTGCCAGAGATGATACCACAGGACAAGAAGACAGGCTGTGTATTAAAGGCTGAAGAAAAATTTTCACACACCCCAGAAATAAATTAATTTTTCTTGGAAAATCAAGTGGAGAAATTTGCTTATAGGCTACTTACTATCCTAGCAATGAACAGAAATTAGGCAGAAATGTTTAGCAGGAATAAGCTTTGTAGTTTATAGCACTGGCCCAGCAGGACTTCAATCAAAATGCACCTGAATAGTCCCAGCCTTCTAGAACTATGTCTAAAGCCAAATATAACTTTGTTCAAGAATGAAAAAGAATTTCTAATTCACTTATTAAGTTCTCAAAAGTTTTGCTACCCTGATTACGAAGCAGATAATTTTATATCAGCTTGTTGGGGTTGTTTACTGAAATTCTAATAAGCTTGTTGGGCTTGGTGTGTGTGCGGTGTATATGTGTGTGTGTGTGTCTGTGTGTGTGTGTGTGTGTGTTTTCTTTGACTTAGGGTTAAGTATTCCTGATTTGAAGGAATAATTTTAGATAATATGTTTGGTTGGCACAGCCATGTGATTACTGATCTGTGGCTTTTTCCTGGATTCCTGTCTTTAGAGTTTAATGAGAAATCCAGAAGCTTTACATTGGCTGCTTTTTTCCTGCCTGCTTTAACTCCTTATATTATTTTTTGAAAGACAGAAAGGACTCCTAAATAGCCATCACTGATATATTTATCCATCTGGTAAAATATTTTTTAGCACCTATTATGTGCCTGTGTGCTGTGCTACTTTCCAGTGATTGGAAATTTAGATAGACAAATTGTGATCCAGGTTTATCATGGTAATTATAGTCTGGTTAGGGAGATTGGAGATCAAGGGCTAATTAGCATATGAAGCAGAATGAAAGGATGACGAAATTGAGGAGGATGGAACAGTCCTTTCTAGCAGAAGACACCTGGGAATCTTAATGGAAGGAAGGCCTATATGTTTTAGATAAGCAGATAATACCAAAGGGAGAATGACCACAGCTCTATCAATCATAGGTCTCTATTTTCCTAACTGTGCTTTTAGTATACTTCCCAAATGAATCAGCACTATTTCACGTAAAGAGAATTTTTAAAAAATTTATTTATTTATTTATTTATTTTTGGCTGTGTTGGGTCTTCGTTGCTGCGTGTAGGCTTTCTCTAGTTGCAGTGAGTGGGCACTACTCTTCGTTGCACTGTGCAGGCTTCTCATTGAGGTGGCTTTTCTTTTTGGGGAGCACGGGCTCTAGGCATGTGGGCTTCAGTAGTTGTGGCACATGGGCTCAGTAGTTGTGGCTCACAGGCTCTAGAGCGCAGGCTCAGTAGTTGTGGTGCACGGGCTCAGTTGCTCCCTGGCATGTGAGATCTTCCCGGACCAGGGCTGAAACCCCTGTCCCCTACATTGGCAGGCAGATCGTTAACCACTGCACCACCAGGGAAGCCCAAAGAGAATGTTTTACTACTTAAAACTATCAGCCAATTCAATGCAATCCCTATCAAACTACCAAGGGCATTTTTCACAGAACTAGAACAAAAAATTTTACAATTTGTAGGGAAACACAAAAGACCTTGAATAGCCAAAGCAATCTTGAGAGAGAAAAACGGAGCTGGAGGAATCAGGCTCCCTGACTTCAGACTATACTACAAAGCTATAGTAATCAAGACAGTAAGGTACTGGCACAAAAACAGAAATATAGATCAATAGAACAGGATAGAAAGCCCAGAGATAAACCCATGCACATATGGTCACCTTATCTTTGACAAAGGAGGCAAGAATATACATTGGAGAAAAGATAACCTCTTCAATAAGTGGTGCTGGGAAAACTGGACAGCTACATGTAAAAGAATGAAATCAAAACACTCCCTAAGACCATAAACTCAAAATGGATTAAAGACCTAAATGTAAGGCTAGACACTATAAAGCTCTTAGAGGAAAACATAGGCAGAACACTCTGACATAAATCACAGCAAGATCCTTTTTGACCCACCTCCTAGAGTAATGGAAATAAAAACAAAAATAAATAAATGAGACCTAATAAAACTTAAAAGCTTTTGCACAACAAAGGAAACCATAACAAGACAAAAATACAACCCTCAGAATGGAAGAAAATATTTGCCAATGAAGCAACTGACAAAGGATTAATCTCAAAAATATATGAGTAGCTCATGCAGCTCCATACCAAAAAGAAAACAAACAACCAAATCCAAAAATGGGCAGATCTAAATAGATATTTCTCCAAAGAAGATATACAGATTGCCAACAAACACATGAAAGGATGCTCAACATCACTAATCATTAGAGAAATGCAAATCAAAGCCACAATGAGATATCACCTCACACAGGTCAGAATGGCCATCATCAAAAAATGTGCAAACAATAAATGTTGGAGAGCGTGTGGAGAAAAGGGAACCCTCTTGCATTGTTGGTGGGAATGTAAATTGATACAGACACTATGGAGAACAGTATGGAGGTTCCTTAAAAAACTAAAAATAGAACTACCATATGACCCAGCAATCCCACTACTGGGCATATACCCTAAGAAAACCATAATTCAAAAAGAGACATGTACCACAATGTTCATTGCAGCACTATTTACAATAGCCAGGACATGGAAGCAACCTAAGTGTCCATCAACAGATGAATGGATAAAGAAGATGTGGCACATATACAATGGAATATTACTCAGCCATAAAAAGAAATGAAATTGAGTTATTTGTAGTGAGGTGGATGGACCTAGGGTCTACCATACAGTGAAGTAAGTCAGAAAGAGAAAAATAAATACCATATGCTAACACATATATATGGAATCTAAAAAAAAAAATGGTTCTGATGAATCCAGGGACAAGACAGGAATAAAGACACAGACATAGAGGATGGACCTGAGGACATGGGGGCAGGTGGGGGGGAAGGGTAAGCTGGGACGAAGTAAGAGAGTAACATTGACATATGTACACTACCAAATGTAAAATAGCTAGTGGGAAGCAGCTGCATAGCACAGGGAGATCAGCTCGGTGCTTTGTGACTACCTAGAGGGGTGGGATAGGGAGGGCGGGAGGGAGGGAGGCTTAAGAGGGAGGGGATATGGGGATATATGTATACATATAGCTGATTCACTTCGTTATACAGCAGAAACTAACACACCATTGTAAAGCAATTATACTCCAATAAAGATGTTAAAAAAAAATCAGCCAATGCAAGAAAGGCATTGCCTATTCCATACAACACCTCAGTATTTGTGATGTTTTGTCATTATTGGTATAGCTTCTTCTAATGATTTCCTTATAAAGTTTCCTGTCTTTAGGTACAATTCTAATGTATTACTGAGCCTGGCCTTTTGGGGAGGAAAGTCATAAAATCAACTATGCATTAGGTCTGCATCATCTAATATTCGAGCCAGCAACCACTGGTCGTTGAGCACTTGAAATTTACTAACCCAAATTAAGACACACTGTAATTTTAAAAACCACGCTGTTATTCGAAGACTTGCTGCCCTCCCCACCCAAAAAAGGGTGCAGACTTTCTTCATTTTTATAGTGAATTCAGTTTGAAATGACAGTACTTTTACATACTGGGTGGAATAAAATATATTATTAAAATTGATTTCACCTGTGTCTCTTTCTTTGTTTTAATATGGCTACCAGAAATTTTAAAATTACATAGGTGGGGCTTCCCTGGTGGCGCAGTGGTTGAGAGTTCGTCTGCCGATGCAGGGGACGCGGGTTCGTGCCCCAGTCCGGGAAGATCCCACATGCCGCGGAGCGGCTGGGCCCGTGAGCCTTGGCCGCTGAGCCTGCGTGTCCGGAGCCTGTGCTCCACAACGGGAGAGGCCACAGCAGTGAGAGACCCGCGTACTGAAAAAAAAAAAATTACATAGGTGGTTCTCATTATATTTCTATTGGAAAGTGCTTATGGAACTGTTGTTGCAAGGATTAAATATAAGAGGATTAACCCAGATAATGAAGCTGAATGCAAGTGTGTGCAGTGAGCTCTAGACTGCCATCCAGAGAGTGGGTTCAGTCTTAGCTCTGACCTCGACTCTCCAGGTGGTTGTTCACTTTCCCTGTCTGGGCCAAGGTTTTCTAATCTGAACAATGTGGAAAAAATTCAGAAGTGGCTAAGTCCTTTCTCACATTAAATCCAGCTATTCAGTGGTCTTCAGGAGTATAAGATGAATCTTATTGTAACCCTTCCAGTCTCCCCTCAAAGTCTATTAGATGAAACAGTCTTCATCATTCCAATTCTTAATTTATTTAAGAGAGGTTAAATTTGTAATTACTGTAATTTGGAGCTTCTTTGAGCAGCCTGAGGCTGGAGCACAGCATCTTTCAATCTGTTCAGGGCTGAGTGAAGCAATTGAACATGTTGTGATTTATAAGGGTCTGACAAAGATATTTTGCAAGGAAATTTCCAGCACTCTTGAAAAAAATCCAGATGTGTCTGAAAGTAAACCATTTTTAGTCCCAGTAGTTTTTATGATGTCATTTCAAATAGGTTAACTCAATAAAAGAATCCTTATTTTTAAAATTAATATTGGAAAATCCATTTCTGACTTTATAGTTTGCTTTTAAAAGTTAACTTTAAGAACTTTGTTGATGTTAGAAGTTTTAATACTTGTTCATCATTAAAGGTAGCACATACAGAGCACTTCATACACAAAAAGTTAGGATTACTTGAACCCCATCAGATTTTTCTCCTTGTCCATATATTTGACTATAATATTAAATATAAGGTATATATAGTATTTTGAAAATTTTCAACTAGTATTCTACTTTGGGATATATGGGTAATTTAGAACACTGCATTTTTATAAACTATATATATATATATATATATATAAATAAAATATATGTTTATATATTTATATGCTCCCACGATGATTCATTCAAAGTCTTTTTTTTTTTTTTTTGCGGTACGCGGGACTCTCACCACTGTGGCCTCTCCCATTGCAGAGCACAGGCTCCCGACGCGCAGGCTCGGCGGCCATGGCTCACGGGCCCAGCCGCTCCACGGCACGTGGGATCTTCCCTGACCGGGGCACGAACCCGTGTCCCCTGCCTCGGCAGGCGGACTCTCAACCACTACACCACCAGGGAAGCCCCAAAGTCGTTTTTTTTTAATAGACAAACGCCGGTCAAAGGACATGCATATTTTAAGACTTTTCATATTTATTATAAATTTTCCTTACCAAAAGTTTGTATTTTCAACTTATGTTCCCATTAGCAGGGTACCACCAGCTTGCCTGTTGCCTGAAACCTCAGCAATATTCAAAGTAAGATTTTAAGTCTTGTTTAGATTGATAGGTGAACAATTGTGTTTCATTTTTGTTGGATTTTGTATTTCTTAGATTGCTTGGAGGATCAGAAATTGTTTAATGAACATATTGGTAATTTCTAATTCTTCTTTGGTGATAGCTTATTCCTGGGGTTTATTTAGTTTATTTAGTTACTTATTTGAGGTAGTTTTCCTTTTTGAGCAGTGAGCTGGTTTGGATCACATGGAACCATCAAGATCTTTCCTCCCTGCTTTGGCATCCAGCCCTGTGCAGTTAGACAGCCTCTCTCAACCATCCAGTCCCTGTCAGTTGGTCATCTGTACAAAGATACACACACACACACACACACAAACACACACAACACACACACACACACACCCCACACACATATAGCGGGGGAAAACCACTGTAGTCCCCAGCCTAATCTTGTGCTCCGGGAGGTGATTAACTCCTTACAGGAGGATGAAGAGAATTTAACCCCATATGATCCTTCTTTTGGAGTCTTTATTGGAATAGTTGTTTGTGTGTGTGTGTGTGTGTGCGTGTGTCTGTTTTATTTTCCAAAGCAAATGAAAAAGCCTCATAGTGATATTAACTATACTAGGATCTCTGCTACAAACAAGATTCCTCAGTCCTCTGAGCTACCACAGCTTGCTTATTTGAACCACACTGGTGTGACCCCTTGCAAAATCACTTCCATTGAGCTGTTATTATAAGGCCATTATAAGAAAGAACCGTATGAAATATTGTAACGCGTCTGTTGTGAAAATATTGGTATGGCCGTTTTCTTAAAACACTGATGTTCTAATACATGAAAGATGTATTTTTAAAAATTAGGTGCTAGAAAAAGTGCTGTTTTGATTCCTTTTTTCTGATATTTGTGTTCATGTTGCAGCTTTTGCTTCGCTGCTTGAAAATGCAGCCAAATTTGAAGCCAAATCAGTGATAGTATTGACTATTTTGGAACTTATTTGTGTGCTCCAATTTTTTAGTTTTACTTTTACCCTTTACCTATAATTTCTTATGTCATTATTGGTTAAATTATGTGTATGAACCTAAATTTTTTTGTATGAACCCCAACTTTTCATATTTTGTTTTTGTGTTTATTTTGGTTTTTGGCCTCTCCAAAGGCAAAGACAACAAGACGTCCTTTTTGGGGGAGAGGTAAGGTATAAGTAGAAATAAACTAATCAATCTCCAGTATAGTATTTCTGGAAATGAGCAAGGCCTATGATTGAGAACAGTTTTTACAAGCATAGTAAACAATATTATCATTATTTTAATAATGATTTTAAGTTTTGTTACAAAAAAATAGAATGCACTAAACATGCATTTTTTGAAATCTGTTCCTAGGCAAAAGAGCTTCTACTCCCAAGCAAAAAAATGTGGAAATCAACTGTATTATTCCATGGCCTTTCACTTTTGAATATGTTTGCTTGTTTTAATGACAGTATTTCTCTGATCCAGATATCAGTCTGTTCTTTTATGATATTATTTCTGTTCATTCACTGAGCAGATTAGTGATTGATTGATTGAGTTTTGGTCTCCGTTGCTACGCGCAGGCTTACGCGGGGAGTAAGCCTGTTTTCTTTGTTGCGGTGCACGGGCTCCTCATTGCGGGGGATCTCTTGTTGCAGAGCACGGGCTCTAAGCACATGGGCTCAGTAGTTGTGGCGCACAGGCCTAGCCACTCCGTGACATGTGGGATCTTCCCGGACCAGGGATCAAACCCGTGTCTCCTGCACTGGCAGGCAGGTTCTCAACCAGTGTGCCACCAGGGAAGACCCCAGATTAGTGATTTAAATAAGCTGCTTTTCACAGGAATAAATGAATAACGTAAAATTCTTTTATTGTAAATATCAACTCAATTTTATGGTGTCCTTTTTGGGTATTCAGTGGTATGGTACTTAAAAAAATTAGTAGTTGAATTTACCTAAATGCTATCTCCTTATACAGAATTCAGTGTTTTAAATAGAAATATGCTTTAGAAAGCTAAGCAATGTGTAAAGTAAAAGGTATATTACTAAAAGCTAAATATGTATTAATGTTCCTTGATTCAAATTATGGGCTTCAGTTACTCCAGCATTTTGGAGATAAGTGAGGTCATCTGTGTCCTGCACAGCTTTAGGGGGAGCTATTTGCATGGACTACTTTAGCCCATTATGGCTTCATTGTATTTCATCTCCAGGGAAATAATTTTTAACTGTGTTTGAAAGGATGAATTTAACTTCACACTTCCTCAAAAATTTAGAAACGATATTTCTGTCAAATCAGAGAATTTTCTTCCTGGGTTTTAAAGAATGATATGAGGAAAGCATTAGCTACATCACTGTATTTAAATGCTGCTTGGATATTGGCACTCCGTTACTCATTTTTTTTTTTTTTAGTGATTTTCACTTCAGAATTCAAAGTTAATTCCATATCCCGGCATCAAGTCTCTCCATCAGGTTGAACTTGAACTGATGTAGCTGATGTGCTGCTTTGGAGCCCATAAGTGTGTGTGGGGGGGATTGCAGTCTGTCTTTGATGCAAGGTTTTGGAAAAAAGCAGACTTATTAGAGCCTCCAGCCAAGCAGCTGTGCCCACCTACACTGAGGATGACTGAAAGAAGGTTTCCAGAGGAGAGATATAGACAAAACAAGGAGAGAGGAACAGTCAGGAGGTAAGAGGGAGGAAGGAAGGAAACCAAGTTATTCAGAGACTGTACTCAGACTCCAGGCTCTGAGACTAGGGTTATGGAAGCAATATATGCTGGACTCTGTTTGTTGTCCAATCCAATATCCATTGTCAACTTCAGTCTTCTGGGTTAGCTTCTATTATATAGCTTGGAAAGATTTTTCTCAACTTTCATTATAGTCGGGTTTGCCATAGGATAATGGCATTTGGTAAATAGAAATCTATATTCCTGCCTCCTCCTGTTTTTTTTTTTTTCCTTCCTACCTTAAATACTGATGCAGTGTGTAGAATTGCAGTTAAGGGTCATTTTCTGCACAAGAAGAAGAGACCATATTATGCCCAGTCTTTCCTGAGTTTCTGCCTACCTCCAGACTTCTGGTCATATGAGAAAAAAACAAACCCTTATTTGGAGTCAAAGTTTCTGTTACTTGCATCCAAATGCATTCCTAATCAATAAACTGTACAGTCTCATATTACGGTGGCATTTGTCTTCTATTCTCCAATAATCTCATTCCCAACAATGAGAGAGAAAAATACATATAAAGTTCTCCTTCCAACACTTCTTCAAACCTGAAATTTCCATCCTGCTTGGCCAGGATGAACCCTACATATGAGGTACTTAGTAGTTGCTTATTGAATGGATGTGAAGGATAGGAAAACACTCTACAAATGTGGTGATGGAAACCTTTTTGAGTTCTCTGATTTGGCTGTTCCATAATGCACAGCAGCATTATACTCTAAGATCAGCACCCATCTCTACTTATACAAGCCCTTGGCCTCGTGCGTGGTGTTGTGGAGACCCATTTCTATATTTGGCTGCCTTTTCTGATGGGAAAAAAGGGAAATCTGAGTTAGTATAGTATGAACTTTGACTACACTTTTAAAACGCACAAAAAAACTAAGAAATATATTCGCCAGATAAGGATTTATGTGGAACTCAATCACAATGTGCTCATGTCTGCTTGGAGACAGCGAAGTTTGATGGTTGAGGGAGAGGTCATTAGAACCCAACAGAATTACATTTGAAACCCATTGTTGTCACTGCTGGCTGTGTGAGGCTGAGAAACTTAGAAAGTTAATTAGAAACAGAAAGTTAATTTTCTGAGCAAGCATTCCTTTCTTTGTAAAACAGAGGTAAGAATACCTGTTTTCCATAGTGGCTGGGGCTAAATTAAATCATATGTACATAAAGTGTTTGGCATGTAGTAAGGGATTAATAAATGATCGCTTTTATATTAATGGTTGTAGTTATCCTGCAATATGATGGTTGGAAGATGTGATTGTGTCAGAACAAAATAAGAAATATAATGTCAGCTTGCATCTATTTCTCTTTTTTTAGAAAAATATTTCTGGTTTATGATAACCTTATCTCTCCCTTGAGATGTTTCTGATTAGTCACTCTGATCTATTCAAAGCTGTCAGTACAAAATTTCCTGTGATCTCTACATGCCTTGCTGTATTGTCTGCTGGAGCCTCCAGAGGTGACCAGCTTCAGAGATTTCATTGTGTGTAATTAATAGATTTTATTGTGTGTAAAATAAGTTTCTTTTTTAATTAAAGAAATACAATTAAAGACATCTTCTAGCACACTAGTTGGGAGCTAAAAACAGGTTGGTTTTTGTTGATGGATGTTGTTGAGAGTGTTCTGATTTGTGGATTGATATTCTCTCACTTTGAGGGTTCCCAGGAACCCTCAGTGAAGATGGTAACCTTCACCTAAGACTCTACAAAACGATTAATTACCGTTCATGTGTAATGAGCTAATTAAAACTTTGGGGGCATTCTGGCACTTCTAATGGCTTATTTAATTATCTGAAGGAGGCTTTTACCATCTCAAGAGGTATTATAACTGGCCTTTGGGAACTAAAGAACCACCTCAGAAAACAATAGAGCATCCCCCATGTTGGCGAACAACCTCTCTGATGAATGTTCTCTTTGAAAAAGCAGCCCTCAGATATAGATCCTGGATTGAAATCACAGGGGAACTCTGACACAGTTTCTAATATGCTAGTTACTCTTTCTTGATTGGCATAGGTATTTTCAGAGATCAGAACAGAAACAGAACAGTTCTTTACTCAAATCCTTGCCTTGAGGCTGATTATTCTCCAGGAAGAAAGGTGTCTCTGGGAGGTAGCCAAAGGTGTCCCTTAGAAAAAGATTACAAGAGAGCCTTATCCAATGAGATAGAAGCTGTTTGGCTCCACCAGACCTTTGCTTGCTTCCTGACTTAGGAAATATCACAGAAAATGGAAGTGGCAATAATGTTACCAATAATTATAATTGAGTTCAATGAATGATGACAATAGGGAGAGCGTTCAGGAAACAGACATGGAACAAACAATCTGTACAAACCTCTAGGTCACAGCTTACATGGCTCTGGATCTTATGGCTTATATCCAAGTGAGGGAGAGAGTTGGTGCCTATGTGATATGTGTTTCAGGTGAAACATGGAGATGAAAGTCTCATAATATTAGTGAAAGAAAACTAAAAGGAAATTGAGACATACCTCAGGAAGAAAACTTGATCTATACCGAAACCTTGCTCTAGAAAGCAAGGAAACTATTTGCTACGTTAATGGAGGACATTGTCAGGATTTGATTTTCCCTTTTGGAATTAAGCAACTTTTTCTTTTTCTTCTGTTTTTTTTTTAAGTGTGTTAAATCCGAGGTTTATTTTAAGTACGAGGCCACTATGTGCTATACGGACAGTAGATACAGGGCCAGAATAAGATTGTAAATATTCATACACGTGTAAAAAAGACTACAACTTACACATACTTTATTTACTTGATTGAAAGCCTTATGGTACATAAAATGCTTTCTGTAGTTGATCTCAGCTTTGTTTACACTGAAGTGAGTTATATCTGGGTTTCCTATGCTCAAGACTGCTCAATTGCTGCTGCCGCTGCCATTGGTTTGTTTTCTTTCAGGATCAAGGTGGGTACTTTCATATAAAATCTTGTTTTTAATTCCTTCTATGGCAAGTCTTTCCTGAATTCTTAGCTTTGCATAATTATACCTACAATGGAACCAGCATTCTAAAGTCACCAAGATAAATCCTCCTACTCCAATGTCACATGATCTTTTAATTCCACCTTCCCCTTCCCAGGCTCCTGGGGCTCTGGTGCAGCCATCATGGGGACAGTAGGCACCTCCTGAGCAGCTTTTTCTTGAAAAGAACTAACAATATTCATTTTAATATACATTTAAGGTGAGGCAATAATACTACTAGTTTGTGTTATCAAAAACAACAGGTACTACTCAAATTACCTTTAGGTGTTGTGAGGTGCAGAGTTTTGAAACTTTGCTATCTGTCTGAAGGGAGTGGAAAATGTATAAGGTAGAATATGGAGTTGGAGCGGGACCTTGTAGGGTAGGGGGATTTTTCACCTGCCAAGTTAGGGGAATGGGGGCAAGGAGGGACAAAATGAAAGTAAAAGAAATAAATGGAAGATGAGTTTGCAAAAATAGGTTTGTGCAAGAACCAAGAAGGTTTAGAATATAACTTATAGAGCTCTGAGCTCAACTCATCTTGTGTGTGGGGCATTCTTGAGGGCTTTTAAGCGGGAAAGTAGTAACATGATTAGAAGTAGACTATATTTTAAGTAAAGGTAGAAATTAATTCTTGAAATTTAGGGAACTCCCAACAATACCTGATTTCAAAATGAAAGTTAATATCTATATGTTCAAATATTTCTTTTTAAGAGTCTGAAAAACATGGATCTCCACCTAAGTGAAGAAGCCAGTTTCATTTTCCCAGCCACATTCATCATCCCTAAAACATTTTGAAGTGTCATCCTGGCAGACTGGTCCAACTTAAATATACAATTTCATCAGACCTCTTTAATGCCACATTATTTTAGGTAAAGTTGTTTCAATTGAGTGCACACATCTATTAGTGTGGAGTCATATTGGATAATGAAGCACTGTTATTCCCATGGACCCATGTTAGGTGGACCAGGGATTTTAATTAAATATCCGAATAGGTGTTGTACGGTAGACACTCTCTAGAAAGCATCTGTCAGGGTTAATATTTTACAAGTTAGCTACGCCTCTTTCAACGTTTAATTATAATATTCTAACTCTTTATTCTTAGTTACTGCTAATAATTTCAAGGTAATACAGGTAGAAATTACTTGATTATCCAAGTGACTGCACATATCAAAGAAACAGAAAGTAATTTCACGTCTATACGTGTTTTATACGTAAACATTACTAACACGTTATTGTATTTTTAAAAATTATCTCTTTTTTTCCTAAGAGGAATTGAAAACACATGATATCCTATGTTTGGAAGTGTTTAATGCCTGGCATATATGTAACTTAACTCAATTCTCAGTAATAGCAGTGACACTGCTCCTGTATCAAATAAATAAATAAACTTCTTGATCATTGCCATTTCTTCGGCTCTCTTCAAGCACTGAACTATAGTCCTATTCATTTCTCATAGTATGCTGCTTGACCACCTCAAGTCCATTTCATTTAAGCATATGACCTTGCCATTTCCTTCCCCCCATGTAGACTTTGGCCATCTCTGTGGATGGAGCATTTGGAAAAGACTAACTTTGGCCCTTAATTTTCAGGAACATAAAACACGCACAATAGTCTTGTCATGTGTAGGTCCATCCCTTGGGCACAACCCTCATATGGGCTGTTCAAGAGTAGGTAGGTGGTTGTTCCTGGATGAGAGAGGTAGACATCTATGACACAAGCATTAATACATAATCATACTAATACTAACTCTCGTGTTGGGGAGTGAATGACTGGGCTATTTTGACTTTCATCTCGTTTGACTCTTTCATATTTCCAACCACTGCTTTGAAAAAAAATACATGTTAAATTTTATGCTTCTACTTAAGAAATAGATAATACTGTTCTATGGATGGACCTGCAAACTCCATTCATTATGGACTACCAATCAGAAGTTATTTTGGTCCCTAAGAAAGAGAGCTTAACATGTATTTTAAGAATATTGAACACAGTGAAGTAAGTCAGAAAGAGAAAGACAAATACCGTATGCTAACACATATATATGGAATCTATATATGGAATCTAAAAAGTGTCATGAAGAACCTAGGGGTAAGACAGGAATAAAGACACAGACCTACTAGAGAATGGACTTGAGGATATGGGGAGGGGGAAAGGTAAGCTGTGACAAAGCGAGAGAGTGGCATGGACATATATACACTACCAAACGTAAAATAGATAGCTAGTGGGAAGCAGCTGCATAGCACAGGGAGATCAGCTCTGTGCTTTGTGACCACCTAGAGGGGTGGGATAGGGAGGGTGGGAGGCAGGGAGATGTAAGAGGGAAGAGATATGGGAACATATGTATATGTATAACTGATTCACTTTGTTACAAAGCAGAAACTAACACACCATTGTGAAGCAATTATACTCCAATAAAGATGTTAAAAAAAAGAATATTGAAGAAAACTTTGATACTCTAACTAGAAAAGATAGATTAAAATATTTCAAAATAAAAAGGAATTTTTTTTCCTTTTATGACCTCCTCTTGGTTCCCAATTTTTTTCTAATGCTGCTGCAGTTGGTAATGTCTCGTGTTGCTGTGTTGTTTCATAAATGCAGTGGAGAGAACAGCTAGATCTCTGTTCTTCCTAAGAGTAGAAAATTCTAATTATGAATACTCAGAATATTGAAAATTTGAGGACTATATTCTCACTGGATTGGAATAATGACAGTTTAAGCAGAATTGAAATAAGTTGAAATCACTTTTGACACGTGCAGTTCTTGAAGTCTAGGAGGACTATCTCATTATAGTTCTTATTTCATGAGTAAGAAAAAAGAGTCATTTAATACATTTTGTAGATGGTAATAGCACATTGTGCCTTAGTTCTGATATCTCTTTCTTTGACAGTTTGGAGACTACATTGGCTTGCAGTGGAGAATAAAATTTCAGTCATATTAACAGGAACATCTTTTATTTTCCAAGACCTAAGCCCCTGTAGTTCCCAGGGTGCATGATGCTCCTTACAGACACTCATTTTTTCTCATAATATCTTTACTATGGAATATTCATTAAAAATCATTTTCAAAAACAGGCAAACTCATGACCCTCATGCACATATAAAATGATTCCATATTAAAAATTCAATTTAGCTCATTAATGAGGGAACCAGTAAGATGCTATAAACGAGTTCAAAGGAGAATCCAAAGAACAGACAATTATAGATAAGTAATATTGAAAGCAGGTGTAAGTAGAGGCAAAACTGTCCTCTTCTGTGGTGGAAGAGGGAAGTCAATTGAAACTCCATGAGACAGAATGTTGCATGTCTATAGGCAGAAATTATTTTGCATTGCTGTCAGTTATCTACAATTTACAGAGTTGTAAAATAGCCTGATGCAAGGTTAGAATGAGATAACCTCGAAGTGTATGCTATAGACAATGCAGTTTTCCCCTGAAGCACAGATTTTTCCCACAGTAGTTTTCTACTTTTGCATAACCAGTATTTATTCCATTAAGATTAATTTCATGCATGTACCTTAGGAAGCCTTCCCTGATGCCTTCTACCTGGTTTTAAGTTTTCCTCTACCTCTTAAAGTATCTTGTGAATAACAAATACTGTGTTTACTATGTGGCATTATAATTCAATGTTTAGTGTTGCTTTCAATTTCTCTTCTTTAAGACTAGAACTATATCTTATTTTTTTATTTTCACAGTATTTGGCACATAGACAAAATTTATAAGATGTTTAGAGAATGAATGAATGAATGAATGAGTGAGTGAATGAGTGAAGAACCGATGGATGTATGCTTGAGTGGAGAGTACAAGAGCACATGTGTGATAAGCAAGCATTTGTCATCCTCTACAATGCAGCAGGGGGTTGAGTGAGGCCAGTCATCTCTAGATTTCCCTTTGAGCACAGTGCATCTCATATTATTAATAAATTAAACTCTGTTTATCTGACCTTCCTGTTGCCTTACTCTTTGATCTCAGGAAAGTCCTTTATATCTTTCGAACCAATTTATAGTTGTAAAATGTATTCTCCTTACTATTGCTTAACCACATGTCAGAGATTTTAAAATCATAGATTGTTTAACATTATAGTAATGTATTTGCAAAATTAGACAATTTTGTCTAAGAATAAGCTACATTAGAAATGATTTGAGGTAGGTGGTCAGAAAATCTGTACTCTTCTAGTATTATGAGAATATGGCAAAAGCAGTGAAGCAAGAGCTAGTTCCTTCTCTTGGACTTTTTACTCTGTTTCCATAATCTTGCAAATCCCTCGTGCATGTGAGGAACTAATCGTTTATTAGCTGAATCTGTAACCTGTTAGTACTTCTTTTTAATTAACTAAGCATTGAGCCTAGAATGAATAGGCAGATACTATATCCACAGTGCCTATATATAAGGGTCCTTAAATCTCAGAAATATGCACACAGAATTGTGGTTTTCCAGAATCCTTATTTCAGTGGATTCCCATTTTAATGTATATGTTTGCATATGTATTTTTGAAACAGTAGACATGTTGTGGAAACCACAGGATACTTCCTGCAAAGGGGCAGAGAGCTGTAGACTGTGCCTTGACTTCGAATGAGGTAGAATTTGAGTTTTGTCAATTTCCACTTGCATGACCTGAAGCAAACTAGTTAATTTATTTCAGTTTTATTTTCCTTATATCTAAAATAAGAATAATAACCCTGATTTCACAGGGCTGAGGTGAGGATAAGGGAGACAATGAGTGCAGCTGACTTGTGGAAACAGCTGTAGAAAATGTTAGCCCCCCCCAGCCCTTCCCTGGAACACGTCTTGCCCTTATCTTCATTGGCTCATCATTCTTTCTTACTTTCTGCATTTTACCTCCTCTTTAGTCACCACTTTCTTTAAATTCTTCATGATTTAGTTTAAAGCTCACTCCTCCCTACCATGTTTTTTGGTTTTCTTTATCTCTGCCAATTGGACTGTGAACTCAGTGATGGCAGAGGCCCTTGCTTGTCTTGTTGGGAGCCTCCAGAGCACCCTACAAGGGTCTGGCATACTGCCTAAAGCCAGTGGACTAAAATGGAGACCTCTGTCTATACCGAGTTCCTCAGAGAAGTCACCTCATTTTTACCTGTGTTCTCTAAAAACCAAAGACATTGTCTCTGTGACACAGACTTAAGCTGAATTTATTTTAATAAGTGCCGTCCATGGTCCTGAATAGAGTTTACATTATATACAGTGGGTTTGATTTTCTTTATCCTGCTGCCCTGTAGTTTGAACAGCTTGTACTTGTGTTTTCCATCCAGACTCACTCAGCAAGCTTTCCCAAATTCACTGCAGCTTCAGGGTCCCAGGGAGTGAGAACTGACCTGGGGTCAGATGCATCAATCTTACTCTATCACTAAAGTGATGCTAGAGGAATGAACAGATTTGTATCAATGCCTGTGGTATTCAGGACAACATATTAAAACATAGATTTATTTTAATTCCCTATGTTCTGAAGCTGGAAGGCAGAGATATAAAATTCATGCCCTGTGGTTTCTTTGCTCTTATTTTCTTCTTCACAGTGTATTTATTCCTTGTGAGTATCTTTGGGCATGCATTGTGTTTTCTCTAATGAAAGTAGAAAACTTGTATCCTCATTGCTTATTTTTAACACTGTTGCTATGCTAAACTGTAGCCCAGGCATCTTATTAAAATCAATTCAGGATTTGAATGTTCATTCTCTTTAATACAGTGGCATCACTATTCTTTCTGAAACTATGTCACCATATATGAGTTATCTATTTAAATACTTCCTATCAATTGTTGGAAAAGTATTTCTCATCTATTTAAGGAATAAGTCAAAAATTGATACCTAGAGATTGGGGGCAGATTTGGTCACGGGTTCTTTTGGATTCTTTTTGTGGATAGGTAAAGGGTCAATTATTTCTTTCAACCTATCCTTAAGTGTGATTTATGGCATCTTTAGGGTGGCGTTCCACAGTGTACAACTTATTGTGCTGAATAAAGTGTTTGACAGTTGTTTTATTAATTACCATGTGTCATGGTTAAAAGACTTCCTGACACATAGATTGAGTGACCTCAATTTTTCCACGTGAAATTGAGGTTTTACAGTATATATGGTTGAGACAATCATCTGCATTCCCAGGCTGCTTATGCAGTTGCGCATATGTAAAGAGCAACAACATGCATCTGCTCTTTTTGCAGTGGAATCTGGGGCTGTTCCTTGTTGTCTGTCTATTCTTTTGATTCCCAGTAGTAGAATCATGGGTGGGAATGGACTTTGGAGTGATCTGGGTCCACTCACAAGAGCTCTTAAGAAACAAGAGAAGGTAATTCTCATGAGGGAATTTCTGGCAAGAACTGCATTTAACTTAAAAGGCTGACTTGAACTTTAGGCCATTATATCAGAGCTATACCTCACTTTAAATTAGATAAACATGCTAGCATAAAAAAATCTGTGGTGATAAAGGGAAGAACATTAAACTTGAAGGGTGCCTGTTCTAGGGCAAGTGTTAGGCTATACGCTTTCCCAATTGCTATCTCATTTAATCTTCCTAACAGCCCTGAAAGGCATGGGTTCTTATCCCCAATTCACAGATGAGGAAACCAAGCTCAGGGAGATAAAATAAGTTTTTTGTTGTAAGGGATTGGCCTGGCATTCAAAGCTAAGCCTTTATGACTTAAGAGCCATGATTTATTCTATATGGTGCTAAAATCAACATGCCTTTCTTTCCTGTAGAAGATCATCCACCATTTTTTTTATTGTGGTAAATAACACATAAAATGATATCTACCATCCTAACAAAAATTTAAGGGTATAGTGCAGTGTCATTAACTATAAGCGCAGTGTTGTACAGTGGATCTCTAGAACTCTTTCATCTTGCATGACTGAAACTCTGTACCCAACGAACAGCAACTCTCCATATGTTTTTACATCTATCAATAAAGGCTCATTCCCCCTTTCTCCTCCCTGCAATGTGAGTTTGCTTTTTGTTTTTGTTTTTGGATAGAGAGGGAAAGAGTGTCACAGCAATGCTAATCTCAGTGTCACTGTTTAGCCAACAGATCTTGGGGTAGTGACGTACTGTAGCTACCCCACGTCATTAGCCAGATTCACTATAAAGGTGATCGGATTATTAACAAGCTGTTTTACTAATCAATGTGAGATGAATTGGGTTATAATTTATAATCATGAGCACAGTTTCTGTTGCCCTGAGGCCACAGGACTTCTCACTTTGAATCCCAAGTTGACAATGCCCCTCTGAATCAGACAGAATGTATTTTTAGTCACACTGACTTGAGAACCAGCCCACTACCCCCCACCCCCAACCCCACCACCTTGGCAGGTCACAGACAACAGTTGTCCGTCTGGTAGAGAAACCTCTGGATGGAGTCAGACTGCCTCGCAGGCCCTGGCTCCACTCCAGAGAGTGATCAGTGGGTCCAGCACTGCCAACAGCCCCCTGGCACAGGGGCTGGCCAAAAAGTCAGGGCACGAGGATCCTCTGTACTTCAGGCACGATGCCCAGCTCCACCAGGGCAGAATGTGGAGCCCAGCAGATTGGAGTTTGGTCTCCATGGCACCAGGGCCACAGGCTTGAGCTATAACAATCCCCAGGCACCTGCATTGTCTCAGATGTAGGCACATGGTGCATTCCACCAAACAAATCCTGTAGGAGAAGCTTATCTTGCCCCTGACCCAAGTCAGGAAAAACATTCTCTCTTTTCTCCCTTCCTTGTTTACATTATTTAACCAGTTTTCAAAGTGACATGATACAGATTTGTCTAATAAGCACATGAGTCTTTTAAACAGGCCTAGTAGCAATGGCGTGATCTTTTATGAACATCTGCAGTACTGAAAGGCATTCAGTAGGTGTCTCCCTCTGGACCCAGTTCACAGTGTAAGTTTCCATACAGCACTTAAATTTGATGAAGCTCAGTTTCCTCTTCTTTTAACTGGAGGATTGATGGCATCTGCCTCATACATACTTTACAGAGTTGTGAGAATTAAGGGGAAAAGTGAAAGTGCAAGAATTTGGCAAACAGTAAATATGACATATATATTCTGTGTTGTGAATACCCCTAGACAAATCATCTCAAGAAGGGTTGGGTCTTTATGGCACAGAGATGTGCTCATAAGTGCCTCTGAAATAATGGAAAGGAATCTCAGTGCGGGTGGTGGTAGAGAGAGCAAGAGAGAGAGCAAGAGAGGGAGAACAGTGTAAAACAAAAAAAATCTCAAAACTCTTTTGTAATTAACAATCTAACACCTAGTAAAATCTTAAAATATTGATCTTGTTTATTATGGGATATCCAAGTGATTTAACTCTTCATTAGTTGCTTAAAAAAAACAAACCTTGATAGAGTGAAAGCATACCCAATATTCAGTGTTCTATACATTCTTTTTTGTTGTTGTTATATTTTTTAAAAATTTATTTATTTTACTTATTTTATTTTTGACTGTGTTGGGTCTTCGTTGCCGCGCGCGGGCTTTCTCTAGTTGCGGTGAGCGGGGGCTACTCTTCGTTGCGTTGCGCGGGCTTCTCGTTGTGGCTTCTCTTGTTGCGGAGCATGGGCTCTAGGCATGCGGGCTTAGTAGTTGTGGCTCGCAGGCTATAGAGCGCAGGCTCCGTAGCTGTGGCGCACAGGCTTAGTTGCTCCGTGGCATGTGAGATCTTCCCGGACCAGGGCTGGAACCCGTGTCCCTTACATTGGCAGGCGGATTCTTAACACCACACTACCAGGCAAGCCTTAGAATACTATGCATTCTGAATTACTTATATTTGTAAACATTATTTTGAAGAATGCCGTCCAAGCTTATTTTATAATGATCATCTTTAAATCACCTTTTCCTTATCATATTCTTATATTGTCCATACATAATTTCACATGATAATAGTATATGTAATTAATACTTTGCCAGGCAAAATGCTAACCCTTAATTATATGCTATCTCATTTAATCATCACTGCAGCCCTCTGATGGTATGTATTACTATTATATCCATTTTGCAGATGTGAATGCTTGGAGGAGTTATGTAACTCAACAAAAATGACAAAGATCATAGCAACAGGAGTCAAGTTCAGACTATTGGAACCCAGAACCCACGATTTTTGTTTAGTTTTTTTTCGAGTAGCCATGCACAATTTCATTTGCCAAGGCTGGAGGGAGCTAATTTGGCCTTCACTAAAAGCTGCATGTACTGCATAAAAGGAACTTCTGTCCAGATGCTTGCTGTTAGCTGAGCACAATGACCCATGCTCTCCCCCTCAACCATTTGCTTCTGTGACCACCATCTGAGATTTTTTTGGTCTTTCCATCTTCCTTTCACCTTGAAACTTGACACATATCCCTCTCCTGTCTCCCCCAGCTGGTCAGTCTGGTTTCTAACACTCTCTTTTCCGTGTTCTCACTCCCTAATAATCCCGCTCCTGCTTCTTGGCCAACACTGGCCTAGTGAGGAATATGGATGCCACATATTCTATTTTCAGGTTGTTTTATGAAGAAACGAAATCCCCTTGAATTCAGAAGAGCATGCTGAGCAAATCTATGGAAACCTTGCACAGTTGTATATTTTTGTAAAATAGTGTATTCTGATAATATTTTCCAAGCACCAAATTTACCTAATCCCAGAAGACACACCGAATATATTATATAAAGAGGATAATGTGTTGTGCAGCTTAAAATTCCTGGAAAATTTCTCATTACTTGTATCGTACAACCAAATTCCAGTGCAAGGCAACCCATTTGTGAGTGATGATTAGTGCTGCCAATGCCCCAGCAGTAGCAGGAAAGGATGTTGTGAAATGATCCAACTTCCATTAGAAAATAATGACTGTCTTGGCTAAGCAACATTTTTGAAATTAAATACTGACAATTTCTAGTAATCAGAGAGCTTATTAGCCATGAAATTCGATTCCAGTATCAGGGACTATTCACTTATCAAATAGGAGCCAAATAATTGTGGGTGGAATTTATAGTCCTGCACTGGGAATAGTCTTAAATATTATGGAAATGGCACTGGGGTATATAGCTCCAGCTCTAGGGAAATGTGGCATTTTACAGTTTCAGTAGCAAGTTAGGCTGGTGATTAACAGAATGCAATCATTAATTTCTGAGGCATGAGATTTCCTCTGTATTCTCTTGGGAACCCAGAGTTTTGCAAAACAGTGAACCCGTCATGAATTTCTGCTGAGCTTCACTTGTCTGTTCCAACTTTCCATCAGCTGCCTTGAGACAGGCTCAGAAATCCTTGCCATGGAATTAGCCTTAATTCATGGAGGGAGGTGTTCCTGCCTTCAGGAAGACTGGAAAGAGTATGCTTTCAGCAGGCACACCTCTGAGTTCCCTATCTTTTCTCCTGATGGTCTCTACTAATACCTCCCATGCCCACTCACCTGACCAACCCCTCTCCATACTTTTCAATCCCCTTTTAGGGAAATGGGAAGCAAGTATTCCCTGAGTACCCAATGATGTCACAAATTGTGTGAAATAACCCAGATACAATTTTTGGAAGTAGGTGTTTACTGATTAAGCCCATGAAGATTAAATACTATGCCACAATACAAAGTTAGTAAGGATGAAAGGCAGGATTCACACCTAGGTCTATCTGTTCTCCAAACATTTCTCACTATAGAAATAAAAGATGATAAGGTTTTAGGTGAATATATTAATCTGCCATAGATATTTCTACTTAAATGTCTCTGAATGCATATATTATGAAACGACTTTAAACTCAGGAAGTCGTTTTCCACATGCATAAGTTTCACCACCATTTTCCAACAATACAGTTCTGACATAGGAACTTTGAGTATTTTCAAATATGCATACACATACATGCATATGTATACATATACAATATACATAAATTACATACATCTGTACACAAACACAGGCATGCACACACATATATAGATATATCTGGGTACATACACAGATACATACATATGTACATATATACGTTCACATAGATAGATATAAAATCTTTCATGATATTTTTCTTTCTGATCTGTAGGGACTAGATTTCACCTGATTAAAAACCTCTCCCTAGGTACCTACATATATGTCTGTCTTCAACCTGGTTAGTAAACTCTTACAATACATGAATTCTTCAAATCAACCCAAGTTTAGAACGTTTAGCAGATAAAAAGTGCAGTGGCAGGCTCTCTAAAGAATAAGAGAGAAAATTCTAACAGATGCATGGACGGAGTAAAACAATTTGCCTGTTGTCACACGCTAGGAAGGGTCAGGCTAGGCATTCAAGTCCACATTCTGTTCACTACATTAACACACTGCTGTCAGAGAAAATGTCAGATTTAAAAATTTCTTCCCCTTGCCTCAGCATATCTTAGCATTTTTAGGTATATTTGGAAGAAAGCTGAGGCTCATGCCTGTCAACTTGTTCCTCTAAAAGCCCCTCTTTCTCCCTTCCTTCCTTCCTCCCTCCCTCCCTCCCTCCCTTCCTCCCTCCCTCCCTCCCTCCCTCCCTCCCTTCCTTCCTCCCTTCCTTCCTCTCTTTTTTTCTTTCTTCATTTCTTTCTCTCTCTTTCTCTCCCTCCCTCTCTCTCTTTCTCTCTCTTTCACTGCACCGGGTCTTACTTGCAGCACACGGGATCGTCATTGCCACGTGCGGGATCTCTGTTGAGGCAGGCAGGATCCTTAGTTGCAGCACACGGGATCTTTAGTTGCAGCATGTGAACTCTTAGTTGAGGCATGCGGGATCTAGTTCCCTGACCAGGGATTGAACCCAGGCCCCCTACATTGGGAGCACAGAGTCTTAGCCACTGGACCACCAAGGAAGTTTCTAAAAGCCTTTCTAAATAGGGAAGTATGGCCTTCAGACATAGCCAATAAGGAACAGATTTGCTTGAAAACTCAGTGTTATGGTGCCTCACTTAGAGTTAACAGGTAAAACATGGCATGTCAACTGATTTTAGGAAGGACTAAATGCCATGCATGTGTCTGCCATGAATGCTGCTTTCTTGCCAAAGTGGGATGTTACTAGTAATTAACCTATGTCGCTACCTACTTAGAAAATATTATTACCAGATTCTTCACAAATATGCCCATTCTTAAGGCCTTTGACTCTTTTACAAATTTATGAGTTTACCTTTTTTCCTTTATTGTAGGAGTCATTGTGGCTTTTGGGTGGAATTCTTCCCCCAAGCAGGAAACTGAGCAGTGTGGGTTCACAGGGCTTTAGTGATGAGTGTAAGCAATAACTTTACTCTTTGAATACTTTAATCCTCAATTAATTCTAGATCCCACTACAAGCTGAGGTGAAGGGCTGGCAGATTTTTTTTTCTCTCAGTAGGAAAGTGGCCAATATTTTACTTACTTCCTGATGCATGTGCCTTTCTCTCAATCTACTGTCAATCTATTTAATTCTCTTGGATCTAGCTCTGAACCTAATTGTTGAATACTGGCCAAAACCACTTTGGGGAACTGTTTTTAAGTAAGAGTGAATACTTTCATTTGTAAGCTACAGTTGCTCAAAAAACATCCTTTTCCTCATAAACAGAGGTTATTTTTGTTTTGGTCTAGAACAGTATTCCTCAAAGTCTCTTAGGTAGCTGAGAAGACAACTGGGTATATGACAGTATCTGTATTTATTGTTGTTATCCTTTCCTTGTGAAAGAGTGGCTAGTCTACTGATGTATATATTTCATTAAATGACATTGTGATCTTCCCAACGTGGAGAGTTAGAGTTGAAGATCATGTACTCCAATTTCCTTATTTTACATTTAGGAAAACTGAGGCCCAGAGAGGTGAAATGACTCAATCAAGTTACAGGGTACCACAAATGAGGCTTGAAACCATATCCTTTGAGTTCAAGTACAGTTTACTTTGAGGCGGTGTTTTAATATGGTCAACCAGGCACAGGTGGAATATAGAACTTCAGAAGGATTTTTGCCCAACAGCAAAAAGAACTTAGTTGAAGACAGTTAAGGGGGATATGCTAATTTTGAATAGGATAACACTATTATAGACAATTTTTAAAAATCCGAGTATGTTTACTTTATGAAAAAATCAAACTTGGAAATGATATTTGTCACTCTTACATTCATTTCCAGTGGCAGTTTTTTTTTTTTCGGTATGCAGGCCTCTCACTGTTGTGGCCTCTCCCGTTGCGGAGCACAGGCTCCGGACACGCAGGCTCAGCGGCCATGGCTCCCGGGCCCAGCCGCTCCGCAGCATGTGGGATCTTCCCGGGCTGGGGCACGAACCCGTGTCCCCTGCATCGGCAGGCGGACTCTCAACCAGTGCGCCACCAGGGAAGCCCTCCAGTGGCAGTTTTTAAAGTATTGCTGGGGAGTAGCTTTCTTATTTAGCTTTAATCTTCACAAATATCCATGTATAAACATAGATTTTCAACTCTGTTTTCAAAGGATTAAATGAGAACTGTCTAAAATGTCTGGTGAAAATTAAGATTTCAAAATGTTACATTTAGAATTACTATTCAATGTCTCATCCAAATTGTAAAAAAAAAATTGCAAATATTTTGAAGTTCATCATATTGTATTTTTCCACTGTTTACTACTCTAACTCTTAAATTTAATGGGCTCATGTGAGAGGCAAAGTGTGCGCATTTGTAAACACAGAATACATTTAGAATTATCAATGGAAGCTTGACTTTTTTTCACAGGAAGGTTCATTGTGGTTAGGAATTCATTAGCATCAGTAATACGTGGGAGACTTAACCTCCCGTTTTCAAATGAAAAATATTCACAGTTTTTCAACAACTATTTTATTAGGCTGTTTGAGCTATCTGCGCTGGACATTTCTTGTGATATTTTTGTCATTTAGTTTTTATTTATTTTTAATATCAAGGGAAAGTGAATGCTAGGTCAAAATATTTTGAATAAAATTATAGGCAGAAATCATTTTGAATAATAATTATATAGTACAATCCAAACTGACACATAGTAACATTTGTAAAACATTGTATTAGAGCTTTTTTTCCTAAAAGGACCTGAAATTTTGGTTGTTATTTTTATTCTGCTATATTGATTGTTAGATATGTAGACAGTTTCTTGCTTTCTCATTTAAAATGTATGAGAATCTGTGGCAGTGTCATTGGTCCCTGGGAAACAAATGATGTCATTAAAATAACATTAGGACTTTGAGCTTCTCAAACCCAGAATTATTAACTTTGAGCACAAGCATGGCAGAAAATGTTAATGATTCCTTTAGTGCTTAATTCAAGTGTTGTGTGAGGGTTCTTTGGTAAAAAATCTACATTCTATTGATAGTACCTGAGGGAGAAGAAAACAAATAAGCAAGCTCAAGTTCGAGAGCTGGTAGGTTTATTTATACTTAAGTGTGTCTTATTCTTCCCCTCAGTCAAGTATTAGCGCAGAATAAAATATAGAAGAAAAAAAACTTAAGTTGTCCCTTTGTTATATATTTTCTTGTGATTCTGTAGCATCGTGACATCATTATTTAGTGAAGAATATCTTTGTTTTGAAACTATTATTTTAGGCTAGAAGAATAAGATATGTAATTCTTTTAATCACATAATCTCATTCCTTAAATTCTTAATTTTGGTTAATTTCTCTTTCGGGTAGTGTGGATTTTTACATAATTTTTGTACATTTGAGAATATCATCCTGTTACCTTCACACATGAAACACAGCATATCTAGGGATAATATATAGATGCATTTCCAGGCAGTTGCTTTGCTTTACATTAAATATTTTGACTGTCTAATAGTCAAATTAGACAGTCAAAATATTTGTAGTTTGTAATGTAACAGTAAATTAAAATGAAGATAAGAACATATGTTTGTTTGTTGATTCTGCAGATAATATAGCAACTACTTCTCATGATATGCTGAGGTCTTTTCCCAGGTTAGTGAACTTCTTCAAGTAAGGCTTTGATCATTGCTTCTCTTCTTAGATTTCTGCTTTATTCCCTAGGAATGTCTGCAATCCTTAGGTTTTGATTTCTGTTATCTTCCTTCAATGTCAATCAGAAGAGGAACCTTTATCATTTTTATCCTGTGCTTTTGGATGGCTCAAGTGCATTCTCCACATCACTTTTTTACACTTTGCATAGAAAATTTCTGTTGCTTAATGTTTCCAAAGGGTCTTATTTTTTTCTGCTTTTGCCATTACAGCTTTCCTAAATCCCACCTTATTGCATTTCTTTTTATGATAAGGAGGCTGCCAAAAAGCTTTCTAAAATTTCTTTTAGTAACTATTGAAAATTATTTTCAAAGACCAGTATTCCACAGAGCCTCTCTGCTGTTGCTCCTTTTTCTCTTATTTTCTGAGTTTATAGATTTTATGTATATTCAGATTGCAGTGGCAAATGCTCATCCCAGACCACGTTTCCCAAGATATAGGGTCTATGGAGAGCCCATGGCCCTTCTTCTGCATCCATTTGGATGCTGATTGAATTCCCTTCTCAGATCAATAGCTAAATAATAGATAGATTTGATTAGCCTCCAGCCCAATTCAAGGTACCAAACTGACATTCGTCTAGTGTGACCCTGCTGGTTTGAGACCGAGTTTCTCCTTTGAGCATCTGGCTACCTGATATTCTGAATCCATAAAATCCATAAAATTAAAATTCCAATAATCATAGCCCTTAGGAATCTACATTTTTTTGTTTCTGTGCCTATAGTGCTTAATTTGTGGGAATGATATATTGTAGAATGGAATATTTTCTTATTTTCTCTACCATCTCTCCACCCCACATACTCATCAGCAGCATACAGTCTTCCTTTCCAGTTATTCTCTCAGAGATTCCAACCCTGAGCAGATATGCCGAGATGGTGGTGAGACTGAGGGAGAAGAAGGTCCTAACTGCACTTGGTGTTCGTGCACTAGAACATTCAAACATGATCTTAGCCTCAACATTGCAACCTCATAGAGGCCTTCCATATTCACTCAGTCACCCCACTCTCATCATTTATTTTTAATTTTCTTCATCTATTGCTCTCAAAAATTATGCTGTTTATTCACAGCACATAGTATATTCCCAACAAATATTGTTAGACGAATGAATGGATGGAGAGTTGCTTAGGGTTCTCATTGGCATGGGATTTGTGCTGTTGGTCTACAGGGCAGTATGGTGGTGGTGGGGTGGAAGGTCTTCCTTATCTGCTGTCAGATTTTCTCGGCCTTTGTAGGTGTTTTGGGGGAAAGTGGTGAGAGCCTGGCACAGATTGCTAACCAGATACCATTTTAACCACCAAGGCTGACACTCTTGTTGCCTCCTCTGCTCTGCCTCCTACTTTCTCTCAAAGTGTTCTTACCCTCTGTTCTACCTCTCCAACTGTGCTTGTTCTTGACTAAACTTCCTCCTTCCACTCTTCATTTTTGCTCTGGTCATTTCCTTCACCACATCCTTGTGCCTACCCACTGTCTTTATCCTGCTTTGTCTAATATAAAACATAGTTCTTTAACTTTGGAGATAATTTATATTTTCTCATCTGCAGTCTTCTCAAAATAGAGGGGAGATTGTAGGCTGTGATCAATTTGGGGGACATCTAATGGAAGTAAAAGGGGCAAATCAGTACATTCAGAATTCTTGAAATTGATATCTATTTCCATACATCTTTAGCTATTTTAATACAGTTATAACTTTTACTACCAAAAACTATACATAGTAATTGATTTTTAGCTTCCTATCTCAGAAGCTACAGATACAAGGATATTAATTTTTAAGAGATCACTCAATCAGAAAATGCATTATTCAGTTAGAATGGTGAGAGGAGCAGTGGGATGGAACTCAGGAAATCTGAGGGGTAGCTCTGACTCTGCCCCTTACATTGTTTGAGAGAAATCTTTCGCCTGCTTGGGGTCTCCATGGAATTTTGCTTTATTTTTTATTTTTTTAAAAAATAAATTTATTTATTTTTGGCTGCGTTGGATCTTCATTGCTACACGCATACTTTCTCTAGTTGCGGTGAGTGGGGGCTACTCTTTCTTATGTTGCGCAGGCTTCTTAATGCAGTGGCTTCTCTTGTTGCGGAGCACAGGCTCTAGGCGTGCGGGCTTCAGTAGTTGTGGCACACAGGCTTAGTAGTTGTGGCTCACAGGCTCTAGAGCACAGGCTCAGTAGTTGTGGAGCACGGGCTCAGTTGCTCTGCAGCATGTGGGATCTTCCCGGACCAGGGCTTGAACCCATGTCCCCTGCATTGGCAGGCGGATTCCCAACCACTACGCCACCAGGGAAGCCCTTGGACTTTTGCTTTAAAATGACCAAGTTTTCCATCACCTTCATGTACAGAGAATCTCCAGTCATGTGAAGTTGACTCTCCATACGGATTTATGCTCCCATCTAACACCCAGTTGTTCCAAAGTGTCCCAGCTCTGGCCTAGCATCACCAAGGATGCTCAGCTCATAGTCGAAGAAGTGGCTATTGACAACTCTCTGATTATGGATATTATTTCCAAATTAATATTAGTAAACATGAAGTCAGTATTTGCTTTACAAAGGATGGTTTTAGCCACAGATCGACACAATGCATTTTAATCATCTCTTGTATGAGGGATGAAAACTGAGCAATTCAATTTTGAAGTAGCTTCAAAAATAGTGTTTGTATCAACTGACCTGTTTGGGATTTGTTTGTTTGTTTATCTTAATAAAAGATTGTCATTATTATGTCTTCCACAGTGACACTAAATATGATCATCCAACTCCCTGTGGTTCTTTTACTTGGGAGTTATTGAACTAAGGTCAAAGTGAAGTAACCCTTCTCACCCAGACCAAGGCAATAACTACCCTCCCCTGTGTATCTGCACTGTAACCTGCCACAAACATTATTTTCCACTTGGGGTGAACTCTTTGTCATTTCATTAACAGGTTCTTTTCCACTTTTTACACCAGCATTTATACGTTTTTCTTTTAGCTTTATTGATGTGCAATTGATAAAATAAAATTGTAAGATATTTAAAGTGTACAGCATGATGATTTGATATACATATAGATTGTGCATTGCAAGAGGATTACCCCCATCGAGGTAATTAACACATCCACCACCTCATGTTTCCTTTTTTTTTTTTTGGCAAGAACATTTAAGTTCTGCTTTCTTAGCAAATTTCAGTTATACAATACCTGGTGATCAATGATAGTCCCCATGTTATATATTAGATCCTGAGGCCTAATTCATTTTATAACAAAAGTTTGTATGCTTCGACTAACCTCTCCCTATTTCCCCCAGTATTTATACTTTGACATCCATCTGGAATCTTCTTTTTATTTCTTCTCAAAATCCTTTTTATTCTTTGGAGCCCTTAACCCGGGTTTTTAAAGCCCTTGTTATCAATCCACAAAATGCTTTAGACCCTACACAATTCAACCAAAGCTCCTTGCCTTTGTTTAGTCCTTAGAACTTACTCAGAACTGCACTTACAAATTATATGTTTAAAAATGTATTCACCCTTAATAGACTGCAATCCTGCTCTTTTTTAGTAGACTTTATTTTTTAGAGAAGGCTTATATTCACAGCAAAAATGAGAGGAAGGTACAGAAATTTCCCATATACCCCTACCCCCCCACATGCATAGCCTCCCCCATTATCAACATCCCCAACCAGAGTGGTTCACTTTTTGGTGTTGATGAATATGCATTGACACATCTTTATCACCCAAAGTCCATAGTTGACATTAGGGTTCACTCTTGATGTTGTACAGTCTGTGAATTTGGACAAATGTACAATGACATATATCCACCATTATAGTGTATGTGCAGAATGGTTTCACTGCCTTAAAAATCCTCTGTGCTCTGCCTACCCATCCCTCCCCTAGCCCCTGGCAACCACTAATGTCTTTACAGTCTCTATAGTTTTGTCTTTTCCGGGTGTCATATAGTTGGAATCATACAGTAAGTAGCATTTTCAGATTGACTTCTTCCACTTAGTCATATGAATTTAAGTTTCCTCCATGTCTCTTCATGGCTTGATGGCTCATTTTTTTTAACACTAAGTAATATTCTATTGCCTGAATCTCAGTGTATTTATTCATTTATTTACTGAAGGACGTCTTAGTTGCTTCCAGGTTTTGGCAATTATGAATAAAACTGCTATAAACATCTGTGTGCAGGTTTTTATGTGGGCATAAGTTTTCAGCTCCTTTGGGTAAATACCAAGGACTCCTATTGCTGGATCATATAGTAAAAGTATGTTCGGTTTTGTAAGAAACTGACAAATTATCTTCCAAAATGGTTGTAACATTTTGCATTCCCCCTAGCAACGAATGAGAGTTCCTTGTTCCATATCTTCACCAGCATTTGGTGTTGGCAGTGTTCAGGATTTTGGTCATTCTAATAGGTATGTAGTGCTATCTCATTGTTGTTTTAATTTGCATTTTCCCGATAACATACAATGTGGAGATCTTTTCAGATGCTTATCTGCCATCTGTATATCTTATTTGAGGAGGTATCTGTTAAGATCTTTGGTTGTTTTATCTTCTTATTGTTGAGTTTTAAGAATACTTCATATATTTTGGATAACAGTCCCTTATCAGATATTTATTTTGCATATATTTTTCCTAGTCTGGATCTTGTCTTCTTTCTTTTGAACGTGTCTTTCACAGAACAGAAATTTGTAATTTTAATGAAGTCCAAATTTTCAGTTATTTCTTTCATGGATCAGGCATTTGGTATTGGATCTAAAATGTCATTGCTGGGCTTCCCTGGTGGCACAGTGGTTGAGTGTCTGCCTGCTGATGCAGGGGACACGGGTTCGTGCCCCGGTCCGGGAAGATCCCACATGCCGTGGAGCGGCTGGGCCTGTGAGCCATGGCTGCTGAGCCTTCGTGTCCGGAGCCTGTGCTCCGCCATGGGAGAGGCCACAACAGTGAGAGGCCTGCGTACCACACACACAAAAATTAATAAAAATAAAAAATAAGATGTCATTGCCAAACCCAAGGTCATCTAGATTTTCTCCAAAGTTGTAGGGATATTTTAGACATTTGGATCTGTGATCAATTTTGAATTAATTTTTGTGAAGTTTATATGATATGTATCTAGATTAATTTTCTGCAGGTGGATGTCCAGTTGTTCCAACATTATTTGTTGAAAAACCTATGTTTTCTCCATTGTGTTGCCTTTATTCCTTTGTCAGAGATTAATTGACTGTGTTTATATGGTCTATTTCTGGACTCTGTATTTTATTCATTGATCTATTATTCTCTTCTTTCACCAATGCCACACTATCTGAATTACTGTAACATTATAACTGCAACCTCTTACAATCCAAGATCTCAGTTTTTACTTTTTGGGGTATTCTTCAAGAGTCATTATAATAACCTTGACTATTAATGCACTTCATTAAATATTTGTTAATTTTAATATCAATACTATAAGCATAAGGGTGAATTATAACAGTAGAGTGGATATTTGAGAGCATAGAGAAGAGATCTGTGTGTGTTTGAATACTGGCTCTGCTTCTTACTAGCTGTAGGATAATTATTATCTACTTCATGATGGTGTTGATTAAATAAATTATTACATATAGTCTTACCACGGTACCAGGAACAAGGCAAATGCTTAATAAATGTTGCTATTGTTGTTACTGTTCCATTCAGAATACAATAAATTAGGTTTCGTGCATCATTATTTTCCTATAGATACTTGTCAGCTGGTGTGTGTGAGTGTGAGTGTGTACGTGTATGTATGTGGATATCCTGTACTATCACACAACAGTATATGTCTTTTTTAAAAATAGTTTTGTATAATATTTTAAGGTTTTTTGATCCATATTTCAGCTTTGAAGAGTTTTCTTCTACAATTTCTGTGATTTTTAATTTCTTCATCTATTTTGTTTTCTCTGTTCAAATACAGTGGTAAGTAAACTAAAAGTCGGGAAATGTTAAGCATCTAATATCTAAATTATTGCCTTTATCCAGAGAGTTCTATGAGAATTTATCAAGTGAATAATTATTTCATCCATTTGTGGTTCTACATAATCTGTTTATTACCTTTATAAATTTTATCCCCATTTAATCTATCATAATTTAAGATTATTTGCTCTTAATGACTGTATATGTACCACTTTCTTTTGAACCAATTATTTCCTTATGGGTGGCTTTCTTTGAATTATGCATCTTTTGGTAGTGTGGGAAGCTTTTAAAAATTAGTAAAATCTAAATTTGTACATTAGATTAAAATCAAGACAGTTGCAATAGTATCCAGGGTTGATGTGATACTGTGTGATTTGCTTCCATAGTCACACCCTAATTTTGAATCCAATAGATAGTTTTGCTATTGAATTTAGCTTGCTGTGTTAAAGAAATTATTAAAAATCTGACATTCATTTTCATGCAGGTAATACAGTCAGTTAGTAATTTAACATTCTCCTCTAGATCTCAGGGAGGAGATCTGTGTAAGGGGGAAGGAGAGAAAAGCCTGAATCTCAGCCATTGTCTGAGAAAGAAGAATAGGTAGGAGGTGGTAGACATGAATTTCATAGAATCATTGGCATGTATACCAAAAGTTTGCCTTTCAGGAAATGATCCTTTTTAGGTCTGTGACTATTATATTGAGAAAAATGTACTTCTTTTACTTAGGGGATTCAATGATCCTTTAAAACATTATAAATCCCCTTAGCAAATTTCCTCTTCATCCATCTTAAAGTGGGTCACAGCACTGGCTAATGCTGGGAGCCAAATATTACACTTATGGTTTTTTGAAATGTAATAGCTCCTTCTCATTTTCTAGAAATGTATGACAGGCAGAACTGTCATCTTCTCATGAACAATGTTCAAGTTAGGCAACTGCAATCCTAAATATGTTACACTGGTTTAGGGTCACTACAACAAAAACAGAAATGCATGTAGTTGTGACAATGAAGAATTTGTTGGTCTCCTTATCCAAAGATCAAAAGTCTCCTTTGGTCTTTCCTGAAAATAACTTACCAGC
Source organism: Mesoplodon bidens (assembly GCF_964165515.1). NCBI lineage: Eukaryota > Metazoa > Chordata > Mammalia > Artiodactyla > Ziphiidae > Mesoplodon > Mesoplodon bidens. The sequence goes on along the minus strand of NC_138176.1, from coordinate 161,754,089 downwards.
ATTAAGAACACTCATTCAGGGCTTCCCTGGTGGCGCAGTGGTTGAGAGTCCGCCTGCCGATGCAGGGGACACGGGTTCGTGACCCGGTCCGGGAGGATCCCACATGCTGTGGAGCGGCTAGGCCCGTGAGCCATGGCCGCTGGGCCTGCGCGTCCGGAGCCTGTGCTCCGCAATGGGAGAGGCCACAACAGTGAGAGGCCCGTGTACCGGAAAAAAAAAAAAAAAAAAAAGAACACTCATTCAGATGACTGCAAACTGAATTAGGCCACAGGGAAGGGCAACAGTGATCCAAGGGCTCCAATTAATCTCATAATGCAGTTCTTCATTTATTGTTAATGCATGAGACTTACATTGACAGCCAACCATATTCCAAAATCTTCACTAGTTACAGGAAACGCAGGAGGAATGGGCTATCATTTCTGTGCCTTGGGTGTTCACATAGTCTTAAATGCATCTGGGAATCTCAAGAACCAAAACAATTTGGATTTTTGGCCACATTGTTCTCAGTAGCTACTGAGCTGTTCCAAATTGGTCCCCTGATCTCTTTAAGGATGAAAGTGTAGACAAAGTAAAGAGAGTTCAAGCGAGAGGAAGAAAACGATTAAGAGGATGGAGAGCTCTTTTAACAGGAAACTCATAATGTATAACTTAGCTCAACAATAGTAAGTGGAGCTCAGGATAATGACATATAAATATTTGAAAAATATAAACAGGAAGGAGCAGCATTGTTTAATGTTATTCAGCTAAAGGTAACTAAGAGCAACGCATAGTACTTAGGAAAGGGAAATTCAAAATAAATGTAGGAAAAAAAGTTTCCTGAAAGAAAATATGGGGCTACATTATAGCAAAGCATTGCAACTATACAAGAAAATGTGGAACAAGGAAACTGACAGCAGGAAGTTTACCAACAGTGGGTTCATTCTTTAATTCATTAATTCACCAAATGTTTTTAGGTAATTTAAATATTTAACATTTTCTTTGCTCCCATATCTTTATTCATTCTGCTCATTCATTTATTCAAAAAGTACTTCTTGAGCATTTCAGTGTTTTCAGAATTGGGAAACACTGGCAGTAATATATTATTTAGGGTAATGCTAGTGTCTGTAATAAATAACCTGAAATTTCAGTAGTTTAACACAATAAAATTTTAGTTCTCACTCATATAAAGTGCCAATGAGATGTTCCTTATGGACCGGAAGGTAAGGGTTGGATTAGGGGAATAGATGGCTGGAGGGGCCATATCCCTATAGTCACTCAGAGATCCAGGCTGATGGAGATCCCTAAGTTCACTCTGATATTCAACATCTAGCAGGAATAGGGACAGACAAAAGTTGGAGAAGAAATAAATTCTTCTTAAATACATCGGCTCAGAAGAGACACAGATTACTTTCACCCATTTTCATAGCTGATAATTCACTAAATGACACTGTTTGGATGCTACAGGGGTTGAGAAATATAGTCTTTATCCTAGGAGTATCTCTGCTTTGAAGGGGAACATGATTTTTTAATGGACAGGTAGCTAATCAAAAGAGACCCAAATCCTTCCTTTTTGGAGTGTATATCAGTGGAAGAAACTGATAATAATAGAGTAATAAGTAAAATAAATATTTTGTCAGACAGATAAACATTATGGAGATAAATAAAGTGAGGAAGGACAGGGAGTGCTGGGCGTGCAATTTGAAATGGGTTGTCTGGAAAGACCTTAATGAAAAAGAGTTCTTTGAGCAACTATTTGAATGAGGTGAGAGTGTGAACCAAGTGGAATATAATGGGAAAGCACTTGAAGCAATGGAATTGCAAAGCTCATGAGGTAATATCATGCCTGGTGAGTGTAAGGAGCAAGACAGTATCTAACAGAATGGGAGAAAAGTAAGCAAAGGAGAGCATGGCAGGATATGAGGTCAGAGAAGTAACAGGGCTCCATCATCCAGAAGCCTTATGAGCAGTTGTGAGGATTTTGGCTTCTACTCTGAGATACTGAGGAAGTCATTAGAAGGTTTTCAGCAGAGGAGTGAAATGATTTGATTTATGTTTTTAAAGGATTACTCTAGTTGCTGTGCTGAAAATAGACTGTGGTGCAATACGTGCAGAAGCAGGGAGATGGTTAGAAAGCTTTTTCAATAATTGAGGTGAGAAATGATGGCATCGTAGACCAGAAGTACTGAGAAGTGGTTGGATTCTGGATATATATTGGAGGTAGAGCCAACACGATTTGCTGATGGATTGGTGGTGAAGTGTGGAGGAAAAGAGGAGTCAAGGATGAGTCTAGGATTGGAAGGATAATGTTTTCATTAATTGGAATGGGGAAGATTATAGGAGGATCTCATTGAGTTGTAGGTGGAGTGTCTTCAGAGCATGATTTGGGATGACTTTTAGATAGCTAACTTGAGATTACAGGTAGTCATTAGATATATAACTCTGATACTCAGTGGGGGGCAGGGGAGAGGAAATGCATATAAGGAATAGGTCCAAACATTGAGTCCTGGGGGACTCCAACATCTAGAGGTCAGGGACATGGGGAGAAACCAGTGCAAGAGCATGAAAAGGAGTGTCCAGAAGACAACCAGGGGAGTCTGGTGTCAAGGAAGCCAAATAAGATAAATATTTCAAGACAGAAGGAATGAGCTGCAGTCCCAACTGCTGCTGATCAAATAAAAAGAGAACTGGTAATTGACTGGGAATTTAATTGTGCAGAGTCTGAATTGGGAAGTCATTGGTGATCTTAACAAAAGCAGTTTTAGTGTAGTGATGTAGAGAGAAAGTGTTCATGAAGTGAGATAAGGAGAATATGAGAAATGATCGATTTGTGGCAATGGGCTTATTTAATTATTTTGAGGGTGTTTTTTTCTATAAAGGGGAGCAAAGAAATGGGGTGGTAATTATAATAGGAAGTGAGGACAAGAAATGGTGTTTCTAAATGGGAAAGGTAGCAGTGCCATTTGTAAAAAGAGTAGGGAAAAATTATGAGGTAAGAAAAAGAGAGGGAATTAATAAGCAACAATCTTAGGTGTGTGAGAAAAATTGGATCAGGTGTGCTAGTGAAGGGGTTGGGCATAGGTAGGAGCTCATATTGTTTATCCATAATAGTGCAGGGTAGGGGGGCACATGCATAATGGGCTTGTGGGAATTCCCTTTGAATTCTTAGGGAAATAAGAAGCAAGGTCATTCAGAAGAAAGAGGAAAAGATGGGAAATCATCACTTTGCAGAAGGAGCTAGTGAATGGAAAAGGACAATCTTCCCAGGCAGTTCCAAGGGCCCAACTTGAAGTTAATGGTTATATGTAACCTGGTGGTGTGTTTTTATCCAGTCATTATTACCTGTGTGTGTAGCCATGGCATATATGGAGAATTTTGTTTAATGAGTTAGCAATTCTTCTCTGTGAATACAATGGCACGAGAGAGGGTTAAGACAGTTTACTATGTGAGCAAGAGAATGATTGTAATTGTATGTCATAGACTCTAAGCTGGGTGAGGTGAGAGTGATGATATGAAAAGTTGAGTAGGGCAGTAAAAAAGATGGCAGGATCAGTGTGTTTGAGGATTTTTTGTAGTTATATTATTAAAAGGAATGCCCTAGAAACACTGGAGCTGGTAGTCCACTGCAGAGTAGAATCCTTGAAGCTAAGAGGATGGAGTGGTGACAGCTGTTGGGAATGGAAAGTTCTGATGCAATAATAGAAATGAGAGCTAAGGTTGGATGCAAAACAAAATCATTTTATGAGAGAAGATCAAAGAATGGAGAGGCTAAGGTATTGGAAAGATCATCTGACTTGTTTAAATCCTGAGAATTTTGACATGGACAGTGTTAGATAATGTGACATTCGGTCGGTCAGGAATTAAAATCTTGCCTCTGTGACCTTCCATCTGGGAATTTGCAGGTATATCAGTAAAAATTTCTCTTTTTTGAGAGTCAAGTTGGGGTAATCTCTGAGTTTTTGTTGAAATGAAAATGTTTTTATTCTTACCTCATTTTTCAAATATCCTTTTATGGCTATAGAATTCTGGGTTGATATTATGTTCTCCTACCATCTTAAGACTATTATTCTATTTCCGTCTGACTTTCATGTTTGCTGTTGAGAAGACAGTAAGTTGAGAAACCTACTGTTTATTGTGGGTAACATTTTTTTCTCAATGGCTGTTTTTTTTTTCTAAACTTTATTTTTTGCATTCTTCAGTTTCACTAGAATTTATATAGGTCTAGGATTCATGACTTTCTGATTTTGAAGATCGGTATCTTTCATCAATTCTCGACAGTTCCAATGCATTTGTCTCCAAATATTCATTGCCTTCTCCCATTTTCTGTTAGCTCTTTGAACTCTCATTACTCCATGTTGGATGTTCTCACTCTATTATCGTTTTCTTAGAATTTTCTTTCCTCTTTCTCATCACTTCATATATCTGTACTTCATTCCGTGTATTTTTCTCAGACTTATTTTTCATTGTACTAGTTTTCTTTTCAGCAGTGTGTCACAATCATTTTAGCTATTTTATTTTTCATTTCTATAGGTTTATTTGGTTCTTTATCAAATATATCTGGTCAGTTTTGTTGGTCTCTATTTTTCTTTTATGGTCAATCTTCTCTATTATTTCTTTAAACATACTTAATTTGCATGATTTTTAATCTCTATCTAATAAACCTTATATCTGCAATCATTAGAGGTCTGATTCTCTGCTTTACGGCACTTAGAGTTACTCGTGACAGCTTATTTCTTCATATATATAATGATTTTTAAATTATGAGTTCAAGTTCCTTTAATCTTTGATTCTTTGATCTTATTAGGGTAGTTTTTAAGGCTGAATTTAAATTTTTTTCAGAAAAGATTCTCATATGCTGCTTTCAGATAGCTGAGAATCTTAGCACTCAAGAAACACTTTAAATTGTACCTTAAGTTTGGGGTTTTTTGAGGGAGAAAGGCTCAAAGTTGTATATTCTGTTTTTAAACATGAGCATAAACTTTTGTTTAAAAATTTTTCAAGGGATGGGACTTCCCTGGTGGTGCAGTGGATAAGACTCCATGCTCCCAATGCAGGGGGCCTGGGTTCCATCCCTGGTCAGGGAACTCGATCCCACATGCATGCCACAACTAAGAGTGTGAATGTCACAACTAAGGACGTGCGAGCTGAAGCTAAGGATTCAGCCTGCCTCAACTAAGACCCGGCCCAACCAACCAAATAAATAAATAAATATTTTAAAATTTATCAAGGTTTTTTTTTTTATTTTAAATTCTTTACCAGAAACCAAAGCTGAAAATGGTATTACTAATGGCTTGTCATGTTTCAGGAATCCAAGATTCCCACAGAGAGTCTTTACTCTGATCTTCCACCTAGGTTTGTTATTTGTATGGCTTACTACAGCTCAGCTCCTAGGCTACCAGTGATTAGCATATGAATTGAGGAAACCTTTCCATTCCATTGCTTGCTTACTCAAGTGGATTCTAAATTTTTTTTTTCTTTTCTGAAATCTTCTGAAGAATTCCTTTACTCTCCTGCTAATGCAGCTGTGCATTAAAAATGATCCTTTGATATATCACATTTCAATTAGTGCTACAGTAGGAATAAAAGGGTGGTATGTTCTGGGAACATTTAGTCAAACTTATAATAAGAATTGGGAGTCCCTTTGGGGGAGGGGTCAGGTCATCTTTTTTTAATAATTTTTTTTCCCAAGAGCTTATTATATATTAAGGGTAGTGATTCTTGGCCATATATTGCAATCTATTTTTTTCCTATGGTTGTTGTTTCTAGTTTTAACTTTGTTAATGGTGCTATGTTTTCTTTCTGATACAGATAGTTAAAATTTTTATATAATCAAATATACTGATCTTTCATGTTCTCTGCCTTTGATGTTATGCCTGGAAAATTTCCTCCACCAATATCATGAAACTATTCATCAGTTATTTCTTCTAGTTCTTCTTGGAATTTATTTTTTCAAAAACCCATTTCCTTCATAGAATATAAATGACTTTTTATGTTGTACTAAGTAGTTATATATACACATATATACGTTTTAATATATATGTTTTAGCATGTATAAGTTTTAAAACTTTCTATTATATTCAATTAAAATATATCTTTAAAATATACAGTAAAAAAAAGTTTAATTTAGGACATATTGAGCAGTTCCTTGATGAATCTTTGAGTTTGATTTTTTCTTTCTCCTTTCTTCATTTATTCATTAGTGTTTGTTTTTTAAATAAATATTGAGGGTCCTGCTACTTTTCTTCAAGCCTTGAGGGTACAAAAAGTAAAAAAAGTCAGACATACCAAAATGCTAAATTTAAGTACAATAGACAAGTGAGTACACAGTTGTGATTGGATATGATATATTCTTTAATGAAAAATACCTGACATGTAAACCTATATAGTAAGTATGACTAATCTAGACAGTGGAATCTGGTAAGGCTTCCTGGAAGACGTGATTTGAAGTCTGTATTTGTCATGTGTGTTCACTGAAGATATTGGTGAAGGACAGAGGTCAGGAGAGAGAAAGCCAAGATGAAGCAACATGTGTGATGTTTCCAGTGAGAGAAAGCATGGGTTATTTGAGAGACTAAAAAAAGTGGTTCAGTCTGGGGAGGAGAATAGATGGTGTTGTACAAGTGCTTGCAAAGTGAAGCTGGACAGGTGAAAAGGGCCAAAAGAATTGTGCTGTTCTCCTGAGAGCAATGGGATTTATTGAAAAGTTTGAAACTAGGGAATCATGTGACCAAATTGTCTTTTCAAAACAACATCAGGACTGTAGTGTTCCCCATACTAGGTAGAAAGGGGCCAAGCCTGGAGAGAGAGAGCCTGATAAGAGAGTATTGCTGTAATGTAGGTGAGAAATGATTGTGGCTTCATGAGTGAACAGAAAGTGAACATGGAAGGATGTGAGTTCATTGGAGATTTCAGAGGCAGATGGATAGATTCCACGATCAGAAAATGGTAAGGGTGAGAGAAAGGGAAGAATCGTGCATGTCACTTGAGCTTCTTTCTTGAGATCCTGGTGGATGGAGTTGCCATTTTCTGAGATAGGTCATAGAAAGAAAGATGTGCTGTTTCTAGGGGAAAATGAATACATTTGAAGGAGACTTTTTGAACTAGTTGTCTGTTAAACAACTCAAATGAAAATGTGCCTCATTCTCTCATTTTCATTCCAAATTTCACCTAGAGTCTAATTTGAATTCTTTTTATTATTGGTGCTATGTCAATGATCCTCAGCTGATTTTCCTGGCTCCAGTCCATCTAATTAGTCGATCCTACACTAGGACAGATGCTATGCTTTCCATGTTTGTGGCTTTGTTCAATATCTTTCTTGCCCTAGAAAGACCCTCTGCCTATGTATCTGTTAAAGCCAATCTATAAGGACACCTTCACCTTAAGTACGACCAACAGGCTCTCATATCTTGCCTTGATCATTATCACTTTGCTTGAGTATGTTGTAACTTACTATAAAAGTCATAGGCATTGGACACAGGAAAACTCACTTCTGCCACTTGCAAGCTCCTTGCTGCTGATCACATTAGCTGCTCTCGACTTCTGTTTCCTCCTATTGTTGAATGCATATAATAATAAAGACTTTGCTGGTTGTAAAGGGTAGACTTAAAGTTGCCACAGTATCTGACCCCCAGCAGGTATTAAATCAATGGTAATGATTACTGATATTAAGTCTCCAAAACCTAGTCTTTTGACATTGTAGTCACCTGTGTGTGCATCTCATTCTGTGAGGTTAGGGGCATTTTCTTTGTGACCCTCACAACAATTAATAAGAACAAGCATAATGTAGGTACACAATATAGGGCATGAATAAATGGTTACAGCATGGGGGTTGCTATGAAGAAGAGAACTATGGTAGAAGACCGACTTGCTTAAGCTGACATATTTCCTACTGTGTGCTGTAAACTGTTGAGAAGTACGCTCTTTTACCCTAAATTCTTCTAGTCTGAACTACAATGATTTTAAACATGTTTAACAGATCTATTCTCCCCATGAGTAGTAATTTTGGTCATTATGCATAAATCAGAGATGCAGTAGAGAACATTTTAAGTGGTGTTGTACACAATGATTTCAAGAATGTGCTTTAATTTTTATTGAATATCATCTGATTAGCAATTTTGGTATTGTTTTAGCCTTGTGAATATTTATTCCAGCAAAAATGAGTACCATAATTTCTAATGGAAATACTGTCCACCTTAGTTCCCTGATGTCTAGATGGAAAATGGGCCTTGTCGTTTTTTAGAGGAATTGCCAGTGGCCTTTGGATTGGAAGATGCCTGGGCTGACCAACCTGTGGCCGGCACCTGGCTCCACTGAGTAGGGAGGAGGAGGGGTGATCTGCAGATTTTCTCTCCTAAGGGGGTGCATCCTCAGCCTCCTTCCGGTGACTAACGTGATGAATGAGCAGGGTACTGGGTATGGCTCTTCTTAACTCTGGTTTTCTCATTCAGGCCAGTTGGGGGCCACTTGTGAGTGGAAAGAGTTAAGTTTTGAGGTCAGGCCTTTCTAGGTCCCAATTTGATTGCTACCATTTCCGCCATTTGTAATCTTGAAGTGATTTTATATGTTCTTTGAGCCAAAGTTGTTGTTTTGTTGTGTGTATGTGTGTATGTTAAGCTTTTAAGACAATGCATTACCCAGGTGGGTAATGCAGTTGGGTCCTTGTTTGTTCCTTGGAGATCTAGTTGAATGTGTATTGCTCTTTCAGTTCCAAGGTCTGTGAAATTGTGAAACTCTTACAAAATTTCTGTGTTGGACCTTCTTATTGTCCTATCTCCCTCCAGCTCCTGTGCTCATGGTTATTGCTACTGTTTTACCCCACGCCCTTCAGAATGTGAAACCCAGGCATTTGCCTGCCTGTGGAGGGTGAGCGTAGTAACCATTACAGTGTCATAAGGGGATAATATGTTTGTGGGCCTCTGCCTGGGCCTTTTTTCTCCCCTCACTTCTCCCATTTCTGGGTCAAGCCTTCTTGCTCCAAAATTGCCCTCAGGAGCTCCAAATCAAGGTCCCTCTGTTATACAGAATATTTCATCTTTCTCTGGCTTCTGTTCTCACACTCACACATCCAAAATATCAAGGTTGCTTGCAGCACAAAGGGCCCTCTGTTTAAAAGGATCCACCCCCGCTGAGAATGTGGTAGGTTTGTTATGCCTCCCTTACTGGCTTTCCCTCCCTTCTAGCTCTCTCTCATACTCATACATATACACATACACACACAGTCACACATGCACACACACATTCTCTTATGAGGATGATGATACTGTATCAGTTGATTTGTCTGTTTGCAAATATTTAAAAGCAACTACATATAGAACTTAATCAGAACACTGCTTGGTGCAAATTTATATTAGTCTTTCCTTTCCTTTGCTTTTGATAACCAAAGACTAACTCTCCAAAGATAGCTTTGGCTGCAGCTGTCTGCACTCCGGGCACAGTGTGTCAGCAGGGCCTGGCTGGGTGTGATCCAAGTGGCCTGGGAAATAAAGCCCTTCTTCTATCTTTAGGGTTCTCCTCCCTGGCCAGGCTCCCCGAAACGTCCAGCCTCTCTGAGAATTCAGCATGCCTCATTCTTGTTATCTGCCCAGACTCCAGTGTCATCTGGATGCCAAGGGCGGGCGAGTGTGATTTCTGGGAAAGCAGACTGACAGAATGGTTAAGAATAAGGGTGAGCTCCAGGGAGGTGGGTGGAAGAGACTGTAGGGGCAAGACACAGCGAGGCTATGCAATATTTATTTCTACCATTTAATGGGAGAAGTAGCATTTTCAAAATGTGGAAGGGAAACAAAAAATGCAGGAAAAAAATGCTGAAGAGAGAGAGAGAGAAAAAAAAAGCTTAATCTGCTTTTGGGAAAAAGACTGGTCTCCTTTTGCTGTGTATGCAGTTGGCCCCTGCTGTAGCTACTGAACCTGGGCTTCTGATGAGAGTGGTCTGGGTCATGTGCAACTCTCTTGTCTGAGGATTAATTTTGCCATTTAGCCTTACAAAGGAGCTGCCTGTCTTGCTGTCAACATGATATGCTACTTAACTCTACCTCAGCTAATTCCAAAGGTTCTCTCCACCCCAAACCATTCAATTTCTCTGTGATTCTATACTTATTCTTACAATTCTTTGGATGAAAATATCTATGGCTGCTTTGACATTTTTATGTTGGTAACTATCACTACAAATGCCTTTTAGGTTTATTATCATTTTACAATCTCACGTTCCTGGTTTTTCTTTATTTTATAAGAAGATACAAATGGGAAAAAAGTAAATTGAAGTATTACAAATATCAGAATAGCAGAGGAAAAGTAATTGGAAGAAATATATGAGGTGAAAAAGTGTAAACATATTTCAAGCAGAAACTATACTGTTCTAATGAAACACAATTTCTGCTCTATTTGGGTAGAGACAATCAATATATTTTTTGGAGACGAAGGATGATTTTTTTTCTTTTTTGGTCATACGAGAAGTTGCTTTCTAAGCATAGTCATTTAGTGCCCTTCATAAATCCCTCAGTCCTTCTGTCTTGAAATAGACTTATTAGTAGAGATAAATTTATAAGCTGATGTTTTGGAAACTAAGGAAAGAAAAGTGATGTAGTCAAAGAGAGAACACGTTTCTCCCAACTTTCTTTGATCATTCAAGTGTGACTTGCCTACTGGCTTACATCATGGAGATTTAATTTCCACTTTACAACATAGCTGGGAGAGTAAAACATCCTAACTCAAAAAAGTTTGAGTTTCAAGGAGGGTTTATTAGCCTGATGACTAATCTGGATTTCTGGGAAGGAGTCTCCTGCCTCCTATTTAGATCCAGTCTTGTACTTCTGTCATGGTGACAGTGAAGAAATGGTACCTCTTGTCAACATGAAACATAATTTTTCTTGATCAGACTTTTATAGATAGGGAAAATACATTGACATTTTCTGGTTTAGAATTTCATCAGTGAATTGAGGGATGGCTTAAGGAAAGATCATTAGACCAAGAGCCAGAATATTTCTCTGGTCCCATCCTACATGGCTTGTAGCTCTACAATCACAGGAAATTCATCTAAGATCTAGTCATATTAGTAAAATGGAGATTTGCCTAGTTGACCTTAAAAGGCTTTCATGGGGATCCATTCAAATGAAATTATATGAAAAAATATATATGCCTACTAAAATACCATGGTGATTTTGTAATCATTTTATTAGGACATAACAAATACATTAAAATTAATATATTTGTTGAAAACCTTAATAAAGTGCCGATTAACTCACCACTATTAAATATACATTTTAAAGTGTAATTTGCTGAGCAAACGTAAGGAAAGTAAGAGTGTCGGAGATGGTGGTTGGGAAAGATGCTCTAGACTAGATTTTTTTAAAAAGGATCAAAATGTGAATAGGCTTGAATAGCTAACTGAATTAAATGTAATCACTGGTGGGTAAATATAAAGCTGAGGTTTAATGAAGCAATACATGAAGATAGGATGGCTTGATGCACAGAGAGTTATGGGTATTCAAATACTGCAAGATAGATATGAGCTAAAAGTGTGCCCCACAAATGCGTGAAGTCCTGGAATGTGTTAACCTGAAGGCTGGTCCACAGCCTCCACCTGGAGTTTAGACATCCCCATTAGCTGGGTGTTACTCTTTACTGAAAGTTTTCAGAATAGTGAATTTTGGGATTGAAAGAAACTATATCTCTGTATTTTAAATGGAAAAATAATTATGTGTTTCCATCTTAATCAAAAACCCCAACCAGGGCTCTCAGTATGACGAAAATTCTCTTAAATACCCGTATAACAATCTACCAAGTATTCATGCAAACATAAAGAATTTAACACACAGATTGTTCCATTACTGAACAATGAGCGTATTTGTTGAGACTTTTGTGTGCAGAAACTGAGCAATATGGGGCACAAATTAAAATTTCATCTTATAACAATCACCTATCTCAATATACTTTATCATTCCACCCTTTTCTTCTAGAATATTGGATTTTCAAGACCTTTTAGACTCACTGACTTTCTTCAAAGACATTTCTACTTCCATAGGAAACATAGTTAAAAATGTACATATTTGCATATATTTCATATACATGTATAATCTGTCTAACATTAAACTTGACATGCATATGGAATTTGGAATCTGGCTAAGTCATCTCTCATTGTTACAAGCCTTCTGCTTCACTTACCGTCGAATGGTGCGGGGAAGGCAGAGGCTAGGGGTGCTTGTACTGATTCCCCATTTGGGGCCTCTGCAGTATGTGTTTTCTGCAACCTGGACTATACATACTAAACTTACTGGACTGTCAGAAATATTATAATTATACAACTTTCAAAATTCCATTTCGGTTGAATGTTCAACTGGGTGCTTCACTTACATAAGACCTGAAGCAAATGCAACATTTATGTCTCTATTCTCTCTATGGCAGTGAATATAATGTTCTTAAAACCAAGAGAAATTGCAATCAACCATCTCAGTGGCTGAGGAAGACACCAGCCAGTTCTCCACCCAAGATACTTAGATTCTTCCTCCCTCCCCACTCTTTCTTCTCTTCCTCCCTCCCTCCCTTCTTTCCTCTGTCTCTTTCTTCTTTCCTTCCCTCCCTGTCTCCCTCTTTTCCTTCCTCCCTCCCTCCCTTCCTTTCTTTCTTTGTCTCTTTCTCTCTTTCTTCTCTCTCTCTATCAGAACATAAGCAATTAATCCTGTTTTATCAGCTCTCAGAATTCCTTGGATCCAATATATAGATATTCCTATCTGTAAACTCATTAAGATGATTTTCAAATATTGGCATGAGTCAACATATAGAGATCATTTCAGTAGCCCCTCCCTAGTAAAAACCAAGAATGCTCATCCACTTTTAGCTATTGAAAATATAAATATATAAAAGAAATTCTACCTACATAAAAAAGAGATATTAAAGAACATGACTGCAAACTTTATTTCTCACTTATCTTTTACTTAATTTTTCTTAACTTGAAAATTAAAAATAACAAGTATAACAAACCTGCAAACAGTGGAGAATTTCTACTGCATTGTGAACACAGGGCTGCAAACTCTCTCCTGAAAATGTGAAGCTAGTGGAATTTTTTCCATTTTAGTTAACTAGGAAAATTCATTCTTAAAGATAATTACTGTAAATCAGGTTTTAGCACACCAGGGAGTAGATCTCAATTTTATTTTCTTTTAAGTTTATTTAATTTGTGTTAATTACTGTTTCCATTTTAATAAATATTCTTGTGTTATTTTTAAAATTTTTTAAAAAATTTATTTACTTTATTTATCTATCCTTGGCTATGTTGGGTCTTCATTGCTGTGCGTGGGCTTTCTCTAGTTGCGGCAAGCGGGGGGCTACTCTTCGTTGAGGTGCGTGGGCTTCTCATTGTGATGGCTTCTCTTGTTGCGGAGCACGGGCTCTAGGCACATGGGCTTCAGTAGTTGTGGCATGTGGGTTCAGTAGTTGTGGCTCACAGGCTCTAGAGCGCAGGCTCAGTAGTTGTGGCGCATGGGCTTAGTTGCTCCTCAGCATGTGGGACTTTCCTTGACCAGGGCTCGAACGCGTGTCCCCTGCATTGGCAGGTGGATTCTTAACCACTGCACCACCAGGGAAGCCCTTGTGTTATTTTTTATGGCATTTTTTGGTTTCTTTTCTAACAGCTACACCCTGGCTAACCATGTCATAGGGTTGGTATTGCATTGTTCAGAGAGGCAGCACCAGATCAGAACTGTTAGACTCTGAGCAGTCATTTTTAACACAGAGTGGTGCAAGAGAGCTATTCAAGAAACTTTGCATTTTTATCTTAATGTTGCCAAAACAATCTTTGTCATTTCTTTTGAATAGCACTTTGTCAGCATCACTTGACATGTGGCATGACCCTCAGGAATATAGGCATTACTGTGGGATCTAAATGGAAATCAAATTTACAATTTCCATTTTTGTAGCATTTTTATGAATATTTATCATAAAAAATTAAGTATATTATTCTTTCCCCTTCAGATTTAAAGGCCCAAACTGCCTTTAAGGAATGATCTTCTTAGAGCAGTGTGCAACTGATAAATATTTCATGAATGAAAGAATATTTGAATGGGCAAGTGTAGAGCAGTAGAATTCCAGTTCATACATACTAGGATTTCAGGACTAATTTAGTGAAGAGAAACCATTCTTCCTTTTTATAGCTTTGAGGTAATGACAGCAACAACTAATGCTATTGTAGAGCATTTAACTGTTTACAGTGCCTTTTAACAATTAGTGTTTAATGTCTCACTTGGTTTCTAGTACCAGTAAGAGAAACAAAAGATACAGCATGCGTGATACATCAGTTACTGATGTCAATGGCATGCATACAAATATTTTTTAAATGTGTAAAAGAAGGTCATAAATCTGCAGTTTAATAAAAACTCATTCATTCCCTATCTCCTTCATTCAATAAAATTTATATAAGCGTGTACTATGTGGCAGGCACTGACATGCAAAACAGACATTGTCCCCTGCCCTCAAGAAGTTTACAGCTTAGTGGAGAAAAAATTTATTAATCACATAAACTCACAAATAAATTTATAATGATAAGCTGTGATGTTTCTGCTCTGAAGAAATAAGGAGAGCTGTGGGAGCATGTAAAGAGGGATTTTCAGCGAAGGCATCCCTGGGGTAATAATAATAGGATTGAGATTTACATGATGAAGATAAATTGCTTATATGAAAAGGGGGACACCAGGGGGAACAGACAGAGAAAGGGAGAGAGTGTTCTAGTAATTCCATAAGGACAGTGGTGAGAAATGAGGCAGAAGAAGTAGCCAAGCTGGGTCATGCTGGGCCTTTTATTCAACTTATACATCCTGGTCTTTGTCCTCAGACCATAAAGTATGAAAGGAAATAATCAGATCTGTGTATTTAAAAATCAGGCTGGAGGCTATAAAAATATAATAACAGTGAGTGCTGTTTTCACTAAATCACAATGGAATCTTATAAATATTTAAAATTAGTTGACCAACGAAACAAGAAGTATATTTGAGTAACAGCGTGTCCACAGAAGAGTTTAATTGGATTAGGGTTTTGAACATTATAAGTAGATACACAAATTGCTTCAGACAATTTATGATCCTGGGATGGTATTTACTGTGCCCAAAGAGAAACTCATTCCTCTTGTTACTGTCTTCAGGACCACAGAGCATGTTATTAAACAGCAGTTTAGATGGCTATGCTACCAGGGTACGACTGTATCAGATACGGGTCAGGTTGCATTAGAGTTAGTTAGAAATTTGGCTTCAGCTAACATTGGCAGAACAGCTGGACCTCAGAGAACAGAGTGCATGGAGAATCCAGATACATGAAAAGAGGCAAAGCAGGACAAAGTGAAATAATAGGTGCTAAATGTCAAGACTCGTGAGGTTCTACTGGCTTCTCTACCAAGGAGTTTACTGACTTGGAGCCTTCCTTTGCAATAGTCCTGAATGGTAGTTGTGATCTTATCTAGTTTTAACTACTACCTAGATCTTGGTTTTCAATAGCCAACTCATTGAATGGTTCTGGATTGATCCTCCTGCAGTCACTTATTACCTGTGAGAAACACACGGATAAAGATTGTGTGGAGAAGCACCTTTGCTCAGTTCAGCACCCTCCATCTCTCACCCTACTCCAGCAGTTATATAATAAGAACCTCACATTGCTGTCTCCTTCCATCTACCCCAAACCGCCATCTACCAAATAAGCATCTGTGAAGTAGGCCGAGTTTCCTTTTGGAGTAAAGAGATTGGAAAAGTAAGACAAGGTTGTCATAGTAAAGAACACTACTTAGGCAAGTGGAAGTTCTGCTACTGTGAATCTGCCTCATCAGGGAACTTAAGTCAGAGAAGCCACTAGGAAGGTTAATACACACCTTCTGTTATGATGGGTGAGACACTAGGCATGCGTGAGCATATTTAACTTACCAGTAGCCATATGAGATCTCTCTCTCTCTCTCTCTCTCTCTCTCTCTCTCTCTATATATATATATATATATATATATATATATGTACATATATATACATATATGTGTGTATATATATCCATAATATATCCATTATATATATTATATATATACATATTTCCTCATTTATAGTAAATGAGAAAAATGAAGATCAGAGAATTTAAGTATTAATGCTCAAGGTTATATAGATAGTAAGGACAAGATCCAGATCCTCATCTGCTGACTCTAAGTCAAGATCTATTTCAGTTTATGTGCTTCATTCATTTAAAATTGGTATTTACATTTGTATTTATGTCTGAAGGGGGGAATGTAAAACAATGAAGTCTTGATTGTAGAAAACTTATAAAACGTTAAAAATCATCTAGTAGTGATAGATAAATTTCATATTGAAATAAATTTTAAAAACTGCCATAGTGAATGACTTGGTACAAATTAATGATAAAAATAGGAAGATTGGGCTTCCCTGGTGGCGCAGTGGTTGAGAGTCCGCCTGCCGATGCAGCGGACACGGGTTCGTGCCCCGGTCCGGGAAGATCCCACATGCCGCGGAGCGGCTGGGCCCGTGAGCCATGGCCACTGAGCCTGCATCCGGAGCCTGTGCTCCGCAACGGGAGAGGCCACAACAGTGAGAGGCCTGCGTACCGCAAAAAAAAAAAAAAAAAAAAGGAAGATTAACATAACTTGTTTGTCAAAAGAAATAGAAACTTCTACTGTCCTTTTCCAGTGCAGTGTTGGCACAGCAAAAGAAGGGATTCTCCTTTCTTATTAATAATAGTGTATCAATATCAAGGAAAATTATGTGATAGCTCAAACATGTTTCTACTGAATGAATATATTTGATTAAACACCATCTGGAAAGATGCTCATTATCCTAGAAAATAACGAATCTTAGATCTTACGCACACTTTACATGTGTCAAGAAATATGTTGGTCAAATCAAGAGGAAAGTACATGTGTTGAGTCAAAGTCTGACTTAAAACAGCTGCTTTCAAATCTGTCCTGTTACACCAGAAACTTTGACTGATGGAACCCACAGCTGCTTCCCCCTTTGCTCTCCGGCAGGGCTTCTTACTTCTGTAGTCAGTTCCTTTACATTGAGAAGGACTTTTATGGATCCTAGGGGGAAATTAGCCAGTTCAACACATACAAAAAGGGACCCAATATTTTCAAGGAAGAAGAGGCAGAAGGAGAAGGCTTAAGTTAAATTTAGTAAAATTAAAAAAAAAATGAAGAAAATATGAGTGGATTTTTATCTTTCCTTGAGATGGTGAGTTCTTTCGAATCATTGATGTAAACTCAAAAACTATAATAAGAAATGTGGATTAGTTTAGTGAAACAAAAATTTAAAATGTCAGTGTGTCAAATGAAGATATACACAATGAAACACAGACAAGAAACTGGAAAAATAATAGTAACATATTAGAGAAAGTGTAAATACATTTGATAAATAAAAGCTCATATTTTAACAAGAAAAAAAGACAAATGATGGGGAAAAAAGAGTAAACGATATGACTGAGCAAATCACAAGAGAAGAAATAAAAATTGCCAAGAAACAAATGAAACATTTCAAACTACCAGGTCTTCAAAGCCAAGCAGATTGAAACAATATGTTTGCCTGTTAGATTTTTACAAGATATGACACATTGTTTAAGTAGCTAAATCTTTCAACAATTTTCCTTCTTGGCTGTTTGGCAATATATATCAAGTCATTCAAATGTATGTACTTACCTATCATATACCTTTGGGAATTTGTTCTAAGGAAATTGTTAAGACATATATGCAATGATTTCTGTATGCAGATTTTTATTGAAGAATTATTTATAATAGTGAAATATTTTAAATAATGAAACTACCCAACAAAAGGGGATTGGTTACTTTATTTTTGCACTCTGTCCCTATAGTACTCTGTAATCCCACCTTGTAATTCTCAGAAATTTTATATTAATTATTCTCATTCATTTATTCAATAACCAAATACCCATTGAATGCTTACTATGTGTGCTAGGTACCTTTCAAGACACTGGGGATCAAGCAGTGAACAAAGTAGAGAAAAATTCTTGCAATACTGTAGAAACAAATGATTAAGCAAAACAGCAGCAAATAAGTAAGACATGTTATATGACAGATGGCAGTAAGTGCTATTAAAAATAGTGAGCAAGTGTGGGGATAATGATGGAGGATGGTGGAGGAGGGAATTGATGTGATTTTTTTTTTTAATTTATTCCTTCCTCCCTCCCTCCTTGCACTGGGTCTTCGGTACTGTGTGCAGGCTTTCCCTCGTTGCAGCAGGTAGGGGCTACTCTTCGTTGTGGTGCGCAGACTTTTCATTGCGGTGGCTTCTCGTTGTGGAGCATGGGCTCTAGGCACGTGGGCTTCAGTAGTTGCAGCACACGGGCTCAGTAGTTGTGGCGCATGGGCTTAGTTGCTCCGTGGCATGTGGGATCTTCCTGGACCAGGGATTGAACCCATGTCCCCTACATTGGCAGGCGGATTCTTAACCACTGCATCACCAGGGAAGTCCCATGTGAATGATGTGATTTTAAATTGAGTGTTAAGGGAAAGCCTCAAGGAGGAGGTGACAAGTGATTCAAAACCTACCTGAGGAGAGGGATGGAGAGAAGAGCATTCTACACAGAGGAAGGAGCAAAATGAAAGCCTTTAGGGAAGAGCATATCTGATGCAGTCGAATCCCTGCCACTGTTACTGAGCAGAGAGAACCAAAGGCAGAATAGCAGAAGACAATGAGAATGCAGGGAGCCTCAGAGGCCACCGTGAGGATGTGAGCTTTTTACCCAGAGAGGGATGGGAAGCCATTGGAAAGTATGATCAGAGAAACAACATGAAACATGAAAGATGATTCTAAGCAACTGGAAGAAGGAAGTTGCCTTTGGGATAATTGCTGTTCAGCATCTATCTTCTCTGGCATATAAGGAGAGATCACAGCCAGATGGCCAGCAACTACTTTAGTGACCAGTATAGAATAGGAGCTTTGTATCTACTCAATGATTAAATAAATATTGCACATATAAACTAAAACAGAGTGCAGATAACAAGAGAAAGTTTGTTCTCATATATATTTAATTTGGGGGAAATGCTTATAGGATGTTTGGTGAAATAAAATATTCAGCTCTGCTTATAGAGAATAGTTCAAATTTGGAGAAGAGTGTATGGGTATCTACAGTTTGAAAAGTTGATGAAATGAATAAGCAGGAATTTCAGTAGTGGTTTTCTCTTAGTGTTAGTCTTATAGATGACATGCTTGTTTGTTTGTTTGCTTTAGAATATGTCTTATCTAATTTGTCTATAATAAATACATCATTTACAAAATTAGAAAGATGGATCGAGAAATAAGAAATAATCTACTTTTTTCTAACTTGACAAACAACAGAACAAAAGATGTGTACAACTGACAAGGGAGAATACAATATCATTACTTATTAATATAAATCCTGGAGCATTCTACCTGGAAATATTAGAAAATTTCCTGCTCTGAGATGCATAATACCTGGGCAGCCAGGTAATGGCACAGCAATGAAGGATTCCTTTCATTTGATCACATTCACAGGGCTGTCAGGATATTAATCAGGGTATAAAAATACATCTGTCTCAAAATCTGTGAGATGTTCTTGCTGACTTCTTTTATATATGGTGCTATTTTGACATTCCGTATATAAAATATGGCACCTTTGTTCATTATCAGATTTTCAAAAAGATAGCTGTGCCAGTGACCTACATTTTTATTTCATTTAACAATATGCCTTAGAGCTCTTTCTCTACTGGATCATGTAGATTTACCTCATTCTTTTTTTCTGTGTATACCATTTATATTATATAAGATGGATATGCTATAATTTGTCTGGTGACTCCCATATTGATGGACATATAAGTTTTTCCTCATTTTTTCACTATTAATGATAATGCCATAATGGGTATCAGAGCATGCACCTCCTTTTGCTCTTGTGTAATTTCCTTAGGATAATTTCCTCATATTAGAATTGCTGCATGAAAGGTCATATGTATTTTATTTTAGTTTAGTTTAGTTTAGTTTAATTTAGTTTAGTTTAGTTTAGGCTGCACCATGTGGCATGCAGGATCTTTGTTCCCCAACCAGGGATTGAACCCGTGCCCCCTGCAGTGGAAGCATGGAGTCTTCACCACTGGACTGCTAGGGAAGTCCCTATATGTATTTATATTCATTCATTCATTCATGAAGCAAAAATATTTGCTCCTATGTCAGACATGGTTCTAGGATTAGAGATAAAGTCCTAGAAGTCCACATATATGCATTAATATACGATATTTGTTTTTTTCTTTCTGGCTAACTTCACTCTGTATGCCAGACTCTAGGTCCATTCACATCTCTAGAAATGACCCAAATTCATTCCTTTTTTTTTGGCTGAGTAATATTCCATTGTATATATGTACCACATTTTCTTTATCCATTCATCTACCGTTGGACATTTAGGTTGTCTCCGTGTCCCGGCTATTGTAAATAGTGCTGCAGTGAACATTGGGGTATATGTGTCCTTTTAAATTATGGTTTTCTCAGGATATATGCCCAGTAGTGGGATGCTGGGTCATATGGTAGTTCTATTTTTAGTTTTTTAAGGAACCTCCATACTTTTCTCCATAGTGGCTGTATCAGTTTACATTCCCACCAACAGTGCAAGAGTGTTCCCTTTTCTCCACACCCTCTCCAGCATTTATTGTTTGTAGATTTTTTGATGATAGCCATTCTGACCAGTGTGAGGTGATACCTCATTGAAGTTTTGATTTGCATTTCTCTAATGATTAGTGATGTTGAGCATCCTTTCATGTGTTTGTTGGCAATCTGTATATCTTCTTTGGTGAAATGTCTATTTAGATCTTCCACCCATTTTTTAATTGGGTTGTTTGTTTTTTTGATATTGAGCTCCATGAGCTGTTTGTATGCATATGTGTGGAATCTAGAAAAATGGTACAGATGAACCTATTTGTAGGGCAGGAATAGAGATGTAGATGTAGAGAACAAACATGTGGACATGGGAGGGAGGGCGAGGGTGGGATGAATTGGGAAATTTGGTTTGACATAACTACACTACCATGTGTAAAACAGATAGCTAGTGGGAACCTGCTGTATAGCACAGGGAGCTCAGCTTGGGGCCCTGTGATGACCTAGATGGGTGGGATGGGGGGGATGGATGGGTTGTGGGAAGGAGGTCCAAGAGGGAGTGGATATAGGTATACATATAGCTGATTCACTTCACTGTATAGCAGAAACTAACACAACATTGTAAAGCAATTATACTCCCCACCCCCCCAAAAAAGAGATAAAGTCCTGAGCAAAATAAACAAAATTCCTGTACGTTAGCAGTTTACATTCCAGTGGCAACCAACAAATAAATGAGAGTTTACGTATGAGAATGTATGAGTATAAAATATGAAAAAAAGATACAGCAGCATAATATCAAGTAGTGATAAGTGCTCTGAAGAAAGATAGAGCAAGGTTTGGGTATGGAGGGTGACAGGAGTGCTATCAGAATTAAGGAAAATGGGGAGAAAAGGATCATTTAAAGGAGAGCAGGAAATGGGCAAAAGGAATGAAGCCAATGGGAAAAGATTTGACAGAATCTGAATTTCTGGGGGTGAGGCATTCCAAGTTATAGGCCTTGAGACAGAAAAATCCTGGAAATGTTTGAGGGAGAACTGAAAGATGAGTGTGACTGGGGTAGAATGAGTAGGGGCTGAGGGTTAGGGGATGCTGGTGAAGAGGTAACTGGAGGCTGGTAGGAGATAACAGTGGAGAAGAAGGTAGAATAGTAAGCTTTTTGGATTTTATTGTTGAAGTGATGGGAATCCATTATATTGTTTTAAGCAGATAAGTGACATGATTTAATTTACATTTAAAATATGAATGTGGTTGCTTTAAAAAAAAATAGACTTCAGGGAGGCAATATTAGAAGCTGGAATTCCTGTGGAGAATCTGCTGTAACAGTAGGCCAGACAACTGATAATGAAGCATTGGGGTAATTGTTCTAGAAGCTTAGTGAGAAGGAGTCAGATTGTATTGATATTCGAGGGTGGAAAGAATCTAGGATTTGCCAGATGCTTGGATTTGGTATGTGAGAGCAAAGGAGGAATCAGGATGATTTAAAATGTTGATAGATTCAGCTAAAATTTCCTCCAATATGACTTTTCCAAACCTTGCTTTTGCTGGACATATGTGAGATTCTCCCAAAACCTCAAAAGCAGTGAGTTTTGATAACTTTGTCCTGGGCATCACACTTGGCATGGAGTTGGCATTTGATAACTATCTCTTGACTTAAAGAATGAAGTTAAATGTTACCTCTCTGATGCTTAACAATATAAGTTTTTTGTTGCTTTAATTTGCATCAATTGAACTTCAAGATCTTTTCATGTGTCTATTAGAAAATTGCATTTCTTCATGAAGTGCCTGTTCTTAACCTTTGTGCCCTATGGTATTGGATTGTTTGCTTACTCTTATGAATATGTAGGAGTTTTAAAATATTTTCAGATATTATTTCTTTATTAAATATCATATATGTGGCTGAATATTGTTTCTGTTTAAACTTTATTTTTCTGTTTTTGATTGTACCAAAGTTTTAGATTGACCTGCATAAAACTTCGTACATTTTGAGTTTTCTGCTCGTTTAGGAGGAGTCAAGAGCCTTTAAATCCATTTTATTATTCTCACTATTTGCCCATGTAAGTAGGTTTACAGATAGAAAAATGAAGGCTTAGTATGTTTAAGAGATTTATGTAAGGATAAACAGCAAATTCCCTGAATCTCATCAGTATGCTCTTTCCACTGAAGAACTGTCTGCATCTCCAGATATGTATCAGCATGTAATGTGAAAAGAAAAAACAAAAAGTGTGGCAGAGGAAGAATGGAGGTATAGCATATGAAGCATGACCATAATTTTATTTAAGATGAAAAACTACCATATAGATAGAAGTATGGATTTTTTTTGTACTTTCTATAATTTCCATTTTTCTGCTATAAGTGTATACTCTGTGTGTGTGTCTGTGTATGTGTAATAAGACATTAAATTGTCCTGAATTCATAAGAAAATGCCACACGTATGGAGTAATACCATGCCAAAATGCCCCCTTAAGAAAATCTGAAATGAAAGGATGTCCCTACCTGAACAGAAGAGCAGAATTAGGTGGTCTACTTTGGAATTTTAGAGGAAGGATGAAAATTCTGAAAGTCAGAATGGAATGAGAGGGAAAATGAAAGGTAGTAATGATGAGATAATGGTTCAAAGGAGGACAGGAAATTGGCAAAAGGAGGAGGCGGGGATGGAGGGGAATCTTAAGTAAAATGATAGGGGTGAGTAACGCATTGTATCACATCGAGGCCAGATAAGACTTGTATGTTTCCTGGACCTTGGAGTACTGGAGATGGAGTATATCTTGGAGCAAATCTATTCTGGGTGGCAATCGTGACATACATTCTGCCCCTCCTCAATTCCACACTGAGGTCAGAGGACAGACATCACTAATCAATCAGAGTGCTCTTTCCCCTCCTTACTAAGCCTTCACAGCCCAGTTCTTAAGTATAATCTGCCAGTGTTGATGCTTAAAGATGAACTGTGTCCCATATAATTGTATTCCAACCCTCTCATTTTGAAGATAACTAAATCAGAGGAAGATCTTGTCCTAGGTCATCCATCTTTGGTTGTATCTACTTTCCTCAGGTATATTTTACAGTGATTCGTTTGGTTTTCATGAGCCATTTAACTTCTCCTTGGATGATTACTTTGTGGAACAGTTGAAAGAGTATTTGTAGGAAGACTCAGGGATAAACCTGCACTGAGTTGTCTGTAGGATCACTGGTCTTGGGTATCCTTGATTATCTCATCCAGAAAAAGGCATATTGATACTTGACTTACATGATGGATGATGATAACTGTATGAATTCCCCTTATATTTTTGATCTGTGATTCTTACGACACATCACTACCTAAGGATAATAAAAGTTTGGCAAAGTAGTAGCAAATAACAGAGCCGTTTAGAATGCAAAATCTAAAAAATCATCATTTATTGAGTCAAAGTATGATGTATGATTTTAGAAACAGAGAGATGCATACCAGCCAGTTTTTCTCTTCTGTGATAAAATTAAACTCCACATTTATTAGTTGTGTAGAAAATGCTCATCCTGCATTAGTTTTTTTAGATTAAAGCAAAATAAGTCATCAGCCCTCTTTGACATTTAATTTGTCTCAGTGTCATTATATATTTGAAGTAAGTTATTAATTACCCTTAATTACATTCATTTTAAATGGTGGAGTTTCCATTTCTAAGTACTTGTTTCATAATTCCTGGAAGAGTTATAAATTCCGCTCAATTTAAAAAATATTTATTAAGGTTATTTTATGCAAGGTATGATTTTAAATGTTTTAGATAACCACTGATTTCATATCCCTTGGAAAAAATTAAATGTACCTCTACCTCCTGTAACTATTTGTTACTGCTGTTAGAGCTTTAGGCTTGGTTTTTACATTCTGGAAGACAATAGCAGGTATTGGGGGAGGAGGCTTTTCCCAATATTTGAAAGAGGGAATTTGACCACTTCCTTAGAATGAGCAAACATATTGGAGTTAAGAAAAAATCCCATAAATGTCTTTATGTAGGGAGCATTGGATGATGGATAATGGGTTTTATTCCCAACATAACTTATTTATTAGATGCCATGATGGATTTTACATGCTTTTGTTTATCATGACCATGCATTTCAAATGAAGGGATAACATTAGAAATGACCCAGTGGAAAGAGTTATTCAAGTTCTCCTAAGAAGTGTGGTGTCTAGTAGCCTGTCTCCCTCCACGCACAGAGGGTAGAGTGCTGGGGTGGGTGAGGCATGAAGGGATTTGAGTTCCTTTAGGTAGCTTCTCTCTGCCCCTTCTCTTCCCATCTCTCTCTGAGCCTGTCCTTTGAGAGATCCTAACAATCCCAAATTGGGCCCATGGGATAAGTCATGGTAGTCAAGACCCTAACTGGCAACTGATCCATATACTATTTCTCTTTTATTTTTCAAATACAAAAATAAATGTGTTTCTTACTTATTTTTTTTAATTGATTCTATTTGCCTGTTATTGATATGGGGATGGGGTATGTGCTTTACTGCTTGCATTTACTTCTGGGCCTGATTGATGGAGGACAATGACCCACACTCCTTTGAAACCAAAGGAATGGTGGTGTTATATTTTGCCCCTTCTTCCCACTAGGCACCTTTTTATTGTGTGAAAAGGAACCGAAAAATTCAGGGAATGCCCCTAGCATACAAGTCATAAGAACTTGAACGTTATATTGTCACCACCCACAGGGTCTCGCATTTTCTTAATTTTCTGGGTATTCAGAGCTGTCTGGAGCTTTGACAAACAAACCTGCCTTATCTAGATTTAAAGTAAGCTGACCAGCCCTCACCTCAAAATAGCAATGTACCAAGGTGGCTTCGCAGGGAATTGACTCAAGATTTACTATATCTGATCATTAAATACAGAAGAGGTCACACCTCTGAAAGAGAGCAGGTAGTTTTCCAGTTTTCCTCAGAGCTGAAATTACTTGTGTAGTGAAAATGAAAAACAAGAAGAGATGAAGCCAGGGTCTCCTGATGAAAGGTGAATGAATGCTGATGACTGTTTCCTAGGGGAGATCTCTAAGCCATATTTAATGCCACAGAAGATGAGAAAGAGGTGAAGGTCTGTCATCAAAACCATGACAATGATTTCCCCCAAAGGCATAATAAATCTTTAAATGCTAAAAATTTTAACGTGAGATAAAAAGTATTTTATAGTAAAAAAAAATGCTGTCTAATGGTGTGCCAGTTATAAGCACTTGGCAGGAATTAAGTTGAGAATCCCACACATTTCCTGTACTAGCCATAGATGGGTGATTAGCTTGGCAGGTGAAAGGAGGATGGTCCAGAGGTTTCGCATATACCCATTGCTCCCACACATGAATAGCCTTTTCTCAGTATCAACATCCCATACCTGCATGATACTTTGTTATAACTGGTGAACCTACATTGACCCAGCATCATCACCCAATGTTCCTGGTTTACATTAGGGTTTGCTCTTGGTGTTGTACATTCTGTGGCTTTAGACAAATGTATAATGACATGTATCCACTATTATAGTATCATACAGAGTAGTTTCACTGCCCTAAAAACTCTCTGTGCTCTGTCTGTTCATCCCTCCCTCCTTCCCTGCTTCCCTCCCTCCCTCCCAACCCAGGGCTGATCTTTTCAATGTCTCCATAGTTTTGCCTTTTCTGGGACGTCATATAGTTGGAATCTATATGACAGTGTATATAAAAGGCAGTGTATATAGCCTTTTCAGATTGGCTTCTTTCACTTAGTAATATGAGTTTAAGGTTTCTCTCTGTCTTTCCATGGCTTGGTAGCTCATTTTTTCTTACTACTGAATAACATTACATGGTCTGGATATACCACAATTTATCTGTTCACCTACTGAAGAACATCTTGATTGCTTCCAAGTTCGGCAATTATAAATTCGATTATGAGTAAATCTTTATACAACTGTGAATAAAGCTGTTTTATACAACTGTGAATAAAGCTGCTTTATACAATTGTGAATAAAACATAAAAGAAAGTTATGTTTTATTTTCAACTTTAAAAAATCTGAAGATTTCACATAAATATCTGCATGCTGCATTCTTTAGAAAAAGAAAAAAGATCAGTCAGTGTTGGGCAGTCTACAGAGCAGTGGACAGATGGAGCTGAAGAGAGGCTCTAGCCCTTCTGTGAGGCATCAGTTTTTTGTTTTTTTTTTTTTTTTTTTTTTTTGTGGTACGCGGGCCTCTCACTGTTGTGGCCTCTCCCATTGCAGAGCACAGGCTCCGGACACGCAGGCTCAGCGGCCATGGCTCACGGGCCTAGCTGCTCCACGGCATGTGGGATCTTCCCGGACCGGGGCACGAACCCGTGTCCCTTGCATCGGCAGGCGGGCTCTCAACCACTGCGCCACCAGGGAAGCCCAAGTCCTCAGTTTTGTGTTCAGTGCATCCCCATCCCTGTGCATCCAACACCCACCCCCGCCCCACCCCCCACACTTAACTCTTCATGTCATCTGTTTTCTATAAGCATTTGAGTTTTGCATCCCTTGGAGGGGTGGAAACCAAATGGATGAATTGTTGTTTTAAGGCTTTTGGCTTTCGTTCAGACACCTCAGGGCTCCTGATGCATAATTTTCTATCTCTTCAGTTCATATTGCTAAGGTTTATTATTTTGAAGGAGAAGGGAGAGGGATTGAGGGTCTGGACCTAGATTACAGAAACTAAAAGCCTATTGGGCAGGCCATCTTGTTCCATGGCTTTCTGAGGTCCCCTCCGCCCACTTGCTCTGGCTCTCCCCTGGCCACCTGAGGGTGTGGCCAAGCCGTGACTCTCTCCTTCCACAGCTACTCCTCACTTCCATCTTTTCTCTTTTTTCCACATCTAAGTACAACCTGGGGGATCCCTGTCCCATCTCTTGGGGGATTTCTTGCTCTGAGCTAAGTGACTACAAAGCATTAAAGCAAACTACCATATATTTAGGATGGTGCCTGAGGATGCTCAGGATGCGGTGAGTTTTCTGGAATTTGGTCCTCGTTTTGCCACCTAAACTCTCTATGAAACTGTCACATCTCCATGCACCTCCATTTCCTCCACTTTGCATTAAACACATTCAGTCAAGTCAAGGATCACATACACCCGGCACCAGCATGGCCTGTCCCCCTGACACCTTCTCACTTTATTTGCTCCCTTCCCTGTGTCCCAGCACCTAAACCATGCCAAATAACAATCCAGACTCTCTTTACCATGTATATCTCAAAAGTCACTGTACATGGCATATCTATGCCCAGCTGTCTTGAAGAGGCCACTGACCTTCTATAAATGACTCGTGGATACGCTTCTCCTAACCAAAACCAAGCATGAATCCAGGCCTTTGGAGGCACTTGGGCGGGTGGGAGGCGTGGTCTCTTCTGGGCATGGTCTCAGTCTGGGTGCACTTGAGACATCATTCATTCAAGTGTGGGTCTTACTGCTTTGAGCTGGCTGAGTTCGCTTGTTAAAATTGCAGCCACCAAGAAATCCTATTTAGATTTGGTTTCTGAGGTATAACTGGCAAAAATCTCCTTGGTGAAACTCAAATATTTCTTGTTTCATTTAATCCTTAGCTTGGATCCTCCATTTCAAATACTTAACAGAAAAGTTGCTTAGCCACTTTAGAGAAATGAGAACTGCTTGATTTGCTTTCCTTTTTGTTGTTCTAAGAAAAACACCTAGGCAGTCTAGATTACAGTGTTGCACAATTAAAGAATTTGAAACATCTCAAAAAACATGGAGCATAGTGCCACTTCCCTAAAATACTGGGTCATGCCCTTCCTTTGCACAATAATCTCTGGTATTTAATGAGAAAAACCTTCTAGTTCAAACTCGTTATTTTACGAATTAAGAAAGTAAAGCTTTCTTGAGTTGTGGTCAGTTATCCAGCTAGTGAGTCAAAGACATGTTAAGGTCCATCCTTATGGTATATATTTATTTATATATTTATAAATCATACACTCAAGTGCTAGAATATTAAGTACATGGTAAGGGAGCCCTGAGAGCTAATTTTAGGGAAGGTGTGTTTGTCGCCAGCCTGACTGTATGCCCTCATAACCTTACATCCTTCCTTGTAATTGCTATTTTTTATACCTGGGGAGAGAGTTGAGCTTTTCCTTCCATGCTCTAAAAGCCTCCATGTATCTAAGTACTGGGCAAAGGTACTTTTAGTGTCTGTTTAATAATGCAACCTTTAGCAAAGTTGTTTTCTCCCTTACTACCTGTCATTTATTTACACCATTTGTATAATTTAAAGACAAATTTATAATAATGACACATCTAATATTAAAAACATCATCTCATGCAATTTTTATTTTTGCACATTACTTTTCATATGTGTTCATTGGAATCCTAAAATTCATATTTTTTTGTATTGTGCTTTTTTATAGAGTTCAGAATGGCATCATAAAAACTTACTTGTGTTAACAATGTAGTATCATTTCAATGGCTTTATAATAATTTTGTGGACTTTAGAACCATAATTTAGCTAGTCTTCTAATTTTGGACCCATATGCACTATCTTTTATTTGCTTTTGTTCTTCTTTTCACATTCTCTATCAGTGTTGGAATGGCATTAGTAAGGGAAGGTTGGAAATATTGCATTATTTCTCTGGTATGAAAGGCCTTAGTCAAGATGTAGAAGGATATACATCCTTCTCATTGTAATTGAGCATATCTTCCTGAACTTTTTAAAATCCTGGGTTGGCGTATCCCTCAGATGTCAGTATCTAATCATTCCCAGGCCAAGGCCACACGCTCAAGGTCATTTCCCTTTTTTCTCACTTCTTCTCTGAGTTAGCTCCAGGAGATCACTGCTTCGCTACAAGGCTGTCAGTTGTACTGGGTACCTCCATTCATATGGATCAGTGTAGGTCTCTGCCCAGTGCCCCAAGCTATAGCTCCTCTTCATACGGTACTGCTACCACTGCTTGAGACTCCATGGAAGTGTGCACTTGAGAGTGGGGTGGTCCTCAAGTCACCACACAGACTGAAGGACATATCTAGTTGTATTGGACAAATGGTATCATCAGGAAATGATTACTATGAGGAACAGACATTTAAATCAATTTGTTACATATGGCTGTTACCATGGTAAAAACAAAAGCCCTACCTGTCACAAAGGGGACCGTGTACATCTCAACCCTGAGCCTTGTTGCTCTGAAATGTCTCTGCCCTCTCTTAAGAGGATAGATACTGCTTCTTCAAAATTCTTTAGGGCTAATCTCCAACTTCCTTTT
The DNA here is from genome assembly GCF_964165515.1 of Mesoplodon bidens. Lineage (NCBI taxonomy): Eukaryota > Metazoa > Chordata > Mammalia > Artiodactyla > Ziphiidae > Mesoplodon > Mesoplodon bidens. The sequence goes on along the minus strand of NC_138176.1, from coordinate 161,724,331 downwards.
GGAAAACACATGCTCTCCCAGGATGCATCATGTCCCCACATGAAGCACATTGGAGGACACCACAATACTCCCAAATTGGAATATGTCAGTCTGGAAGAATGCCCTGAGGAGATGCAGCTGACCATACAGGGTAGGGAGTGGTATTGCAATCTAGTTTCCATTTACAAATGCACACTGAGACCAAGGAAGAGCTGGATAGTTGTTACAGGATCACAAAACATAATCTAAACCTGAAAGAGTTTTAGAATAAGTTGTTTATAATAGTCAAAAAGTGTCATAGTAACAGAACTTGAGTCTAAGTAGATGAATATGTAATATGAATGCGTCTGTGGGTACCTTAAGCTTTTCTTTCTGAACTGTCTCTACCAGGCATTTAAAGTAAGGAATCCATATTTTCCAGAGAACCAAAAAACGCTAGCTGGAAAGAGAAGAAATTTTCGTATTTCTAAGTATCAGATCTTGCCTTGTTCACTGTTTGAAATTATGAAAATCAGATTGTAATCCAGCTTTTTTACTAAGTCCACTCCTCTCTTCTGCCAAAGCCCATGCAAAGCCAGTAAAGCTAAACAAAAATTGATTTTTATTTTCTTTCCACTCTTTCAGCCCAACCTGGTTTTCAGTTCGGATGAAACAGATGCACTTCATATTGATCTAGGTCTTGAACCAGTATAATCCCTGATTCACATAATTGAAAGAACCATCATCTTGCTTGTTCTAAAGATAGAGAGGAAACTGTGTGGACTTAATATATTTCTGCAGTTTGCTGTGGCTTCCTGCTTCTCTGAATTATGCATTGGATCCTGGGCAGAAAAAAATAGAACTGGATCCTGCCATCATCTAGTGAAAGTAGGGTAAATATTTGGGAGTGGCTTGCCCACAATTGACACTGTCAAATCATTAGTCCATTTCAGAGTCTGGCAAATTTAGGTAGAAATGTCTGGTGTCATTATTGTCTTCCGATGTTCTTCCTTTCAAATTCTTTATCAGTGTTGAAATGGCATTAGTAAGAGAAGGTTGGAGAATTTGGGATAATGTATTAGGCTTAACCTGGGTGAAAGGCAGGGCTATCAATTTGGGTCTTCTGTCTATAAGCAAGGATGACCCTCACTAGATGGATATTCCTCATTCGGGCACAGAGGGCCCATTGAAGCAAAAAGGCTACTTAGGCAATAATCATCATGGCTTTGTAAAGGGCAGTTCTGTTAAAAGTACTTAATCTTTAAGGCAGAAGAACAGGTTTGTGGTTTTATGAGAAAGTAACTAATCCATTTGACAGTCTTATTTTAAGACATTATGGACATAAGACCTAAATCAGTTTTAAAGATGGTTCCCAGAGTCTCTGTGTCAGCTTGATTCTTAGTCTTGCGGTTCCTTTTTTGGGGGGTTAGCTACCTGCCTGCCTTGCAAACCCCTGCCTCTGTGTGACGCTTCCCTGACTCTAGTGGTAACTGCAGATTTATTGTTTTCCCTAGTCTCTGAACTAAAGGAGCATTTATTGAGGAATCACACACTCAACCTTAAGTCCATGCCATATAAACTCCACTTTCTCCCAGACTTCCATGTTGTTTGTAAACTCCATTTACACTTATCACACACCCCCCAACAGTTTAGGTAGACACAGTGTCATGTATGTTTGCCCTCTGCCCAAGCCCCACCTTGAACTCCTTAGAACATCAGCTGTACCTTATTTATCATCCCACTGCCCTTTGCCCATAGCATTCTGCAGTGCACATACTGCTGTTCAACACGTTATAGCTGAATTTGAAAGAATAATTTCACCAGGGAGATAATGAAATATGATATGAAATATGTAATAATTAAAATTTAGAAAGTTTCTTTACCAGTTTGAAACTTTCTTACCTCTCAGAGATCACCTATAATCCCAGCTATTCCAGATCCCCTCAGGATGTCCCCACTCCAGGCCTAAGCCAATTAGCACATCATATTTCCCTGGCCATATTGATTGGTTTTAGAACTAGGTACAGAACCCAGTCAGAAACAATGAGAAGGAATGAAATCTTTCTTGGGATATCTGAGAAAAAGATTCTCAAATTTTGCAGCATATCCAAAACCCCTGAGTAGGTAGGGATTAGAGACCCTACTCTTGACCTGCTCTTCCACAATGGCTATGATGAAAACATGGCAGAGTGATGGAGAGAGACTGATTTATGATGATTACTTGGTACCTGCCTTCAGCCTTGCCTTTCCAAACCATAGTATTCTCTACTTCCCTATTTCCTGAGTTACATGATTCAATATATTCTTCTTTTTCTACTCTTTTCCACCTTTTCCTCCCCCTCCCCCTCCCTCCCCTCTTCCCCTCCCCTTCCCCTTCTTCTGCTGCTGCTTCTCCTGCTCTCTCTCCTTTTCCATCTCTTTCTTTTATTTTTGCTTAAAGCCTGCTTGGACTGTGATTTCTGTCAATTGCCACTGAGAGTCCTAATCAGTAACCCACTTGAGATCATCCTGTTTCTCTTGTTCAGTAATGCAAATGTACTTTATTCATGTGTTGCTATTTTGACAAATTAATGTGTCCACAGCCCAACAGCAAACCACTGATACAAGTGAAGTATCTTCTGTTTTCTAAATGGTGTCCAGATTTGTAGAGATACATTTATCTGTGTTGTGAGAATTGAAAATCCTTCGTGCATAACTTGAGTGCTCTGTTTATGTAAGTAATTTGGCATTTCTTTCCAAGTGCAAAAGAGTTCCTGTTGATTTTGAATGCACAGGCTGTGTCACTAGCAGAGGTGATGAGAATCAGACCAAGGAAGAATAAATTTTCTTTGTGTGTGACTATTTGAAGTTTAGAAACTTTATCTCACTCAACTTGGTGCTTAATAGAGTTGAAGATAGAAGTGGGAAGCTGTGACTGACCATACTTGACTTTTTCCTGTCACAATTATTCAATTTCTATATATGCTGTCCTCACAGACATGATTTATTGATTGCTTTCATTTTAGTCATAAACAGAGTTAACTTTTTAGCTCGAAATGAGTCTAAATCACAGTGTCAGCATTTTGCTTTGTGATATGCCCTTAAAATCATTATACCTGTGCCATAATCAGCCAGACTCAGAGCTAATTACCATTCTTTCCTAGTGCATGCTCAATTTAAAAACCAGAAAAGAATGTTTTTTAAGGAATCAACAGAGTATGAAAATAAAATGTGAAATGATGGAAATTATGTGACTCAAATTTGGGATCTTGGATTTTTATTTCCAGGGATTTCTTTCAAATCCAGACATAAGCAAGTCAAAGTGAATGTTTTAGAATTTTAAGTGGGCAATGGGCAAATAAGTTAATGCTGGAAAAAGCCATCATATTACTGTATTATGTTAATGATAAGCAGCAAATTGGTATATAAAGGATAGACACACTCTCCATTAAAATAGTGGCTTTTATATATTTTATAGTATTGCTTTACTTTTTTTCCCCCTTTAAGCCCCACAGTGCAGTGGCACCTTGTTTCACTTGAGTATTTATATTGATTATAACTGCTGAAATGAGGCAACCTGTGCTTCCATTATATTCTCCCTAACAAAGGTTATTACTTTGCATGACTTGAAGATGGATCTGGAGGAAGCTGGGCTGTCACAGGAAGGAAGTGAGAGCCAGAGAAGAGAAAGTAGGCTGGTAGTGGAGCCATGTGCCTAATTCACAGTTCAAAGAGATAGCTGGAGAGCATCCCTTCCTTCATTCTTGCCTGCCAGTTGTCATGATGACTTTCAATCTAGAGGCTCCTTTTAGTTTTCTAATAAACTGGTTGAGTGTTTGTTAAGGTTTATGTTTGTTTGTTTGTTTTCAGTATCTAATTCTTTTTGAGATGATCAAGCTGTAAATTGATTCCATTCATTACTGATCAGGCCTTTGGAAAAAGGCATTATGCAAAGCTGAAGGTAATGTGGATTTGAGCATTTCAGCTCTCCTTTTAAAATAATTTCCTCCACAATAGGAGAGAATGTGAGCAATTATTTTATGGCCTTTACCAAAATAAGCATTATAATCAAGGTGAAATTGGTCAATGCTCTAAGTTCTGCCTCAACAGAGGACCTTCCTCACCTCTGTGATCTTTGGCAAGTCATTCCCTTCCATGCCTTCTTTTCCTTCATCCATTGCATGGTAGCCTTGAAGTTGATGGGGTCACATTTCCCTTTTGGCATTAAAGATCTCTGACTAAATACAGTTGTTCCTTGGCTTCTGTGGGAAATTGGTTCCAGGACTCCCACGTGTACCAACATCAGAGGATGCTCAAGTCTCTTATATAAAATGGTGTAGTACAGTCAGCCCTCAGTATCCACAGGTTCTGCATCCATGGACTCAACCAACTGCGGATGGAAATTTGACATCATTGTTGGTTGAATCCACGGGTATAGAACCCGTGGATACAGAGGGCCGACAGTACATAAAACACAAGTGGGTTTCCCTTTTTGACATTCCGTAGTGTATTGCACTACAGTCCTGATACAGGCATCTGCAAGCACACAATATTGCTACATAGATTGCTGTGTAGTCCTGTCTACTTAATTTGCCATGGCTTCCAAGGGTACTGTATTTTTTTTGAGAACACTAATAGAGTATGTAAATTATGAAAAGAATACACAGTTCCAATAGGATTGGGTTAGTAACTGAGAAAATATGTTGAATTAGACCGTGCTATTTTATTGTTTATTATTTATCATTGTTATTTACTTATTATATATTATTTGTCTTTGTTTGGCTATCAGAAAATTCACCTGTGGAGAAAGTATAAAAACCTCTATGGCACCTCTCCATGTGCTTCATTTTATTTAATTGGTTGGGATGCAAATCTGTGGATTAGGAATACATTTTCAAATTTTACCAAATTTGAGAAAAACAGAAAGAAATATGAGGAAAACAGAGATGCCAACAGCTGAAACTGAAAAGCAGGTGAATTCCATTGTTTTTAATGAAGCATCCACCGTTCTGTTGGGATTAGAATCCAGTGCACTAGCAAAGTATTTACAGCATGATGCTGTCATGGTTTGACAGGGAGTGGACCAGCAGACTGCCTGAAAGGGATTTTAAACCATCTCAAGAGCACATAAACCAGAACTGAGTTGAATATCTAATAATGTTAAATCAGGGCAAAATAAGGCTTGTTACCATTTGAACTCTATGTATATCTGAGATGCGAATCCAATAACCTGGCAGAAATCACATTTGGTTCGAGATTTAAAAGCAGCCTAGATGGGAATGTGAATTGGTACAGCCACTATGGAGAACGGTATGGAGGTTCCTTAAAAAACTACAAATAGAACTACCATATGACCCAGCAATCCCACTACTGGGCATATACCCTGAGAAAACCATAATTCAAAAAGAGACATGTACCAAAATGTTCATTGCAGCTCTATTCACAATAGCCCGGAGCTGGAAACAACCTAAGTGTCCATCATCGGATGAATGGATAAAGAAGATGTGGCACATATATACAATGGAATATTACTCAGCCATAAAAAGAAACGAAACTGAGCTATTTGTAATGAGGTGGATAGACCTAGAGTCTGTCATACAGAGTGAAGTTAGTCAGAAAGAGAAAGACAAATACCGTATGCTAACACATATATACGGAATTTAAAAAAAAAATGTCATGAAGAACCTAGGGGCAAAACGGGAATGAAGACGCAGACCTACTTGAGAATGGACTTGAGGATATGGGGAGGGGGAAGGGTGGGCTGTGACAAGGCGAAAGAGAGGCATGGACGTGTATACACTACCAAACGTCAGGTAGATAGATAGTGGGAAGCAGCCGCAGAGCACAGGGAGATCAGCTCGGTGCTTTGTGACCGCCTGGAGGGGTGGGATGGGGAGGGTGGGAGGGAGGGAGATGCATGAGGGAAGGGATGTGGGAACAGATGTATATGTATGACTGATTCACTTTGTTATAAAGCAGAAACTAATTAAAAAAATAAATAAATAAACTTAAAAAAAAAAAAAAAAAAAAAAAAAAAAAAAGCAGCCTAGAGTGTACCTAAGGGTTTGTGTTTATGTACTTGCGAATTTTGTTTATTTTTTTTATATTACATGTATTATTAGAAAAGGCAAGAAAAGCAATGCTTCATGCTTAGTTGCAAAGATTCCCACCGTTGCCTCTTAACAGAGGGCACAGTGGTCCAGTGCAAAGAGTTTTGGAAAAAAGGGTTTTAGAGTCAGACCTGGGTAAAATCTGAGCTTTGACATTTATAGGTGTACAACATAAGACTAATTTCTGCTGAGCGATGGTTTTCAAGGATGAAAAATGATAGTAATTAGGATTGCCAGACAATTCACTAAAGACAAATAAATGATTAACATAGTTAACATTTCTTTGGCACTTACTCTGTGCATGATCTCATTTAACTCTCACACTAATACTGTGGCGGAGGCTTCATTATTATTTCTGTTGTTCACCTAAAGACAACTCTCAGAGTTATCAAATAGCTTGCCTGCTGTTACAAAGCTAATAAGTGGCAGAGGGCTGATGCAAACCAAGTATGTCTGACATCAAAGCCTTTGGATCTGAATTGCTATACCAAATTGCCTAATGCAGTGCCTATTTACCTAATAGGCTGTCAACACATGTTGATAATCCATCATCTTTAACCAGACTCACACACACACTTCTTAACTTTCAGGCTTCAACTCCATCCTAGCATAAAATGACAAAGTTCAGCCCTGCACCCCTTCCCAATCTTTAGCTGCTCATTATCTTGTTTTTTTTCACACGGTACTTTGGTTAGGATTCCCTAAATTTATTTACACCAAGAAACACATCTTAATTAGGTCTGTTGGGAGATAATTCTACATGGGTGTCTTGTATTTCTGCATGTCTAGTGAACAGAAGCACTGATTTTTAAGGATCTTTGTAGAACAAGTGACCTTGGATGAGAGAGATGTCTCTCTTTAGAGCAGAAGGCAGATTTGTTTACTGTCCAGTATATTAAAGATAAGGTCTCCCTCTAGCTCAAAGGTCAGGCAGGTTTGCTTGCAGCCTAGTTTAAAAGATTCAGGCTCCCCAAGATTAGGGTTCCTCAGCTTTGACACAAATTCACCTTCTATTTAGCATCTACCTGGGCTGCTTGGGGCTGCTCCCTTTGGACTTAGAGAGGGAAGGGGAACCAGTGCAAACTTGAAGCTCATGCTACTTGCTGTGCCTTTATGTAACAAAGTCCCAGGCTCTTGTATCTTCTGCCTGGATTCAGGATAAATTGTTAGTTTACAAGTGACATAAAATCTCAGAACCATCATTGTTCATGACAAAGTCTAACATTTATTAATTGCTTTCCATGTACACCAGACACCATGCTTTACACATGATTTTGAAATGGAGCAGGACCCGAAGAGCTCCCCCCACCTCCCCCAGCCATGTTCTCCACCTACCTTTTGTCTGTGAAAAAACTTTAGCCAAATAAGTTTAATCAGAGAAATGAGAAAATGCAGAAACAAGGGAAAACAGTCCAACAAGACTAAATAATAATAGTTTAGTGATTAAGTATAGTCAAGGACCATTAGTTCCTCTTCAAGGGCTATAGATAATATTCTGAGCCGTATCCTGTGAGCTGTCTTGTAGATGCTGAAACCCCGCCAGGTGGAAGAAGTTAACTACATGTTGACCAAACTGTAGCCATGACATAAGCTGCCACAAATCTGAGAATTGGCCTCAAGGAAATGGAAACAAACAGACCCTGGCACTGAAGATTAACTGTACTTCAAGCAATCAAGATGACGCCGGTCAGACCACCACATGACCAATTTCAAGATGACTGTCAGAGCTGACTGTGCCATTTCTGCATGTAGCCCACTGGTTGTCAGGGTGGGAGTCAGCCTTTGGATAGTAGTTACCCCCTGCCCCCCCAGTTGCCAGCATACAAAATAAAGCAAACTTTCCTCTCCATCAGCCTTGCCTCCTTATTGGCTTTTGAGCGGCGAGCAGCTGGACCCCACTTTCGGTGACAGTTTTTCGGTGCCCAATGTGGGATTGCTGTGTTCTCGCAACATCTGTCTTCCCTGGGTTTTCCAGAGTAGAGCCACGGCCATGACATGCATGGGGATGGCTGCAAGGAGCCCGTTGCTCATGGCTAGCTGGCCCCGAGAGGGGGATTTGGGGGGACATTCCTAGCAGTTGCCTAAACCATTTGTTTTGGGCATCCTCCCTGTTTCTCCCCTGCTTGGAACTGGCTGCCAACTTACGCTTTTCCTTGGTGGAACAGAAAGATGAATCTGGACAAGCTGATAAGCTCCAAGACCAAGTAAGTCCACTGGTGTGCACCCGGACAACCTTCTCTTTTGCTTTTGTTTTTTTTTCTTGTTCTTTAATTTTTATTGGAGTATGGATGGTTTATAATGTTGTTTTAGTTTCGGGTGTACAGCAAAGTGAATCAGTTATACATACATCCACTCTGTTTTTGATTTTTTTTTAGATTCCTTTCCCATATAGGCCATTACAGAGTATTGAGTAGAGTTCCCTGTGCTATAATAGGTCCTTACTAGTTATCTATTTTATATATAGTAGTGTGTATATGTCAATCCCAGCCTTCCAGTTTATCCCTCCCTACTCTTATCCCCTGGTAATAATAAGTTTGTTTTCTACATCTGTAACTTTATTTCCATTTTGTAGAAAGTTCATTTGTACCCTTTTTTTTAATAGATTCCACATGTAAGCGATATCATATGATATTTGTCTATCTCTGTCTGACTTACTTCACTCTGTGACAATCTCTAGGTCCGTCCATGTTCCTGCAAATGGCATTATTTCATTCATTTTTATGGCTGAGTAATATTCCATTGTATATATGTACCACATCTGAACACGAAGTGCTATTTGGGCATTTTGCCAGTTGGTTCTGACGTGTGTTTACCTTTGAATTACACACAGTACTTATATGTTAAGTCTGGGATCTCACGACAATTCACTGCTTATATGAAATAATACAGGTATTAGACTCCATGAAACATGAATTTTTGTCATGTAGGAATCCTCTCCCTCTTTCAACAGAATATTTTAAGAGAGATCTAGCTGGTGAAACATAAGCCTTCAATGACAACATCCATGTGATACAACATATCAGAGGAGACATTTTGGGGGTAGGGAACCAATATTTCTTGACACCCACTGCTGATAACCCTTCCCTCTGCTAGACTGGCTTTGGTTTGAGATAACCAAATGTGGAAATTAATTCGATGTCTTTGAAATTCCAGAAAAGCCAAATATTAATTAGAATTTTAATCCTTTCCTTGGTTAACACAGAGACATTAACCTTCTGCTTTGTAAACTCCATGCAAATTACTACACAAGTATAAAGTGTTATTACTGGGATTGATTGACAATGAAACATTTTACTTGTTCTTTTCCATTCATATTGAAATAGACTTTGAGAGTCATTAACGGATACTGTAGAGACATCATTTGATTTAATATGTCTGCAAAATAAAAGCATGACATTAGAAGTATGTTGTCTTTTTAGGAGATTTGTATGTTTGTGATGTTGTTATATTGAATTGCATTATTTTTCCAACTGACATTGGAATGTTTTTTTAAGAAGCATTTTATTTTTAAAGATGGTGTAAGGAAGCCAGATCACAATATCTTCTTCACCCAATCACTAATAAAATAAACACAAGAAATCTAAAAATCCATTTAAATATTACCAGCATTAGCTAAATTTTAAGAAGTTGGTGGGGGTGATGACACCGAACAATGCTATGAACTTCAAGAATAGCTGATCAAGTAAACAGACAGAAGGTTGTAACACTGCAGTGACGTCAGTCCTATTCCTTACCTTTTTGCTCTTGAAGTTCACGAAAATCTGAGAATTCCTACCAGTGTTCCCAAATTTGAAGTGAAGTGAATGGTATTCCAATCTGACTTGAACAAGCTTCTGTGAAAAGACCAATGAAACTGGAAACAAGAACCAGAGGGTAATTCTGAAAGAAGCAATTCTTCCAAGGCTTAAAAAAATCAGGAGAATGGTGCTAAACTTGAACTCCTGCCTGTGTGGGAATGAGTACCTCTGAACACTAAGCAGAATGAATGCAGTCCAGCACATTAAATACATTCTCAAGAAGGGAGCAGAGCCAAGGTAGTCTAGCCAAGAATGAATTCACACTAAGCAGGGCACTTCAACATTAGGGATCCTCAAGAAATGTTCAGCCCTCAAAATATAGCTACTAGGGGAAAAGATGTAAGTCATATACAAATAAGTAAAAAGAGACAAACAGAAACTACTTGCATAATGTCATAAAATAGAAAGTCTGGACAATATTGGCAGGATGAGAAGGAACAGAATGGAAACTGTAATCATAATTTGGGCCAGTAAGTGGGTAGATAGCAAAAAGAGCTGATAAAACATAGCATGGAATCTAAAAGAAAATATAACCCAAGGAAGAGAATTCTTCTTAAAGCTTTACACTAAAAATAAATACATACATACATACATACATACATACATACATACATACATACAAGTTAAACAAGAACCCCTACTCAAAAAAGATAACAAAACAAGAGAAAGCAATAGAAAAAAAAGGGAGGGGAAAATTTAGAAAATAAAATATTGAGGATAAAGACAGTACCAATCAAAACAAATAAATTAAGTAAAAGTGACAAGTAAACTGAACAACTTGACTGAAAGCTGGTGTATTTACATAGAAGACAGGGAGAGGTAATCACAGTGAGTGAAAAGAGAAAAATATAAAGCAGAGAAAAGATGGTAGATTTTTAGGACATAGAAAGATGAGCCAATATAAGGAATCTGTTATCTGTGAAATGGAAAAGCCTACACATGAAATTTAAAAATGGATTAAAGTATAATAGAATAAGCCCTGATTTATACCAAGACAATACTGGGTTAGGTTATTTCCTGGGGAGCTTTTTAAAATGTATTTTAAAATTTACATACTGTAAAATTCACTTTTTGATGTACAGATGTATGACCTTTGACAAATGAATGGAATCATATTTACCAACACCCCAATTAAAACAGAACAATTTTCTTACTCCTCAAATTTCTCTCGTGCTGTCCCTTTATAATCAATTCCTCCCCCTTTCTCAATCTCTGGCAACCCTGATATATTATCTGTCCCTGTAGTTTTGACTTTCCCAGAATATCCTGTAAATGAAAACATATCATATATAATCTTTTGAGTCTGTTTTAATTCACTTCACATAATGCATTTGAAATTTGTGTTATAAATATTTCTTTATTTTTATTGCTGAGTGGTATTCAATTGTATCTTTGTTCCATCATTTGTTTACTCATTCCCTAGTTATGGAAGGAAATTTAGATTATTTCTAGTTTCCAGTATATTATTTCTAGTATACACACACACACACACACACACACATTATACATATTATACACTACACACACACACACTCATACACACATTAGCATACAAGATTTTGTGTGAACATACATTTTCACTTATCATGGTTAAATACTTAGGATCATTTGGTGCATGTATATTTAACTTTACAAGAAGCTGCTAAACTGTTTTCCATAGTGGCTGTACCATTTTGCATTACCACCATCAATGAATGAGAGTCCCTGTTGCTTCACATTTTTAAAAAAAATTTTATTTTTTTTACTTAAGTATAGTTAATTTATAGTGTTCTGTTAGTTTCCGGTGTACAGCAAAGTAATTCAGTTATATATACATATATTCTTTTTCATATTCTTTTCTTTTTGTAACATCTTTATTGGAGTATAATTGCTTTACAATGGTTGCTTCACATTTTTGACAGCATTTAGTATTACCAGATGTTTTTGTTTGTTTAATTTTATCCACTCCAATAGGTTTGTAGTTGTATCTTGTTTTGGTTTTAATATGTCTAATGACTACTGATGTTGAACGTATTTTCTTGTGCTTATTTGCCATCAGTATATCTTCTTTTGAAGTGTCTGTTCGATTTTTTGGGCTCATTTTTAGAAACTGGGTCATTTGTTTCCTTATCATTTAGTTTTGAGAGTTCTTTATTGTTAAGCCTGAAACTGTGAGATCTTACCCTATGTGTAAACCCACAAGTTAGTCTGCAACAGAATATATATATTCTGACAAGAGACATGAGGCTTTCTGGATCAGAGAATCAGATGGTTGTTACTCTTGGTAAAAAGAGCTAGAGCATCATTCTAGCACAGGTGCCTTGAGTCCTCAGAGAGTGATGTGAGAATCAGATGTTACCCTGCACATGCAGTGTGGAGAGGGAGAGCGCCTCACAGGACAGGAACCTCAAAATTATAATAGGAACCTCACATAGGAGCTGCTGGCATGTGAGCCCATCCTCTCCTGTGGAGAGAATGAAAGAGTGAGAACAAGAGCAAGAATGAGCTAGTGAGAGGGAGAGACTGAGAGACAAAGAGGTGTCTTTGACTCTGGAATTTAAACAAATCCTCTCTAAAGAGCGAAGGGAAAGGTCTCTTTATTACCTGCCATGGGATGCAAGCAAATGGCTCCTGGCAAATATGTGTGTAAATCTTCACAGAGTGATACACTATCTCCATCTTCCTAGACCTTTTCAATTCAAACATGACCTTGCTTAGGAAGCCTGGACTGTGTAGAAATGTGAAAATATTCAAGGAGTATTGTCTCCTAACAATTATATGTAAAATATAACTCAGATATGTAATTTGCAAATATTTCTCCCTGTATGTGCCTTGTCTGCCTTCCTTCCCTCCTTCCCTCCTTCCCCCTCCCTCCCTTCCTCCCTCCATCCCTCCCTCCCTTCCTCCCTCCATCCCTCCCTCCCTCCGTCCCTCACAGAGGAATAGTTTTTAATTTCATGTGGTCTTTCATGGATCATGGTTTTGGTGTCATGTCTAAGGGCTCTTTCTTTGCCTAACTTCAGGGCATAAAGATACTCTCTTGTTTTCTTCTAAAATTTTATAATTGTATATGTTACATTTAGATGTATGATGAATTTGAGTTAATTTTTTTTAGAGTCTTTTTTTTTATTTTTTGCTTTATAACAAATTTAATCAGTTATACATATACATATGTTTCCATATCCCCTCCCTTTTGCGTCTCCCTCCCACCCTCCCTATCCCACCCCTCCAGGCGGTCACAAAGCACCGAGCTGATCTCCCTGTGCTATGCGGCTGCTTCCCACTAGCTATCTACCTTACGTTTGGTAGTGTATATATGTCCATGCCGCTCTTTCACTTTGTCACAGCTTACCCTGCCCCCTCCCCATATCCTCAAGTCCATTCTCTAGTAGGTCTGTGTCTTTATTCCTGTCTTACCCCTATGTTCTTCATGACATTTTTTTTTCTTAAATTCCATATATATGTGTTAGCATACAGTATTTGTCTTTCTCTTTCTGACTTACTTCACTCTGTAGGACAGACTCTAGGTCTATCCACCTCATTACAAATAGCTCAATTTCATTTCTTTTTATGGCTGAGTAATATTCCATTGTATATATGTGCCACATCTTCTTTATCCATTCATCCGATGATGGACACTTAGGTTGTTTCCATCTCCGGGCTATTGTAAATAGGGCTGCTATGAACATTTTGGTACATGTCTCTTTTTGAATTATGGTTTTCTCAGGGTATATGCCCAGTAGTGGGATTGCTGGGTCATATGGTAGTTCTATTTGTAGTTTTTTAAGGAACCTCCATACCGTTCTCCATAGCGGCTGTACCAATTCACATTCCCACCAGCAGTGCAAGAGTGTTCCCTTTTTTCCACACCCTCTCCAGCATTTATTGTTTCTAGATTTTTTGATGATGTCCATTCTGACTGGTGTGAGATGATATCTCATTGTAGTTTTGATTTGCATTTCTCTAATGAGTAAAGATGTTGAGCATCCTTTCATGTGTTTGTTGGCAGTCTGGATATCTTCTTTGGAGAAATGTCTATTTAGGTCTTCTGCCCATTTTTGGATTGGATTGTTTGTTTTTTTGTTATTGAGCTGCATGAGCTGCTTATAAATTTTGGAGATTAATCCTTTGTCAATTGCTTCATTTGCAAATATTTTCTCCCATTCTGAGGGTTGTCTTTTGGTCTTGTTTATGGTTTCCTTTGCTGTGCAAAAGCTTTGAAGTTTCATTAGGTCCCATGTGTTTATTTTTGTCTTTATTTCCATTTCTCTAGGAGGTGGGTCCAAAAGGATCTTGCTGTGATTTATGTCATAGAGTGTTCTGCCTATGTTTTCCTCTAAGAGTTTGATAGTGTCTGGCCTTACATTTAGGTCTTTAATCCATTTTGAGCTTATTTTTGTGTATGGTGTTAGGGAGTGATCGAATCTGATACTTTTACATGTCCCTATCCAGTTTTCCCAGCACCACTTATTGAAGAGACTGTCCTTTCTCCACTGTACATTCCTGCCTCCTTTATCAAAGATAAGGTGACCATATGTGCGTGGGTTTATCTCTGGGCTTTCTATCCTGTTCCATTGATCTATCTTTCTGTTTTTGTGCCAGTACCATACTGTCTTGATTACTGTAGCTTTGTAGTATGTCAGGGAGCCTGATTCCTCCAGCTCCATTTTTCGTTCTCAAGATTGCTTTGGCTATTCGGGGTCTTTTGTTTTTCCATACAAATTGTGAAATTTTTTGTTCTAGTTCTGTGAAAAATGCCATTGGTAGTTTGATAGGGATTGCATTGAATCTGTAGATTGCTTTGGGTAGTAGAGTCATTTTCACAATGTTGATTCTTCCAATCCAAGAACATGGTACATCTCTCCATCTATTTGTATCATCTTTAATTTCTTTCATCAGTGTCTTATAATTTTCTGCATACAGGTCTTTTGTCTCCTTAGGTAGGTTTATTCCTAGATATTTTATTCTTTTTGTTGCAGTGGTAAATGGGAGTGTTTCCTTGATGTCACTTTCAGATTTTTCATCATTAGTATATAGGAATGCCAGAGATTTCTGTGCATTAATTTTGTATCCTGCAACTTTACCAAATTCATTGATTAGCTCTAGTAGTTTTCTGGTAGCATCTTTAGGTTTCTCTATGTATAGTATCATGTCATCTGCAAACAGTGACAGCTTTACTTCTTCTTTTCCGATTTGGATTCCTTTTACTTCCTTTTCTTCTCTGATTGCTGTGGCTAAAACTTCCAAAACTAGGTTGAATAAGAGTGGTGAGAGTGGGCAACCTTGTCTTGTTCCTGATCTTAGTGGAAATGGTTTCAGTTTTTCACCATTGAGGACGATGCTGGCTTTGGGTTTGTCATATATGGCCTTTATTATGTTGAGGAAAGTTCCCTCTATGCCTACTTTCTGCAGGGTTTTTATCATAAATGGGTGTTGAATTTTGTCGAAAGCTTTCTCTGCATCTGTTGAGATGATTATGTGGTTTTTCTCCTTCAATTTGTTAATATGGTGTATCACGTTGATTGATTTGCGTATATTGAAGAATCCTTGCATTCCTGGAATAAACCCCACTTGATCATGGTGTATGATCCTTTTAGTGTGCTGTTGGATTCTGTTTGCTAGTATTTTGTTGAGGATTTTTGCATCTATGTTCATCAGTGATATTGGCCTGTAGTTTTCTTTCTTTGTGACATCCTTGTCTGGTTTTGGTATCAAGGTGATGGTGGCCTCGTAGAATGAGTTTGGGAGTGTTCCTCCCTCTGCTATATTTTGGAAGAGTTTCAGAAGGATAGGTGTTAGCTCTTCTCTAAATGCTTGATAGAATTCACCTGTGAAGCCATCTGGTCCTGGGCTTTTGTTTGTTGGAAGATTTTTTATGACAGTTTCAATTTCAGTGCTTGTGATTGGTCTGTTCATATTTTCTATTTCTTCCTGGTTCAGTCTCAGCAGGTTGTGCATTTCTAAGAATTTGTCCATTTCTTCCAGGTTGTCCATTTTATTGGCATAGAGTTGCTTATAGTAATCTCTCATGATCTTTTGTATTTCTGCAGTGTCAGTTGTTACTTCTCCTTTTTCATTTCTAATTCTATTGATTTGAGTCTTCTCCCTTTTTTTCTTGATGAGTCTGGCTAATGGTTTATCAATTTTGTTTATCTTCTCAAAGAACCAGATTTTAGTTTTATTGATCTTTGCTATCGTTTCCTTCATTTCTTTTTCATTTATTTCTGATCTGATTTTTATGATTTCTTTCCTTCTGCTAACTTTGGGATGTTTTTGTTCTTCTTTCTCTAATTGCTTTAGGTGCAAGGTTAGGTTGTTTATTCGAGATGTTTCCTGTTTCTTAAGGTGGGATTGTATTGCTATAAACTTCCCTCTTAGAACTGCTTTTGCTGCCTCCCATAGGTTTTGGGTCGTCGTGTCTCCATTGTCATTTGTTTCTAGGTATTTTTTAATTTCCTCTTTGATTTCTTCAGTGATCACTTCGTTTTTAAGTAGTGTATTGTTTAGCCTCCATGTGTTTGTATTTTTTACAGCTCTTTTCCTGTAGTTGATATCTAGTCTCATAGCATTGTGGTCGGAAAAGATACTTGATACAATTTCAATTTTCTTAAATTTACCAAGGCTTGATTTGTGACCCAAGATATGATCTATCCTGGAGAATGTTCCATGAGCACTTGAGAAAAATGTGTATTCTGTTGTTTTTGGATGGAATGTCCTATAAATATCAATTAAGTCCATCTTGTTTAATGTATCATTTAAAGCTTGTGTTTCCTTATTTATTTTCATTTTGGATGATCTGTCCATTGGTGAAAGTGGGGTGTTAAAGTCCCCTACTATGATTGTGTTACTGTCGATTTCTCCTTTTATGGCTGTTAGTATTTGCCTTATGTATTGAGGTGCTCCTATGTTGGGTGCATAAATATTTACAATTGTTCTATCTTCTTCTTGGATCGATCCCTTGATCATTATGTAGTGTCCTTCTTTGTCTCTTCCAGTAGTCTTTATTTTAAAGTCTATTTTGTCTGATATGAGAATTGCTACTCCAGCTTTCTTTTGATTTCCATTTGCATGGAATATCTTTTTCCATCCCCTTACTTTCAATCTGTATGTGTCTCTAGGTCTGAAGTGGGTCTCTTGTAGACAGCATATATATGGGTCTTGTTTTTGTATCCATTCAGCCAATCTGTGTCTTTTGGTGGGAGCATTTAGTCCATTTACATTTAAGGTAATTATCGATATGTATGTCCCTATTCCCATTTTCTTAATTGTTTTGGGTTCGTTTTTGTAGGTCTTTTACTTCTGTTGTGTTTCTTGCCTAGAGAAGTCCCTTTAGCATTTGTTGTAAAGCTGGTTTGGTGGTGCTGAACTCTCTCAGCTTTTGCTTGTCTGTAAACGTTTTAATTTCTCCATCAAATCTGAATGAGATCCTTGCTGGGTAATCTTGTTTGCAGGTTTTTCTCCTTCATCACTTTAATTATGTCCTGCCACTCCCTTCTGGCTTGTAGAGTTTCTGCTGAGAGATCAGCTGTTATCCTGATGGGGATTCCCTTGTGTGTTATTTGTTGTTTTTGCCTTGCTGCTTTTAATATTTCTTTGTGTTTAATTTTTGACAGTTTGATTAATATGTGTCTTGGCGTATTTCTCCTTGGATTTATTCTGTATGGGACTCTCTGTGCCTCCTGGACTTGATTAACTATTTCCTTTCCCATATTAGGGAAGTTTTCAACTATAATCTCTTCAAATATTTTCTCAGTCCCTTTCTTTTTCTCTTCTTCTTCTGGAACCCCTATAATTCGAATGTTGGTGCGTTTCATGTTGTCCCAGAGGTCTCTGAGACTGTCCTCTGTTCTTTTCATTCTTTTTTCTTTATTTTGCTCTGCAGCAGTTATTTCCACTATTTTATCTTCCACCTCACTTATCCGTTCTTCTGCCTCAGTTATTCTGCTATTGATCCCATCTAGAGTATTTTTTATTTCATGTATTGTGTTTTTAATCGATGCTTGTTTCATCTTTAGTTCTTCTAGGTCCTTGTTAACTGTTTCTTGCATTTTGTCCATTCTATTTCCAAGATTTTGGATCTGGGAAATAGAATCTTGGATCATCTTTACCATCATTATTCTGAATTCTTTTTCAGGTAGACTGCCTATTACCTCTTCATTTGTTAGGTCTGGTGGGTTTTTATCTTGCTCCTTCTCCTGCTGTGTGTTTTTCTGTCTTCTCATTTTGCTTATGTTACTGTGTTTGGGGTCTCCTTTTTGCAGGCTGCCAGTTCGTAGTTCCCGTTGTTTTTGGTGTCTGTCCCCAGTGGCTAAGGTTGGTTTAGTGGGTTGTGTAGGCTTCCTGGTGGAGAGGACTAGTGCCTATGTTCTGGTGGATGAGGCTGGATCTTGTCTTTCTGGTGGGCAGGTCCACGTCTGGTGGTGTGTTTTGGGGTGTCTGTGGACTTTTTATGATTTTAGGCCACCTCTCTGCTAATGGGTGGCGTTGTGTTCCTGTCTTGCTAGTTGTTTGGCATAGGGTGTCCAGCACTGTAGCTTGCTGGTCGTTGAGTGAAGCTGGGTGCTGGTGTTGAGATGGAGATCTCTGGAAGATTTTTGCCGTTTGATATTATGTGGAGCTGGGAGGTCTCTTGTGGACCAGTGTCCTGAAGTTGGCTCTCCCACCTCAGAGGCACAGCACTGACTCCTGGCTCCTCAATTTGGGATGATGTGTTGTCTATTCATGTATTCCACAGATGCAGGGTACATCAAGTTGATTGTGGAGCTTTAATCCGCTGCTTCTGAGGCTGCTGGGAGAGGTTTCCCTTTCTCTTCTTTGTTCTCACAGCTCCTGGGTCTCAGCTTTGGATTTGGCCCCGCCTCTGCGTGTAGGTCGCCGGAGGGCGTCTGTTCTTCGCTCAGACAGGACAGGGTTAAAGGAGCAGCCGCTTCGGGGACTCTTGCTCACTCAGGCCGGGCGGGAGGGAGGGGCACGGAGTGCGGGGCAAGCCTGCAGCGGCAGAGGTCGGCGTGACGTTGCACCAGCCCGAGGCGCGCCGTGCGTTCTCCCAGGGAAGCCGCCCCTGGATCCCGGGACCCCGGCAGTGGCAGGCTGCACAGGCTCCCGGAAGGGCGGTGTGGGCAGTGACCTGCGCTCGCACACAGGCTTCTTGGCGTCAGCAGCAGCAGCCCCAGCGTCCCACGCCCGTCACTGGGCTCCGCGCTTTCAGTCGCGACTCGCGCCCGTCTGTGGAGCCCCTTTAAGTAGCGCTCTTAATCCCCTCTCCTCGCGCACCAGGAAACCAAGAGGGAAGAAAAAGTCTCTTGCCTCTTCGGCAGCTCCAGAGTTTTCCCGGACTCCCTGCTGGCTAGCTGTGGCACATTAGCCCCCTTCACGCTGAGTTCTCGCCGCCAGCCCCAGTCCTCTCCCTGCGCTCTGACCGAAGCCCGAGCCTCAGCTTCCAGCGCCTCCCGCCCCGGCGGGCGAGCAGACAAGCCTCTCGGGCTGGTCAGTGCCGCTCGGCACCGACCCTCTTGTGTGGGGATCTCTCCGCTTTGCCCTACCCAGGTATGTGGGGAGTTTCTTGCCTTTTGGGAGGTCTGGGGTCTTCTGCCAGCGTTCAGTAGGTGTTCTGTAGGAGTTGTTCCACGTGTAGCTGTATTTCTGGTGTATCCGTGAGGAGGACGATGATCTCCGCGTCTTACTCTTCCGCCATCTTACCCGGAAGTCTTGAGTTAATTTTTGTATAAGGCTTGAGGTTTGGTCAAGATTCACTTTTTTGATGATCGATTGGTCCAACATAATTTGCTAAATACCTTTGCAGAAAAAAAGATTCTTTGACTGTATATACATGTGGGTTTATTTCTGAACTCTTTTCAGTTCCATTGATCTCTGAATCTATACTTTTGCTTATATCATACTGTCTTTCTATGGTAGCTTTATAGTAGTCTTGAAATCAGGTATTGTAAGTCCTCCCACCTTGTTCATTTTCAAAATTGTTTTGGCTATTTTCATTGATTTGACTTTCCATCAACATTTTAGAATAAACTTGTTGACATCTACAGCAAACCCGCTGGTATTTTGATTGGTATTTTGTAGAATCTGTAGATCAGTTTTTCAGACAATTAGCATCTTGTTGATATTGCCTTCTGATCCATGAACATGGGTTATCTCTTCATTTATTTACATCTTCTTTGATTTCTATCATGGCATTTTGTCATTTTTCAGCATACAGACCTTGCATATATTTTTTTAGATGGATACCTAAGAATTTCATTTTTGAGGGGTTTTGTAAATGTTAATAAATATTTTTATTTCCAATTCTTTTACTGATAATATTTAGAAATATGAATTATTAAAAATCCTGTAGCCTTTCCTGTCCTCACATATTAGTTCTAGGGGCTTTTAAAAATACATTCCTTGGGATTTCTTACATAGACAATCTTGTCTTTTAGGAATAAGAAAGACTTTTTGTTTCTAATATTTATGTTGTTCCCTCCCCTGCTTTTGTCCTACATTATTGCATTAGCTAAGACTCCATTTATGGTGTTCAGTAGGAGTGATGAGAATGAAATTCCTCTCTTTCTTCTTGAACTTAGAGGAAAACATTCCTTCTTTCATATTTAAATATGGTAGTAGCTTTTGTTTTTGCTTTCTTTTGTAGGATTTCCATTATCAAGGAAATCCCCTTCTATTTAGGTTTGAGATTTTATTATGAATAGATGTGAAATGTTTTTTTTTCTGGCATGTTAATTTGATCTTGATTTTATTTAGTCTCTTACTGTGATGAAATACATTGATTGGTTTTAGAATATTAAATCATATTTGAATTTCCAGAATAAGCTACACTTGGTTGTGAAGTATCACCATTCATATTTATTGCTGTTTTTGATTTGCTAATATTGGTTGTGCATTTCTGTGTCTATATATGAGGGATATTGATCTGTCATTTTCTTTTATGATAATGCCGTTGTCTGGTTTTATTATCAAGGTTTTTCTGGCTTCAAAAAATGAATTGAGAAGTGTTCTGGAAGAGAATATATAGAATTGTATTATTTGTTCTTTTAAATTTTTTGGTACCATTCTTCAGTGAAATTAGCAGGGTCTGGAGTTTTGTTTGTTGGAAAGTTTTGACAAAAATTCAGTTTCTTTTGTAGATATAGGACTCTTCAGGTTATCTATTTATTCTTGAGCGTGTTTTGTTCATTTGTGTCTTTCAATGAATTGGTACATTTCGTCTATGGGCACAGAATGATTTTTAGTATTTCCTTGCTGTCCTTTTAATGTTGGTAGGGTCTCTAGTGATATTCCCTTTATATTCTTAATATTGGTATTTGTGATATCTCTCTTCTTGGTCATCTGGGTACAGTTTCATCATTTTACTATTTGTAATAATTTTAGAATTACTACTTTTATATTTAATTTTTATTTAGTTATTGCTATTTTATAATTAAACCAGATTTTGATTTAATTGATTTTGTCTTTTGCTTTTCAGTTTTGTATTTCATTAATGTCAACATGTTTTTATTGACACCATTGATATCTTTATTATTTCTTTTCTTCTGCTTCCTTTGGGTTTAATTTGCTCTTTATTTTCTACATTTTTATGGTGATAACTTAGATTATTGATTCAGGAGCTTTCTTCTTCTCTAATAGAAAAACTCAGTGCAATAAATTTGCTTTAAACACTCGTTTAGCTTTATGCCACACATTTTGATAGATTCTATTTTCATTTTGATTCAGGTCAAAATGTTTTCCAGGTTTCTTTCGGATTTCTTACTTGATCTTTGGGTTATTTAGCGGTGTGATAGCTTCTATATATTTGTGGATTGACCAAAGATATTTGTGTAATTGATTTCTTGATTAATTCTTTTATGCTGAGAGAACATTTTTGGATGACTTCATTTCTTTAAATTTGTTCAGTTTTGTTTTATGGCCCAGGGTATGGACTATCTAGGTAGATATTCCATGGATATTTGAAAATTATGTATAGTCTGTTATTGTTGGGTGGTTTTGTAAATGCCATTTAGTTTAAGATTGGCTGATATTGTTGTTCGAGTCTCCCATATCTTCACTGATTTTTGTCTATGCATTTTATTGATTACTGAGAGAGAAGTTTAGAAATCTCCAAGAATAATTGGAGACATGTCTATTTCTCCTTTCAGTTATATCAGTTTCTGCTGTTTATTTTGAAGCTTTATTTTAAGGTACATATACATTTAGAATTGTAGCATCATCTTGGTTAATTGACCATTTTATTATCAAATAATAGCCCTTATACCCCTGATAATTTTCCTGTTCTAAAATAAACTTGTGTGACATTAATATTGCAATTCTATCTTTATTTTAATTTGTGTTTACATCGTATAACTTTCCCATTATTTTACTTTTAACCTATTTATATTATTATATTTCAAGAGAGTTTCTTAAAGACATCATGTAGTGGGGCCTTTTCCTTTTTTAAAAATGAAAACTGACAATCCATTTATTTTATTTGCTGTGTTTAGACCATTTGAATACTGTAATTATTGATATAGCTGGATTTAAGTCTACAATTTTATTATCAGTTTGTTTTTTGCCTGCACTTCTGTTTCACTGTTCCCATTTTCTTATTCTTTAAACCTTTGACAGTATTTGAATGTTTTTAGTATGCTATTTTAATATAACTATTGGGTGTGTGTGTGTATATATGTATGTAGGTACTCTAGGGATTACAAGATACATTCCTAACTTTTCAGTCTTCTTAAGAATTAACTTTTTCATTGAAAATAAAATCTAGATGCCTTCTAACCCTCTTAAGCCTCTCCTTTGTCTCATAGTTGTAATATGTATTATAACTATGTAAATTGAAAATTCCACAATGTGTCTTTTAATTTTCACTTTCAACACTAACACACACTTAACAAATCTGGCAAAAACATTCTAATATATCTATTCTGAGTTATCATTTCTGTCACTCTCCCTTCATGTTAGAAGTTCCAACCTTTCCTCTGGTACCACTTTTCTTCAGTGTGAAATACTACTTCGAGCATTTCTTTCAGAACATATTTAGTCTTGAAGATTTCTCTTAGGTTTCCTTCATCTGAGAATATCTTTATTTTTCTACCTTCTATAAAGGTTATCTTATTAGATATAGAATTCTAGAATTGACATTTTCTTTAAAGATATTGTTCCATTGTCTTTTTGCCTTCTTGGTTTCTTTTTTAAAAAAATTTTAAACATCTTTATTGGAGTATAATTGCTTTACAATGGTGTGTTAGTTTCTGCTTTATAACAAAGTGAATCAGCTATACATATACATGTGTCCCCATATCTCCTCCCTCTTGTGTCTCCCTCCCACCCTCCCTATTCCACCCCTCTAGGTGGTCACAAAGCACCAAGCTGATCTCCCTGTGCTATGCAGCTGCTTCCCACTAGCTATCTATTTTACATTTGGTAGTATATATAAGTCCGTGCCACTCTCTCACTTCGTTCCAGCTTCCCCTTCCCCTCCCCGTGGACTCAAGTCCATTCTCTATGTCTACACTTTATTCCTGTCCTGCCCCTAGGTTTTTTCAGAACCTTTTTTATTTTTATTTTTTGATTCCATATATATGTGTAGGCATACACTATTTGTTTTTCTCTTTCTAACTTACTTCACTCTCTATGACAGTCTCTAGGTCCATCCACCTCACTACAAGTAACTCAATTTTGTTTCTTTGTATGGCTGAGTAATATTCCATTGAAAATATGTGCCACATCTTCTTTATCCATTCATCCGTCGATGGACACTTAGGTTGCTTCCATGTCCTGGCTATGGTAAATAGAGCTGCAATGAACATTGTGGTACATGACTCTTTTTGAATTATGGTTTTCTCAGGGTATATGCCCAGTTTTGGGATTGCTGGGTCATATGGTATTTCTATTTTAAGTTTCTTAAGGAACCTCCATGCTCTTCTCCATAGTGGCTATATCAATTTACATTCCCACCAACAGTGCAAGAGTGTTCCTTTTGTCCACAACCTCTCCAGAATTTATTGTTTGTAGATATTTTGATGATGGCCATTCTGACCGGTGTGAGGTGATATCTCATTGTAGTTTTGATTTGCATTTCTCTAATGATTAGTGATGTTGAGCATCCTTTCATGTGTTTGTTGGCAGTCTGTATATCTTCTTTGGTGAAATGTCTATTTAGATCTTCCACCCACTTTTTAATTGGGTTGTTTGTTTTTTGATATTGAGCTGTATGAGCTGCTTGTATATTTTGGAGATTAATCCTTTGTCAGTTGCTTCATTTGCAAATATTCTCTCCCATTCTGAGGGTTGTCTTTTCGTCTTGTTTATAGTTTCCTTTGCTGTGCAAAAGCTTTTAAGTTTCATTAGGTCATATTTGTTTATTTTTGTTGTTATTTCCATTTCTCTAGGACATGGGTCAAAAAGGATCTTGCTGCGATTTATGTTACAGAGTGTTCTGCCTATGTTTTTCTCTAAGAGTTTTATAGTGTCTGGCCATACATTTAGGCCTTTAATCCATTTTGAGTTTATTTTTGTGTATGCTGTTAGGGAGTGTTCTAATTTCATTCTTTTACATGTACCTGTCCAGTTTTCCCAGCACCACCTATTGAAGAGGCTGTCTTTTCTCCGTTGTGTATTCTTGCCTCCTTTATCAAAAATAAGGTGATCATATGTGAGTGGGTTTACCTCTGGGCTTTCTATCTTGTTCCATCGGTCTATTTTTCTGTTTTTGTGACAGTACCTTACTGTCTTGATTACTGTAGCTTTGTAGTATAGTCTGAAGTCCAGGAGCCTGATTCCTCCACCTCCATTTTTCTTTCTCAAGATTGCTTTTGCTATTTGGGGTCTTTGGTGTTTCCATAAAAATTGTGAAATTTTTTCTTCTAGTTCTGTGAAAAATGCCATCAGTAGTTTGATAGAGATTGAACTGAATCTGAAGATTGCTTTGGGTAGTATACTCATTTTCATAATGTTGATTTTTCCAATCCAAGACCATCGTATATCTCTCCATCTGTTTGTATCATCTTTAATTTCTTTCATCAGTGTCTTATAGTTTTCTGCACACAGGTCTTTTGTCTCCCTAAGTAGGTTTATTCCTAGGTATTTTATTCTTTTTGTCACAATGGTAAATGGGAGTGTTTCCTTAATTTCTCTTTCAGATTTTTCATGATTAGTATATAGGAATGCAAGAGATTTCTGTGCATTAATTTTGTATCCTGCTAGTTTATCAAATTCATTGATTAGCTCTAGTAGTTTTCTGGTGGCATCTTTAGGATTCTCTATGTATAGTATCATGCAAACAGTGACAGCTTTATTCTTCTTTAACAATTTGTATTCCTTTTATTTCTTTTTCTTCTCTGATTGCCATGGCGAAAAGTTCCAAAACTATGTTGGATAATGGTGGTGAGAGTGGGGAACCTTGTCTTGTTCCTGATCTTAGTGGAAATGGTTTCAGTTTTTCACCATTGAGAACGATGTTGGCTGTGGGTTTGTCATATATGGGCTTTATTATGTTGATGTAAGTTCCCTCTATGCCTACTATCTGGAGGGTTTTTATAATAAATGGGTGTTGAATTTTGTAAAAAGCTTTTTCTGCATCTATTTAGATGATCATATGGTTTTTATCCTTCAGTTTGTTAATACTGTATATCACATTGATTGACTTGTGTATACTGAAGTGTCCTTACATTCCTGGGATAAACCCCACTTTATCATGGTGTATGATCCTTTTAATGTGCTGTTGGATTCTGTTTGCTAGTATTTTGTTGAGGATTTTTGCATCTATATTCATCAGTAATATTGGCCTATAGTTTGTGTGTGTGTGACATCTTTGTCTGGTTTTCGTATCAGGGTGATGGTGGCCTCGAAGAATGAATTTGGGAATGTTCCTTCCTCTGCTATATTTTGGAAGAGTTAGAGAAGGATAAGTGTTAGCTCTTCTCTAAATGTTTAATAGAATTTGCCTGTGAAGCCATCTGGTCCTGGGCTTTTGTTTGTTGGAAGATTTTTAGTCACAGTCTCAGTTTCAGTGCTTGTGATTGGTCTGTTTATAGTTTCTATTTCTTCCTGGTTAAGTCTCGGAAGGTTGTGCTTTTCGAATAATTTGTCCATTTCTTCCAGGTTGTCCATTTTATTGGCATAGAGTTGCTTGTAGTAATCTCTCATGATCCTTTGTATTTCTGCAGTGTCAGTTGTTACTGCTCCTTTTGCATTTCTAATTCTATTCATTGGAGTCTTCTCCCTTTTTTTCTTGTTCACTCTGGCTAATGGTTTATCAATTTTGTTTATCTTCTCAAAGAACCAGCTTTTAGTTTTATTGAACGTTGCTACTGTTTCCTTCATTTCTTTTTCATTTGTTTCTGATCTGATCTTAATGATTTCTTTCCTTCTGCTAACATTGGGGGTTTTCTTTGTTGTTCTTTCTCTAATTGCTTTATGTGTGAGGTTAGGTTGTTTATTTTAGATGTTTCTTGTTTCTTGAGGTAGGATTGTATTACTATAAATGTCCGTCTTACAACTGCTTTTGCTGCATCCCATAGGTTTTGCGTCATCATGTTTTCATTCTCATTTGTTTCTAGGTATTTTTTGATTTCCTCTTTGATTTCTTCAGTGATCTCTTGGTTATTAAGTAGTTATTGTTTAGCCTCCATGCGTTTGTATTTTTGACAGAGTTTTTCCTGTAATTGATATCTAGTCTCATAGTATTGTGGTTGGAAAAGATATGTGATATGATTTCAATTTTCTTAACTTTACCAAGGCTTGATTTGTGATCAATGATCAATTGATCACCGTATTAACAAACTGAAGGATAAAAACCATATGATCATCTCAATAGATGCAGAAAAAGCTTTTGACAAAATTCAACACCCATTTATGGTAATTGATGACCAATCCTGGAGAATGTTCCATGAACACTTGAGAAGAAAGTGTATTCTGTTGTTTTTGGATGGACTGTCCTATAGATATCAATTAAGTCCATCTTGTTTAATGTATCATTTAAAGCTTGTGTGTCCTTATTTATTGTCATATTGTATGATCTGTCCATAGGTGAAAGCGGGGTGTTAAAGTCCCCTACTATGATTGTGTTACTGTTGATTTCCCCTTTTATCACTGTTAGCATTTGCCTTATGTACTGAGGTGATCCTATGTTGGGTGCATAAATACTTACAATTGTTCTATCTTCATCTTGGATTGATCCCTTGATCATTATGTAGTGTCTTTCTTTGTCTCTTGTAATAGTCTTTATTTTAAAGTCCATTTTGTCTGATGTGAGAATTGCTACTCCAGCTTTCTTTCGATTTCCATTTGCATGGAATATCTTTTTCCATCCCCTCACCTTCAGTCTTATGTGTCCCTAGGTCTAAAGTGAGTCTCTTGTAGACAGCATATATATGGGTCTTATTTTTTTTTATATATATATATTTTTTTTTTTGCGTTACACGGTCCTCTCACTGTTGTGGCCTCTCCCGTTGCAGAGCACAGGCTCCGGACACGCAGGCTCAGCAGCCATGGCTCATGGGCCCAGCCGCTCCACAGCATGTGGGATATTCCCGGACCGGGGCATGAACCTGCGTTCCCTGCATCTGCAAGCAGACTCTCAACCACTGTGCCACCAGGGAAGCCCTGGGTCTTATTTTTGTATCCATTCAGCGAGCCTGTGTCTTTTGCTTGGAACATTTAATCCATTCACATTTAAGGTAATTGTCTATATGTATGTTCCTATTACCATTTTCTTAATTGTTTTGAGTTTGTTTTTGTAGGTCCTTTTCTTCTCTTATGTTTCCCACTTAGAGAAGTTCCTTTAGCACTTGTTGTAGAGCTGGTTTCGTGGTGCTGAATTCTCTTAGCTTTTGCTTGTCCTTAAAGCTTTTGATTTCCTTGTCGAATTTGAATGAGATACTTGCCAGGTAGAGTAATCTTGGTTGTAGTTTTTTCCCTTTCATCACTTTAAATATGTCCTGCCACTCCCTTCTGGCTTGCAGAGTTTCTGCTGAAACATCAGCTGTTAACCTTATGGGGATTCCCTTGTATGGTATTTGTTGCTTTTCCCCTGCTGCTTTTTACATTTTTTCTTTGTATGTAATTTTGAAAGTTTGATTAATATATGTCTCAGCATATTTGTCCTTGGATTTGTCCTGTATGTGACTCTGTGCTTCCTGGACTTGATTAACTATTTCCTTTCCCATATTAGGGAAGTTTTCAATTATAATCTCTTCAAATATTTTCTCAGTCACTTTCTTTTTCTCTTCTTCTTCTGGGACCCCTATAATTTGAATGTTGAAGCATTTAATGTTGTCCCAGAGGTCTCTGAGACTGTCCTTAATTCTTTTCATTCTTTTTTGTTTATTCTGCTCTGCAGTAGTTTTTTCCACTATTTTAACTTCCTGATCACTTATCCGTTCTTCTACCTCAGTTATTCTGCTATTGATTCCTTGTAGATAATTTTTAATTTCATTTATTGTGTTGTTCATCATTGTTTGTTTGCTCTTTATTTCTTCTAGGTCCTTGTTAAACATTTTTTGTATGTTCTCCATTCTATTTCCAAGATTTTGGTTCATCTTTACCATCATTACTCTGAATTCTTTTTCAGGTAGACTGCCTATTTCCTCTTCATTTGTTTGGTCTGGTGGGTTTTTACCTTCCTCCTTCATCTGCTGTGTGTTTTTCTGTCTTCTCATTTTGCTTATCTTACTGTGTTTGGGGTCTCCTTTTCGCAGGCTGCAGGTTTGTAGTTCCTATTGTTTTTGGTGTCTGCCCCCAGTGGCTAAGGTTGGTTCAGTGGGTTATGTAGGCTTCCTTGTGGAGGGGACCAGTGCCTGTGTTGTGGTGGATGAGGC
Organism: Mesoplodon bidens; assembly: GCF_964165515.1. NCBI lineage: Eukaryota > Metazoa > Chordata > Mammalia > Artiodactyla > Ziphiidae > Mesoplodon > Mesoplodon bidens. The sequence goes on along the minus strand of NC_138176.1, from coordinate 161,695,699 downwards.
TGGATTTTTTGTTTCTGGTGGGCAGGACCACATCCAGTGGTGTGTTTTGGGGTGTCTGTGACCTTATTATGATTTTAGGCAGCCTCTCTGCTAATGGGTGGCATTGTGTTCCTTTCTTGCTAGTTGTTTGGCATAGGCTGTCCAGCATTGTTGCTTGCTAGTCATTGAGTGGTGCTTTGTCTTAGCGTTGAGATGTAGATCTCTGGGAGGTCTTTTGCCATTTGATATTACGTGGAGCAGGGAGGTCTCTGTTGGCCCAATATCCTGAACTCAGCTCTCCCACCTCAGAGGCACAGGCCTGACACCTGGCTAGAGCACCAAGACCCTGTCAGCCACACTGCTGAGAAGAAAGAGAGTAAAAAAGAAAGAAAAATATAAAGTTATTAAAATAAAAAATAATTATTAAAAGTAAAAAAATCGGGACTTCCCTGGTGGTGCCCTGGTTAAGATTCTGCCTGCCAATGCAGGAGACATGGGTTTGAGACGTCGTCTGGGAAGATCCCACATGCTGTGGAACAACTAAATCCATGTTCCACAACTACTGAGCCTGTGCTCTAGAGCCTGGGAGCCACAACTACTGAGCTCCTTTGCCACAACTACTGAAGCCTGCGTGCCTAGAGCCCGTGCTCTGCAACAAGAGAAGCCAGCGCAATGAGAGGCCTGCGCACCTCAACAAAGAGTAGCCCCCGCTCGCCGCAACTAGAGAAAGCCCGTGTGCAGCAATGAAGACCCAATGCAACCGAAAATGAATAAATAAGTATATAAATTTTAAAAAAGGAATAAACAAAATAAAATTGAAATTAAAAAATTAAAAAGTAATAAAAAAAGAAAAAAGAAAGAAAGAAAGAAGAGAGCAACCAAACCAGAAAACAAATCCACCAATGATAACAAGAGCTAAAAACTGTACTAAAAATCAAAAACAAACAAACCAAAAACATGGACAGAACCCTAGGACAAATGGTAAAGCAAAGCTATACAGACAAAATCACACAAAGAAGCATACACATACACACTCACAAAAACAGAAAAAGGAAACAAATATATATATCATTGCTCCTAATGTCCACCGCCTCAATTTTGGGATGATTCGTTGTGTATTCAGGTATTTCACAGATGTAGGGTATATCAGGTTGATTGTGGAGATTTAATCTGCTGCTCCTGAGGCTGCTGGGAGAGATTTCCCTTTCTCTTCTTTGTTCCCACAGCTCCTGGGGTTCAGCTTTGGCCCCACCTCTGCGTGTAGGTTGCCTGAGGGCATCTGTTCTTCGCTCAGACAGGAGGGGGTTAAAGGAGCAGCTGATTAGGGGGCTCTGGCTCACTCAGGCTGGTGGGGGAGGGAGGGGTACGGAATGGAGGGCGAGCCTGCGGCGGCAGAGGCCAACATGACGTTGCACCAGCCTGAGGCATGCTGTGTGTTCTCCTGGGGAAGTTGTCCCTGGATCACGGGACCCTGGCAGTGGCAGGCTGCACAGGCTCCTGGGAGGGCAGGTGTGGATAGTGACCTGTGCTTGCACACAGGCTTTTTGATGGCTGCAGCAGCAGCGTTAGCGTTTCATGCCCATCTCTGTTGTCCGTGCTGATAGCGCGGCTCGCGCCTGTCTCTGGAGCTCAGTTGGGCAGTGCTCTGAATCCCCTCTCCTTGCACACCCCCAAAACAATGGTCTTTTGCCTTTAGGCAGGTCCAGACTTATTCCTGGACTCCCTCCTGGCTAGCTGTGGCACACTAGCCCCCTTCAGGCTGTGTTCACGCAGCCAGCCCCAGTCCTCTCCTTGGGATCTGACCTCCGAAGCCCGAGCCTCAGCTCCCAGCCCCTGCCCGCCCCGGCGGGTGAGCAGACAAGCATCTCGGTCTGGTGAGTGCTGGTCAGCACCGATCCTCTGTGTGGGAATCTCTCCTCTTTGCCCTCCGCACCCCTGTGGCTGCGCTCTCCTCCGTGGCTTTGAAGCTTCCCCACTCCGCCACCCGCAGTCTCCTCCAGTGAAGGGGCTTCCTAGTGTGTGGAAACCTTTCCTCCTTCACGGCTCCCTCCCAGAGGTGCAGGTCCCGTCCCTATTCTTTTGTCTCTTTTTTGTCTTTTGCCCTACCCAGGTACGTGGGGAGTTTCTTGCCTTTTGGGAGGTCTGAGGTCTTCTGCCAGCGTTCAGTAGGTGTTCTGTAGGAGTTGTTCCACATGTAGGTGTATTTCTGATGTATTTGTGGGGAGGAAGGTGATGTCCATGTCTTACTCCTCCGCCACCTTGAAGGTCCTCCCACCTTTTTGGTTTCTGATGACAAATCCACAGTTATGATATTCTTCCTCTACATGTAATGTGTTGGGTTTTTTTTGGTGACTACATTCAAGATTTTTCTTTACCTTTGGTTTTTAGCAGTCTGACTGATATTTCTTTGTATCTCAAGTAATTTTGGATTATGTCCTGAACATTTTTCATTATTATACTGTGTGACTCTGGGTCCTGCTGAACAGTTAAAAAACAAACAAACAGGTAATCAACTTAGGTTCAGACTATGAGTTTGGTTTCATCTTTTGTGGGCCATGAATCCGTTGTTAATTTTGTTTCAAAGGATTTTGTTATGCTATTTTTGTCTGTCCTACAAGTATACCACTCATGGGTTATTCTGGGACTTGGGTGGTATTTATATCATAGTTCTGTTTTCAAAGCCTTTACTATACTTCCTTGGGTCTGTTACATGCATGTTCCACTTAGCAGTCAGCCCAGAAATTTGTCATACACAGAATGAAGGCATCTGCATCTGTAACTCTCTCCTCTCCTGAACTCCCCTAACATCCTCAAGGGCCCCTCCCAGTTCTTTAGGCCAGAGAGATAGATTTTCTTTTTGGCCTCTAGAAGCTTGTAACTGTCACTACCATCATTACAGAAGGGCATTTTTTGCCACTTGGTAAGACCAGGAGAGATGGAAGATAAACAAATAAATACATAAAGGAAGAAAGAAAGAAAAAAGGGAAGAAGGAAGGAAGGGAAGGAGGTAAGGAAGGAAGAGAAAGGATTCCTATATACTCTGTGGCTCCCAGAGGCCCCCTTTCCCAGTAATATCCCTAGAATAGAGGTTTTCTCTGTTTTTGTTTGTTTGTTTTTCCCTGTCTGTACCCACTGTACACTTTTTCAATTCAGCTTGCTCTCATGTTAAAGCTGAGGGTTAGAGGAGGGGAAAATAACAATAAACTCTCCCTCATAGTGCTTGTTCTACAATGTTTTGACTTCTGTCTCTATTTTGCCGGCCATTGTTTACATTTCAGAAGTAATCTGCTTTTGTATCTTTGTACAGAGATTTTAGTTGTAATCAGTGAGAGAGATTGGTGTAGTAGTGCATAGAGAAGTGGCCAGAACTAGGAGTCTTGATTAGGATACTAAATTTATAAATGAAAGAAAGTTTTATGAAATAGTAGGCACTTAATAGGTGAAAACTTGGGCTGGTCTCATACATTTCCATTTCAGTATCTTGTTCTAAAAATATGTATAAAAATCTACACATTTCTGAGGAAAAGAGAGTGGGGTATGAAATAATATATATTTAGCCAAACTATTATTTAGGAAGCAGAGATTTGTAATATATTTTTTAAAAATTCAAGAAAATTTGTGCCCTAATCCTTTTGAGTAAAACTACTCTTAGACAAGATGAAATAATATTAAACTGTGAAATGCTGTGGAAATTTGCCATGTAAAAAATGTAGTGAGCACTGAATACATACATAAAGAAATATAGAGCTATAGTTATTATGGCTACAAATGAGAATATAAATAGCAGAAACCTTGACATTGCTTGTTAAAAACAGCATATGTTGTATGATTACAATTTTATACAATATTTGTACAAATCTACGAATTAATATAGCATCCATAAATAAATATACATGTATATGTATATATACACGTTCACATACACTATACACACACATAGAGATATCAGAACTGATGTTTAGTAATTCCAAGCCTTATGTCATATTTAATGGTTTTTCAATTGAATAATGGTGACTAACTCCATGCAGCTGTGACCTGAAGGATATTCATTACAGCAAAGGTCAGTTCTTCTGGGGTCTGCATATTTAGGCTTATGATTTAGTTGGCCCTCTATATCCATTACTTTCCACTGGCCTTACATTGACAGTTTTAGATCTGTTGAGTCTGATACATAGACTGACATTTCAGCCTAATTATCACAGTTACCTAAGGCAACCAAGTGTTAAACAGAGGGGCCTCGCCTTCAGTGCCATTAAGGCATGGTAAGGTCAGGCAAAGGTGAGTAACCAGCGTTAAGCCAAATGAGCCAACCTTGGAAGCAGTCAGACTAAGCTCCTGGCCTGGGGATGGAAAAACAGCTGTGAAACCAGGAGTGTACAGTCAGTAATGCTAAGCCAAGTGTGTGGATGATAGAAGTAAGACTAAGGAGGGTTTACCCACCAGGCCCACAGCCCAATTTCAACTAGCCGAGGGCCCTCAGATACAATGTAGATTTACAAGCTCAGCATTCCTTCAGAATCCTGATCATCTGCATGTATAAGGTTGGGCAGTTTCTTAAGTTCTTTAACTCTGTACCTGTATCATGTGAACTCATGAGTAAACATTTATATACATCCATCTACAAAAATGTTTTTGAGAAGATACACTCTGCTCTAAAGGAAAATGATCTTTCTGCAAAGTGTTACATGTTCAGAATTCATTCTAGTCCTCCTTGATGTGGAAATTCAGTTCCTCATATATTTAAGTAATGTCTGTGTGCTAGGTGACATACAGGGTGTGGTAGGGAATACTGAGATGAACTAGACATGGCACATCACTCAAGGCCATACAAAACAGTAATGCCAGACTAAACAGAAAAATGTGGCAACATGTCAAGGAACTCAAAGGAGAGACCATTAAAATATAGTTGGGAAGACCCTAAAATGAAGATGTAGTTGATCAGGATCATGAAACATTGAAAGAACAAACTTTTGCATAATAGCTCATGTCATTTAGTAAACATGTATTATATGCCAACTTCTAAGTGCTTTGAATATAGTATGTCATTTATTCCTTAAATTTTTATGGAAGGAAAAACTGAGAAGATAAATTAACATTGCCAGTGTATAGCTTCAGTTATACACCAGCACTGAGATTCAGGTTCAGAACTGGAGCAGATTCCAGCTTGTAGGTACTTGTAGGGGATAAACCCTGTTTTCTTTCCACTGTCATTCTACAGGGCTAGCCATTTAGTAGGTGTTTAATAAATCTCTCTCCATCCATACCTCTATTTTACTTTAGTTGTTGAAGTAGTGCGATAATCGCTGTGGGAAATGAGGGAGAGAGTCAAAATGAGAAAAAGAAATATGACCAAAAAACAAATGAGTGAACTGTTGAGTTGAATGGTTTGCTTATTCCTCCCAGAAATGATGAAAATTTCCATATTAGCAGGGTGAGTCAGAAGAGCTGAAAAATGCAATATCAAGCTTATTTATGAATTAAGGTTATGGTTAGCTTATCAGTTGCCACAGTGGACCCCAGCCGTCTGTTAGCTCTGCTTTGTCAATTAGCTCTTTAGAGATCATGTTTGTACATGTGCTTCTTGCCTGAAGTTGGATCTGTCCTACATGGCCTTGCCCTTTAACATGGTATCATGCCATTTTGTCAGTCCAACTAAAGAGCAACAAAGTAATCAGGTAAGTTTACAATCACAATGCACAGTAAAGGGCATTTGTGGCTCTTACAGGTGATTTGTACTAATCTACAATGTTAATATCATTCTTCTTTAACTGTATTTGGTAAGCTGTTACTGATACATTTGTTATTATATCAACAATTTTCCTGTATCTGCTCTTTGGGTTGATTGTAAGGAGAACTGATTAATAGTGTTCTTGCTCAGACCTCCAGTGCCCCAGATTGAACGAATGAGTGCTGACTGAATGTCATTGTACTGGAAGTCTGTGAGGAGCTGTAGATAAATTGAAATGTCACCATGATGCATGGATGCCTGTCTGTCTACTAATCTTCATTTGCTTTTTCCTAACAATTTCCTTTCCTAATAAAATTGACCTTCCTATATTTAATGATTTGAATATAAATATTTCCTATATTTGCTAATATAGTTGGCTTTCCTATATTTGACAATTTTTATATCAATATTGACAGTGTGTTCAGTATTGTAAGAGTTACAAATAGAAAGGTTGGAGGCCACTTATGTTAATATCATAAGGGAAAAAAGCTAGGTGAGTAATTGAAAAAATAACGAAGGTAATAGTATTTGTAGTAGTAGAAGTAATTATAATAGTAGCAGCAAAAGTAATAGTAGTAGCAGCTGTAGTACTAACCAGCCCTGGTTCCTGAGTAGGAGATCAGTACTCTGGTGTTCATTATGGAATAGTTGCTTCATGATTAATGGAGGCCAGAGTAGAAGAACTACTTGTATCAAAGCCTATGTGTGATACAGATATAGTTACCCAGTGTGGCCTCTGTCCAGATCTCTTTGTCCTCAGTCAGTTTGTGCAATACTAACTATATAGGTTTTCTCCTTCAATAACAAGCCTTGGGAGGGCTAACTTACGGCACAGTTACTCCCCAACTAGAATGGAAGAGCCTGGGCAGAGACTGGGTTTTGGTCACCACAGTATACCTAACACACACCTAGCACAGAGCCTGGCGAATGGGATTAGTGAATGTTTCTGGAATAAAATGTATCAATTATATCAGCCACTAATGTTAGAAGAATTATAACATGGTCAGTTTATTTCCTGATGTCACTTCCATGAGAGCCAAGTTTCCAAAGAATAGGTAGGGCACAGGGCTCTTTTGTTTTAGAAAGCAAGCTTGAGCTGCAGAGATATGGACAATAATTGGAAAAGGCCACAGGAAAGGCGAAAGGGACAATCACCTGGGTAAATGAATATCCAGATTTTATAACAATCATGACATTTATTTAGTCAGCACTTTAGTAGATGCTAATAATAGTGCTGAGCTCTCTATACTATTTTACTTTGTCTTCCCAGCACATAGGTGAAGTGGGGTTACTATTCCAATTTATAGTTAAGGATTCCAGAATTTTTAGAGGCTAATTGTGTTGCTCAGGGAAACAAAGCTAGATAAAAACAGAGCTAAGATTTGTACTCAGATCAAAGGATTCCAAAGTCCTGATCTCTTATACTGACTCACTGACTAGGCATTTTATGGTGATATTGTCTGTTGCTTCTTGCTTTCTAATCAATTCATGATAATATTTAGTGAGCACACAATATTTTTCAAACAGTAGATTATGAACTGTCACATTTAATTGACAACAATTATTGTCACATTAGCAACTAGTCTGCAAGTTAAGTATTGCTATCATCACCATGTAGTAGGTGCAGAAACTGAGGCACAGAAAATGTTGAATGATTTGACCAATACCTTGCAGGTTGTAAGCAATCAAACTGACATTTGAACTCTGTCAGTCTGATTCTAGAAAAAGTGCTCTTCTTTTATTATTATTATTTTTTATTGAAGTATAGTTTATTTACAATATTACATTCATTTCAGATGTACAGCATAGTGATTCAGTATTTTTCCAGATTATATGCCATTAAAAGTTATTACAGGCTGTAATTCCCTGTGCTATACAATATATCCTTGTAAATACTTATCTGTTTTATACATAGTAGTCGTATCTCTTAAACCCATATGCCTAATTATAGTGATTCTTCAATTCTTTCATTTAATTAATTTTTGCTGAGCATATAATAGGTGCTGGAGAAATAGTAGTGAACCAAATAGTCCAATTCTCTTCCCCCCAAACAATGAACAAAACAGGTCAAGTATATCTGTTTGATGCTTGTAAGTGCTGCAGAGACAAAACTGGGGAGGGAAAAAGGGAGGTTACATTTTGGTCCAGGTCCAGGAATGACCTCACTTTGCCAAGCTAAGAGGGTAAGATTGAATCAGCCGTACAAATATCTAGGGTAAATATAAACTGGGCAGAGGGAAAAGCCAATGAAAAGTTCTTAAGATGGGATTGTGCCTGATGAGGAATAGCAAGGAAATGGTATTGTTGTGTGAAGTGATTATGGGGAGGGTGTTAGGAGATGATGTCAGAGATAAAAGAAGGCTGGATTTAATAAACTTCACAAGTACTGGAGGATTTTGGCTTTTACTTAGAGTGAGGTCGGAAGCCATGGGAGAGTTTGATTAGAGGAATGAGAATATTTCCTGATTGCAGTGGATGCTGTGTTGAAAACAGAGCAGAGAGAGGCAAGAATGGAAGCACAGACCTGAAAGGAGGATATTCTATGAGATGATGCTTGGTAGATGTGTAAAGATGGAAAGTGGGAAGATTTCTGTATATGGTTTTAAAGGAAATAAGCAAGATTTTCTCATGAATTGGATATGGAATAAGTAAGAGAGAGAGGAATCAAGGAGCAATTAGAAGGGTGGGGAGACTGCAGGAAGAACAGTGTGGCGTTGTGAGGAGTATTGTCAGATACCTTCAATTTGAGATGTCTATTAGATATCCTGGTGGAGATGTCAAAGGGTAGTTGTGTATATGTATTTGGAATTCAGGGAGAGGTCTGGGATGGAAATGTAAACATTAGAGTCATCAGAATATAGCTGATATTGAAAACCAGTAGACCAGGATCACCAGGGGAGTAAGTTTGGATAGAGAAAAGAAGAAAAAGTGCTACTCTCAATATTCTGCACTTACCTGGTCCCCAAATCCTTTGCCTTCTTGAAGGCCCTATTCTGAATGTGTCATGATTTGTCAGTGTTGCTCTTAAAATATTGTTCCCAAGAAGAAGGAAATTAGTGGAAAACCAACAAAATCTGGGAAAAAAAGAGTCTTTACTTAGGTTAATAGAGTTTTACCAATGTTAAATGTTTAGTTTTGATCTTTGTTCTAGGGCAATGTAAGATATGAGGGGAAAATAGAAATTCTCTGTACTACTTTTGCAACTTTTCTGTAAGTCCAGAAGTAATTGAAAGTCAAAGTTTTAAAAATATGTCCCCAAATGTAGGACACACTACTTTGAATGGACTGTGATCTCTTCAGAAGAAGGAAATGGGACCTTTACCTCTCTTGGTCTGAACACAAGACGTAATTCAGGAAGCCTAGACTTGAATTACCTTCTTGAACATCTTCCAACTAATTAGCTTACACTACATTATGGTCAACTGAATGCCAAGACATTCTGATAATCGTTTCTTAAACCAGGTCTCTCTTATTGTATCTTTGAAAAAATGATTTACTTTTGACAGTTTCAAAACTAGATGAGACGTTATCCCTAATAAATATTCTTCAGATTCGAGACAAATACAAACCAGAGCACTGGCTCTGCCTTCAAGTGTGTCACGTCATCCACCAGTTCCATTAGCATGCTCCTCATGCCATTTTCTGAGACTTCCCAAAATTCTGTCATCTTGTAGATCACTGGACAAGGAGGAGGGCGGTCTTTGGTCCTCACCAGGTCTGCCCTTTTGGTTGACAAAGATCCATCTATGAACTCTTCCTTCTTTCATCCAGCTGTGAATCTACTGACCCAAACTAACCCATAGCCCACATTTATTCTTTTTATTACCAAATATATAATAAGGTTCTCTATTAAATTCCTTGGTGAAATCAATACAATATCTGACTATAACATTCCTCAATCTACCAGGACAGACTAATTTGTAATGAGCTTATGCTGGCACCTAGTGATCAATGCATTTTGTTATTAAGTACTCACAAATCATCTTTTCAGCAATCCTCTTACAGATCCACATAGTGGAAGGTTACTCATCTTATTCTTATGCAAACATGAGAATGTGTAGTCCACCCTTTCTATATTTGTTTATTTACCATTATTTTTTTAATGAGAAGAGAGTTTGTAGACCAGACATGGAGGAAAAGCCTTAAGAAGTGTACAAACTGTGAGGCCATTTCTTTTCTAGGAAAATGAGGAAACAGGCTCTGTAGAAATCAAGCAGAAAATGTTACTGCCTTTGTTTCAGGTTTTATAGGCAGTAGCTGTTTTTTGATGGTGTGGTTAAACTCCACAGGAGGCCATTCAAATGGCAAAATTAAATGTAATTTGGTGAAGATGTTTATCAAGTATTTTCTTAAACAGTTGATAATTTGCACATTTCTTTGTTAAATTTTGCTTCTTCATTAGTGAGGACTACAGCTTGCTACAACCTGCTAATGAATTATGACACATCTGTTATTTATGGAACTTATAGATTTAGGTGACATTCTGAAGGTCACCCTATGGTTTAAAATCTCAAGTGATCTTGTTGAAGTCACTCCACAGTGTCACCAACCATAACTATGGTAATCTGAAATTTGCCAGGCCACAACCAGTGTACTGTTTGCAATGGGTGTGTCTTCCATTGGTATCCCGGTCTCATTATAGAAGGGACATTGCTCAGACAAGCTTTAATGATGACTCTGTATAGCCACATGCTGTAATGCCTAGTGAAAGTTGATGGAATAATGTGCCTAAATTGTTTTTCTCACTAAGACTCGTCTTCTTTTTTCTGTCTGTTACCCCCAGTATGTCCTTTCTGAAACACAAATCACTGCCTGCTTTGCTGATATTTATCAAGATTTTCATGAAATGAATGAGAACTGGAAGCACTTGGGATAATAGTAATAGAGAGAATGAAAGACATCCAGGAAGAGATGTAGCAACAAAAAATTCGTTTATGTGCTAAGTGCTTTCCATAAATTGTCTCATTTAATTCTTTGTTGGGAGGCAGAGATGCTGAATAGCATCCTTTGAACTGAAGAGGAACTTGGAGACCAAAAATTGAAGTGGCAACTCCATAAAGTGCAACTATGAAGTTTATTGTGGGTAACTTACAAACAGGCAGGAAGGATAGGGCAGATGATGGTCCATAGGCATTCACAGCTGCACTCCGTGCTGCCAAAAGGGATACAGGGGAATTTAAAGGGGTCAAAACCAAAAATAGAATCTGACTACCAAGTGGGAAGCAAGTCTCCACAGAAGGAACTGAGCAGTTTTCCTCCCCTTGGGGGAATCTATGACCATTAACCATCTGTGTCAGCAAAAGGCATCCTTCCAGTTTTCTTATCAGATGAAGGCAAGGGTAAAAGTTGATAGGAAATTTATCCAGTTCGGGCACATTCTTCATGAGGAGGCTAAAGTTCAGTCATGCCAAAAGGGGAGGGGGTAGGATTGGTGGCCTAAATGAGGCTGACAAAATGGAATCAGTTTAGTTCAGCCACACATCCTCACAATAATCGAATGGAGGTGAAGGCTGTGTTTCAGATAAAATATTAAAGAGAGGGATGTTAATGAAATTTTCTGAAGTCATGGAGCTGTTTCGTGATGAATCTGGGATGTGAGTGCTGGCCATTTGGCCCTAGAGCCTGCACTCTTGACCACAGCATTGTATTCTCATGTTGCTACCTACTGATGGATGTCATGATGAACTTGAATTGTGACCGCACATTCACAGAGATGGCACACAGACCATTGTGATGCTCAGCAACTTTTTTTTTTTTTTTTTTTTGTGGTACACGGGCCTCTCACTGTTATGGCCTCTCCCGTTGCGGAGCACAGGCTCCGGACGCGCAGGCCCAGCGGCCATGGCTCACGGGCCCAGCCACTCCATGGCATGTGGGATCTTCCCGGACCAGGGCACGAACCCGTGTCCCCTGCATCGGCAGGCGGACTCTCAACCACTGAACCACCAGAGAAGCCCAATGTCTTGGTTTTGATAATTGTATTATGTAGGATGTTAACTTTAGGGGAAGCAAGGTGAAGGATATGTGAGAACTCTTTGACGTATATTTGCAGTTTTTCAGTAAATATAGAATTATTACAGAATAAAATTTTATTAAAAATTTTAAAATTAAAAATGGTGATTTCATTTTTATATAGATCTTTAAAAATTACAAAATTCCTTTTTATATGATGCTGGAAACATTAGCCTCTTTCCTCCCTGTCCTCCAGAAGCACTTTAGATTTACCTCTACTCTAGCACCTGTCATTCTGGATATATTTATTTGTTTACAGTTTAGTTGTCTTAACAATATTGTAATCTGTTCAAGGCAGGGACTGTGTCCAAGTCTTCTTTGTACTCCAAGCAGTGTAAGACACAGAGTAGATTGTTGGGTTTTTTTAAACAAATGAATATACTTACTAGTCCTTATGGCTGATAAAAAGTGATAATAATTTTTTTCTTGAATTTAGTTTTTATTTTGTCCTGGAATACAGTTGATTTAGAATATTGTGTTATTTTCAGGTATACAACAAAATGATTCAGTTATATATATACATATATCCATTCTTTTTCAGATTCTTTTCCCATATAGGTAATTACAGAGTATTGAGTAGAGTTCCCTGTGCTATACAGTAGGTCGTTGTTGATTATCTATTTTATATATAGTAGTGTGTATATGCTAACCCCAAACTCCTAATTTACCTCCCCCCCCCCAACCTCTCCCCTTTGGTAACCATAAATTTGTTTTCAAAGTTTGTGAGTCTGTTTCTATTTTATAAATAAGTTCATTTGTATCATTCTTTTAGATTCCACATATAAGTGATATATGATATTTGTCTTTCTTTGTCTTACTTCACCTAGTATAATCATTTGTAAGTCCATCCATGTTGCTGCAAATGGCATTATTTCATTTTTTTTATGGCTGAGTAATATTCCATTGTGTATATACCACATCTTCTTTATCTATTCATCTGCTGATGGACATTTAGGTTGCTTCTATGTGTTCGCTGTTGTCAACAGTGCTTCAGTGAATTTTTTTTATTGGAGTATAGTTGCTTTACACTGCTGTGTCAGTTTCTGCTCTACTGCAAAGTGAATCAGCCATACATATACATATATGCCCTCTTTTTTGGATTTCCTTCCCATTTAGGTTACCACAGAACACTGAGTACAGTTCCCTGTGCTATACGGTAGGTTCTCATTAGTTATCTATTTTATACATAGTAGTGTATATATGTTAATCCCACTCTCACATTTCATCCCAACTCCCCTCCTTCCCCCTTGGTGTCCTTATGTTTGTTCTCTATGTCTGTGTCTCTGTTTCGGCTTTGCAGATAAGATCATTTATACCATTTTTCTAGATTCCACATATATGTGTCAATATATATTTGTTTTTCTCTTGCTGATTTACTTTATTCTGTATGACAGTCTCTAGGCCCATCAAGTGATAATAATTTTAAGATGCACTCCATGTAGTCAATTCAGATCTCTGTTTGCTAGTTTGTCTCCCCAAATAAGAGAGAGAATATAGATGTCTTATAAGCATCATAATTAGAGCTAGAAAATATGGAAGAAGATCCTGTGGTTTATAAATGAAGATAGCAGTAGTGACAAGAGGTCTTTTATCCATGGTTAGGAAATGGAGAAGCTCAGCACGAAGTCCTTCATACTGAAACTCCTGGTTCCCTTTGGAATCGGCATGAAGATTCTGGGAAAGAGTAGGTCCAGGTGTGTTCATGGACCTACCTTCACCAGCTGAGCTATCAGAAGCAAATAAGTGTGCTGACCTTTGAGGAAGGGAGACCAGTGTGTGTTATTAGAGTTTTCCTTTGAATACTAAAGAGTTTGTGGCTGGGGGAAGGATAGTATTAAACTGGATTAGGATATAGACATATCTTCAAAGTTAAAAAGGGGCCACTACCATGTTGCTTTCATGCTGGTTTATGTTTGCTTTTTTTTTTTTTAATTTTAACAACTTTATTGAAATACAGTTCACCCATTTAAAGTGTACAATTCAATGGCTTTTCGTATATTTACAGATATGTACAACCATAGCCACAGTCAATTTTAGAACATTTCATCACCCCAAATGAAACCCTTTATGCTTTAGCTCTCACCCCTTCTCCCATCCTTCTCCCCACTCCCCCGCCCTAGGCAACTATTAATCTACTTTCTGTCTCTATAAGTTTCCCTGTTTTGGACACTTAATATGAATGTGCTCTTATACAATACTATGTAGAGTTTTGTGCGTGGCTTTCTTCACTTAGAGTAATGTTTTTAAGGTGCATTCATGTTATAGGCATCAGTACTTCATTCCTTTTTATGGTCAAGTAACATTCCATTGTACAGATATACTCAATTATGTTTATCCATTTATCAGGTGATGGGCATTTGGGTTGTTTCCACCTTTTGGTTAGTGTGAATAACACAGCTATAAACATCACTGTACAAGTTTCTGTGTAGACAGATGTTTTCTTTTCTCTTAGATGTATACTTGGTTTTAGTTCAATTATTCCTAACTTGGCCCGTAAGGAAAGTCTCCTAGAGAGAAGGAATAAAAGAACCTCAACATGCTGAAAATTTTTAGTGCTCACTGCCTTTATGAATCTCAGTTTATGAGTACCCTTTGTAGATAAGCTGTGCCTACAAAAAAAAGTTTTTAAGCATACACACATGCACATACATGCTTGCATAAGCATTCAGCTAAAAGTATCCCCCTCCAAGAAGCCATCTGGAGAAAGAAGTGCAAACCTTCTCATAATACTGAAATTGCTCAGGGAATGGGGCAACTCCTCTTTAGGAGTCTCTTCTGATTGAGGTTTATGCGCCATACTAGAAATATAGACTGTGTATAACCTTATTTGCCCCTGATTTGTGGCTGTGCTTAATCAACATTATTTCTGGCTCTTCCTAAAAGTCAGAATTTTCCCTGGGAAGGTCTCCTCCTTGATGAATCATCAGAATGGCTGTGGTTAGGAGGGTAAACTCCTAAAGGGCCAAGTCTAGGTCTCTTCTAGCAGAGCACCTTCACACAATGCATGTGCCCTGTGTGTTTGCTAAACTGACATGAATTGAGATTGTTGAAAAATAGCACCTATTTGGAGGATTTGTATATATTCATAATTGCTCAGTTTTCTCTTAGAAAAAGGCAGGGTCTAGAAATCCATTTATCATGTACCCTCCCAATATTCCTGCTTTTAATAGCAAAAGTGAGTTAAGACCTGGTCATCTTAACACATCACTTGCTGCATATGTGAGGCAATGGAGGCCCAGAGCAGTCCTATGGCTTCTTCCTACATCTCTTCTGCACTTACCTTGTTCCCCAGCCCTTGCTGACCCTCTAGGAGGCCTGCTTACTCAGAAGATAGCCTTAGCTGATGCTTTCTCCAAGCAAGTTTTCTCCCTGTTTTACCCAGAGCTTCCGTATCTCTTCATGGACACGGGGTAAATTTAAGGGCATCTTCAAGAGGCCCCTCCAGATATAACCACAACTCTTCAATGGTGTGACATTTTGTTTGCAGGGCAGAATTAAATTATGTAATCCAATAGGGACACTAAGCCTGATTGAGACTTGAATCAAAGAGCCCAAGAAATCTAATAATTTTGAGTTTGACCTTTGTGCTGTTTTTAATGCGACTGATTTGAAAGGCTCTTTGAGAGATGTCGGAAGCTTGCAGCAGCCTGTTTTCTGGATCCTGTGTAAGAGAAAATATCCTCTCCCTCCAGCTTGACACTGCACTGGTTATTCCAGCTCCCTTGGAACTGAGACCTTTGATTCCCTCAGGGGCTTGGTTGTTCAATGTGCGTAATGTGATTGGCTCAGGGAAGCATAGCTTCAAGCGGATCTCAAAAAGACCGTCAAGCCCAGAAGGGGAGTTAAGGTCCTCAAAGGGAAAGAGAATATTTATACTAGAATTATACCAGATTCAAGAGTGGTTACCAGGTGTTTGGTCCATTATACAAAGATTCTTTTTCTGACATTTTCTTGGTGCCTTATCTAGCCTGGTGGACTCCCAAGTATTGTGGCATCACCCCCACAACTCCAACTCCTGGGGACCTCTGAGTTTTGACTGAAGTCAATAAGATGCTTTCCCACCAAGCACCTCTACCAGTCTACAATTATAAATTCTTGTAAATCAAATGTCATACAAGCAGGCATTTTGATAATTAATCGTTGTTTAACCTCAACATTGTTTAACCTCAACAAATTGGACTTCGTATATCCAGAAATGAAACAACAGTGGCTGCACTATCCTAAAACTTTAAATGGTTAGCTCCAGTTAAGTTGTCCCTTACATTTTGATATGCAGTATCCTTTTATTCATTTACCACAAGAAGAAACCCTGAAAAAGAGGGAAAGAGAGAATCTTTAATAGCCAAGTTTAAAATTAAAGGCAGCTCAGATATTAATTCTTAAACAATCCTTTGGTTTGCTGAGTAGCTAACAAAGCACTATTTAGCTCTTAAATGTCTTTTTTAGACTTCACAGGAATAGAAAATTCTGTGTATCAACATTTAATTTAGAAACTATGAATGCTTTCAGATATGCCATTTTAAATGTTTTTACCTGTGGTGAGGGTTATTTCAGTGACATTTATTTTCTTTTTGCATAATTAGAGGATGAGGATCTCATATAAGTACATTTTCAAATAACCAAATCTTGCCCATTTAAGAATGTATATTTTCTGTTCTCAATGTTTCTGAAGTAAATCTTTCTAAAATATAATTGTACAATCATTTCCCTTTGTAAACAAAAGTGTTTAATGTACATATAACTCTTCTTAATGACTCATGCCATGATGCCCAAATGAGTCTTGGTATCTGGGAAAGTTAGCTTTGGGGAGAATTCAAGTTCACCCAGTCTACCCTCCTCACCCACCCGATTTACAGAAGAGAGAGTGGGGGCTTTTGACTTCCTGTAAATTGCACAGCTACTCCCAAATTGATGTTCTGAGATTTCTGCACTGCTCTTTCCATTCCAGGACTCTGATGGCCTGGAGGTTTGCTTTCATTATAGAAGCTCTCAGTGGGCTCATACCCTTACTTTTAGCCATGCCTCTCAAGCTCCAGCCCATTCCCTTTCTAGGATCACGCCTCACGGAGTGGCTGGCTGGTCCTGAATCCAGCCCCATGGTTTTACACCCCCAGCCCTTGCATACCCCCAGCCCCCTACTGTCAGGGATTCCTTTCCCTTCTGGTCTGCTTTGGGTGGGGGGCAGCCACCTAGCTTTATCTTTCATGGCTCACATTTAAGGGTAATTTCTTCTAGGAAACTTTCTAATTCCTCCAGGGAAAAAGGATTGTTCTCTCCATCATACTCTCAATATTCTCCTCTCAGCTCTTTGCTGTTTTTTTTTTTTTTTTATCATAGTTTGAGTGTATATCTGTCTACTCTTTTTTTTTTAATTGAAATGCACTTGATTTGCAACGTTGTGTTAATTTCTGCTGTACAGCAAAGTGATTCAGTTATACATATATATACAACTTTTACATTCTTTTCCATTATGGTTTATCACAGGATATTGAACATAGTTCCCTGTTCTGTAAAGTAGGACCTTGTTGTGTTTATCCATTCTATATGTAGTAGTTTGCATTTACTACCCCCAAATGCCCAGTGCATCCCTCCCTCTCCCCCTTCCCCTGCCCCCCCCGCCCCCCCCAACCTTGGCCACCACAAGTCTGTTCTCTATGTCTGTGAGTCTGTTTCTGTTTCGTAGATAGGTTCATTTGTGTCATATTTTAGATTCCACGTATAAGTGATATCATATCTTAATCTCCCTGTCAGCTCAAGGATTATATCTTTGCTGTCCCCAGTTCTGGGTCTGCTCCTATCAGCTCTCAAGGGGGGCAAATTAATTGATGGACAAGAGAATACTCTAAAATATATGTTGCTTCCTCACTTTTAATCCCTGTCATATGGGTTTCTCTTGTGTTTTTATTTCATTCTTGTCAAATTCATTTTATATGATTTAATTTTGTCAAATTATTTATTTCTTGAATGATGAGATGAAGATTGGAGGGTCATTATGTGTTTGTGTGGTGGGGGGCATCCCACACATTGTCCCCCCAGCACATAATATTCTTTTGCCAACTGAAGAGAAGCTGCCTGTAAGAGACTCTCCTCTTATCACTGGGTAGGACCTGACATGTGGCATTGCCCAGAGGGTCTTGTGCAGGAGCTCAGGGGAAACACTGTAATCAGAGTCTAGAGCTAGCAGGAACTCCTGAACCTTGTGGAGTTTTGTAGCCCACCCCTAACTTCCCCACTCCTGGATGATCCCAAGCTACTTAATTTTAGCTCTTTTGTCCCCATGTCTGTACTGTGTGTGTGTTACTTTTTTTTTCTTCCATTGTCACCCTGAAGCCACACTGCTTGTGTTCAAATTCCAGCTCCATTGCTTGATCACTCAATCTTTCAGCTCGTCTATGTCCTCAACTCTAAAAATGGGGTTGTAAAGATAAAGTCAGTTGGTACATATACTAGAGAAGAGGGCCAATAGCATCCCCAGAGATTGATGCATGCTCACCAGCTATTATTATTGTTAGGATGAATGTCTAATCCTCACTTCTTGACTCACTGCCATTGTCTTGGGATTTGCTCTGCTAACCTTCCAATAGCTGTGAAACCAGATCAGCCAAATTGATTGTAATACGTATAAAGCCAGAGTGATTAGGCTCTTAGTAAGGACTTCTTTTTTGAAAAACCAGAAGTCCTATGTGTGCTTTGATGCATATATATTTTTAGGCTGTGCCTTAGCCATTGAGGGGCCTTCTTTTTTCTTTTCTGATTCACGCCTCTGTTAAGAATAGTCAAAGTTGCCAGAAAAGTGATTTTTGGATAAGAAAGAGAGGTGAGATTGTGTTAAATTAGGAATCAGAGTCAAGAAAAGATGAAAAGCTTTATTTAGAATGGGGTTTGTACTGAAAATGACTGTGGATCTTTTTCTTTTTTAATAGTGTGAGAAATGCAGCCACAGGTTTGAAATGGAACTATTTAAACATTTTTTTCAGCCCAGTCAAGAAAAGGAGAGAGCCAGCCTCTCCCCAGACCTTAACATTTATCTTTAGTATGTAAAAAGAAAGTGAAAGACTGCATGACCTTGTTTTCTCTGAATTTTCTCTCTCTTGCTTTTTCTCTCTCTCTCTTGCCTTTTTGAGGGGTGATCATGTATATTTTTAATGCTGAAAATAGAAGATTATTTTCTTTGCAGTAGGCATGAAAAGTTTTTTTTTAAAAAAAGAGCATCATAGCCTATGCAAATGTGTTAGAGAATACAAGCAGGCTTCTCCATAGTTATGGAATTCCATGGACTAATCATACTCAGATTCACAGTTGCACCATAGTTGGTCCTTCAGATAGGCTAGCATCTCTGTGGACCACATTTAAAGACGCAGCTTAGCGATTAGGCAAAGTTCTCAACTTAATCTCTTGCTTAAAGGCAAACTAAGTTGGTGTTTTGACATTCTTATCTATGTATCTATGTATCTATCTATCTATCTATCTATCTATCATCTGTCCATCTACCTACCTACCTGAATTTTTTTTCTGTTGGGTCTTATGCAGAGTTATAAATAGGCTACAAAATGGTTGGAAGGTTTTATCTACCTTGCTTACTTAATCTACACAACAATTGTGTTAGATAGGCATCATTACCCTAAAGCTCCAGGTAAAGAAACTGCAGCATAAAGAATGTAAATTATTTACCAGTTTCACAACCAGCAAGTGTTGAAGTGGTAGACTTGGAGCTGGGTCTTTCTGACCCTGGAGAGTTTGTGTTCTTGACTGCTCATTATCTAGAGCCACTACATAAACTTTGTCCTAAATTTGTGAGATTTTTGTCAAATGATACATGGCTGCCAAAAAACAACCATTTGAAAAGTGACAAATTCATTCATGCAGTTATATGGGGAGGTTTCTTTTTCTGTTTGCTTGTTGTTACCAACTTCATGTCATGTTGATAGAGTAGTGCTATGCTGAGGCAGGGTGAAGAAGTGTCATGTGTCCCCAGTATTTCTAAAATTTGGGGTGACATTTCTGAAAACATGAGCACGTCTCTTCCTCCTTTCTGCAGCTCTGGGATAGAAATGATGTGGTTGCAGACTGAGGGTGATGGCAAAAGAACCCTGTGCTATTTGTTAAGAATTCCACCTCTGCTGTTCCTACCTTGCAACACAAGGATAGTGTTGTAAGGGAAGATGACATAATTACTGCCTAAAATAAATGAATACTTTTAATGTAAATGAAAGTATTATTTTAAATTAAGATGGATTTTGATAATTCTGTTGGAAAATAACATTTTGTCTGAAATATATCAGCTTGTTCAAGAAGCAGTGATATATATGGAACAGCTCCTCCAAAGAAAGTCCGAGCCATTTCTTCTCTAGTAAGTGACCCAGTATAAGTGCTATATATACACCCAGGTCCTCTCCCACTGTATAGGCAATGATGGAAAGGAATGACTCAGCCTAGTAACAACAGGAGACCCATGAAAATGGTTTCTGTTTCTGGATTTGGTCTAAATTTCTTTAAAAGATTTTAGGCTATTTAAAATCAACAGTAATATTTAATCTACAATTTATAAAAAAGGAAATACATCTTTTAAAAAATAAGTTCAGGGCTATCCCATGAGTCACAAATGAACTTGTTAGCCTGGGATCCATAAGACAACCCCGAAATTCTATGCGTTATATAATACGTGATGCCGTGTCGTCTTCTGTTTTCCTCTTCACTCAGAGAATGATGTAAGTCAAGTCAGGTATTAAATTTGCTTTTGTACATTTATGTTTAAGTGAGCATTAAGGGATATTTCAAATGTATTAACTAGAAGTAACACCTTTACCAGCGAAAATTGAATTTATCACTTTTAAGGGCTAAATTGCACAAGGATTAAAACAGGACAAGAAGTCTAGTTACTCGTACAAATGTATAAAAGTTTGATTGACATTTCTGTGCACGAATACTGAGAGTCATGGAGTCAGTTGCCAAGAGCCGTGGATTCAGGGCCATCAGTGTGCTTCCCACTACCCCTGCCATGCCCGTGGGGAGGCTCATCATTGCTTGTCTGTTTTCTTGCACATGCATCCTAACTCATCCTTCTGCCATTTTCTTCTTCCACTTCCTCTTTCTTCTGTCACTGCAGTAATGGATGCCACCAGCTTAACCTACCTTGCTCTGATGCAGTGTGGATCAAAATCTGTGCAAAAGCACCAACAGAATCCCCACTGCCAGGTAGGAACATTTATCTATATCATTCCAGCTTCTCTACAAGTAGTCCTAAATAATATACTTATGGGTGTCCCATGCTTCCTTAAAATTGACCCATCTGCTCTGTGTCCCTTCAAGAAAGCCCACATTCCACCAGTATGCTATAGTATGGCTGCAGGACCTCTTTCTTCCTGTCCCTCACTTGCTCCCCATGACACCCATGATTATCTTCTGACATCTATGTCCAATTCCACCTGCCTCATAGGAATTTTCACGGGAGGTGTATAAGAGAGGGGAAGGGGCACGAACTCTGGAATTAGACTGAGGGGCACATATTGGTTCTGCCACCATTCCTGTAAGTAAGCTTCTTGGTTTCTTCAATTCTAAACTTGGGGGAAATACTTACTTCAAAGAGAAGATTCAGGGAGATACTCTACCTGAAATGCTTTGAACAGTCATCAGTGAACGAAGGGTCGATTCCTGTTTCCTCCCTGACACACACCAGCTTTCCTCATGCGTTTATATGTCTTCTAGTGTTACTGGAAAACTGTGTTGTGTTATGTAGAGTTTATATAACAGATTTATAGTCCTTTGGGTCTTTGGGATGATTTTATTCGATCGTTCTATAAACTCCACTGGCAGGAATATGAAAGATGTGTTTCATGTCTCTGGACCTCCTGCAAAGCCATTATATCATAGGCATTTAATAAATGTTTATTGAATAGAATTTCGTCATAGAGGTAGTAGAGCAAGATAGACAAAATCCTGGAGTCTGGAAATAGACTGCCTATATTTACACCCCTGAAATATCTCTTACTAGCAGTATGACCTGAGTAAGTCACTTAATCTCCATGTGCTTCAGTTTCACCATCTGTAAAATGAGGCTAATAGCACTGCCTCTTGTGCTGTTGGGAGAATTAAATGAATTCACATATGTATAGTATTTAGAATAGTGCCTGGCATTAGGTAAGTGCTCTGTTATCACTATTGTACTTCATAATAACTGGTTATTATTTGTTTTAAAAGCTTGGTCCTTTGTGGTTTCTTACATCAAACTTCTCCCACAAGTAGGACCTTGATTTTCTTCATAGCAGTCAGAAATAACCATCTTTTAGATGAGTTAATTTGAGTTTTTTCCCCTTGGCCTGGAGTTTGCTTACGGCATAGTATTTGCTTTGCTTGCTTTTGTTTGTGGCACAGACATGTGAGTTCGCACAACTCGAGGGCCAATTTGTTGGTGTGTTTTGCTCATTACTCTCCCTTTGCAGACACTTGGTCAGACTTGGCCTTTGCATAGTCTGATGCTCACTTTGTTTTCTTTTTATTATCTTTCTCTCAGTAATGAAGGTTGAGCTGCTTACCTTTCTCTCTCCTACCTCAGGTTCTCAGGTGACATTGCACAAGGGCAACTGCAGCCAATGGCTTGCTTCTGCCGCCAATTATATGATTGTTATTCCTGGATACTGTCCTCCCTGAATACGTGTCACCTTTCTGATCCTGGTATGCTGACCTGGGTGAGATCAGAGGAAACCTGACAATCTCCAGTATGTAGAATTATTTTACTGAAAGGGAACTTGTCCTGTAGTACATGTGGCATAATCCTTACCTTCCATGAGTTCTTATAATTCTCATTAAGTCCGTGAAATGCAAACTCATATTTCTGACTCCAAAACACCCAACCTTTTTCCACTGCACGATGTCCACTGCCATTATGACTTTCTCTTTCTCTTGCTTTCTCTCTCTCTCTCTCATTTATATCCTCAGTCCACTCTGTGATACCAGCTCAGATTTCTCTAGAATAGAATAGGTCCTGGGCCAAAGATCACTTTGAGGGTGAAAAAACACCTAAGAGCGCAAAATGGAAATTTGGTAAAATGGAGACACATGGAAGTATGTTCAAACCTTGGCACCACAATTGTTTACCTTGTGTGTTAATGTGCTTTGGTCTCCTCCTATGTAGAACTATCTTTAGGGCTGAGTAAACCGAATACACAGAGCACCTATCATGGTACCTTTTACATATAAACGTGCCTCAATAATTAAAAGGCATGCTATTAGAAATATTTCTCCAAATATTATAATTATAAGACTTGGAATAATTTTATAAGCATCAGCATTTTTTTCTCCTTCCCTGAACTCCAAAGACACTCATTTCACCCCCAAAAGAGAATGCTTTGACCCTGCTGCTCATTTTTTGTTTAATCTCTTCACTGTTCTTGCTCCAGTTACCAAGTGCCAGCCTTGAGTTTAGGGTTTCATTTGGGTTGAGGGGTTGAAAGCACAGAGGATTTTGGAGCCCACCTTTCCTCGGCTTACTTTACTTTCACTATGAGCACCTGTTTATTGTTAGGTAAACTAGACTTAATCCTTCACCATCAGAGTGATCACCCTGCTAATGGTGGGTACCAGCATCCTCTTCGGATAACCTCCTTCCGTGTTCTTGGTGTTTGCCCCCAAACAACCTTCTTGGAACAGTAGGGGAACCTAAAACTAGGATTTAAGAGTTCAGTTCATCCCAATATTCTGTTCTTCTACCTACTAGTCCCATTAGTTTCTGAGGAAGTCTAAATCTACCAAATGTAGGCCCTAGACTTCTAAAATAGTAGTTCTTAACCTTGGCTCTACACTGAAATCATCTGGAAGATTTAGGAAATGTGGATGCCTGGGTCCTACTCCAAGAGCTCTGGATTTAATCATTCTGGAGCATGGCTGGAACATCTGGTTTGTATAAACTAGGAAGTGGCAATCTATACTTTCTTCCTTCTTGGGATCTCCGGGACTACCTGCATTCATAGGGGAAACAAATTTTGACATCTGATATTCAGGACTATACACCCATCTCAATACTTCAGTTTTGCATATTAATTTGATGTTAAGGAAAGGCTAGATCCTTCCCCCAGGCCCTCAATAAAACTATTTAGATGCTGTTTTCAATATTCATCCATCCATTCCTACATTCATTTCAATGACCTCGTTTTGATAATAAGCTGGACAAAGAAGGACTGCAGAGAGTTAGCTTTTGAATCAGTGAGTCCTAGGTTTGGAATCCAGCATCTTGGGCAAGAGACTTAAACTTCTGGGGCTTTTACATCCACATCTGTAAGATGGGATTAATAGAGCTGTTGTGATGATTAAATAAAATTAGATTAGATATATTTTGTGGAAATTCGCATATATAATCCTTGCCTGACACACATGAAGTTCCCAAAGAACATATACTTCCAGCCCTAATTAGTATGGATAGAAAAGTTTAATAATTTTGGATGCCAAATAAATGTTTTCTAAGGCAAGAAAGACATGGTGTAATCTCTTGTTTCTTTTCAGTCACGTCATTCATCACAGACTATTGACTTGACGCAGCAAAACATTGTATCATCCAATAATGGCTCGATTTTCAGCTTCTCAATAGACCAATTATCATCCCAGTTTGACAAACACATTTTACTCAGAAATGACATCAAAATGCAATATTTTTCTTGTCATGCTGAACTGTGCCATGCTTACTGACTCCCTCATATTCTCAGTTTTCATTACCCTTGTATTTGCTCTTACACTTTTGCTGTCAAATCTCCTTACTTTATTTAGTAATCTGACAAAGATGAAAGAAATATTACCATGGGCTTATGAAACAATTGAAATGTCCTCTACTGTTATCATTTTCATTTAGATGACAGAGGCGGCTCCCTTGCTATAAATTTAAGCAATGTCTGTGTATTATGTTATGTGTGTGCACAAGTGTCTGTGTGTGTGTGTTTGCTTGCTATCTTCCAAAATTAGTTTCCTGAGGTACACTTTATGTACAACTCTGAGATTAAATGATCTTCACTAAACTGCTGTTTATTATAGTCTGAGAACATGATTTTAAGTCAGCAATTGGCAAACCTGAGAAAACATCTACTCTAATTTTAAGCAGATCTAATTTAACTAACCCAAATCATGGCTTTACATTAAACGTGACTTATGTTCTGTTAAAGTTATTCCAACAAATGATAAGTAACTGTATCTTTCTGATTTGTAAAGAGATATTTCGAAGAAGCTATCAAGTAGGTGCTCCCTCAACAACCTGGGACAGCTTTATGTCTAACCTATAAAAGCACCTCTCTTCACCCATCCCCACCCCTGCCTTTCCTCCTCAACTTTTTCTCTTAAAGGAAGTGTGATTTTCCCATACTTTTCTTTTCTTCTTTCTATCACACCAAGTTCTAGATTCTTTTTATTCTTACATTCTCAGAGATATCACTGACACTCTCCTCTGGATCTTTGATCTCTCCCTATCTTCCTGATCAGTCTAACCAGTTAAAACAAACAAATAATTAAAATCCTTCCTAGACCTACCACACCCTCCTCTAGCTGTCTGGCTTCCCCTGCCCCCCCACCTTAATTTCTAGATTAAGAAAATTCATACAACATTTCAAGTTCAGAAATCATTTGCTTAAGTGACTGTTAAAATATGCTAATGACATTTCACCCCTACTCTTCCATCATTTAATATTTTAAACTTTTTATTTAAAATGAATTTAAATTCAGAGAAGATTTGCAAAGGTAATACAAAGATGTATACCCTTTTCACTGCTTCCCTTAATGTTACTATCATGCACAATCATCTTCCATTTATCAACTAAAAAATAACATTGTTACAGTACTACTAATTAAATTACAGACTTTATTGGGATTTCACCAGTTTTTCCACCAATGTTTTCACTCTGTATCAGGGTCCAATCTAGATTACCACATTGTATTTAAAATTCTTAACGTTTTATTTGACTTCACTTCAGATCTTGACCTAGAGATCACTCTTTCATGTTGAAACAGTTTCTTCCCTTGATGACACTTCCCTGGGTTTCCTCCTGCCTTTGGCAAGTTCTTACTAATTTCCTGTGCTCCTTTCTCCTTTAGCATTTAAAGATTGAAATTATCAATATGTAGAGCTTGGTCCTGGTTTCTGTTCTCTCCATGCTGTTCATTGCCACCGGCCACCTAGTCAGTTACATGGCTTCAGATACTGTTGCTCTTTTTGGTAACATGAAATGCATATTTTAATCTAGACTTCTTTTATAAGCTCCAGACCCATGTATCCATCTCCATTCTACGTATTATTGACCTCATATTAGATGTGTTTGGAATCAGATTCATTGTCTTCCCTCCCCAAGTTGATCCTCTTCCAGTGTCCCCTACTCACTTGCTTATGCAAACACATGGTGCTCTTTCTTTTCTCCAGACAACACACGCCCAGGTATCCATACTTATACATTCAGAATAATGTCCAGAAATGTTCACTTTTCTTTGTCTTCCCTGCTGCTAATTCAGGTCAAGTCACTGTCAGGTTTCTCTGGACGTCAGCCCATTGTGGAAGAAAAAATGTTGTTCTCTCTGTTTAGGTCTTACTGTGGCGGGAAAGTTGTTTGGGATTCCTGTTCAATTTCTGAGCAAAAGCAATCCTTTCCTAAAGTCCTCCTGCTGTGGCCCTAACACTTGGAGGAGACCTGTGGGCCATGTGGCTTCAGCTCCGTGCAGGGGTGGCTGTGGGTACCGGAAGGGCAGCTGCACTGAGCTCTCAGGTCAATGAAATGTAAGATCGGAAGGCAAACCTGGGAAATGGATAGGGATAGACCCGAATACTTGAACCCGGGAAAGGAATCCATCTCTTCAGAAGGCACACCTAGTTTTCTCATTGCTTTTTTTGTTGGTTAGTTCTCTAACTAACCATCTCTTGATGAAATGTTTATTATTTTTAGAGTGTGACAAATAAGCCAGACCATGACTTATGTTCCATAATGTACTGAGCCGTTTGCCTATACTCGGGTACAATCTTCAGCCTTTTATTGTCCTGAGAAATGTGTAATCTGCATCTTTCCTACCCACACTCTCCCCAAATGTACAATCTCTGCTCTGACACCCTCATGTTATGGCCAGAGATGAGATATCAAAACTCAAATAGCACTTTGGACCCAGGGGTTTTGGGAACCTGCTTGTAAACATGCACAATAAGTCTAGGTAGAAAGGGTGGGTGGCATCCTTTCCTCCTCTTCAGTGGGTGCCAGAACTTATTGCAAAAATAATCCTTTCCTGAAGTCTTAGCCTGCTTCAGCCCATCTCAGCCTGCCCCCAGGGAGGACTTTCCAGTCTGTACTCTCAGCACAGCCACTGATTACCACAATTCAGAACACAGGCTGTCCAGAGACACAGACAGGCATCCCCACATCCCCACCCTGTTCTGCACTTACTCTTTCCTGCCCCCCCCCCCCCGCCCAACTGACTGGGGTCAGTGCTTGGAGGCTCAACTCCAGAGGCGAGGTAAAAGATAGATGCTCTGTCCCCTTCATTGTAGGCACTATAAGTTCTTCATGTTCAAATCATGGAATGGTTTAGCTCGAAAAAACCTCAAAAATCAATTCCAATACTAGGAAGGAACAGATGAGGAAATTGAAGCCCGTAAATGCAAAGTGCCTTGGCCAAAGTCATAGTGTTAATTAGTGACAGAGCTGGACTTGTGTTCAGATCTACTCAGTCGTCAGTGGCCTTCCTTCTATGCAGTATATAAATGTGTGCTGGGACATATCCAGTTCCAGACAATCATCCTTATTAATAATGTACCATCATTTAAGAGTATGTACATAATGGCATTGCATTTATTTCCTTTATTGATCATTATTGATATTTAAGTGCTATTTCATTTTTTCTAAGAACTTTATCATAAATGGCTATGCATGTCCTAGGGATCTCACCTTAAAAATGTGTTTTTAAAAATTCAATTTGTGGTGTGAATATGGAGGAGATGCTTTTTAGTAGTTGTTAGGAAATGACATCTGAATTCCTTACATTAAAACTCACTTTCTATGCTCCTCCCCGGTCACTGCCTTCCGTATATGACAGAAAACCATTTCTGGGTTAGATTATGATAAGGAGGTGCCTTTTGCATTTGTTGTGGAATGAATAAAGGATTTAGATCTTCAATTCAACATTGAACAAATTTGCAGAGACCATTAAAATCCTTTACCTTAACATTTCTGATGCCCATCATTTTGATAACCTTTGAGTCACAGATTGTTGATTAAAAATAAGTTATATGCCTCCAACTCAAAATGTACTCAGAAACATTTTTAAGAGCTATTTAAATTTCCAGTTTCTTCACTGCACTCCTACAAGGAGACAGAATAAACAGATTAGCCTTTCCACCTTGAGTTTACAATTAGGGACCGGAACAATTCAGCCAATACCAAGCATGTCGATGATAAAAGCACACCATGCATATGTTGTCATCTTAATTTGCTTGAGACTTCAAGTACTCTAAAAATTCTACATAATGTTCTCAATGCACAGTATTCCTGCAAAGCCAGAGACTGCATTGTCAGAGGGTTCATTTTATCTTCAGTTTCCAG
Source organism: Mesoplodon bidens (assembly GCF_964165515.1). NCBI lineage: Eukaryota > Metazoa > Chordata > Mammalia > Artiodactyla > Ziphiidae > Mesoplodon > Mesoplodon bidens. The sequence continues at coordinate 161,667,430 of NC_138176.1, read as the reverse complement.
TAATATTTCTGATTGTTTATCATATGCATGGTGAGTTTAAAGCTAGTTTTAGAAATCCCTTCATCCTGAATCCCTTTCTCCACATAGATTTCGAATTTCGGACCCTCCAAGATCATTACATACCTGTAAGTAGGGATGTGTAGAAGAAAGGGGGTGGTAGCTAAGACTCTTCAGATTCCCAGTCAGAACTGGGCTTTTAGAACCAAAAACTTGCTCTGAGCCTGTATGTTGCGAGAAGATAAAAATGTGATATTTGAATTCACACTGAGCACCTGGTGCCAGAGTGTTAACCAGATGCATGAAATGTAACTACCTCTCACTTTGGATTATTTTAACTGATCTTAGGCATAAATGCAAATGCAGGTCTAGCTAGCATATTTCCTATATTTGAGCAAAAATTATGATGAATAAGTGGGTTTGTGCAGGAATTGGTGAAGTTCTGCAGCTGCTTTTGGGGCAGAAATAACTGTTTGGTGGCCTGTCTAATCAGTTATTTAGATACGTTAATATACAGTACAAGTCATTGCCCCTTAGAACTAATTGATTTGAGAAAGCAGTCATTAGTGAGACTGAAATAACAGAATTCATGTCCTGTGTCAGGATCATTTGTGCCAAAATAACAACTTAGGTCATGGGATCTCATGAAGTAGCCAGCATTTATTATGCACCCACTGTGTGCCTGGGGCTGTGCTGAACACTGTGGACACAGGGATGGGAAGTCACAGATTAAAAACTGATTATTCGGGCTTCCCTGGTGGCGCAGTGGTTGAGAGTCCGCCTGCCGATGCAGGGGACACGGGTTCGTGCCCCGGTCCGGGAAGATCCCACATGCCGCGGAGCGGCTGGGCCCGTGAGCCATGGCCGCTGAGCCTGCGCATCTGGAGCCTGGGCTCCGCAACGGGAGAGGCCACAAAAGTGAGAAGCCCGCGTATCGCCAAAAAAAAAAAAAAAAAAAAAAAAAAACTGATTATTGAAGCTTCATGGTATAATGGGATTAAGTTAAAACATCAGAATCTATTTCACTCATCGACCAAATTTACCATTCCGTCGGTGCTTTCTCCATCTAACTCAGAATGATCCCTATTCTTAACTTGGATAAGTACAATCAAAATTTCAAATTTAGACTCCTGATCTTTTTTATCATTTAAGAATGGATAAAGAGGTCAAAAGAAAACAAAACAACAATAATCGGCTTTCTGCCTTTTGTCCCTTAAAGTTCAGTTTTCACTGGGCTCTGTAGCAAATGATATACAATTTTCTAGATTGTCTCACAAATAGAACTCAATTATCTAGGCTTTTACTTTATCCAAATAAATTTTTTTCAATTAAACAAAAGTGTGTGTTTGTGTGTGTATCTGTGTGTATGTGTGTGTACTTTGTTTTGTTTTACTTATCCACCCCTGCATACTTATTTAAAACATTTTTTTAGGGGAAGAAAACTTTAAAAAATGCAAAATGCCCAAAGGTATGACACTCAATATGAAAGAAATAATTATTAACCAATTTAAACATTCACTTTCCAAGTTGCCTTATGACATTAGTTCACGTATAAAGAGAGACCTCTTCACATTAATGCAGACAAGACCATTTGGTGCCGTCTCCTTGGCCTCCACTCACATTATTCCTAGAATAATGATACAGGCATACTTTATTATGGATCTGAAACATGGTAGTAAATAAAACTGAACTCTCTATCAGGAAAATCCAAGATGAAGTGGAAATTTATTTCCTGGTAATGCTGGGTGTTTTCTGCTTACAAAGCAATGGCACTATATTGTGGACACTGTTTCTAATTAGCAAGCTTCTGAAATATGGTCTCTCATTGAGCAAAACAGTCATTCCATGCATAACTGCAGTTTCAGCAGTAACTTTTTGTTTCTGGTTATTAATTTGCATTTAAGATACGTCAAAGTCATTAATGTATTGAACCAACATGGAAAATATGGAGCAGTTAAGTTTATAAAAGACACCATCATGCCTCACTATATTTGTGCTTAATGACATTATATCACATGAAAGATCCTAATATCCTTGTACTTGATGTAACTGGTGACATTAGAATGGTAGGACTATGGTAGTATTGGTTTTATTTATTTATTTATTTATTTTTATCCTTTGTCCATTGATTAGTTTCAAATATTTTCTCCCATTCTGAGGGTTGTCTTTTTGTCTTTATAGTTTCCTTTGCTGTGCAAAACCTTTTAAGTTTCATTAGGTCCCATTTATTTATTTTTGTTTTTATTTCCATTACTCTAGGAGGTGGGTCAAAAAAGATCTTGCTGTCATTTATGTCAAGGAGTGTTCTTCCTATGTTTTCCTCTAAGACTTTTATAGTGTTCAGTCTTACATTTAGGTCTTTAATCCATTTTGAGTTTATTTTTGTGTATGGTGTTAGGGAGGGTTCTAAGTTCATTCTTTTACATGTAGCTGTCCAGTTTTCCCAGCACCACTTATTGAAGAGGCTGTCTTTTCTCCACTGTATATCTTTGCCTCCTTTGTCATAGATTAGTTGACCATAGGTGCGTGGGTTTATCTCTGGGCTTTCTATCCTGTTCCATTGATCTATATTTCTGTTTTTGTGCCAGTACCATACTCTCTTGATTACTGTAGCTTTGTAGTATAGTCTGAAGTCAGGGAGTCTGATTCCTCCACCTCCGTTTTTTTCCCTCAAGATTGCTTTGGCTATTTGGGGTCTTTTGTGTCTCCATACAAATTTTAAGATTGTTTTGTTCTAGTTCTTTAAAAAATGCCATTGGTAATTTGATAGGGATTGCATTGCATCTGTAGATTGCTTTGGGTAGTATAGTCATTTTCACAATATTGATTCTTCCAAAGAAGAACATGGTATACCTCTCCATTTGTTTGTGTCATTTTTTTTTTTTTTTTTTTTTTTTTTTTTTTTTTTTGCGGTATGCGGGCCTCTCACTGTTGTGGCCTCTCCCATTGCGGAGCACAGGCTCCGGATGCGCAGGCCCAGCGGCCATGGCTCACGGGCCCAGCCGCTCCGCGGCATATGGGATCCTCCCAGACCGGGGCACGAACCCGTATCCCCTGCATCGGCAGGCGGACTCTCAACCACTGCGCCACCAGGGAGGCCCTTGTGTCATTTTTGATTTCTTTCATCAGTGTCTTATACTTTTCTGAGTACAGGGCATTTACCTCCCTAGGTAGGTTTATTCCTGAGTATTTTATTCTTTTTGTTTCAGTGGTGAATGGGATTGTTTTCTTAATTTCTCTTTCTGATCTTTTGTTGTTAGTGTATAGGAATGCAAGAGATTTCTGTGCATTAATTTTGTATCCTGCAACTTTACCAAACTCATTGATTAGTTCTAGTAGTTTTCTGGTGACATCTTTAGGATTCTCTATATCTGCAACAGTGACAGTTTTACTTCTTCTTTTCCAATTTGGATTCCTTTTATTTCTTTTTCTTCTCTGATTGCTGTGGCTAGGACTTCCAAAACTACGTTGAATAATACTGGTGAGAGTGGACATCCTTGTCTTGTTCCTGATCTTAGAGGAAATGCTTTCAGTGTTTGACCATTGAGAATGATGTTTTCTGTGGGTTTGTCACATATAGGCTTTGTTACGTTGAGGTAGGTTCCCTCTATGCCCACTTTCTGGAGGGTTTTTATCATAGATGGATGTTGAATTTTGTCAAAAGCTTTTTCTGTATCTATTGAGATGATCATATGGTTATTATTCTTCAATTTGTTCATATGGTGTATCACCTTGATTGATTTGCATATACTGAAGATCCTTGCATCCCTGGGATAAATACCACTTGATCATGGTGTATGATCCTTTTAATGTGTTGTTGGATTCTGTTTGCTAGTATTTTGTTGAGGATTTTTGCATCTATATTCATCAGTGATATTGGCCTGTAATTTTCTTTTTTGTAGTATCTTTGTCTGGGTTTGGTATCATTGTGATGGTGGCCTCATAGAATGAGTTTAGGAGTGTTCCTTCCTCTGCAATTTTTGGGAAGAGTTTGAGAAGGATGGGTGGTAGGTCTTCGCTAAATGTTTGATAGAATTCACCTGTGAAGCCATCTGGTCCTGGACTTTTGTTTGTTGGAAGACTTTTAATCACACTTTCAATTTCATTACTTGTGATTGGTCTGTTCATATTTTCTATTTCTTCCTGATTTCTTTCAGTCTTGGAAGGTTATACCTTTCAAAGAATTTTGCTCAGTCTTGGAAGGTTATACCTTTCTAAGAATTTGTCCATTTCTTCCTGGTTGTCAATTTTATTGGCATAGAGTTGCTTGTAGTAGTCTCTTAGGGTGCTTTGTATTTCTGTGGTGTCCATTGTAACTTTTCCTTTTTCATTTCTAATTTTATTGATGAGTCCTCTCCCTCCTTTTCTTGATGAGTCTGGCTAAAGGTTTATCAATTTTGTTTCTCTCAAAGAACCAGCTTTTAGTTTTATTGATTTTTGGTATTGTTTTCTTTGTATCTATTTCATTTATTTCCACTCTGATCTTTATGATTTCTTTCCTTCTACTAATTTTGGGTTTTGTTTGTTCTTCTTTCTCTAGTTCCTTTAGGTGTAAGGTTAGATTGTGTATTTGAGATTTTTCTTGTTTATTTTTTTTTTATTTTTATTTTTTTTTTGCGGTACGCGGGCCTCTCACTGTTGTGGCCTCTCCCGTTGTGGAGCACAGGCTCCGGACACGCAGGCCCAGCGGCCATGGCTCACGGGCCCAGCCGCTCCGCGGCATATGGGATCCTCCCAGACCGGGGCACGAACCCGTATCCCCTGCATCAGCAGGCAGACTCTCAACCACTGCGCCACCAGGGAGGCCCTCTTGTTTCTTGAGATAGGATTGTATTGTTATAAACTTCCCTCTTAGACTGCTTTTGCTGCATCCCATAAGTTTTGGATTGTTGTGTTTTCATTGTCATTTGTCTCTAGGTATTTTTTGATTACCTCTGATTTCTTCAGTGATTTCTTGGTTATTTAGTAACATTGTTTAGCCTCCATGTGTTTGTGTTTTTTACATTTTTTCCCTGTTATTGATTTGTAATCTCATAACGTTGTGGTTGGAAAAGATGCCTGATATGATTTCAGTTTTCTTAAATTTACTGAGGCTTGATTTGTGACTCAGGATGTGATCTATCCTGGAGAATATTCTGTGTGTACTTGAGACGAAAGTGTAATCTGCTGTTTTCAGATGGAATGTCCTGTAAATATTAATTAAATCTATCTGGTCTATTGTGTCATTTAAAGCTTGTGTTTCCTTATTAATTTTCTGTCTGGATGATCTGTCCATTGATGTAAGTGAGGTGTTAAAGTCCCCCACTATTATTGTGTTATTGTCGATTTCCTCTTACAGCTCTTACCAGTTGCCTTATGTATTGAAGTGCTCCTATGTTGGGTACATATATATTTATAATTGTTATATCTTCTTCTTGGATTGAGCCCTTGATCATTATGTAGTGTCCTTCCTTGTCTCTTGTAACATTCTTTATTTTAAAGTCTATTTTATCTGACATGAGTATTGGTACTCCAGCTTTCTTTTGATTTCCATTTGCAGGGAATATCTTTTTCTATCCCCTCACTTTCAGTCTGTGTGTGTCCCTAGGTCTGAAGTGAGTCTCTTGTAGACAGCATATATATGGCTCTTGTTTTTGTATCCATTCAGCAAGCCTGTGTCTCTTAGATGGAGCATTTAATCCATTCACGTTTAAGGTAATTATTGATATGTATCTTCCTATGACCATTTTCTTATTGTTCTGGGTTTGTTTTTGTAGGTCCTTTTCTTCTCTTGTGTTTCCCACTTAGAGAGGTTCCTTTAGCATTTGTTGTAGAGCTGGTTTGGTGGTGCTGAATTCTCTTAGCTTTTGCTTGTCTGTAAAGCTTTTGATTTCCTCGTTGAATTTGAATGAGATACATGCCAGGTAGAGTAATCTTGGTTGTATGTTCTTCTTTTTCATCACTTTAAATATATCAGGCCACTCACTTCTTGCTTGTAGAGTTTCTGCTGAGAAATCAGCTGTTAACCTTATGGGAGTTCCCTTGTATGTTATTTTTTGTTTTTCACTTGTTGCTTCTAATAATTTGTCTTTGTCTTATTTTTTGTCAATTTGATTCCTTTCTGTCTCGGCATGTTTCTCCTTGGGTTATGCTGCTTATGCTGCCTGGGACTCTCTGTGCTTCCTGGACTTGGGTGGCTATTTCCTTTCCCATCTTAGGGAAGTTTTCAACTATAATCTCTTCAAATATTTTCTCGGGTCCTTTCTCTCTCACTTCTCCTTCTGGGAGCTCTATAATGCGAATGTTGGTGCACTTAATGTTGTCCCAGAGGTCTCTTAGGCTGTCTTTATTTCTTTTCATTCTTTTTTCTTTATTCTGTTCTGTGGCAGTTAATTCCACCATTCTGTTTTCAGGTTACTTATCTGTTCTTCTGCCTCAGTTATTCTGCTATTGATTCCTTCTAGTGTAGTTTTCATTCCAGTTATTGTATTGTTCATCTCTGTTTGTTTGTTTTTTAATTATTCTAGGTCTTTGTTAAACATTTCTTGCATCTTCTCGATCTTTGCCTCCCTTCTTTTTCCGAGGTCCTGGATCATCTTCACTATCATTATTCTGAATTCTTTTTCTGCAAGGTTGCCTATCTCCACTTCATTTTGTTGTTTTTCTGGGCTTTTATCTTTTTCCTTCATCTGGTGCATAGTCCTCTGCCTTTTCATTTTGTCTATCTTTCTGTGAATGTGGTTTTCATTCCACAGGCTGCAGGATTGTACTTCTTGCTTCTGCTGTCTGCCCTCTGGTGGATGAGGCTATCTAAGAGGCTTGTACAAGCTTCCTGTAGGGAGGGACTGGTGGTGCATAGAACTGGGTGTTGCTTTGGTTGGCAGAACTCAGTAAAACTTTAATCCGAGTGTCTGCGATGGGTGTGGCTGAGTTCCCTCCCTGTTGGTTGTTTGGCCTGAGGCAATCCAGCACTGGAGGCTACAGGCTCTTTGGTGGGGCAAGTGGCAGACTCCAGGAGAGCTCATGCCAAGGAGTACTTTCCAGAACTTCTGTTGCCTGTGTCCTTGTCCCTGTGGTGAACCACAGCCACCCCCCACCTCTGCAAGAGACCCTCCAACACTAGCAAGTAGGTCTGGTTCAGTCTCCTGTGGGGTCACTGCCCCTTCCCCCTTGGTCCTGATGTGCACACTACTTTGTGTGTGCCCTACAAGAGTGGAGTCTCTGTTTCCCTCAGTCCTGTCGAAGTCCTGCCATCAAATCCCGCTAGCCTTCAAAGTCTGATTCTCTGGGAATTCCTCCTCCCATTGCAGGACCCCCAGGTTGGGAAGCCTGACATGGGACTCAGTACCTTCACTCCAGTGGGTGGACTTCTGTGGTATAATTGTTCTGCAGTTTGTGAGTCACCCACCCAGTGGTTATGGGATTTGATTTTATTGTGATTGCACCCCTCCTACTGTCCCATTGCAGCTTCTCCTTTGTCTTTGGATGGGGGGTATCTTTTTTGGTGAGTCCAGTGTCTTCCTGTTGATGACTGTTCAGCATTTAGTTGTGTTTCTGGTGCTTTTGCAAGAGGGAGTGAGCGCATTATTCCACTGTCTTGAGCCAATCCCTGCTCATTTTCCCTTGTCACATAGTTTTGTTGTAGTATTTGTTACTTTAATTATAGTGAACTAACTAGATACAATTAGACTGTTAATAAAGCTTACAGTTGCATTTTCATTGTCCTGGCTGTAAACTATATTACCATTGTTTTTGTTTTTCTTTCGGAGGCATCAAGCTTTCTCAATATTATGACAGTTACACTGTTGTTGAAGTCTTTAAGGAGAGAATAAATATGCTAATAACATTCTGAAATAACATTCTGGAATGGACTAAGTCTAAGCCAAAGTGAGTAGTGCAGCACACACACACAAAAATATATATATAATTTTTCCTTTGAAGATTCCATTTATTAGAAGCTAGGGAAAGCGCTGTACTCAAAAATATCCCGTCCAAAATTCACAACTTGTTTCATCCTTACTTTAAAATCCTTTATATTGGAAGGTTAGGCAAACATTAAGGCAGTATGCAACTACCAGAAAATTATTTTAAATATTTATGTTTCGGTGGATCACCAGATTTATGAGTTAATCTCTGAATATTTTTTTATATACAACAGGATTTCAAGTTTTATTTCTGTTTTAATAAGATTTTAAGTTCTTGTTCAAATACGACCTAGCACCTGAATCAAAAACTGCATTTGCTATTTTTCTGTCAGGGTAACAGATCAACAGTGTTTTTGGTGGAATTGATAAAAATATTTCAAATATATGTTTTAATTTTTCATAATAAACTTTCCTATTATTTCTGTTAAGATTCGAACTCCCTAGCTAACTATCTACACACCTCCCTTTACTCATTATTTTATTGATTTGCCACTCATTTCAGATCTATAGAAACTCTCTTTATCTGGTTTTAAACATTTTTATATTTTTCTTAGCTACTAGAGAACCCTCTAAGAATTTTCAAGGCAGAGGTCCCATTTCACAATGGCTTCCTAATCAATAATTATATGTACGAAGCAAAGCACAGTAAAGAGTTCACTCTTTAAATTGTCAATTTGTTGAAACTTGGACAAATTGTCTTTAAGTTGGCTGATGCAATTTTGTTTGATAGTGGCATTTTATTTATTAATTCATTTTATTAAGCTGCTTTCCAAAAATTAAGACACAAGAATAATTTATGACTTCTGGTCTCAGCAGAATTATGTCAGTCTGTTTCTTGGCACCAGACTTCACACTTCCATCAAATGGATACCATTTTATACTGATAATATCACTATCGGAGTAGTTTTAAAAAGACCTTAAAATGAGAACACTGGATATATTAGCCTTGTGTAGGTTTATTTTCATTGTGTATAAATGGATACAGGTCAATTCTATAATTTCTTTGACTCACCAGTATTCATTATCTTGAAATTTCTGTACCCAAGTGTATGTATACACACATACATATGTATATATGTGTGTGTGTGAATTTTTTTTATATAAGGAAGTATGGTAGGTTTCAGGAACCGGCTGAAGGACTTTTCTGTCTTTCCAAAAAGAGAGAGAAAATAATTTTCCTGAAAAGTGATATTTACTAGAGTGAAGGATGGAGAATAAAAAAGGATTAAGCTTCAAACAGGTACACATTAACTCTATTACTACCATAGGGGTATGTGGGTGCATAATCCAGTTTGTGTTTATAATTCATATACTTACTCTCTGTTCTTTTAATGATTCAAGGAATGAAATTCTACAGATTTTTCCTGATTTCTTCCATTGTGAATGTGCTTTTAGGTGATTCGTTGGAGCTAAACACGTGCCAGGCATTTGGGCCATCATTTTATGCTGAGTTGAAGGAGCTGTTTCGTTTCTGCGACCTGCAGACTGAACGCAGTAGGGATGCTCTCAGGGTCTCCTGCCACATGGGGCCCGTTTACCTCACCCTTTTGTACTGCATACTGTAGAGTTGGGTTTTCCAGAAAGAAGGCTGGAGGAAATCATCACTTAACAAATACTCTGCTGATCACATCTTTTCCCTTGAAACCCCATAGCACAGGCCTTATTTTGTGACTCAGTGGTGAAACAACTTGTCTATTTAGTATAAAACTGTTGAGTCCTGGGCAGTAGTTTTACAGTAATGACCCCCACAAACCTATATTTCACACACACACACACACATACACACATGCACACACACACATTCTATGTTTTTATAAGTTGCATAATTCTGCCAAATCATCCTGGATGGTAGAATTCCTTCTCATCACTTTATTGTAAATAACAACTGAAATAAAAAAGCAGATTAGGTAACTAATTTTTTTTCCCCAAAAACATTTACCTCCTTAAACTATGCCACTAACCAGACACATGAACACCCTAAGTTGGCAGCATTGCAGGAGCTACACTGATGCACTTCATCTGTTCTTTTCCCCCTCTTCCAAAGATGCATGCCTTTCTCTGGGAGATTTTCCAGCTGCTAGTGGTTTGTTATTTACCTAACCAGAGGTTCTCACACTTTATGCTGCTTAAAAAGAAAAACAAAGCATATTTAGAAAGCTTGCTGTCAAACCCTACCAAGATGAACTCTGAATTGGTTATTACAGGGTGAGGCCAAGAATCTGCATTTTATCAAGCTTTACTGGTAGTTCTTACCTAATTCATCTAAGAATATCCTATTACAGAGCACTGAAAAAAAATGTTGCTTCAGGATTGATTATCCCAAAGCCTTGTATTCCAGGAATGAAGCAGTTGTGAATGCTGATGATTATTGCATTAGCTGATCCTTTCAGATGTTGCAGTACTCAGTCTGCTGTCTAATGTCTGACCCTCCTGGGGGAAATAAGCAAACAAACAAACAAATGCATACACAGGGAGGAGAATTGGTTGAAATAATAGGTAGTCAGATGGGACAGTGCCAGGCACCTGCAAGGCAGGCAGAAGTGGTCCTGAGAATTTGGGGGCTCAGAATGTGGTCCTGGGCCTAGAGAGAGGGTGAGCATAGGTGTACATTGGGAACAGTGGGAACATATGCTTCCGGTTGCTGCCTCTCCTTTGCATGTGAATTTCTATGTTTATACTGGGCTCAGGGTGTATAGAAGTAGGGTCCCCTTGGGCATCTATTTTTCTGTGTTCAGCTAAGTTCAGGGAAGGATCAGTAAACATGGCAAGGCATTATGGACAGCAAAGAAGAAGACATTTACAATAGAAAATTCTATGACAAAAATATTGTCTTTCTCTTGGAGGTGCTGGGGGCTGTCCTACTGAGAGAGGTTCCAGAGTCAGGAGTAAGGTGTGTGCTTCCTCTTAAGACCACGAAGGCCAAAAGGCTCCAAAAGCAGAAGAGTAATGAATGAAATAAACTTAGATCAGGCCATAGTTGAAGGTGCAGACTGATATCCAAATGTTACAAAGACCAAAAGGCCAAAGGTAGGTTCTGGAGTCAAGGCATAGAGCAAGGAATCCAGAAAGCAGGGAGAAGAGACCAAATACCCATGAAGTGAAGACAGTAAGGCTGAGCCAGGGATATTACTGAGAATTTGAAATGTCCCTTACTAATGTGTAGGGTTTGAAATAGAATGTATGGGTAGGTTTAAATGCCTCAAGCTGAACCAAAACTATTAGCCTTTTTGAGCACGATTAAGGGTGCTACTTTTCAGTGGGTTACTGTGATTACATAATGTGCAATTCAATTCAATGGTTGGTGTAGTAAGCACAGCGGTGCCTGTATTGAAAGTTTCTGGTCTAGGTTCTGCCCATATTCTTCTTTAAAAGTTGCCTCTTGTGTCGTATTTGTTCTAAGCAGGTGAATCAATTTGTATCAGTAGTTGGTCATCTGTTTGTGCATCGGAGTCATTATGATTTAGTGGAAAGACATGGAATCTGGAGCCAGGTAGTCCTGGGGCCTTCATTTACTGCCACTTAGTCCATTGTCTGTATAAATGAGATAATTATATATATCTCGTAGGGTTAAATGAAAGGGCAGATGTACCAGACTTAGAAATACTCTAGGTATTGAGAAAATATTAATTGCTTTCTCCTTTTATACTCTAATATTCTCTGCCTTCATGAAATTTGACCCTTATGATTTCTTCTGTGCTCTTATTCACTTGGGACTTTTGTTTAATTACCTTGTCAACGACCATGTGGTTGATTTAAGGTATGTAAAACAAACATTCATCTATTCCACACTGTGTTTCTACCCTGGCTACATCTATCTTCTATTAAGTGATCTTTGAAGCATCTCTAATGGGAATTAGTCCCTTGGGTCAGGGAAGCACCTGCTTCAGAGGTCTCCTGTGCTCACGTGTCCCAGGATTTGTGACCTGTGTATTGAAATGGGCAACAACACCCAGGACACATGGCCAACCTCCCCCTAGGTAAGAAATGGCCTCACTTATATTTGTGACAATTAGCAACTATTCTGGTATAATCTTCAGTTAAAGGAGAGTAGTCTTACAGGGTAATTAATAAAAAGAAGGAATGTAATAAAATTCCAGAGAAACAAATCAGCTCCATATCAGTCATTCTGAGAAAAGTAAATCTAGTAGAGCAATGCTCAGCCCCTCCCCCATGGACACACATCATTTTTTGAAAAGGAAGTAGAAAAGTAGAAAAAACTTTGTCTCTGGATTCAGATAGTCTGTGTGACTCTTGCTTCTGCCACTGAAGATCTGTGTGACATTTGTGGCATAGCAGATCAGTTACTTCTGATCTTTTGTTTCCTCATGGATGGAGAGAGGATATAAAATGCTTCTAACTGGTTTCTTGGAAGGGCTGAATTGGATAGTAATTGTAATGCACCCAAGACAGAGCTGACATACAATAAGTGCTAGTCCCGTTCTCTTTCCTATTCCCTTTGAGAATTGAGTTCGTTCTTCTATGGAAGTAATGTTTCCATCTTTCTTATCCCACTCTTTTTTTAAAACTACTGCTGTACATATGGGACAGCAACCCAGTAGCTTGTGAAGGGATATGGCTTCAAAAGGGAGGCAGTGGTGTGCATTGTTTTGCATTGCCCTGACACTGCTGGACGCTAGTGTTGCAATCAGTTGCTGAAGTGAAGCCATTCTCCTTGGTGTGGCTGGCTCCATGTGTATGCTAGAGCTGAGTATGGTGTGTTTGCCCAGACCTCAGGCCACAAGGAATTGGTAAGGTGAAATACCATCTTTGCTAGCTCTGAATGGAAAACCGTGCTTACTTTTGTAAGTGAAAGGAACTACCAAATATTTGCCTAGTTTCTGATTGGTCCCAAACTGGTAAATATCAACAAGAAATACACTTCAGCATACATATATAGTATATTTGACCTTCTTCTTTAAGCCTGAGGATCTTCAGAGTACTCAGCTGTAAACTGGAAATGTCAAAGCTCATGTGTTCTCCCAAGATTTTTGTAAGAAGCAAAAGGATAATATACATGAGAAGGAGCCATAGGTGCTTGTATGATGGCTTCAGCATCAACTTAAAACACCAGTGGTTTTATTATTGGTATTATTAATTTTGTATCACATAGGAATTTTTTTCTTTGATGTCCACTTTACATTAAAAATATTTATTTATTTATGGCTGCATTGGGTCTTCGTTGCTACATGTGGGCTTTCTCTAGTTGTGGCAAGGGGGGCTACTCTTTGTTGTGGTGCGCGGGCTTCTCATTGCGATGGCTTCTCTTGTTGCAGAACACGGGCTCTAGGTGTGCGGGCTTTAGAAGTTGCGGCACGTGGGCTCACTTGTTGTGGTGCATGGGCTTAGTTGATCCACAGCACGTGGGATCTTCCCGGACCAGGGATCGAACCCATGTCCCTTGCCTTGGCAGGCGGATTCCCAACAACTGCGCCACCAGGGAAGTCCCAATGTCCATTTTACATTTATCTTGAAAAGCTCTATGATTAGTTTGATGTGTGCTGTGAGCTAATCACTTCATTAATACTGCTCTGGTACTATAGCCAACTCCAGCTGAAATAATTTGGCACATGCAGTTCTGTTCAGCTAGTATAGTAAGTCTTTCAGGGATAAAATGGAAATGTCTAGAGCAAACTTGGAAGAATCCCAGAACATGGCTCTTCTGAATACACATCAAGTGGTATCTTGTTCGTATCCTTTAGTGGGCATCCCTCTCCACAGGGAACAATGGTAAAGAGTTAGATAACCTTGAAAGCCAATTAACCATACAAAACTCAAACATGACTAGCCAACGCCTTGTCACCGAGGTGGACAGCGTGTTAAAATTATATTTGCTTAGAGTGGCCACCAGGAATTATGTTATAACTGAGTTAAACTCCTCAAATCTTGACAAAAGACATGTATCAAACTATTTTTGATAGCTCCCTGTTTAGGAAAATACTTTTTTCAATATTAACCATCAATGCAAATATTTAAAGTCTAGTTCTGTTTCTACCAAAGAGAATGCAGAGACAAAGACCATAAAACACAGTTATAGGACCTGCCTATTTCCAGATCCTACTAAAATTCTAACTACAAGGCTGGAATTGTTTATAAAGAACTGAATATTTCAGTATTTTAGTATATATCCTACTTCAGATATCATTCAATGTGTCTGGAATTTTATCCCGGAAATACATTGCAAGTGATCTCTGTGTTATTCATCTCGGCTCCTGAATTCTGATTTATAATCTCTAGTAAGTGAGCTGGTGAGCATCATGCAGGAGATTCACAAGGCTTAGCCATTCAAGAAGTATGGACTGTTGAAATTCAGACTTCATGTACCATTTGGGTGACAAACTGTAAAGGCTTGTTTCCTGCCTAAAACAATCATTTGCCGTAAGACTCTCCACAGTAGCTTGTGCCCTTATGCTTTATGGGGAGATGCTGGGTATATACTCTATTTGTCTCAGTTCTTAAAATTCCTCAGTGGATAAAAGGTAAGTCCAATAATAATATTGACCATAATATGCCTTGCTAATGCACACAAGCACACAGCAATACTTTCTTTACCTTTGGTACTTGGGATATAGGAGGAGGTGGGAGATAGGGAAAGGGGAGAGAGTAACTCATAACCTGCCTGGGCTAAGCTGGTTATGACCTCACTGATGGATAACCCCAGGCTGCTTGCAAAGATAATTATTTTTGGTGTTCATCACAGGGCCTGGGATGTGATGTACACAGTTGACCAAGAGAGTGGAGGCTTCTGTGATAGAGAGTGAAGCCTGGTGACAGAAGCTGACAAAAGTGAAGAGACTCTCTGGGCCCCAGTCTGCTATAGAAGAAAAGAACAGAACAACAGTTACTGCTTAGGGGGAGTTGTAGTACTCGGACTTTCACCCACATGGGTGCCAGACCACTGTCCTAAGCTCCTGATGTATTTCCAGGCTTTCTCAGAATTCTTTAGGAACTGGGCAGGTCCAGTTTGCAGATTGAGGGTCATCAGTGTTTGTATCAGATCAGATTGGAGTAAGCAGACCCCAATAACCACTTACAAATAACTAACATATACTGAATGCTGACCATTCTCTCCCAACAATCATATGGAATAGGTATTACTATTATCCTTATTTTATAGATGGAAGATCTGTGATTTGTCTGAGTAGCTGTAAGTGGTGCAGCTTGCGTTTGATCTCACATTTGATTCCCTCTGGGATCCTTAAACACCCGATTCAGGCTTGACCTGCCTGCCTCTGTAACGTGGTAAGTAGGGCACCTGAAAGTCCATAAGGTGGCTACTTACCTAGTTGCTTTAGCTTACATTGACCTCTGGACACTAGAATCGTGACTCTAAGAGGCAAATCAGAGAAGCATGGCCAACCTGTAAAGTTATCTGTGGAATTCTCTGGTTCAGCTTCTTAAAGAGAAAAATACAGATCAATTGGGAATACTCAATTCCATCCTTTTAATAAGGATAATAGTTTACTACCCTGCTAACTTTAACGTGAATATATACTGCATCCAAAAATATTATACGAATGGCAATCGTTAGGTCCTTCTGATTAAAACTAATGAACGGAGGAGGTGTTGCCCCAGCCTGGGATAGGCAGTCGTGCCTGTACCAGATAGCCTCAGTGGGGCCCTCTGTAGAGCACCCCAGATTTTTGTGTAGGGGTGCCCACTTCTGAATTGACAGTATTCACCAGTCATCACGCATATACAAACATTTCAACCTCTGTTTAAGGACTTCACTGATTTATTTCTGTGAATGCTCTGCTTTCCTCCAAACGCTTCTGTGAGGTGGTGGCTGCAGACTGCATCAGCTCAACCTCCAGAATTGCTCCTTGTACTTACGTTCTCCATTTCTTCTCTCTTTTAAGCAAACAGGTTTTGCCTATACTTGTGTTTTTTTTGTTTGTTTTTTTTGTTTTTTTTTGCAGTACGCAGGCCTCTCACTGTTGTGGCCTCTCCCATTGCAGAGCACAGGCTCCGGACGCGCAGGCTCAGCGGCCATGGCTCACGGGCCCAGCCGCTCTGCAGCATGTGGGATCTTCCCGGACCGGGGCATGAATCCGCATCGCCTGCATCTGCAGGCGGACTCTCAACCACTGCGCCACCAGGGAAGCCCTATACTTGTGTTTTTTAATGGGCCCTCTGACAGTATATTCTACACAAAAGAAGATAATTTTAAAAGAAGTTTCATGAGGCTCTGAAATTAACGAGTTGTTAGCCTCACTTGCAGGTATTCTTACAGTGTATTCATTTTTGTTGTGCTTCTCATCTGCTTTTATGGTTAACAGTGCTTCTTCTCCCGTGCTGGGAGTCAGAGCTGTGAGAACTTAAGATCCTGGAATTGTTGACTAATTCTGATTAGAAAGTTCCTTTGAATTCATCCAAGTCAAAATAGCACTGGTATTTGAATCTTTTCTGGCTCTGGTTGACACTTTCAGTGTCGGGGAATTTATTCCCAATTCTTCCATCTGCCATATTTAATCTGGGTCATTTAAAAGGTTTTGACTGAAAGTTCTTTACCATAAACTGAAATATCTTGTCTTGTGATTTCTACCTATTTTTTCCTGGTTGTTCTTTTTGCATCTAGGAAAGTGGTTCTCAAACATTTATGTGCATCAGAATCACCTGGAGGGTAAGACAAGTTACTGTCCCCACCCTATAATTTCTGATTTTCTGTAAATCTGAGGATAGGCCTGAAACTTTGCATTTCTAACACATTTCTGGTTTATCTTGATGATGCTGATTCTCATTTTGAGAATCTCGTATCTGAATATGTCTTCTCTTCATCTTCTAAAACCTTTGAAATCCCAATATGCCTTTTTGTCTCCTGGCTGAATAACCCAATTCCTTCTTTTGAATCTATGGCTTGTCAGCCATGTCACCATGCACTTGTCTTCCTTTGCCTGTCAGTCATTGGACTTAAGGGGGCCAAACAGACAACACCAATGAGTGAAACCATCAAAGGTAGCTGTGGGATGGGTTAAGTAGGTAAGAACTGCTGACTTTTACACAACTGAGCAGGCCCTACCTAAAGCATTCTCATGTCTTTTTTTTTTTTTTTGCGGTACGCAGGCCTCTCACTGCTGTGGCCTCTCCCGCCGCGGAGCACAGGCTCCAGACACGCAGGCCCAGCGGCCACGGCCCACGGGCCCAGCCGCCCCGCGGCATGTGGGATCCTCCCGGACCAGGGCACAAACCCGCGCCCCCCACATCAGCAGGCAGACTCCCAACCACTGCGCCACCAGGGAAGCCCCTCATGTCGTTTTTTTTCAAGCACCAAACCTGCTTAATAAAATTTGCTTCCCAGCTAAATTTGACCCAGCGGATAATAGTTTGGGGCCTGAGGGCACAGTGATTAAAATGGAGCTTGAGACCAGAATGCGGTGAGTATCAAATTACTGTCCACAGCTGTCTGATATTTTTCTTACATGAAACCAATTCTAAAAATAACTTTTAATACATTAGAAATAATTTTCTAATTAAGGAGCTACCTAGCTTCTTTTTTAAAAAATTAATTAATTAATTAATTAATTTTTGTCTGCGTTGGGTCTTTGTTGCTGTGTGCTGGCTTTTTCTAGTTGCGGCCAGCTGGGGCTACTCTTGGTTGTGCTTCTCATTGCCGTGGCTTCTCTTGTTGCAGAGTACGGGCTCTAGGTGCACAGGCTTCAGTAGTTGTGGCACACGGGCTCAGTAGTTGTGGCTTGTGGGCTCTAGGGAACAGGCTCAGTAGTTGAGGTGCACGGGCTTAGTTGCTCCGTGGCATGTGGGATCTTCCCGGACCAGGGCTCAAACCTGTGTCCCCTGCACTGGCAGGTGGATTCTTAACCACTGTGCCACCAGGGAAGTCCAGGAGCTACCTAGCTTCTTAATTATGAGATCAATATGTATCTCATATTGATACCATCATGAGATAAATAAGCGAGTTAAAAGCAAATATAATTGATTAGCTGGGCCACCCTAAATTTGTTTTTTGCCATTATTTAAAATTTAATTGCTCTATTATGCTCCCAGATGTTGATTTTAGCCATTTTATCATATACTTTATTGCCTGAAAGCAGTTTCTATGTATTTATAATATGAGCTTTTTCTGTTTCTTGGATGTAGAAAAATCAATTAAAATGAAGCAAATATTTTTGAAACCTAACCAGAAAGTTCCTCCATAGAAATGTGTGTCCTGGGAGTTGAGCCTAATGCTTTCTGAATAAGATATTAACAGTCTTGTAGTGTATGCTAGGAATTTAGAAAACTGATTTTTTTCCTATAGCTTCTTAGGGGAATGTCAGCTTAATAAGTGGGCTACATTCTTCTGCAGGGTTTTTATGGCTTGTCATACACACCGTTTCTGTCCAGATATAGAAAATTCCTTGTCTACAGTCCAGTTCTGGCCCTCCCCTTAGTTTTACCTGTCTCTAGCTTGATTTCCATTGTCCTAGGGTGGGTGTAGAATGGAAGAGAATTAGCAGATCTTTAACTACACTTCTTAAGTGAGGTGAAATTCACTCTGGATCAGCTTTGCCAGGAGTTCTGGCAAGATGCGACTCTGCTGCAGCATAGGTAGGGCTGAACTTCAGCTCAAGAGCACCTGTCCTTCTGTACTCCCTGCTGTTCCCACCAATTTAACCCCTCCTTTGGGGACCCTTGCACTGCCATATGTCCAGCAACTAAAGGGTTAATATGCACCACAGTTACAAGCATCCAGGACCGTTTTCCAGTAGGTGTCTGTTCAGATGGGGCAGTGGCTGGGCCACTGTATACTGATAAATATTTTAGATATCATCCCTTGGCAGGAAATGAAGACTTGGAAGTACCCAGGAGCCAGCAGGTGATACAAATGTGTGTGTGTCGCTGATGGGGTACTCCTGACCTGCTGAGAGGAGGCAGCTAGGCCCAGCCCCACTCCTTTTGTGGCTACACTGGGGCGGTCCATTCTCTGATCTTTGAAGAGGCTCTCAGAATGTAGACTGTTTTTTGTTTGCTCTTTAAGTTGACATCTCCTGATTTTCAAAAACTTGCTTATTAAAAACAAGAACCAGATCCTGTAGCCTAAAACACAAACCAACCAACAAAGCACATGAGTTCATAAGGATGGACATCACACACTCCAGAACAGAGGGCACCTGCACACTCAGATCACTTTACGAAACAGTAAAATGCCTGTCTTTCATCTGTTTCTAATGCTAACCAAGGCTATCTATGCCCAAGTTTTAAGTCTTCAAGAGATACATGCCAAATTTCAGAAAATACTTCTTCTAAGCCCAGAACCTTTTCTGTGTTTTTTTTATCATTGTGTATATCAAAATAATGATACATAAAGAAAAAGATTTTAAAAAACTACTTATGTTTTGAAGTAGTTCTATTTTAGAAAAGAGAATCTTGACAAAACCTGAGCCTTATTAGAAAAAAAAGAAAAATGACAAAGCAATAACTTACAGAAAGCCTAGATGGGAATTTCGACCACCTTGTGCAAAACACAGCAAAAATATATGCTAAGGATCAGAAGTATGTGGTGCTCAAAAAACCAAACAAATAAACCCACGCACATATGGTCACCTTATCTTTGATAAAGGAGGCAAGAATATACAATGGAGAAAAGACAGCCTCTTCAATAAGTGGTGCTGGGAAAACTGGACAGCTTCATGTAAAAGAATGAAATTAGAACACTCCCTAACACCATGCACAAAAATAAACTCAAAATATATTAAAGACCTAAACGTAAGGCCAGACACTATAAAACTCTTAGAGGAAAACATAGGCAGAACATTCTATGACATAAATTACAGCAAATTTGACCCACCTCCTAGAGAAATGGAAATAAAAAGAAAAATAAACAAATGGGACCTAATGAAACTTAAAAGCTTTTGCACAGCAAAGGAAACCATAAACAAGACGAAAAGACAACCCTCAGAATGGGAGAGAATATTTGCAAATGAAGCAACTGACAAAGGATTAATCTCCAAAATATATAAGCAGCTTACACAGCTCAATATCAAAAAAACAAACAACCCAATCCAAAAACAGGCAGAAGACCTAAATAGACATTTCTCCAAAGAAGGTATACAGATTGCCAACAAACACATGAAAGGATGCTCAACATCACTATCATTGGAGAAATGCAAATCAAAGCTACGAGGTATCACCTGACACTGGTCAGAATGGCCATCATCAAAAAATCTACAAACAATGAATGCTGGAAAAGCTGTGGAGAAAAGGGAACCCTCTTGCACTGTTGGTGGGAATGTAAATTGATACAGACACTATGGAGAACAGTATGGAGGTTCCTTAAAAAACTAAAAATAGAACTACCATATGACTCAGCAATCCCACTACTGGGCATATACCCTGAGAAAACCATAATTCTACAAGAGTCTTGTACCACAGTGTTCATTGCAGCTCTATTTACAAGAGCCAGGACATGGAAGCAACCTAAGTGTCCATCAACAGATGAATGGATAAAGAAGATGTGGTACATATATACAATAGAATATTACTCAGCCATTAAAAAGAAACAAAATTGAGTTATTTGTAGTGAGGGGGATGGATCTAGAGACTGTCATACAGAGTGAAGTAAGTCAGAAAGAGAAAAACAAATACCGTATGCTAACACATAGATATGGAATCTAAAAACAAACAAACAAACAAACAAACGTGGTTCTGACGAACCTAGGGGTAGGACAGGAATAAAGATGCCGACATAGAGAATGGACTTGAGGACATGGGGTAGGGGGGAAGGTAAGCTGGGACAAAGTGAGAGAGTGGCATGGACATATATATACTACCAAATATAAAATGGATAGCTAGTGGGAAACAGCCACATAGCACAGGGAGATCAGCTCAGTGCTTTGTGTCCACCTAGAGGGGTGGGATAGGGAGGGTGGGAGGGATACGCAATAGGGAGGTGATATGGGGATATATGTATATGTATAGCTGATTAACTTTGTTATACAGCAGAAATTAACACACCATTGTGAAGCAATTATACTCCAATAAAGATGTTAAAATACAAAACAAAATGAAACAAAAACAAAAAACAAATGCCCAAACCCAGCTCAGCAAAGGGGCCAAGCATAGAGACATGTAAAAGAGAAATGGCTAAGGAAAGAGGTCAGGAAGCTGGAATCTTGCACAGGCTGGTTCTTGCTCAGCCTTGTGAGGGATTCTGCAGTACCAGTCACAGCACCTGACACATGGAAGTCATTGTGTACTGGAATTGAAATAACACATGACCAAGGATCAATTAGAAAAAGCCTCCAGGTGTGATGCTCTGACTAGGACTTCCAATACTATGTTGGATAGGCGTGGTGTGACTGGACACCTTGTCTTATTCCTGACTTTAGAAGAAAAGCTTTCAGTTTTTCAGAGTGTGTTTTAGCTGTGGGCTTGTCATATATGGCCTTTAGTATATCCACTATGTTGAAAGTTTTTGTCATGACAGAATATTGTATTTTTTGAAATTATTTTTCTGCATCTATTGAGATAATCATAGAGTTTTAATCTTTTATTCTGTTAATGTGGTGTATCACATTAGTTGATTTGTGTAGGTTGCACCAACTTCGCATCCCAGGGATAAATCCTACTTTTAATGTGTTGTTGAACTTTGTTTTCTAATGTTTTGTTGATAATTTTTGCATCTATATTCATCAGGTATATTTGTGTGTAGTTTTTCTTGTGTCTTTACCTGGCTTTGGTATCACGGTAATGCTGACCTCGTAAAATGAGTTTGGGAGTGTTTTACTCTTCTTCACTTTTTTGAGAGTTTGAGAATGATAGGCGTTAATTATTTTTTAAATGTTTGGTAGAATTCACCTGTGAAACCTTCTGATTCTAGGCTTTCCTCTGTTGGAAGGTTTTTGATTACTGATTCAGTCTCCTTATTTGTTATGGTTCTATTCTTTGTTTATTTTTTCTGTTGTTCTTCTGTTGTCTAATTCATTTATGCACTGATCTTTGTTATTTCCTTCTTTCTGCTATCTTTGGGCTTAGATTGTTCTTCTTTTCCTAGTTCTTTGAGGTGTAAAGCTAGGTTGTTTATTTGTCATCTTTCTTGTTTCTTAATATTTGTATTTATTGCTGTAAACTTCCCCTACAAACTGCTTTCACTGCATTCCACAGGCTTTAGTATGTTGTGCTTCCATTTTTATTTGCTTCAAGATATTTTTATTTTCCTTTTGATTTCTTCTTTGAACTATTGGTTATTCAGGATTGTGTTGTATCTTTTTACCATATTTGTGAATTTTCTAGCTTTCCTCCTGTTGATTTTTAGTTTTATATCATTGGTTAAAGAATATACTTGGTATAATTTCAATCTTCTTAAACTTTTAAGACTTTTTGTGACATATAATATGATCTATGTGGAAAATGCTCCATATGCACTTGAGGAAAATGTGTATTCTACTGCTTTGGATGGAATGTTTAGTATATATCTGTTAGATCTATTGGTCTGAAGCATAGTTCAAGTGCAGGGTTTTCTGATAGATTTTCTGTCCAGATGATCTATCCATTGTTGAAAGAGGGGTCTAGACGTCCTCTACTGTTATTGTATTGGCTATTTCTCCTTTCAGATCTGTCAGTATTTGCTTAATATATTTATGTGCTCCAATGTTGGGTGCATACATATTTATGATTGTTATATCTTCCTGATGAATTTACCCTGTTGTCATCATATAATGATCATCCCTGTCTCTTATTATAGTTTTTGCCTTAAAGTCTTTTTTGTCTGATAAAAATGTAGCTACCCTGCTTTCTTTTGGTTTATCCTTGCATGGAATATCTTTTTCCATCCTTTTATGTTGAGCCTATGTGTGTTCTTATAGCTGAAATGAGTCTCTTGTCAGCAGAATAGAATTGGATCCTGTTTTTTGTTTTTTTTTAAATCCATCCAATAGCTACTGTATGCCTCTTGATTGGAGAACTTAATCCATTTACATTCAGAGTAATTATTGATAGGTAAGCATTAGTAAATGCTTGATGTATTCTTCTGTTGCTGATCTCTATTGCATTTTACTTATTTTGTTCTTCAGCTCCAGAATTTCTGTTTGATTCTTTTTTATGATTTCTATATCTTTGTATGTTTCTCATTTTAGTCCTGTATTGTGTTCCTGATTTTGTTGGATTGTCTTTCTGTGGGTTTTCTTGTTTTGTTTTGTTTTTATGTTTTGGTAGCTATTTGAGCTTCCTTGGAAAAGCTATTTTGAATTCTTTACCAGATAAATTGCAGATCTCCATTTCTTTGGGGTTAGTTACTCAAAGATTATTATGATCCTTTGTTACTGTCATGTTTCCTTGATTTTTCATGTTCCTTAAAGTCTTGCATTGCTGTCTTCACATTTGAAGTAGCAGTCACCTCCTCCAGTCTCTAATGACTTACTTTAGGAGAGAAATACCTTTTGTCAGCCATGGTAGTGACCTATGTATGTGCTTGCTTCATACTTCTTGCTCTCTCTTGTGGCTGAATTCTTAAGCTTATATGCTTTCTCTTGATCCTGGCATGCAGTAGGTTGGATGCTGAAAACCTCCCTTTTGCTTTTCCAGAGAACATGCTAAAGCTCAAGTTTGTGGTCTCTCCCTAACCTATGGTTTGGGGCAGGTTTTCTTTGCATACTCGCTAGCTATCTGCCAAAGCTCTCCCTCAGCACTGTACAGGGAGCTGGTCCCAAGGTGGGGTTGTGTACGGGTGAAGCATGCAGAATTCTGGGAGTGCCCATGGGCCAGTTGGTGTGATCCATGGACAAGGTGTCTCTAGTGGCTCTTGGGCAGGCTTCTTGATGGGGTACACAATACCGTTGGTAGCATCTGCATCACTTTAATGCCTTCTGAGAGTCCTGTCTGCTGCTCTCCCAGGCTCTTCCCATCCCCCTGTAGTTCAGTAATGACGCAGTATTCTGGATGAGGTGAGAGAGATATATCAGCATTTTACACAGCTGCGGAACTCAGGGAGTCACTCACATGCTGTTACTTTCTTCAACGAGAGAAATTTGGGGCTGAGGAAGATCTCGTTTGGCACTGAGCTGTGCTGTCTTGTGGGAAGGGTGATGTGCATAAAGTTACACTGTTCTTCCTATGCATCCAAACTTTCCAGTGCATCCAAACTCATATTTTTTTGCTCCAGTGGCATGCTGGAACACCTCTGCTGGGTGCCTCCCACAAAGTCTCTTTCATCCATGAGTGATTGTCTAAGACAGTGTTCTCCAGGGG
Source organism: Mesoplodon bidens (assembly GCF_964165515.1). Classification (NCBI taxonomy): domain Eukaryota; kingdom Metazoa; phylum Chordata; class Mammalia; order Artiodactyla; family Ziphiidae; genus Mesoplodon; species Mesoplodon bidens. Next base: position 161,643,350 of record NC_138176.1, on the reverse strand, counting down.
CTCCTGGGTTGTAGTGGAGAAGGGTTGGTGCTGGTTCAGAGGGCACTGCAGGATTCGCAGCTGGAACGAAAATCTGTATGCCTGTCACCCAATACGCAGGTGGGTGATACTGCTCCCAGGTCCCTTGGCATGTGGTGTTGGATCCCACAGCTCCAACAAAGGCACTTTTGTGTGTGGGTCATTGCTGAATTGTTATTGTTGAGCGGGGGGGAATGCAATGTGGGATGTCTTATTCAGCCATCTGCTGATGTCACCATCCATTTACTTTTTAAAAATAGGTATTATATAATATGTTATAGATAATGGAAACTGTTTTTTGAGAAGGTGGTTATTGCAGTGATGAAATATCCCTAATCTCCTGTCTACTGTTCCATATATTACTGTAATTATGAAAGAGACATAAGGAAATGCCATAAGCACTCTCCATTGGGCCTCAGGCTTCACCAGCTCTCATACGGCTGTTGTATAAATGCTAATTATGAACATATGATAATAAAGAGGGAATGGCTACTGCTGACATGTACCTGCTAATTTGGTATCTTATTTATGATGGCAGAGTGAGGTGTATAATCAAAGACGGTGGAAGACAGAGACTGTTCAATAAAACAGCATCCTCTACTTTGCTGGCTGAGGCAGGCTGTGAATTTGTTTCAAGTTTGTTATACAGTAATTAATTTCATTAAAGCAGTATTGACTGGTGACCCAAGACCATGTAGCCTTATTTAATATGTGTGTAAACATATGCTTTTCATTTCCATAATTTATATTTCATCCATTTATAAAAATAATAAAAGTTCAATATAGAACAGAGTATAGAAATATATGTAAATAAGGTAGCAGAATCCTCTCTCCTAAGCTCAGCTGCTACCATTTCTTCACTTTTATGCATATCTGTTTTACTCTAAAACTAAGTGATTATTTTCTGATTTACATGGTAGTAACTGTTCAATAGAAAAATACTTTTAAATACAGAAATATGGGAGAAATGATATTGCTCAGTGTTGAAGCAGAGAGTTTTCTTTGTTCATAAGATTTGGCCATTTCCATCTTGGGGGAGCTAAAGCAGCTTATTCTCAATTTGTCTTCTTTATTACTGTGGACATGAAATGTTTTTAGACAAAGTTTAACTTTCTGGATTCTCAAAAAGAAAGATCAATGTTAATTCCTTACACTTCAATAGACTGTTTATAAAATTTGTATTTATTTTTCCTACAAATACTCATTATGTCCCCTTTTATCTTTAAAGTCAGATGTACCTGGATCCCAGTATCTGTTCTATTCACCAGCTGGTGTTATGTCCAAGTAACATAATTCATCTAAGCCTCGGCTCCCTTATCTAAAAACTTATAGAATAAAGTTTGTGTCGGGCTTCCCTGGTGGCGCAGTGGTTGGGAGTCCGCCTGCCGATGCAGGGGACACGGGTTCGTGCCCCGGTCCAGGAGGATCCCACATGCCGTGGAGCGGCTGGGCCCGTGGGCCATGGCCTCTGGGCCTGCGCATCCGGAGCCTGTGCTCCACAACGCAAGAGGCCACAACAGTGAGAGGCCCGCGTATCACAAAAAAAAAAAAGTTTGCCTCATCAGATGATGTGAGCCTATATGAAGTGCCTGGCAATAGTTGATACTTGGTAACTATTAGTCACCTTCTTTTCCCCTTAATTAATGTCGATATCATCTATTAATTCTGCCATTGTATTTGGCAATGTGTCCTGTTATTGATAGAAATATCCCTTGGGTAAACATTTCCATAAAGAGGTCTATGAAGAAGAAGCTTCCAGTGAAGTTCCAGAATTTGGAATTTAAAGAATTTATCCCCTTACAAACTTTAGGTCCCAAGGTGTCTTCCTATCTGAGTGGTTTGGAAGAAGACCCAAGGAGTTTAAGATGATGTTGGTATGTTTGAGATGCTTAATACTTTTATATTTTGTTACATTTTTCGTGGCTGTTAATAATATAGGTATGATCATCAGCATGGAACTGCAATACATGTGAATTTAAGTTGGAAGTATCAATTGTTATTAATATCTCATGAGAAGGAACTATTTTAGAACTTCATAGTAGTTTATACATGGGGTTACCATGGCAATAATGGAACTTATATATTTTAAATTTATTCCTTAATTTTCTTTAAACTACTTTGTAACTGCCTCGGCAGGAAACCCTGTCTGTAGTAATGACAGTGATTTAATAATGGTCGTTACGAAGTTTAATGGTCATAATGAAGTCCAACATTCTTGTGATTTGCTTCGGGGGACATTGACTTGGGTATCTTTGGATGTACTATTAAAGCCATGCTAAGCCCATTTAAAGTAGACAGAGTTTACAGGGAAGAGAAGTATATTTTCTTATTGCAATTTGTCATCCAGTAATAATGGTGAATATTGCCACTCAAAATTTAAGGCCAAATGTAACTCAAGAATGAGCTGACTAATGGCTGTCTTGCTCTTGAAGAAAGTATATTGTTTTTGCATTTAACCAAGCAGTTATTTTAAAGTATAAAAAGCTATTTAATAGCTACAAATCTTATACCAGAAAGAATGTTCAATCTTTAATACAAAATGAGCCAAAGGAACAGCCTGCTGGATTGTTAAAGGAAATAACCTGTATCTCATATTTTTTTTTTCTTATAAACCTCTTGCTTCATTTCAAGGTCGCACTGATAATAGATTAGAGGTTTGTGTGTTAGGAAATCTACTTTGCAAAATATAGCTATTCATAAATTAACCCTGAAGCATTTAAAATACTGTGGCATCAATTCAACACATCTATTGGATGCCAGTTCCAGGAGGTTAGAAAGGTCTGTTGAGAGAAATGTAATATTAACTGGAGAATCCAAACAGAAGAGAGGCAAGGAATGCTAGGTAGATAAAATGGCAGAAATGAGTACACTGACAGAATATGTATGGTGTGAATGCAGAGTAAGGTATATATAAGAGTGAGGGGGATATAGAGAATTTCTTGCCCGGTAAGAAATTTGAGCAGAAGTCTATCTTCTAGGAAATGGGCCAGATGGAATAAAGATCTTTTAGTTTTGTAGTATGTTAGTGAGTGATGTTTAGGACAAAGGAGAAAGTTATGCTCATGGTACTGTTGCTTCTGGGAGGATAACATCATGTGATTAGGATTGGGAGCCTTGTAGGGTTGTTCAGGTTAGTCTCCTACCTTTGTGCCCAGTAATGATTATTGTAAAAATAAACTACTTTTGCCTAGGCGGTTTAGAAAGTATGATCTCCATTTACTTGAAAGAGAATCCCTTATCTTGCTGGGACGGTAACTGAATCATGCTGAAATGAATGAAATATGCAACCCAGTTGTATTTAGTGACTAGCAATTTATTCCCAATTCATTTTATAAAGGAAAATGGCTAATATATGGTTTGTCCATTGGAAAAAAATTAATTTTTCATTAAGGCAAGAGTTAAGTTTATATTTTCTCAAAAACTATTCTAAATTTGTCATCTAAGTGTTTGAATAACATATTTTGGCCTTGTTTTTTAATTAGTTTCCTGTAAACATGTCTATGATATCTGTTAGAGAGTACATTTGAATGCGTATTTGTGTGTATGTGTGTGTGTGTGTGTGTTGTATTTAAGAGACTAAAAAAGGAGGCCTTTAAGAGAGGTGTTTATGGTGTTAAAATCTCAAGTCTTCCTAAAGTGCATCTGTTTGGATAAATTGGATGTATATTCTTCTCTAACTGGTCCAACTGTTGAGTTTAATGAGGCTACCGCTGATGCTAATTGTGAATGGAGACTTTGCAAATTTATTGTCAAATCAACTCTCCTCTTACATTGTTCTGAGATCATTCCTTTGGGCTTATATACTTTTTCTTCACATGTTAGTAAAATGCCACAAATGCTTGCTCTTGAAGTCCTGAGAGATGTGGCATATTATTATTATTTTTATGGGAATCTCTCTCTCTTTTAACCACTCTCACTTGATTAAAATAAGAGGTTTTTTGTTTTTTTTTGTTTCTTTTTTTCAACCCGATCATTTGCACACTGGAAATGAAATCTCTCCTGGGGATTAGTTTCGCCACTCAAGCTTTCCATTCAGATGAAGGTGTGAAAAATACATGACAAGGATATTACTCAAATAGGGCATGAGAAGTGAGGAACAAGAAGAAACTGAGAGGATTTGGCTGAATATTTTTTTCTATGCTGCAAATTTCATTTTCTCTGAGAATTGGGAGGAAGGAAAACAAAACAGCAAAAAGGTGGAACAATAGGAAGGCCATATATGAAAAACAAACAAAGAAACATGATTTGGTTTAATCTAACAAAGCAAAGTCTTTCATGAAGGCTGCAAGTTACAGAACAGGTGTATCTCCTGAAAGTAACACTGCTGATTGTGGCAGCTTAGGAATCTAGGGTCAATGACAGACATGCATATGCAGTGGTCCTTCATCATACTCAGGAACTTAGTCTGGCATTTAAAGCCATGATCCAAATCTTGACTGCCACTCCAACTTCACATTTCCCCACTCTCTCATGACCCCTAATGCCTCTAACTTTTTGCAGTTTCGTGAATACATTGCTGGTTCTCATATCTCTGTAAATATGCTGCCTTTGTTTGCCATGCCCCTTTTCTGTTGCTCCATCTATTGGACTCATCCTGCAAGATTTAGTTCCAGTACCATTTTATTTCTCTGCTATCTCCCTTTGGGTTACCTAGATGACTGGACCCCTTGTACTCCCATATCACTCTGAGTTCACTCCATTTACCATTCTTTTTACAGAGTATTTTAAGCATGTTTTAATTTTCTGCATCCATGATTAAATGGAAAGAGCCTAAGAAATAGATGCCTTATTTAGGTTTTAAGCCCCATAGCCTCTGGCACCATCCCTAGCACAGAGTAGGTGTATAATAAATTTTGATTGAATATAATTTGCAAGTTGGGATACAGAATAGAAGGTGGTGAAAATGGAATTATTTAACATTTGCAAGATATTGTCCTAGGCTTTCTGGGAAGAGAGGTAAAAATACAAATAAAAACAGGTCACTTTTCAAAATGAACTAGAAAGGGAAAGACACATGAGTAACCCACATATAAAGCTATGTGTGAGCTCTGTCAGGAAGTCACTTGGGGGAGGGTCCTAGGAATTGAGTGGAAGGTGAAATCCAAATTTCATTTCACTGAGAGGTGGTGGAAAGGCTTCATAAATAAAAAAGCATTTGAACTCTGCCTAGAGGTTCCAAAAAGAGGTTGTTTATTGTTTTTGTTTTTCTTGATCAGACATTTACTGAGCTCACAGAGCCTGCAGGAATTTAAACTATTTCTACCTAGGTTGACAGGCATGAATTTAATTAGCCTTCTCAAAAAATTAATAAAAAAAGCAAATCACATTTCACCACCTAAATACCATAGAATCATATAAGTATCTTATGCTGAGTGAGTATCTGAAACAAGATAATGTACTTACTCTGCTGTCTCTTAGCAAAGCTTTGACTCCCCAATATGCTGATGGCTTGGGAGAGGAGGTGAACTCAATTTGGGGGCAAAAAAGGAAATTATAGAAATTTGGTGAAGGACCCAGTGTAATTCTGTGTCCTGTGTCTTTCACCAAAGCAATAAGAAATGGGACCATAAGTGAGAAAAACACCGTTAGCAATTTAAATAACTCAGGGAAGAACGAAGTATTTGGCTCTAAATGCAGCATTTTTCTAAAGTGTGGACTACTGAAAAGAATGTTTCAAGGATAAAGATTAAAATTCAGTCAGCCTTTGGTCAGCGCAGGTGGTGGTATAGAAACAGTTTCAGCATCTGATCTAGACACTGGTATTTGAATGGACTTATAAATGATCAGCAAGAAGATGGAACTGCCTCTAAATCAAGGAAGTATAAACTAGAACAAATATAAATCTGGCAAAATTTAAAAATATGTACAATATCTGGAGTTTCGAGGGGTGTTGGGAAATATACACTATAATACACTGTCAGTGAGTTTAGACGTTGGTAAAACCATTCTGTCTTGAGCTCAGGATGAATTATGTTATTTGCTAAAAGAGAAAAACTGGAAAGGGACAGAGTATAGGGAAAAATTAAGAAATTATGAATTCTGTTTGGAACATCCTAAAAGATATCAGGAATTCGGGTGGGGATCAGGCCATTAGTATGCGAATTTGGAACTCCAGGAAGGAATTCAAACTGGAAGATATGAGAGTCACCAGCATAGAAATGGTACATGAAGCTGTGGGACCTCAGTCATCAGTCACTCATTTCACAACTGTGAATTAGTTGTCTGTTATATGGAATGCACTGCTCTCAGAATCTGTGTGGATGATATGAAAACACGAGCAATGGGTGGGTCCCAGCTCTAAGGGGGCACATATAAAGAAGCGCTTGCTATAGGGTAAGTGATCCATAAAATACATAAAATGATCACATCATTTTATTTTGTATCTTTAGTGGCCAGCTCTTTGCATGTACTGGCTACAGTCTTCACATGGATTTGCCCAAGGTGGTTAATTTTTTTCTCAATTTTACTGATAAGGAAGCTAAGGCAAGGGAACTTTAAGTGCATTTCATGTATTCCGTGGTAGTAAATGGAGTTACTCGATGTCACACTCTGGTCTGTTTCATTAAAAGCCTGTTCTCCTTTCAACCATCTTCACTCACTGCTTTTCAATAATAGGCCTGTTGTCACTAAATCCTAGGCTTCTTGACCCACACTGTCTGAATAATGATCACAGCATCCCTCTAGGAAAGAAAGGTATCAATTAGTTCTATCTATTAGTGCAATTAGTTCTATTTGATGGATGGAAATCCTGGCTTACTTTGAATTTAAGTAAAGTAATTAAGGTTGCTTATGGGCCGGTCAGCCATGGGGAAGCTGGTTCTTTACATTCTTCTTAGATTCATATACTGCAATATGTTGATTCTTACATAAGTATATTTAATGGCTTGATATGACAAAGTGGCCCATCATTCTTGATCATCCTCCCTACCAGTGATTCCCAAACTCTCCTATGAGCTGCACGAAACTTATATAGAGAGGGAAAATTTCCTTAATGGAATGGAAAGCAAAACCTTATTTAACCAAAATGGATTTGTTCTTAAAGCAAAAGAAAATAGACCCATTTTTCAAAGATCAATTCTTATTCTCCAAGACTTCTGCAATTATCTGTTGAATTTGAGTTTAGTTCAAGTAAAGATTGATTTCCAGGACAGGTTCAGGAGCTCAAACATTATAGCTAAAGAAGAGGTGGATAGCCATTGTGCCTGCATACCTGTGAGCTTAAAGTTATACATAGAAAAGTGTCAAGTGACTCAACAACATTCACCAAGTTTTCATCTTTCGGGGGGGTTCCTGGAGAGGGGGACATTACCGGTCAGGCTGCATTAATACCAAGTGCCCTGCCCAGTCTGAAGAGGTGCCATCATTTTATTGATCATTTTATATGCCAAGGATACTGTTCTCACTGCAAAAGTCAGTCACATTGTCATCTCCTTGTTCTACTCCTCATCTCTTTTTGGACAGAGGAAACTGTCCTTAAGGTAAGGGCAAAGAGAAGGCAACAAGTTGCTAGCTGCCCTTTCTCACTGAACCCAGGCGAATGCAGAGGTATCAAGTGAGTGAACATCCACTTGTTCTCAGTCTATGACTCTTGTTACTGGCAGAGAAGTCAGTAAGTAAAACCAAAACCTTGTGGGACATGTAATCGTGGGATTTATTCCTTTTCAGAATACTGGAAAGCCAGGAGCTCTTTCCAGCATATGAACTCAATTTTACCCTTTTATACATAAGCTAATGTCTTCCCTTCATTACTTAATTCATATGATAAAGCTCTCCAAACCTCTCCATGGTTCCTTACCTAAAACAAAGTCAGCTAAACCATGTGAAGCTCCACTTCTAATTACTGGTTACTTTATTAAAATGCTCTTACCCCAGAGGGAACCAGTTGGCAGGGCAACAGAGAATGGAGTTTGGGCCAAAGACTACTGGTCTTCAGTTAAATTCCTATGGTGCTCTTCTTCCCTCTCCCTTGTGGCTTAAAGTATGCAAATCTCTCATGCCAGCAAAAGAGGCTGCTTTTCTCTCCCTGTTTTCCCCTGTCTCTTTTCAGGAGGTCTAATTAACCTATACAGTTTCTTCCAGGTTTACCAGCAGCTCTTTCACATGATTTTCTTACCTTATATAATTCTCTCTTCTTGTATAATAAATTTCTCATTTGACCTTCCACTCAAACAAAGATTATCTTAAAAATTGCCCACAACTGAAGAAATGGCTTAATCTAATTCTCAAGGAAAATGCCTCCCTTCTTGTGCATCTTAAGCTTTGCTGTTGTTATTTTAAGTTTTGCACGTATGAACTTTTTATTCTGGCTTTTAAACAAATGTTTATCAATCATATAAAATTTGGATAATGTGGACAAGCACAAAGAAGGAAAGACGTATCTGAATATAAGTATAGTATTATTAATGTTTAAGCAATATAGTTGTTAAGGGCTTAGATTTTTGATTAGCTATCATTGCCACTCAATACATCAGTAGGCAAGTGAGAAATATGAATTCAGCTAGGGCCATAAATGGTGGAAAATCCCTGACATACCAGTGTGTAGGGTTAGGCGGAGGTAGGGAAGGGAGTGCTCATTTAGAAGTGGTCAGAGAAGACCTCTCAGAGCAGAGGCCTGAATATTGAGAAGGAACATTCTAGGAAGAGCAAAAGCAACACCCTTGCTTGGGGACACTTTTGGCCTGATTGAGGCTAGGGCCTTCAGGTTAACGGGCAAGATGAGCAATGGTAGATCTAAATTCATTCTCTGGTCTCTAAGACCAGAGAATGGAGGCTCCTTGATGCCATGGTAAGGAGTATTATGGGTTTTAAGTGTGATGGGAAGTAATAGGTCAGTTTCAAGCAAGGGACCTATATGATTGAATCTATAGTTTTTTTTTTTTTTAACATCTTTATTGGAGTATAATTGCTTTACAATGGTGTGTTAGTTTCTGCTGTATAACAAAGTGAATCAGCTATACATATACATATATCCCCATATCTCCTCCCTATTGCGTATCCCCCCCACCCTCCCTATCCCATCCCTCTAGGTGGTTGGATCTATAGTTTTAAAGAATAACTCTGGGGACTTCCCTGGTGGTCCAGTGGCTAAGAATCCACACTCCCAATGCAGGGGGCCTGGGTTCGATCCCTGGTCGGGGAACTAGATCCCACATGTGTGCCTCAGCTAAGAGTTCACATGCTGCAACTAAAAGATCCCATGTGCCTCAAGTGAGACCCAACACAGCCAAATAAATAAATATTAAAAAAAAAGAATAACTCTGGCTGCTATATGTGGAATGGATTTTAGAGAGCAAGAGTACAAGTAAAGATGGGGAAGATGAAAGGTCAGGTTAGCAATATGATTTGGAGGCAGAGATGGCAGTACATGGCTGAAAACCAGTAGAGAGAGAAAAAAATAAAAATAGTCCAGAAAAACAACATTTTCCTCTACTCATAATGGAAAACTAGGGGAGGAGCCAATTTGGGGAAGGGGGCCAAAGAAGGGGAAATGAAGAGTTCTATTTTTGGACTTTTTTTTTTTTTTTTTTTGCGGTACACGGGCCTCTCACTGTCGTGGCCTCTCCCGTTGCGGAGCACAGGCTCCGGAGGCGCAGGCTCAGCGGCCGTGGCTCAGGGGCCCAGCCGCTCCACGGCATGTCGGATCTTCCCAGACCGGGGCACGAACCCCTGTCCCCTGCATCAGCAGGCGGACTCTCAACCACTGTGCCACCAGGGAAGCCCCTATTTTTGGACATTTTAACTTGAATCTGGTTATAGTAGTCTGGGGTTCAAGGGAAAGTTGGAATTCAAGGCATAGACCAATAGTATTAGAAGTAGAGATACAAGTAGAGGTAGAAGCTATAGGTGTCATTATAGTAATTACTCTTCCAATCTTTTTCATATTTGATTTAATATATTTTTTCAAAAAACCTCACATTTTAATACCTCTTTATACTCAATACTTGTTTATTTAAAAAATTATACGTATGTGTGTATTTAAAAAATTATATGTATGTGTATGTACTGTGTATATACATTTTTTTCATTTATTATTTGCATATAATACTGATTTTCAAACCATATATGCAACTGAGCTGGGTCTTAGTAGAAGGGGGGCACTGGCTGCTATTCTGACTCCCTGACTCTCCTTAGCAAGCTAAACCTGCACTTTAATCTCAGTCAGTAGACGTACTGGAAGAAAAGGCCTGAATGATTTTAAGAACTTTGATTAATAAATATAAATTGCACTTCACGTCTGACACCTAGAACGAATAGATGCTCAGTAATTATTTATTTGCAGACTGATTACAGTCTCTCTAGAATTATATGAAGGTGACTTTTCCCCTTTGCTTTGGCAGAACAGAATAGTGCAATTTATAATAATGTTGATTTGTAGGCAGAATAGCTTATTTTAATTTGCATTTGCAAAATTAGGGAACAGTTGATATTTTTCATACTTTCTTCAGATATTTGTTGTCCTTTTGTAAATATTCACTCATATTTGCCGCCTACTTTTCTACTGGGATCACTTCTCTTTTTCTCATTGTAAAACTTGATATTTAAAGGATATTGAAATGTTTATCATAAATATATTAAATATTTTTCCTTTCTGGTTTGTTATGTACCTCTTAATTGCATTTATGTGTTTCTTCTTTTTTTGAGGGTGGGTGTGGGTAGAGTGTGCAGAAGAGATTAATATTTTATGTTGCTAAATTAGCCTATCTTAAGATATGCTAAAGGAAAATAACCCTTGAAAATACAAGGCTTCTTTTTGCAAATTGAAAGAGGTTTCAACATTCCAAACAAATGCAAATAAATAACTATCAAACCTAAGTACATCTAGTCAACATTTTAAAATTATAAGTCAGCTTGCCAGTTGTTCTCTTGCTATTCGTTTTCTATTTGTCCCATCTGTCCTTTGTTCTCTTTTCCTCTTTTTCTGCCTTCTTTTGAATTAATTGAGTATTTTTATGATTCCATGTCATCTCCTTTGCTGGCTTATTAGGTATACATGTGTGCTTTGTTATTTTAGCTACTGCTTTAGGTTTCATGGCATATGCCTTTAACTTATCACCATCTACCTTTAAGTGATATTACATCAATTCATGTGTAGTATAAGAACCTTACACTGCTCTCTTCCATTTCTTCTCTCCTGGCTTTTGTGCTATTGTTTACATACATTTAATTTTATGTATATTGTAAGCTACACACTGCATCATTATTTTTGTTTAAACAATCAAGTGTCTTTAAAAAAATTAAATATTAAGAAAAAAACTTATGTATTTACCCATGAGTTACTGTTTCTGATCTTCATTGATCCGTTTAGATCCATAATTTTATCTATATTAGTTTCCTTCTGCCTGAAGGACTTGCTTGAATATTTCTAGTTGTGTGGGTCCAGTGGTGATGATTTTTTATGTCTGAAACAGTCTTATTTCACCTTCATTGTTGAAAGATATTTTTGCTAAGAAGTTCCATACCCTACTCCTCACCCAGTACTTTAAAGATGTTACTTGACTGATTTCTTGCCAGCATTGATTTTGATGAGACATTTGCTGTCATTCTTACCTTCGCTCCTGTTTATGTAATGTATCTTTTCTTTCTTGCTGCTTTTAGGGTTTTTTCTTCATAGTTGATTTTAAGAAATTTGATTACGCTATTCCTTAGGATAGTTGGAATACTGTACTATTCTATTCCTTAGTATAGTATAGTATTCCTTAGTCCTTATTATAGTATAGTATAGTATAGTTTAGTTCTTTTATTCTTTTATTCTTATAATTCTAATCCCATTTTTGTACTGGGATTCCTTGAGCTTCTTGGATCTGTGAGTTTATAGTTTTATCAAATTAGGGAAATTTTCAGCCATTATTTTTTCAAATATGTCTCTAATTCAATTAACTGATTTTTCTCTTCATCATGTGTCATATTTCCCGGCTTTTTTTACATTCCTGGTAATTTTTTATTGGATAGCAGATATTTTGAACTTTGCTTCTTAGATGCTGGATACTTTTTCATGCCTATACATAATTTTTAGCTTCATTCTGGGATGCAGTTCATTGATTTGGAAAGTATTTGATCTTTTTAGTTCTTGTTTTTATGACTTGTTAGGCTGGACTGGAGCAGAACAAGTGTTCAGTCTAGGGCTAATTATTCTTGAAGTGTTCAGTCTAGGGCTAATTACTTCCACTCCTGAAACATGACTCTCTTAAGAATAAGCAAATGACTATTAATTTAACCCTGAATATGACTTAGTGACAGTGGCATCCAAAGAGAACAGCAAGGGGAATGGTCCACCTTATACAGAATTTAATAATTGCTGTGTTTACTGTCAAATTTTAATAAAATATGTGAGCTTCAAATTAGTCCATTTTTATTTCCTGTTCTACTTTGTATTTTCATTGAGGTTAATTCAGAGAACTCCTAATTATGCAGTTGTCTCCCAACATGTGTGGACTCAGCCACATGTGTTTGTTTCTAGAGTAAGTTCTTAGAGGTTTAACATTGTTTAAACTTTCTTCAGAGGATATTACTTTTAGTTGTGGGATTGAAAAGTGCCCACCGAACTGAGAAGGTATCTTGAGAACAAACAATGAGGCAGGCAGCTCCATATAATCCATGGATCAGTTTATTATAGGGTAACTTACTCACAGGGTAGGATTGGGTGGATGGTGATCTGGAAGCATTCACAGCTGTACTCAGCACCGCTGAGGGGCCACTGGGAGAATTTTATAGTTAACCTAGGGTAGAGGGGTATGTGCTTGGAAACAGGAAGTGCATTCCTAAGTCAAGATTTATCAATGAGTAACTAATTTCTTGGGTGTTGGGAATATCTCAGGGAAGGTCTTCATTATTGTTTGGAGACTCACTGGGCATAGAGGCCACCCAGACCTTATGATCGTTCAACAATGTCTAGTAGTACAAAGCCCTTGATGACAGAGAAGAGATTTACTATGCAGTACAGCCCTGGGTAGAGTCAGTGGAAGGACAGGAGGAACTGAATGGGCCCAGGATGGAGTCAGTTATGCTAACAGCCATACATTAGTTATTTAAAAAGTTCTCCTTGCACAGCTTAAGATTCCTCCAATTGTTTGTGTTCTTTCTGTATTAGTCTCTGTTTTCATATAAAATGGGTTTCTTAAATGTTTGTCAATATTTTCGTATCTGCTCTTATGGATACAGTGTGCCCAAAACCTATTTGGAGGCTCTTTATGGGTGGATGAGAATTGTCTACTTTGGTCACTATCCTGGAAGATCTCACTAGGAAATCTTCCATGTCCTTTGGGGATAGACAGATTCCCCAGGGGTGGGGGGAAACCTTCCACTGTACTATACAGGTGGAATATACACAATGACGAAAACATGGAGATAAAGGTGAGGGAAGAATGGTGAAAGTAAACCTTCATTTAATTCTCTAGTGTTTAGCATTTTGTTTTCACAATGCTGTATCAACCTCACCCAGTCAGATTACTCAGAATAATGATCATAGTTGACTTGTCCAATCCTCAACTGTGAGCGATGTGGTCCTGAGACTCTGTTTTACCTTCTGGGGACTCAAACTCAAATCTGCTTCCATAGTTGTGGAAGGTGAGTAACCCAGCTCTATGGAGGACCCTAAAGTGAGATAGGGATCTATATGTTTCTTAACCAGATTTTCAACAAGTCCTCCATTTTTTAATTTGCTTTTTATATCTCAGTTCCAGAGATTTCATTTCTGTCATTTCTCCAGATCTGGGGAGGTTTTGAATGTAAATTGAATTTCTTATCAGTTTTTCTAGCTTCTAGATTAACTATTCATCTTTCTCTGGCTGGCTGAGCCAGTTACATTACTCCCTCAGATTTCCAGCATCCAACATTTTTTGGGTTTTGTTGCTTCCCATTCCTTCTGTTTATGTGAATTCATACCTTCTTGAAATTCCTTTACTGGAAATAATTTTTAGAAGTTTCATTATGAAGCAGAGCTCAATGCTATGTTCAGCTTACCATCTTAAATACTGTGCATCTGCAAATGTCTTTCTATTTTATTCATATGTGTAAAATTTTGTCAGCTTAATATTTGTATCTTCATTCATACCTATAGAGTTCTTTTATTCTTATAATTCGAAGATATCAGCTAGAGGTACTTAGGTTTGCATTGTTATTTGTGTGCATTTGTTTGAAATGTTAAGAACTCTTTTCAGTTTGCAAAAATAATCCTTATAATTGGTTTTCTTTTAAGATATCTTAATTATTTTGCCAATTTCTTTAAATCTGTCCTTGTGCTCAGGAACAACAATTACCTGTATTTCAGGGTTCCATACTCACTCTTCTTTACATATTGACATCTCTTTTATAATTGTATCTCCTTTGTTTTTCACTTTCCATCTGAATTCTGAAAGTATATCTCAAGCTTTTATCTCTAATAATAGCAGATTTACATTTCCATAGATTTCATTCTACTTTTTTCTGCTTCCAGTGTGAATTTGGACTGTACGATTTGTAGTTTGCTTAATATATTTCCTTAACTCATTTACCTTACTTATCATTTACCCACTTGGTTTTAAATTTCAACTTCTTCTTTCTTGTGTACTTCTCCTGTTTCTTTATAAGTATGTAGTTTTGTTCCTTATTAAAGATTCTATGTAGTTTCCTCAAATTTTCTTCTGATCTTTCAGTAGCTCATTTTTATAATTATGTTTTTCTTCTGAGTTTTCTTATTACTTTTCTCTTTACCTGACTCTTCAGAATTTCTTCACCCTCCCCCCTGCCCCATCTCTCTCTCTCTCATGCTTAAATGAGGTAGGATCTCCTTACCTGGCAGATGATTTGGTAGATATTGGTTCTATCCTCTGCCTACTTGTGTGTAAACAAATTATCTTCTCAGCTTAGATCTTAAGCCTTAAATTTACCAGGTATTTTTCTGATGGACCAATAGTCTACAACAATTAGACTTATTTTTGTCTCCCCTGATTGTTGTCTAATTCTCTGAACTACTGTAGGACACAAACAAATGTTAGTTTCTAGTTTATACTTCTGAATCCAAATTCTTCACTCAGCACATTACTAGAGATGACTTTATAATGGAATAGACTGCCTCAACATAGCTCTACCTGCTCTGAGCCTGTTGTGTATGAAATATACTACCTTTCATTCTGTGCAGAAAAATGACATGGGTGGGGAAAGGTGTGCCGCACTGTTCAGCTCACAGAGTATATCTGAAAGGTAGAGAGGGCACGCGGCCAGGTGTTCAGATTAGTAGTCCCTTGACTTCTGAGTCAGTGAATTGTAAGTAGGTAAAGCTAAAATCAGAGTCTAACATTTTCCAGGCACTATCTGTGTAATCACATCAGACTTAATATGCTGCTTGTTAAGGCTGTGTTTTTATTTTCTCCATAAAAGCCCATATGTTTCACAATCGGACCCCAACTTTGAAACTCAGCATTTCATTTATTAGCTGTTTGACCTTGGGCAAGTTCTCACCAACACTCAAGTCTCTCATTTTTAGAAGGGGGAATAAGACATATTCCTCACAGCAAACCTCTGTGAGGTTTGCTGTGAGGATTGAATGAGATAATGTCTATGAAATGTGTAGTACAATGTAGGCGTAGAATACACACTTACTAAATGTTAATTATTAGCAAGTAGTGTGAGCTTTTCCAAGATTCTCATTGGATTTCTAGCCTTCATTTTTTATAGTGTTATGAGTTTTCATGTTTTCTCTCATTCCCAGCGTTTGGGGTTGAGGTACTCTGTCTTGCATCAGTGGGCAGGTGGTGGTAGCACTAAGCATGCTCTGAGCATCTGGCCTGGGGTTTCTGGATGGGGTAGTGAAACCCAGGCATGTTGTTCTCTGCTGCACTCCATCTGAATTATAGTTAATGAATTGACATCCAAGACGCCTATTAATAGGCAACATTTTGGTGTGAAATTGGGAAACACCATAGGAGAAAGAGCTTAAAATCCAAGTCTGCTCATGTGGCTAATCATGTTGACCAAAAAGTCTCTGTGTATGGGGAAATTTTCTGACAGGCTTTAGAGCTGCTTTGACTTTAAAATTTGTACCCAAGGAAGGCTGTGTTTCTATCTGTCTTTGATTTGTTTTTAATATTGGACAATGAATCCCAAACTCAAAGAAAATGGTTTTAGCAAGCTCTTGTAATATATGTCCTTTGGGAAATGGCTTCATCAGCTGGAGGGTGTAACAAAGAAATCTGGGTTTGAACCTCAGCTCCAAGCCTCCAAGATCCTACATGGTGATCCTGGGGCTACTGCTAATATTCAGTGGGATCCAGCTTGATTATATCTAAAAATAGAGATTACTTTCAGTCTTACCAGCCTCAGAGCCCATCATGCCAGTATACAAGTGTCATGGCCTTCTAATTCTGGCTATCTGTAAGGCTTGAGCACATAGGTCTGCGTGGTCCTTCTCACTTGACCCGTAACATATGCTATGGTGAACCAATTAGCACAGGCTCCTCCCTCTTCCTTCCATTCATATCAGCCCCAGCAACAGTGATTCATCACAGTTATGGTACCAATAGTTGGGTTAAAAGGTGAAATTACACCTCTCTTTAGTGCTTCTAGAATTTACCAAAATCAATAGGGAGTCTTCACCCCAGGCCCCTAGTGTGAAAGTTTCTGTACAGGAAAATCCATAAGCTGGGGTGACTTTTGTGTTAAATTACATTTTACGGCTCAAGAAAAGCTTTTCTTGGTTTTCACCACCATTATAAAGCAAAGAAGATAATTTCAGATCCAGTTTACACAACAGATCACTTCGGGTTGATATGGGCTTTATGTTAGTGGCATGGAAATAGTTGCCTCTGCACATTGATATGTAGTGAAATAGGCTGTAAAAGGTAAGATCAATTTTCTATTAAAAGTAAAAAGGCCAGTAGAGCGGGAGACAGTGGGGGCTTTTCCCATTTGTCATTCAGGACTGTTTGACAGTTTTACATTTGCTGCGGAAAGTACCAACTGGTATGCTGCAGTAAAACTTTAGGAAATACGCACAGGTATGCAAACGCACATACACACCAAAGCGGATAGTGCAGACCTACATAAATGGGCACAAAAAAACCCACAGTTGTCACATACATGGACATGTATTCAAGCATGTGAACACAGACACAGCCACATAGCAAAGACATGCACTTACAGATGGGAGGGCATTTATCAAATGATACAGTGAGACAGCCAAGAGTGACAATGGCAGAGTCACACAAAATCAAGATGAAGCCTCATGCATTTAGGAGCCCAGAGACCTAGAAACACTTAAGTAAATATACAGAGACACAAGTGTACTTGTGTGCAGACACACACAGTTACACACAAACAGAAAAAAAGCATACAAAGTGAGACCCAGAGACAAAGGCAGATAAACACACAAAGATAAACCTTTAGGTACACATACCACAGATGTAACCCAACCACCTGTGCAGCTTGATGCTCAAAAACATAAGCCCACACTGACACGCATATAGTTGTGGCCTATGTACCTCTGGTTAACATTGTTTCAGTTTTGTACTGAGTGCCGTAGAACTATTTCTGTGTGCCTGAAGTCTTCACTGACTTCTCCTTCTCCTTTATCTATTATATTAGGACTACTTTGAAGTTTAATTCCTTCCAAATTCTTTTTTAAGGTTTAATGACCTTAACTCAGATCCTCATGTTTCATCTAGAATATTATAGCACTCACCTTACTTCCCTGGCACCTATCTTGCTCCCCTCTAACTCATTCAAAATTACCATTTGTGGTACATCATGATTGATTGAATACAAGAATTCCTTCTAAAACCAAAGAAAAACATAAGGTTTATTGAGCCCCTCCTATATGTTGTGTTGTAGTATCTTTAGTCACATTACTGTAACCGCATTAATTCCATATCCCTCTTTTCAATCTTGGGTAATTTCTCTTTTCTCCCTTTATCCTTATATCTTTCCTGTCATTTAACTTTAACCCTGGTTTCTCTTTACGTACATGTTTTTCCCCATCCCAATAATTTTGCTCATCATTACACCAGTCTTTCCTCATTCTAGCCTCCTTTAATAATTCTGTTATGAATATCTGTTTGGCCCTTTGCCCTTGACAATGAAACTCCATTTCTTCTATTTCCCGTTGAGTTTAGAGATTCCCATCTGTCCTTCAATGCCTCATTTATTTCCATTTCATGCCTTAATTAGTATTCTGTATACTCTTGAAGCTACACTAAGTAGCACAGAGCTTAGCACTTAATTTTTCTTTCCTTCCTTTACAGTATATCAGTTTCATCTCCCTGCCTGAATTACAATCCTTCTGAATGCAGCATAAATTCCACTTTATCCTTATCCTTTCCATGCATGTTCAACCTCCAGCTTATTACTCTCATAGGCTTTGGTGTACTCTGCACCCTCATTCAGGGTCAGGGCCTTTTCAGTTGATCACTTTTAATGCTCCACCTTCAGTCTCAACTAGGATTCCAAACTCCAGACCGGTATGTCTAATCTTACAATGCTTGAAGTCACCTTACGCCCGATGGATTGTTAATTTCAACTCACAAACACTAAACGGGACAATCTCTTCCCATTATCTTTCTCTAAAACCCCACACCCCCTTCATTTTTTTTTTCTGATGGTGTTAATTGTTTTCCCATGCATCCAGTTATCCAAGTTAGAATGTCAGTCATTAGTTTTTACCTTCCTATCTCTCTAACATTTAGAACATGAAGAGATAACTTTATATTGCCTTTCTATCACCACCTGCTGTCTTCTGCCTTTGAACATTGCTCTGTCCCGTGCCCTCATCAACGTGAGGACAGGCAAGTGGAGAAGACTCGCTTCTAGCTACTCTCTTGCTTCTAGTATGATTCCCCCAGGTGACCTCCCTGCTGGTATCAGAATCATTATTCTGTAACGAAAATCTGATCTTGTCATTTCTATGTAAAAAATCTTCAGTTGTTCAAGAGTGCCCTAAGTTAAAATCCAAACTCCTTTAGCAGGCAATGTCTGTTACAGCATTGCCTCCTCCAGCTCTTTCAGTTAAGTGGTCTGGTCTCTTCCTCTCTATTTCTACCCAAATGGCCCCTTATTCCTCTAAATGCTGAATGCATCACATCTCTGGGCCTCAGTTAGCAATTTTCCCTTTGTTTAAATGTTATATTTATATTATGCTGTTGTGCCTGGGAAACTACCATATATCCTTCAAGACTCAGTTCTGAAGTTTTCCTAGACTTGCCCTGGGAAAATGAAACATTCCCATAACACTTGGTACAAACCCCCCCCCCAAAACAAACAAACAAACAAACAGAAAACCTCTAGGAGAGGTCATGTGGCTAGCTGTTCATATGTCTTTCTCCTTAATTGAACTGTGAATCCTCAAAAGAACAGATACTATATCTTATCCATCATGGTCTTCCCAGTACAGTGTCCTGTACTTAGTGAAAGTAGTTGCTCAGTACGTTGGATAATTGCTTCTGTAACTATCAGGCAGGAAAAAAAAAACTGCACCACAGACTCCAGTACATGTTTAAGTGGAGGGATAACTGTTTATTACATACCTAATATAAATGCTACATTTATAAATGTGGCATTAATAAATGTAACATTAATGTTACATATGTATTGTTTCATTTAATTCTTGCAACACCTGTATGATGTAATTGTGATTAAGCCCATTTCCCAGGGCAGAAAACTGAGCTCCAGAGAAGTTAAGGATCTTCCCAGGTTAGGTCTGTTTACTTCTTTTTAGCCCAGGGCCCTCCATGCTCTCTCATCTCACTGGTCCAAAATGTGTTCATAGCTCATTATCTCTGTGTCCAACTTGGAAAACTCTTGATTAAATCAACATACATAAGTATCTTCCCTGCACTAGTTCTCAAAGCCCTTGATACTATAACGTGATTCTCCAAGTTTGACTATACCACACAGTACTTCCCAGATCTACTTGACCTCAGAACTCTTTCATGAGTTTCCCACGCAGAATATACTTTTGGAAATGCAATATTATACCAAAATGCTGTCCTTAAATAACTTCTGGTATTCTTAGTCTTTAGGGGGGCACTTCTCTTTCTCAATCCTCTTTCAAGAGAGTATATTTATCCCTACCCAACTACTCATTCTGTTATACTGAGGTCAAGCAGAAATGGTTGGCATATCAATTCCTGGAATTCCAGAGACCTCACTACCTCTTATGTGCCTGTATTTGCCACCAGCATAGAGGAGAGAGATAGAAATGCGTACCTGATGCTCCCTACTTATTTCTGTCCACACCTATACACACTGGCTATGCCTCACAGAAAGCATGTGCAAAGGAAGAAAATACTTGGATTGAGCCAACTGGACTCCATCCTCACTGTCACTGTGACTGGTTTTCTGGTTGTGTTTGGTCTGGGGTGAGTGCTGTGGAGTTGCCTATACCTTCTGCACTTTATAGGACAAGTTTATTTATTTATTTATTTATTTATTTATTTATTTATTTTTGCGGTCCGCAGGTCTCTCACCGCTGTGGCCTCTCCCGTCGCGGAGCACAGGCTCCGGACACGCAGGCTCAGCGGCCATGGCTCACGGGCCCAGCCGCTCTGCGGCATGTGGGATCCTCCCGGACTGGGGCACGAACCCGCATACCCTGCCTTGGCAGGCGGACTCCCAACCACTGTGCCACCAGAGAAGCCCAACAGGACAAGTTTACTTATTTTTGTCTCCAGCTGAGAGCAGCAACCTGGCATTCCCTGAGCCCCATGGTAATTTCCCAGGCTCAGTGATTCCTCTTTCTCTTGACCTGTTTCACAGCTGGTAGCAATGCTGCTGACCTGGATTTGCTCTCCTTAGCTCAAATGACATAGCAGCTCAGAAGATGGGTGCATTTGAAAACACAAAACTCCATCCCTTTAAAGAATACACACACACACACTCACAAACACCCTCACATCCATCAGCTCTGAAGACAGAGGTGCCTCAGTTCTGGCTCCAGGACTCCAAATCTCAGCTCTACCACCTGCCAGCTTAGACAAATTACTAAACCCTGTAGCCTCACCTTTCCTTATCTGCACAATGATGATAATATTATATACCTCACAGGGCTGTTGCAGATAGATCAGTGCCTGGAATATAGCAGTAGTCATTTACTGTTTGCTCTGTTTATATAACTAGTATTTTTCAATTTTGTCTTTTATTGCTTTATATGTTACACTTACTCGTTTTTGCTTTATCACAAAATAACTCTCAAGGCCAGAGTGCTTTTTTTTTCATTGAAGGAAACACTAAAAGAATAATCTATTGATCCTTTTTACAAAGAATTAGTAATTATCTGGAGAAATTAATCATAAATATAAGAAAATGTTACCAATGTTACTTCATATGCAATATCTTAATTATTTCTAAAAAATAAAAAACACTCTATGTAGACAAAGAAACTGAATTTTAGGTAAGTCCATTAACACTAATGTTTAAAAGCTTACATGTTGAGTAAGTGCAACCAACAATATATGAAAAAATGTTTTGAGTGTGTGTATTACTGAGAGTATAATCTAACTAAGCTAGTGGATCTCAAACTTTTTGGTCACAGGAATCCTTTATATTCATCAAAATTATTGAAGACTCTGCAGGAGTCTTCAGTGAGCCATATCTATCAATATCTATAATATTAAAAGTTAAAATGAGAAACTAACACAACATTGTAAATCAACTATATTTCAATAAAAAAATAAAATGAGAAAACAAAAATATTTGATTGATTATTTGGAAATAAAAAGAAAACCATTGCATGCTAATATAAATTATATTCTTAGTGACAAATAAATTATTTTCCAAAACATAAAAAGTGAGAAAAGTGGCATTGCTTTATATAATTTTTTTTTTTTTTTTTTTTTTGTGGTACACGGGCCTCTCACTGCTGTGGCCTCTCCCATTGTGGAGCACAGGCTCCGGATGCACAGGCTCAGCGGCCATGGCTCACGGGCCCAGCCGCTCCATGGCATGTGGGATCCTCCCGGACCGGGGCACGAACCCGTGTCCCCTGCATCAGCAGGCAGACTCTCAACCACTGCGCCACCAGGGAAGCCCTAATTTTTTTATTGTAGTAAAAAAAACACATAATGTGAGATCTACCATCTTAACACATTTTTAAGGATACAATGCAGTATTGTTAACTCTAAGCGCAATGTTGTACAGCTGATTTCTAGAATTTTTTCATCTTCCGTAAATGAGATTTTATCCCATTGAACAGCAGCTCCCTATGTTCCCAACCCCCAACAATCATTCTGTTTTGTATTTCAATGAGTTTGACTGCTGTGGATACCTCATATAAATGGAATCATGTGTGTTTGTTTTTCTGTGACTGACCTATTTCAGTTAGCATAATGTCCTCAAAGGTCCATCCGTGTTGTAGTATATGGCAGGATTTCCTTTCATTTTATTGCTGAATGATATTCCATTATATGGATATACCATATTTTCTTTATTTATTCATCAATGGACATTTAGGTTATTTAGACTTCTCTGCTGTTGTGAATAATGCTGCAGTGAACATGTGAGTGCAAATATCTTTTTTCAAGATCCAGTTTTCTTTTCTTTTGGATATATACCCAAAGGTGGGATTTCTTGATCTTACGGTAGTTCTATTTTTAATTTTTTGAGGAAACTCCATACTGTTTTCCATAGTGTCCACACCATTTTACATTCCTACCAACAGTGTACAAGTGTTCTAATTTCTCCACATCCTCATCAACACACTTGTTACTTTCTGGATTTATTTTGTCTGCTTTTTGTTTTTTGTCTTTATTTTTGTTTTATAATGGCCATCCTAACAGGTGTGAAGTGATATCTTATTGTGGTTTTGAATTACATTTACCTGATAATTAGTGATGTTGAGTATCTTTTCATATACCTGTTAGCCATTTGTAAATCTCCTTTGGAGAAATGTCTATTCAAGTCATTTGCTCATTTTTTAATTGGGTTATTTGGTTTTTTTTTTACTACTGAGTTATAAAAGTTCCTTATATATTATGAATATGGATCTCTTATCGGATATGTGATTTGAAATATTTCTCCCATTCTATAGTTTGCCTTTTCAATGTGTTAATTTTTCCTTTGCTGTGCAGAAGCTTTTTAGTTTGATGTAGTCCCACTTGTCTATTTTTGCTTTTATTGCCTATTCTTTTCATGTCATATTCAAGAAGTCATTATCAAAAGCAATGTTTTGAATGTTGTCCCCTATTTTCTTCTACAGGTTTTATGGTTTCAGGTCTTACATAAAAGTCTAACTCATTTTGAGTTCATATTTGTGAGTATATGATAGGGGTCCAGTTTCATTCTTCTGCATGTGGATATCCAGTTTCCCGGACACACTTTGCTGAAGAGACTATCCTTTTCCCACTGTGTATTCTTGGCACCCATGTTGAAGATCAGTTGACTGTACATGTGTGTGTTTATTTCTGGGTTCTCTACTCTGTTCCATTGATTTATATAACTGTCTTTTTACCAGTACCCATATTATTTTGATTACTCTAGCTTTGTAATATGTTTTGAAATCAGAAGGTGTGAGGTCTCCAGCTTTATTTTTCTTTCTCAACATTGTTTCGGTTATTTGCAATCCTTTGTCATTCCATATGAATTTTAGGATTTTTTTTCTATTTCTGTAAAAATTGCCATTGCTTTTGATAAGGATTGTATTGATTCTGTAGATTGTTTTGGTAGTTATGGACATTTTAACTATGTTAAGTCTTCCAATCCATGAAAATAGGATGTCTTTCCACTTATGTATATCTCCTTTAATTTCTTTCAGTAGTGTTTCGTAGTTCTTAGTGTAGAAGTCTTTTGCCTTATAGTGAAGTTTATTCCTAAGCATTTCATTCTTTTTGATACTTTTATTAGTGGTGTTGTTCTCCTAAATTTCTTTTTGGATTGGTCATTGTTAATGTATAGAAACATTGTTTGATTTTTGTATTTTGATCATGTATTTACAACTTTGCTGAATTTGTTTATTCTAGCAGTTTTTGTGTGGACATGTCATGGTTTTCTACATGTAAGATGATGTCATCTGCAAACAGATAATTTTACTTCTTCCTTTCTGATTTGGATACCTTTTATTTCCTTTTCTTGCCTAATTGCTCTGACTAGAACTTGCAGTGCTGTACTGAATAGAAGCAGTGAGAATGGGCATCTTTGCCTTTTCCTGATCTCAGAGGAAAAGATTTCAGTTTTTCACCACTGAGTATGTTAGTGGTGGGCTTGTCATATATGGCCTTTATTATGCTGAGGTAATTCCCTTCTATTCCTAGCTTGTTGAGTGTGAGTGGTTTTTTTTTTTTTTCCATAAAAGGGTGTTGAATTTTGTCAATTACTTTTTCTGCATCTATGGAGATGACTATTGATTTCCATTCTTTGTACTTTTGATGTGGGGTTTCACATTGATTAATTTTATATGTTGAATCATCCTTGTATCATGGGAATAAATCCCACTTGGTTGTGGAGTGTGATCCTTTTAATGTACTATTGAATTCAGTTTGCTAGAATTTTGTTGAGTATTTTTACATCTATATTTATCAGGGATATTGGCCTGCAGTTTTCTTTTGTTGTAGTATCTTTTTTTGGCATTGGTATCAGGGTAATGCTGGTCTAATAAAAAATGAGTTTGGAAGTGTTCCCTCCTCTTCAATTTTCTCTAAGAGTTTGAGGAGGATTTGATGTTAGTTTTTCACTAGATATTTTGTAGAATTCACCAGTGAAGCCTTATGGCTTTGAGCTTTTCTTTCTTAGGGAGTTTTTGATGACTCATTCAATATTCTTTTTTTTTTTTTTTTTGCGGTAGGCGGGCCTCTCACTGTTGTGGCCTCTCCCCTTGCAGAGCACAGGCTCCGGATGCGCAGGCTCAGCAGCCATGGCTCACGGGCCTAGCCGCTCTGCGGCATGTGGGATTTTCCCAGACCGGGGCACGAACCCGTGTCCCCTGCATCGGCAGGCGGACTCTCAACCACTGTGCCACCAGGGAAGCCCTCATTCAATATTCTTACTAGTTATAGATCTGTTCAGATTTTTATTTCTTTGTGATTCAATCATGGTAGGTTGTTTTTTTGTAGAAATTTTTCCATTTCTTCTAGTTTATACAGTTTGTTGGTATATAATTGTTCTTTTATTTTGGTGGCATTTGTAGTGTCTAATCTTTCATATCTCATTTTATTTGAGTCTTCTCTATCTTAATCTAGGGAAAGCTTTGTCAGTTTTTTTGATCTTTTCAAAAAATATTAGTTTTACTTATTTTATATTCTGTATTTTATTTATTTCTACTCTAATCTTTCTTATTTCCTTTCTTCTGCTAACTTTGAGCTTGACTTCCTAATTTTTTTTCTAGTTCCCTGAGGTACAGAGTTAAGTTGTTTATCTGAGATCTTTCTCCTTCTTTATTGTAGATGTTATTGCTGTAAATTCCTTGCTTAGTACAGTACAGATTTTGCTTCATCCTATAAGTTTTGCTATGTTGTGTTTCAATTTTCTTTTGTCTCAAGGTATATTTTGATTTCACTTTTTATTTCTTCTTTGACCCATTTGTTGTTTAACAGTATACTGTTAAATTTCCACATATTTGTGAATTTTCCAGTTTTCCTTATATACTGATTTTTAGTTTCATTACATGTGGCTGGAAAAGATACTTGGCATGGTTTTAATCTTTTAAATTTGTTAAGATTTGTTTTTTACTTAATATGTGATATATCCTAGACAGTGTTCTGTGTGTCCTTGAGAAGGACCTGTATTCTGCTGCTCTTGGGTGGAAAGTTCAGTATATGTCAGTTTGGTCTATAGTGTTGGTCAAATCATCAGTTTCCTTATTGATTTTCTGTCTGGATGTTCTGTATATCATTAAAAAGCAGGGTATTGAAATCTATTATTTTTGTGTTGTCTAATTCTTCTTTCAATTCTGTCAATACTGTTGTCATATATTTAGATGCTCTCATGTTGGATGCATATATATTTATAATTGTTATTTAATCCTCATGAGTTGAACCTTTTATCATTATATATTGTCCCTTTTTCCTTCTGACAGTTTTTGACTTAAAGTCTATTTTGTCTGATATAAGTATGGAGACTTCTGCTCTTTTTTGGAAACCATTTGCATGGAATATCTTTTTCCATCCTTTTACTTTCAAACTATATATATCCTGAAGTCTAAAATAAACCTCTTATAGACAGCACAGAATTGGATCTTGCTCTGTTTTGTTTTTATCCATTCAGCCACTTTATGTCTTTTAATTGGGAAGATTCATCCATTTACATTTAAAATAATTGTTGTTAGGGAAGGACTTACTATTGACATTTAGTTGTTTTCTCTCTGTCTTGTAGCTCTTTTGTCTCGCTTTTCCTCTCTTGCTCTCTTCTTTTCATTTGTGTTTCATTGATTTTTTTAATTGAGGTATAATTGAACTATAACATTACATTAGTTTCAGGTATACAATACAATACTTCGATATTCATATATGTTGTGAAATGATTACCAATAAGTTAACGTCTGTCATGTTACATAGTTACAGAAAAAAATTATTTGTCTTGTGATGAGAACTTTTAAGATCTAGCCTCTTAGCAACTTTCAAATATGCAATACAGTGTTGTTAACTATAGTCATGATGCTGTACATTGCACTGACTTATTTATTTCATAACTGGAGGTTTATAACTCTTGACCTCCTTTATCTGTTTTACACCCCCCCACCTCCCACTTCTGGCAAGCACCCAAATGTTTTCTGTATCTATGAACTTGTTTTATTATTTATTTATTTATTTTAGGATTCCACTTATAAGTGAGATTATATGGTATTTGTCTTACTCTGACTTGTTCCACTTAGCATAATGCCCCCAAGGTCCATCCATGTTGACATAAATGGCAAGATTTCATCCTTTTTTATGGATGAACACTATTCTATTGTGTCTATATATTTTCTTTATCCATTCATCCATCCATGGACACTTAGGTTGTTTCCATATCTTGGCTATTGTAAATAATGCTGCAGTGAACATGTATCTTTTAATTTAATATTTACGTTTTCTTCAGATAAAAGGAATTGCTGGATTATATGGTAGGTCTATTTTTAATTTTTTAAGGAACCTTCATACTATATTCCATAGTGGCTACACTAATTTACATTCTACCAACAGTGTTCAAGAGGTCCCTTTTTTCTACATCCTCACCAACACTTGTTATTTCTTGTCTTTTTGATAATAGCCATTTTAACAGGCATGAGGTGATATCCCATGGTGGGATCTTTTTTGAGGCATGCGGGATCTCTTCGCTATGGCATGCAGTCTGCTTGGATTTCTCTCTAGTTGCAGTGCACGGGCTTCTCTCTAGTTGTGGCGTGTGGGTTTTCTCTCTCTAGTTGTGGCACGCAGGCTCCAGAGCATGTGGGCTCTGTAGTTTTTGGCACATGGGCTCTCATAGAGGTGCATGAGATCAATAGTTGTAGCACACGGGCTTAGTTGCCCCGCAGCATGTGGGATCTTAGTTCCCCAACCAGGGATCGAACCCACGTCCCCTGAATTGGAAGGTGGATTCTTTACCACTGGACCCCCAGGGAAGTTCCACCAATTACCTTCTTTTGTATTGTGTATCCATTAACATATTTCAATATAGTTAGCTTTATCTTTTGTCTTTTAACTTCTATACCAAAATTAAAAGTGATTTATACATCTCCGTTACAGTATTACAGTATTTTGTATTTGTCTTTGTATTTAAATTTACTTGCAAACTTTATATTGATACTTTCATATATGCTTTCATGTTGCTGTTTAGTGTCCTTTGTTCTAACTTGAAGAACTCCCTTTAGCACTCTTATAAAGTAGGTCTAGTTGTGATGAACTTCCTCAGCCTTTCTCTCTCTCTCTCTCTCTTTCTTTCTTTTATTGCCCAGCCATGATATTTTCAGTTGGCAGTTTTTTTTTTTCTTTTAGCATTTTGAAGATATTATCCTACTTCCTTCTGACCTGAAGCCTTCTGCTGAGAAATCCTTTCATAGTTTTATGTGGTTCCCTTGCACATGACAAATTTCTTTTCTTTTGCTACTTCCAAAATTCTCTCTTTGTTTCTGACATTTGGCAATTTGTAAATTGTCTCAGTGTGGATTTTTTTGGATCTTAATTGTGATTTATTTTTAGGCTTCTGGAATCTGGATGTCTGTTTCCTTTCCAGATTTGGGAAGTTTTTAGCCATTATTTAAATAAGCTTCCTGCACCTTTCTCTCTGTCTTTTCTTTCTTTCTGGGACTAATAAACAAACTATGGGAATCCTTATAGGATTTAGGTTTTCTTCACTCATTTTTATTTATATTTATTTTGCCCCTCTGGATAATTTCAAATGACTTGCTTTTGAGTTCTCTGATTCTTCTCTGTGTTCAAGTCTGCTGTTGAACTCCTCTAGTTAATTTTTCAGTTCAGTTACTGCAATCCTCAGCCCCCCAATTTCTCTTTGGTTCTTTTAAAATATTTTTTCTTTGCTGAAATTATCATTTTGTTTATTCATCATTTTCCTGAGCTCATTGAGCATCTTTATGACTGTTGTTTTGAATTCCTTGTCAGGTAATTCATATATCTTACTTTTTTGTAGGATCAGTTTCTATAGATTTATATTGTTCCTTTGCCTGGGCCATTTTCCTTTGCTTCTTTACATTCTTTGTGTTGGTATCTGCACATTTGAAAAAGCAACCACTTCTCTTCCTTTATGTACTAGCTTTTTACAGGGGGAGACCTTCACCAATCAGCCTGCCTAGAGATTCTGAGAGCTTTTCAAGCCTTTTATGTGGATGTATCTTCCCTGGATTTGTGCGTGAAGATTCCTAGTTAGAGGGATTTGCTGGTTGCGTATTTCAGGAGCTTATAATCCCTATTCCCTGTGGTGTCTGTCTGCTGTACCGTGGGTCTTCTGAGTCAGCAACACACTGCTCAGCTCTTTTAAGCTCTCAGCAGCCTCCAGGCATCTGGAGTCCCATCTGTGCTCTGAGACAGGTGAGATAGCAGCCACTCCTCAGGCAGGCTCCCCTGATCCTCCCATGAAAGTCAGAATGTTGGACATATGGTCCAGTCTTCTCTTTTCCTCCCCAGGAAGAAGCCAGGAGCTGGTAGTTTCCTCCCAATCATGTAATACTATGCCAGGGAGAGGGACTATGTCAAGAAGGTGCCACAGATTTTCCTGTTGGTTTCACTGTAGCTGGTTTTGTGCAGTCTGGGTAGCAGGAGCTTCATAACTGTTTCCCAGATTTCTCACAAAGGATATTGGTCTGTGTATTGTTTCTGAATAAGTATCTCTGTGGGACGAAGGAAGATCTGGGGCTTCCTATTCCACCATCTTGCTAGCCTGCTGTGGTATTGCTCTCTCTTTTTGTGAATCCCTTCAATGTCTGCCTTAGTAGAAGACACCTAGATTCTTATATCTGCTTCTGTAATCAATCCCTTGTCTTACATTGGGCTGGTGGAAGTATATGAGGAAAACTGACCTCATGCAAATATGTGTTTGGAAAAAGAAGGATTATTTTTGTGGCCAAATCAAACGATTTTTCATGTTTTTTAATAGACACCCTAACTCAACGCATAGTAGTTCTCAACATTAATG
The DNA here is from genome assembly GCF_964165515.1 of Mesoplodon bidens. Classification (NCBI taxonomy): domain Eukaryota; kingdom Metazoa; phylum Chordata; class Mammalia; order Artiodactyla; family Ziphiidae; genus Mesoplodon; species Mesoplodon bidens. Next base: position 161,613,812 of record NC_138176.1, on the reverse strand, counting down.
GCAATGTGAAATCTGAAAGTATATAAACTTTCATATGCCATGACATTAAAATCCATTGATCAATACTCTGCTGTGAATGAGTCTTTTACCTGCACATCATTCCATGACATCATGTATCGTTCATTTGGAAAATATTACTTTATTGAGTTAAGTAGATCTTCTAAATATTGACTTATGATTATATAATACTATGAAAAGATTTTAAATTGATCTGACCACCAATTGCATCAGAAATGTCTTATGATGGCAAACTCATGGTGGTGAATACAAGTTTTCCAAAATTCTAATTTTCACTTGATTGCTTGAATTTTATCGTTAGCAACAACTAGTGATTAACATAGTCTCAGTTGTTTTCTCTGAAATGACAGGTTCACTTCATTGTTTCTTAAGAAAGTATCTGCTATATATCCTAGTTTGAAAAACCTTATTCTGTCCATCAAACACTCTGTCAAGTAAAATAGTGTCACATGAAAAAAGTAGCTAGTTCAGTTTGCAACTCAATTGCATAAGTACTTTTGAGACAACAATCACAATTCTGTATCTATTAGAAGTGTTTTGTGCATAACTCTCATTTTATTACATAGAATATTTAAAAGATTTATACTCAGTAGTTGAGATTTATTAAAAGTAAGGCTTATTGCCCTACATGAAGGACATTCTTAAATGGAAATGGCATTCCCCCGCAAAGTACATAGCTTTAAAGAATATGATGAATATTAGTACAAATGGCTGTTGCTGCCTTGATTTATACGAGGCAGGCAACATTTTTATCAAACATTGCTTTTACATTATCAGTACAAATGTCAAGACAGTGAAAGGGAAAAGTTACATCTTAGCATTATTATGGGAATAGTTTTAACCTCACAGAGTCCCTAAAAGGTTCTCTGCAGACCACACTTTGAGAACTGCTAGTTTGAGCTGCTATTACAAATATACCCAAGAATACAGAGGATTGAATAAGATAAAAGGTTATTCACTCATTGAACTGTTTAGAGCAGTGGTTCTCATCTGGGGGCAAATTTTGCCCCAGATATTTGGCGACATCTGGAGACATTCACGGTTGCCACAACTAGCGAGAGAGGAGTCACTGGTATCCAGGGATGCTACTGAACTTCCTACAATGCTTGGAGAACTCTCTCATAATAAAGAATTATTCCACCTAAATGACAATAGTGCCAAGTTTCAGAAACTGTGATCTAAAGAAAGGAGGGCAGGCCAGGAAGATGGTGGCATGCTCTACACAGTTGTTGAAGGGCTCAAGTTCCTTTATCTAATTGTCCTGTTATTCCACAAGGAGTTTTCCACATCCACAGAGTCAATCCTGGCTCACTGGAACAATATCTCCTTTCTACGAGGGGCAAAGCAAAGAAGTTGAGGGCAGGAAAGTGGCTCTTAAGAAAATGATGTGAAAGTTGCACACATCCTTCCAGGTACATATGTTCCATTGGCAAGGACTTGATCAAATGGCCAGGTTAAGACTGTCATAGAGGAAGGGGTTCCATTTAGAAGAGATATGCAGAGAGTGGTTACTGGGGGAAATTAGCAGTATCCACCATGATAGGGAAATACTTAAAAACACTTGAAACGGTGCTGAAAGAAGCCAGAGGTCTTTAATAATAGAACAACTTAAAATTCCTATTTATATATAATATAGCAATTGATTTTTAATATATAAAAAACTAAACACAATCCTTGTGATATTTTGCAAGCACTGAGTTGATAAAAATATATTTGCCATTCACCTTCTGGAAACAAATGAATTCCTTGGGAACCTAGTAAATAGACTTGCCCAAAGGAAGAATATGTTCTTTTGGGAAGTCACCAGCTCCTGCATAATGTAAATAATTGGCATCTGACCGGTTTATGGGGCTTATCTTTGGGATTCATCAGAATCCTGCATCTCTTACTAAAAAAAGGATGGAGGGACACTGACTTCCTGTCAAAACCAACAAGGTCTGGATGAAGGCCCCTTGAAAGCCTCATTCCTGTGAGCTGGTAAACATTTATTGCTAATTTGAAATGAGATGCTTAGTTACATAATTTCATTCCAATGAAGCTGCTAATTAATTGACAGGGCATTTTCGAGTGCTTTACACAGTGTGAGTAAAATGCAGCAGCATCTTGAGCCTATTACCTGTGACCCTTTGGGAGAGATCAGTAAATAACTATTTAAGAGGCTGGAAACAGAGTTTGTTATAAATGAAAAGAAGAGGCCAGCCTCAGGGAGGTCCAGGCTCAGGACCACCTGTGGCTCAGTCTTACAGCTTTCTCATCAGGCTCTTTCTTGCGAGAGAGTTATGAAACGAAAGAGAAGAAAGAAAAAAGAAAGAAAAGAAAAGAGAAAAAACCCCCAACCTCTTACTGAACATTTACCACATGCCCAATCATGTGCTAGGAAATTACAAAAGAAATGTAAGACATTAAAGCATCTGCCCAATTGCTTTTTGTTTTTTTGTGGGTTTTTTTGGCTGTGTTGGATCTTTGTTGCTGCACGCAGCATTTCTCTAGTTGTGGTGAGTGGGGGTTACTCTTCGCTGCAGTGCGTGGGCTTCTCATTGCAGTGGCTTCTCTTGTTGTGGAGCACGGGCTGTAGGCTCATGGGCTTCAGTAGTTGTGGCACGTGGACTCAGAAGTTGTGGCTCGCGGGCTCTAGAGTGCAAGCTCAGTAGTTGTGGCGTACGGGCTTAGTTGCTCCGCGGCATGTGGGATCTTCCTGGACCAGGGCTCGAACCCGCATCTCCTGCATTGGCAGGCAGATTCTTAACCACTACGCCACCAGGGAAGTCCCCCCAATTGTTGTTTTAAGGCATAGTGTTTTTTTGGAAGTTAAGGGATTGGCTTTGCCTCCGCTAACCTTTAACTCACCCCGCTCTTTCCTGTCTTTCTGTCTCTGATCCTCCTCAAACCTTTCTCTGCAGATGGATCATCAGTGTTCAGTTAATCTCTAAAGAGCACAGTTAAGTTTGTGTTAATGGTCAAAGGAATTCTAAATTGAAATCAATTTTTCAAATAAAATGCATTATTTTACTCCTTGCGTACTCCAGCCTATTGGACCGGGAATATGCTACATAGGAATAAACATTTATTTGCACCCACATGCATGATCTCCTTGTTACTTCACTAGCCTACACTGAAGAAGATATTACTGGAATGCGTGTTTCATCAGTTAATGCAGAAGCAAAAACGTGTGGGGCAGGCAAGCTGGCTGTCTAGGTATTATAGTAAATGTTAGCGTTGTCTCAGGATCTTTCAAAATCAGTTCTGAAAAGGCTCAAAGGCTGCATTATCACATCTTTGCATCTTGTTATTGGTTGTATTTTAATAAAGAATAAAATAAAGTCAGGTATAGATTTATCACCCAATCCAAAGAGTTTCATCTAGTTTATGACCCTATATTACCCAGTCTCTAACTGGCATCATATACCTTTATTTTTAAAATAGTCTTTGAAGAGGTGAGTTTCCTCACAGATGTATCAACTATTTTGCATATCTCTAGTTCTCTGTCACTGGGTAGCAGCAGAAACCTTATCACTTCATGTCTGAATGTCTCTATGGGCATGAAATTGTTAAGAATCACCTTAGTGAATAACTGACTCAAGAATTAGTTGCTTAAAAACAAGATATTGTCTTTAGCAGAAGCGTGCAGAACCCCAAAGAGATTATAACTCATAGAGAATTGTTAAAGGACAGACAGTATCTCATTTCTCTTTCTCACACGTCCACACATACCTACTTAAATCCTCACCAATAAAAAGGCATGCAACACGAATTAGAGGAGAAGCATATTTGCTGTCCTCACTGAAGTGATGGTTAACTTTTCTTCAGTCATGCCTAGTGCCTGGAATCACCTTAAGAAAAGCTTCATCCTAGGGCTTCCCTGGTGGCGCAGTGGTTGAGAGTCTGCCTGCTGATGCGGGGGATGCGGGTTCATGCCCTGGTCCGGGAGGATCCCACATGCCGCGGAGTGGCTGGGCCCATGAGCCATGGCCACTGGGCCTGCGTGTACAGAGCCTGTGCTCCGCAACGGGAGAGGCCACAACAGTGAGAGGCCCGCGTACTGCAAAAAAAAAAAAAAAAGTTTCTTCCTACAGGAGCTGGGCAACTATGAGCCAGTTCTGTCCACTGACAGAAGAAATTAGTCTGTGACCCTCTGAGGCCCACTTCCACCAACACCTCAGAATTTTAACATGAAACCAACAAGTCTGCATGACATATGTGCACATGTCCATTATGTATTGCAACCAGAATGCAAGAGCAGAGTGGATGCACAGGCACGTGATTAATATCTGGTTGTGGTCATGATTAAGCCCTTTCTATTTTGGGGCTAGTGTTGACCAGGTTACTTAGAAGTCACAGAGTGATCCATATTTGGGCAAACATTTATGGACTTATATATCTATGGATTATAATATATATCTATGGATATATAGAGACATAATAATATCTATGGGTATATATATATGTTATATGAGATTATATATATATAAAATACATCTTTGTATATTATAGACTTTCTGGACATTCAAGTCCCTTTTGTAGGAAATTTTGAGGCTTTAGAACATTGGCCTTGTGGCCTGTGAGATTGTTGTTTCTCTCCACATGGTAGATTCAGTTGAAACACAGGCAAACCCATTTATGAAGACACATGGGAGAAATGGTAATCATTTTGCCAAGTCCCAGTTTGCCCTCATGTCATGAGCATCATAAATATTTTATCAGATCTTATTTCCAGTAGGTCAGGGTCCAATGTAGGCCCTCATCCTACACCTGGAGACCTTTTTGTAGGTATGTACTATAATTCAGTTTATTTTCATGTATTTAGCTCAGTGCAAAATATAAATTAATAAATAAAATGTTCAGGATGCGATTTTTTTTTTTTTTTTAACGGTACGCGGTTCTCTCACCCTTGTGGCCTCTCCCGCTGCGGAGCACAGGCTCCGGACACGCAGGCTCAGTGGCCATGGCCCACGGGCCCAGCCACTCCACGGCACGTGGGATCTTCCTGGACTGGGGCACGAACTCGCGTCCCCTGCATCGGCAGGCGGACTCTCAACCACTGCACCACTAGGGAAACCCAGGATGCGATACTGTTTTAGACCCCAGATGTTAAGCATTTCTTAGTATGCATGTGATGGAACTAGAAAATACATATATATGGACTGACATGTTTCTAAGGCTGTGAGTAGATATGGTGAAATGACTTAAGACAAAAAATGACTTACTCCTAATGCTCTTATTTGCTGTCCTGTTGAGGTGAGACAGTTTTAATTGGCTTCTGACATGTCATGAAGACATCCTCACTTCTGGATATTTATATCATGACTATGAAAACTTTATTTACAGGAGTTATTAATTTTTAACAGTTATTTTAAATTTCTTGGTGGACACATTTAAAGATATTTCCAGAATCCATGTTTTGCTACTAATCGCGTATGTCCTGAAACTGTATTGTGAGATAAAAGTTTTCAGCGTTTGCTGTTGGAGGAAACAGAAGTTTGACTGAGAATGAGAATAATAAAACCCAGGGTTTGTTACCATCATTTTCAAACCACAGCCTGTAGTGCTGGGTTTTTCTATGAGCAGGTTTTCTTTTCTTTCTTTTTTTTAAGATTTTGGCCGAACTGTGCGCCTTGTGGGATCTTAGTTCCCTGACCAGGGATCGAACCCAGGCCCCTGCAGTGAAAGGGCAGAGTCCTAACCCCTGGACCTCCAGGGAATTCCCTTCCTTGCTGGTTTTCTTATATGTTTACTAGCATCAATATTGAGGCTGACCATATCTCCGAGGAAGCCCATTATGAAGGTGGCTGGGACACGGACTCTGGCATATACTTAAGTTTATTGAAAAGACATAGTCTGTCATTGACAGTCCTTTACTTAGGTGGCCTTTCTGAATGTACATTTTCAGAAATTATTTTGAAGATTAAACTTCATTTTAAAAAGCTACTTTAGGATATTGTGCTAAATTTCAAAAGTAGTGGAAAAATCAAGTAAACTAGATGTGCCCACAATGAAATGGCAAATTTTGAAAATGACTAAGTTTTATATAAATATAATAGTTTTGAATGGCCCTATTCATGAGAAAATATATAAGAAATGATTCAATAATAATAATAATAATCCTGACCTTTTAAAATTTGTCTTTTTTCTGAAGTTTTCTTAATAAATGTGATTGTGGGCTTCCCTGGTGTCGCAGTGGTTGAGAGTCCGCCTGCCGATGCAGGGGACACGGGTTCGTGCCCCAGTCCGGGAGGATCCCACATGCCGCGGAGTGGCTGGGCCCGTGAGCCATGGCCGCTGAGCCTGCGCGTCCGGAGCCTGTGCTCCGCAACGGGAGAGGCCACAACAGTGAGAGGCCCGCGTACCGAAAAAAAAAAAATGTGATTGTATGTGTTAAGTATATACTTTAAATTTTTTTAAGGCAAGATAGAAGATTTTTTTTTAAAGTAATTAATTAATTAATTTATTTTTGGTTGTGTTGGGTCTTCGTTTCTGTGCGAGGGCTTTCTCTAGTTGCGGCGAGCGGGGGCCACTCTTCATCGCGGTGCGCGAGCCTCTCACCGCCCCGGCCTCTCCCGTTGCGGAGCACAAGCTCCAGACGCGCAGGCTCAGTATTTGTGGCTCATGGGCCTAGTTGCTCCGAGGCATGTGGGATCCTCCCAGACCAGGGCTCGAACCCACGTCCCCTGCTTTGGCAGGCAGATTCTCAACCACTGCACCACCAGGGAAGCCCAAGACAGAAGATTTTTAAATGGGAAACAATATAGCATGCAGTTCAAAGCAAGGACTTTGGAACAAAGGTGCTGACTGGTGATTGCAGGATAAGTTCCTTGGATAAAACCGCTTTGCCCAATAACTTGTTAATAAAAGGAGATAATGATAATACCTACCTTATGATGTTGCTGAGAGGGTCACATTAGAGCATCCTCAAAGAACTTAGCACATTGTCATGAAATAATATTAACTTACTTTCATATTATCATTTATAAATTTTTTGCTTCTCAAGCAGGAAAAAAAATCCAAATTTGGAATGTTCACATAAGATTTTTAAAAATTTACAAATAAGGTAATGGTTACTAGTTTTTAATTAAAACAGATAAATTAGGCTCTTTCTTTTACAAATTTGGTAAAATGTATGGTGTTTTCCCATATGCAAGGTAGTTTATGGTTCTATTTAATCCCCCAAAGTAGTCATATTTTGATAGAAATATAGGCAAAAAGATATGATTCTTGTTTCTATACATGTCCGAACATCCCTTCCTCATTTTTTTCCCCCAGAAATTGAAGAAGTGGAAAGTTGGGAGTTATTGATTTCACTGTTCAGGGACAAGGTTTCCTACTTGCTCTGTGACCTTGAATGAATCAGTTTACCTCTCTGTGCCTATGGACCAGTGAGGGAGCTTTCAGCCACGAAGCAGAGAAAATACTCCTGAAAATGCCTTTACCAATGGCACATAGAGGCAGAGTGGTTCTGGGCTGGTTAATTCAGTGGCTCCACGATAATACCTAAGATCTAGGTTTTCTTCCCAACCATCTGTCCTTCCATCCTCAGTATCTCAGTTTTGTTCTCATCTTTTCCCCCTCATGGACACACGTTGGCTCTACAGGACCAGGCATTACACACAGACATAACCAGCTCCAGTGGAGGGACAACAGACATGTCTTTTCTGCTGTATCCTTCGTAAGACTGAGAACTTCTTTCCCACAGCGCCTCACCCCCAGGATTTCCTTTCATGACGTTGGTCATATCTGGGTCACGTATCACCCCAGCGAGTCACTTGCAAGAGTAGTTACATTGCTCTGATTGATGAAAGCAGAGTGAGATACTCTGTTGGTTAGATGAATCCAGATTTACCCCTGAGCTGGAGCTGGTGGTCTCTTTGCAGCAGGTTGAGTACATGGGTGCAGCTTTGTTCAGGATTTAATGGACTTGGGTAACAATGCACAGTATCTGCTGAAACCTTAAATTTGTTATCCTGTAAAATGCAGGAAATACCAATTCTATCTAAGTCACAGTATTTCTTAAATGAATTAATGTTAGCGCATCTACTTATAAGCAGGCCCATGGCTGTCAAATGAACAGCAATGGTTTTATGATGAGTCTAAGCCTCCTTTGTCAATTATGTGTAAGTATAATTCTAGTCTCTCCTTCACCTGCTCCTCCACTGTTCAGCCAGGACTCTGTAGAGTTCATCACCTACTCCTTGCCATAGCTATTACATTGCTGACTATACTGATCTCCATAATGGTCACATTCCAAAGCCATGTGATGGAGAAAAGCACAAACTAGGTGACTTCTAATCCCCTTCCTTCCTCTGCCAGGAGCCATTAATAATGTACAGAAAATACAATATCAAATATATGTATACTACCAAGATTCATTTTATGAAGGTGACTCAACCAAAGACATGTTCATTGTACGTTGTAAAACTACTATGTATTTCTTCTTTCTGAGTGAGAAAGGAGAACTCAAAGGGCTTATGGTTTGGCCTGTGTGCTCTCTTACCAAGCACTGTTCTCATCCTTTGTTCAGGCCACTCTGGTGTGAGATCTTTTATGCTAATGTGACCCACCAAGAAGGACTGATTTGCCCTCGGGCCTCAGCTGGTGCCCATTTTCTTATGCCCTTGGATTTGCTTCCTCCCTACCTCTGGTTCTGTGGTTGAGACTCGTTGCCAATTCAGTTCTGACATAAGAACACCTTCCCTTTTTTTTCCTCTGGGTTTGATTTTTCTTTGCATTTATCTGTTTCCATCAATGCAAAATACTGAAAGGTTCAAATTGATTTTCCTCCTCAAAACATGAAAGGTCTGTTTTTCAAACTTCAGTATTTCACGAGGGAATGTCTGTGATCAATATGTCTAAGAAATAAAGAGGAACTCCAGACTCCCCCTTCTGATTGTCAGTAACTCAGAGCAACCTGTTTACCCACTTGGATTCTTCCCAGCAGAAAACGTTAACAATTGTAATTATCACCATTATGCAGTATGTTCAATTGTACAATCAATATAATTGCCAAATGGAAATTATACAATAAATATAATTACTGCTTTACTCCTGTGCGGTATTTCACTGGCACTTCACATTTATTTTGTCCTTTAATTAGTAACAGGTGTAATTACAGTACTGTGCTTAGAGCTGAAGCTGAGTAATTGGCAGGAGTGGGCACAGGGTATGGCTACTGAGAGGGGCCATTGTGACTCATTCTCTGCTGGAATTGCCTGAGGACACCACACAGCCCACCTAGTGGCCCAAAGTCAAGCTGACCTGTGGACACTCTTGGTATAAACTCCAGGTCAAGGATGCCCTAGAGTCCTTGAGACACACTACTTTGCCAACCCTCCCTCTTGACTTCCGGTACCACATTGTACCTACTCTTTGTCTTTCTAGACAAACGTATCCTTTCATTCATTTAACAAGTATTTATTGAACAGTGTTTATGTGCCAAGTACTGTTCTATGTGCATGAGATATTCAGAGAACAAGAGATGCATGAAGCTTATAATCTAGTGGATAAAAGCGGACTCCACAAGAAAACAAAGAGAGGTAAGAAATTTATGGTGCTAAGTGCTAAGAAAAAAAACTACTGTAATGTAATACTGTGTTTTGTTTGGGTGGTTAGGGAGACCTTTCCAAGATGTGACATTTGACTTGAGATACTAATGATGAAGCATACTGTTTAGGCAGTGGCTGTGGCAACTGCAAAGGTCCTCAAGGGGAACGAGATTAGGAACAAGCCTATAGTATGCAGGGGGTGAGGATGGGAGAGAGAGAAGGAGAGGGAGTGGGGAGAGGAAGAGAGAGATGGGGAGGGAGAATATGCAGTGTACTAGAAGAGGTAGATAGAAAGGGGTTTCGATTTTAGAGGGTCTTTAAGGAAGGTAGTGGAGGGTTTGGTGCAGGGTTGTAGCATAACTTGATTTACATCTTGAAAGCCCCTGCTACCTGATATATAAAAAATGAATTGTTAGAGGAACAAGAACTGAAGAAGACTAGATGGGGGAAATTCCAGGTAGGAGTTGCTGGTTGCTGGGCCTATAATGGTGCCAGTGGAGATGCAAAGAATGTAGCGATTTAAAAAAGTATTTGGAAGGTAGAGCCACCATTGCCTGCCGATAGAGTTGATGTGAATGTTGAGATGAAGACTGAAATCCCAATGGCTCCAGGCTTTAGACTTGGGACTTACTAAGGGGGAAGTCTGGGAAAAAGAAAACCAGTTTTAAAAGTAAGAAAACAAATCTTGCTCCATTTGAAATCTATTAGATACCCAGGTAGACAGTTGTATAAATATCCTGAAGGGAGCAGCCACTACTGTAGACATAAATGTGAGACTCAACAGTATTGAGATAGAATGACTCATGGACCAGGGTGAGATAAACATCAGAGACAGAAGATAGAAGAGGTCTCAGGATTGAACTGAGTTATTGCAACATTTGGGGTCCAGTGCTGAAGAAGAGTCGGCAAAGAAAATTCAGAGAGACCTGCCAGTGAGGTAGAAGGAGAGTTTGGACACTCTGGATGCCACACCATCCAAGAGAATGCATATAATAAGAGAGGAGTTAGCAATATGAAATGTTGCTGAGAGACTGAGATGAAAGCAAAGACATGGTCTTTGGATTTGGCAAGGTGGAGGCTGCCGTTGACCTTGTCAGAAGAGTTTTAATGGAGTGATTGGGATGTAAGTGTATGTGTGGGTTGAAGATAAAATGTGAGTTGAGGAAATGCAGACAGTATGCACAGATGACTTTGGGGGAGTGCTGTGACAAAGGGCAAGGAGCTCAGCTGTAGGCGGAGGGACACAAGGGTCAAAGAAAGGCAACTCAATATTTTTGTACACAGAGAAGTATGGAGGATGAGGAATGATTGCTGCAAGGTGGGAGGTAGATTTCTGTGGGAACAACGTCCTCAAGTAGATGAGACATGAAATCCAGAATATAAGTGGAGGGACTGTCTCTGACAGCAGTAGAGCCTTGTCTTCCCTCGTAACAGGAAGGAAAGCTAGAGTGTAGGCACGGATTCCGGAAGGTCAGTCCATGTTGTGGTGGGAGGACTGTTGCTGCCTCCCAGTAGTTCGTGATCTAAGGAAAGAGACACATCGTGCACATCTCACTATATGAGTCAGACAGTGGTCTGAGCAGAGAAGCAAGTGCGGGGGTGGGAGGAATTCTCCTCCAAAGTTTGCCAGAGTAGGTGGCATTTGACTTGGGCCTTTAATAATGCATATCATTATGCCATTGTGAGAGTTACACATCAACAGGTTTTAGTACATTTTCTCTAGGAGGCCCCCTGGTAAAAGTTATTTTATCAAGGAAGACACAGGTTGATCTCTTGTTCCTAGAAATGTTAACTTTCCTCAGACATTCCACCCTTTCTCGGGCATCACTGCCTTTTAAGATGCCCTGTTCTCCTCTTGAAACTCCCTTTCTCCTTTTCCTTTGGCCAATCTTTACTTGTCTTTCAAGGCTAAATTGAAGTGTCAACAATTCCAGAAAGGCTTCCCAATTCATCCCGCAGCCCCCTTATCAATTTGGGTTGGATCCTTCGTGTATGTCGGTGGGGCAGGTATAAGGATTCTTATTTTGTGGGTGTGTTAGGATGGGCATTGGTCCAAGCTGCATGGATGAAAGAGAAGTGCCCATGGTGGGAGCCACCCCAGAGCTCAGACAAAAGAGAGCATGCAAGCTCCAGAGGGCTGGATTGAAGGCTGCCAGAATAGGACAGTGTTGGCAGCCTTGGAAAAAGTCCTTGTTCATGTCTCCATGTACATGTGCAGTAGGTCTAGCCTTGCACTTGACTTTGGTCAAAGACCATCTTTCTACTTATGATGAGACAAGCAATTAAGAATATGGGTCTTCTTCTTTTCAAAGAGGTATTCTTTATCAAGGAACTAGATGAATTCAGTGGGTCAACTCAGTGCTCTGAGTTTTCATTTCTCTGACATGAGGGCTCCAGGCTACTTTCTATGTAGACTATATGTCAGGGACACAAGCCACAGACCAAAAATTGTTCTGCAGAGAAGGAAAGTATATAAAATTTGATTATATATATGAAGTGCTTGGAATAATGCATAATCAGTACGGTGTATTTGCTGTTTTTATTATTCTTTGGGATCTGGTGTGGGCTTATATTCTGGTTGATAGCTTTACTATAAACTCATTCTCTGGGTGTTGTCCCATCTTTTTTCCCCCAAAAGATAATGCAGTGCCTGTAATCATAAGGAAAGCATGTTATCCTAGATAAACAGCACTCGAGGGCAAAAGGGTACCTGAAGTCCATGTACTTTTGATCTAAGGTAATACTAGAAAAAGAAAGGTTGTTCTAGAATGTAAGCAATTCTGATAAACTTGAGAAACAAAGAAAGGTCTTGAGATCTTTAGGCTATTCATGTTTTCCTTTTTAGAAAAATTTGTCTTTAATTCTTTAGTCTCCAAATATGTAATTATAGTAAACAGAACAGAAGCAATAACTAAATTGTGCATTGACATATCTGCTTTGTCTAAATTGCTCTTGAAGTGTTTCAGAATTCTTCATAATATTGCATTGACTAGTCTGATCAAAAGAGAGGACATTTAATTACAAATATGTAAAAGCATCTAGAGTTTGAAAGTCAATGAATATTTTGTCCAAAACTTACATACTTGTTCCACTAAAAGCCTCTGCTTCTAAGCACTTAGTTATCACTAATATATCACTTAGCTTTCACTTCATAGTCATTGAAAATATGGGAAAGAAACATTGAAAATATTGCTTGAAGAAATACAGCTTATCTGGCTACTTTCATGATTTTTCAGATGCCATATGGAAGAAAAAGATATATAAACACTCTTTCCCTGGGTAGCAGATCAAACAAAGGGTAGATTTTTATCTTTGCAGTAGCTCCTAGAGGAAAAAACAAAATAAAAGATGGTTTAGAAGGAAAAAATAGCATTTATAATCCTCGGTTGTCTTATTAATGAGAAAGTAGAGAAATTCTTGACATATGGGTAACAACATTACATGTGCTGACTGTCTGAGTTGGATATAATTCCAGTATGCAGTTCAGATCAGCACAGGAGATTTAAAATCCCCAAAACTTCTTACAGTCCTAATCAGTCCTTATCAACTTACTTTAATTTGGGGAAAGGCTATATTTCCATCTGAGGTTTAAAAAAGTGTTGGATCATTTATTTATTCACTCACTCATTCATTCACCCTTTTTTTCCAGTTTGAATTTATAGAATATAAATGTGTACGGTCCTGATTCTAACTGTAATGTACTTACAATAACTCAAGAAAGGATAAAGGTATATACTGATTATTTTACTAATTTATTAACTTATTCCCTAAAGCCTAGTAGGGTGTATAGTGCCAAGCTTCTCAAACCTAAACCAAAAATACAAAGCAAATTTGTGACATTTCCTGGAATCTTCTCTCCCTGGAGTTCTGGGATGTTAGTTGCAGCTTTGCTTAATTCTTCATGATAGGACATGTTCTGGAAGTTGATTCACTGAATATAGTTCATGGTCTAAGTACATAGGTTGGGAAATTCTTCTGTATGAAAATTTAAGTCAACAGAGAAACGAGTCTGTCTTTTACTACACCACTTTGTTTATGCAAATATATATTTGAGCCCCTTTATCTAAAACCTTGATTTTCTCATTTATCTGCACTTGTATAAACTTGTATAAGGACAGAGCAAAGATAGTGATTTCTTACCTGCAGGGTGATATCTGTTATGTAATATTAGGACGACTGCATAAATAACTAGGATTTTAGATGGAGATCAAGGAAATAATCTATGCCTACTGTCTACAGCATTACAAGTTCTGCTGTATTAATCTAGTTTCCAAAATACACTATTTTTTTCTTTCAAAAATTTTAAAGACCAGTGTCCAGAATCTTGGTTTCTGAATATGTGCGTGTGCATGTGTGTGTGTGGAGGTTGAATAATGAAAGAAGCATACTCCTGTCATGGCACTTAGGGAATTACTGTGGTGGACAGTTCCCTAAGCCTTAGTTTCCTTATCTGCAAAGTAGGGTTAGAAACTGTAAAAGGCAAGAAGACGGATGTGTCCTAAGAGCCTGCAGAAGGAACATAGTTCTGCTGACGCCTTGATTTCCTTATCTGCAGAAATGTCAGGAACTCTTGTAGGTGTCGGGAATACAATAATGAACAAGATAAGAGGTTGAATAAATGATGAATATGTGCATTCTTAGCTCTGTGCTTATACAGTGCTTATTGTATTAAGACGGTACTGTTCTTGTTGTGGCTGGTAGTAATAGTAGTAGTATATTACTAGTAGTGTGATGGTAGTAGTAGTAGTAGTAGTAGTGGTAGTAGTACTACTACTAGTAGTGTAGCGTTAGTAGCAACAGTGGCAGCAGTAGTTCAGTAATATTGACTCTTGTATCAGACTGGATATTTCCTGACACACTGATACCCACTTCTAATAACCAGTGCCTACCCAATCCCTAACACCAAGCAGATATTCACATACTTACTGAATGGAAACATTGAATAAATTTGTTTGTATATAAATTTTGTAATTAACAACTGGAAGAAAGGCAGAAAGAGAATTTAGACAAAGAACCATGGGATGGGATTACTCACCCTTCTTATTTCTCACAAGGAATGAAATGAGAGCAAAGTAGGAGGAGAGGAGTGGGGTACATTTCCAGCATTAGCTGAAAAAATATATCAACTGTGTGATCTAATCCTATCTTCACAACAGTCCTATGAGGAAATAGGAATAGAGAGGCTAAGTCGCTTTCCCAAAATCACACAGCTAGTATGGTGATGGGTTTAGCCATGGAATCAGGCCTGTTTGTCTCCAAAGCCCCTTCTCTTTCCTTATCCCCCCGAGGTAAAGCTGAGAACTTCTTTTGGGGTCAACTAACACTCAAGAGTTTAGAGTTTTGAGCTTCAGGGAAAGTCTTTGCAATATGTATGTCCTGTTGCCACTGAAGGAGCAAAAGAGACATCATGTTTAACTGAGCCAAGTTCAGTTTCAATTAAGCAAAAGAGACAGGCTGAACTATAGGGCTGTGGTTCAGGGTGGACAGCTTGAGCTTGGCAATATCTAGATGTGGTTGCAGTTGCAACCCTCGGGGCCAGGTGGCTTGCAGAAAGACCTAGACCCTGGGCAGAAAACCTAGCCTACTTTCTCTGGAGGGAAGTAGTTTAACGTATAGGATTTTGACAGTACTTTCACCAAAAGTTATTGGTGCTTTCACATTGTTTAGAATGGTTTTGATTTCTTATAAACAGTTAAATCATGAATTACCTGAAATTGTTCCTGTCATGAACTGTCCATTCTCCCTTGTGGTGTTTCAATCAGCCCTCCAGGATTTCCAGGTCTATACTTGAGATTAAAAAGAAAAATCTTCGTGAAATTTATTTAAGGAGATCAACTAATTTCTTATAGATAGTGGCCGTTTTGATGGGAGACCTTTAAGCAGTGGTTATTGAGGAGAAAATCATCATTTAGGACTGAAAAAGTTGGCTTTTTCAGCAAGGAACTGGTAAAGGAGGTGCTCTTAGAAGAAAGAGTAATGTAAGTAGGAAACATCATAAAAGTAATCAGGCAGGATACCTTTGAAAGGTAACTATTATGAAAGGGAAACTATAGAACCCCTTCAGTAGATTTTTCTGTGATATGTACTGTGTTTTTTCTTAAAAAGATGTAAAGTACATTTCACTTCACATAAATTCAACATTAATCAATCAATCAATTAATTAATTCAGTGTCTAGTATATAAGAAATTATATTCAGTTCTGCTAAAAATTTAGGGAAGAGTGAAATATAGGTTATGTTTCATAGGAACATAAAGCTTACAGAGCAAGATAATAGTAAGTCATCCATATAGCAGTAATGAAAGGTGAAGGACCAAATATTTCCTGAAGACCCCCTATGTTACCCATCAGGTATGTTTAATTGTTTCCATTTTAAAGAGGAAGAAACAGAGGTTTAGATGGGTTGTACAATTTCCTCAAGGTCACAGACGTATAGATTCAGAGATAAGACTGAATTTAGTGCTGTATCCACTAAACCACTTGACTCACATAAGATGGTTGTTTGGAGGTGTAGGCTGAGGTGTCAGAACTTTAAGGAGGAGGTAACATTTGATGAATGCAGTGGAGATAGAATTGTGACAAATGGAATTTTAGAGTGTGATCATTCTAGACTGGCAGCTTGCAGGGTTGAGGAGCAAACAAAGGGGTATATGGATCTTCATCAGTTTTCCCTGACTAGCATTTGAGAAACTGAAGCAAAACAAATCCAAATGCCTAAGTTAGCACAGGCTTCACTGACCACTTTTGAGAGGACAATTCCATATACAGCTCTTTACCTCCTTCAGTCAATAAACAATTGTTACTGAGTGAATTCATATTCTTTTATATGTACAAATCATATCATAATTACTTGGAAATCATATTATCTACATATATGTAGATGGAGCTGAGCCTTTCCTCTGGTCAGGATGCCCTGATTGAATCCACATGCCTCATTTGTTGAATCAAGATCAATGATTTAAATGTCAAGGTCTATACCAAGAGGGCTGATAGACTCCTGTCTTTTACTGAAGCCCCCTTGATAGATGAAGAAGGCATAGTCTTACAAGAGGGGTGGACATGGATTGAGCTGACTAGAAGAAAAACATATGTCAGAAAAATTACTGAATGCTATTAGACCATATAAAAACATCCCTAAATGTCCTATAGCCCAAAGCACATTTGTGGACAACAAACTGTTCATTTTGATTGATGTGTGATACGCACATAGGGTGATGTTTTAGATTAGATGAAGGCAGACTGGGGAGGACATGAATATCAGGGTGAAGAAGTTGGATTAATAGGGGATGATTTGCTTATTTGGGGCAGAGAAAATAATAATTGCAGCTGTGCTTTAGAAAGACCATCTGTGAGTCATATGTAGGATGGATTATAAAGAGAAGAGTAAAGACAGAGGCACCAGCCAGAAGGCTGTTGGAAAATTTCAAGCAAGACTTCAGATTAAGTCAGTGGTAATGGAAAAGAAGAGCTCGATTTGGATTCTAATGAGAATTCTGTTTCCACAGAAGGGGTCAGCAGATTGGAAGTAGATGGTAAGGCAGCAAAAAACATCAAAAATGCCTTTCAGTATTTGAGGTTTAGAAATTCAGCTTGGTTTCGGTTTGGATATAGTAATTAACATTTTTATTTATTTATTTTGGTTTGTTATTGAAGTATAGATGATGTATAATATTATATGAGTTACAGGTGTACAATATAGTGATTCACAATTTTTAAATGTTATATTCCATTTATAGTTATTATAAAATATTGGCTATATTCCCTGTGTTGAATAATATATCTTTGTAGTTTATTTTATACATAATAGTTTGTACCTCTTAATCCCCCAGTTCCTCTCCCCACTGGTTTGTTGTCTGTATCTGTGAGTCTATTTCTTTTTTCTTATATTCACCAGTTTGTTGTATCTTTTAGATTCCAAGTATAAGTGATATTATAGAGTATTTGTCCTTCTCTGTTTGGCTTTTTTCACCTAGCATAATACTCTCCATGTCCATCCCTGTTGTTGCAATGGCAAAATTTTATTTTATTTATGGCTGAGTAGTATTCCAGAGTGTGTGTGTGTGTGTGTGTCTGTCTGTCTGTCTGTCTGTGTATGTGACATCTTTTTAACCATTCTTCTGTTGATGGACATGTAGGTTAAAAATGAAAGTGGCCTACTCTCTTCCACATAGTAATGGAAAGATACAGTCACTCTGGAAGGTCAGGTCACTGTCTTTGGAGATACTTTACATGGTAGCATTGCTTAAAACTGTGACTTTGTCTGCAAATCAAGAACATAGCCATCTTTCACTGGTGGTCTAACAACAAAGATCGTAAGAGATATATAAAATCAGTAGGCAAAATTAATAAATTATAATACAAAATAAAATAAAGACTGTATTAATATGGTTATGTTTAGCCCCTTTTCTCCCTGGAGGTTATACCACCATGGAAAATCAAATCATAAGAATAAAAAGCAGAGGCTCCTTGATGGACAAGGAATTAGAACAATGCAAGTTGAATGGATCAAACATTTAAAAACAGTGTGGTGCATTCATTTGCTCACAGAAATGGCCCTGCTGGTATGACAAGCAATTGAAATCTCTCTGTCAAGTCTCCATTTCCCTGTGGTCAAGATAGGCTGGGTTATGCCATGGTAACAAGTGAATCCAAAAATCTTTTTTTTTGAATTTAATTTAATTTATTTTTTTATACAGCAGGTTCTTATTAGTCATCCATTTTATACACATCAGTGTATACATGTCAATCCCAATCTCCCAATTCATCACCCCGCCCACACACACACACCCCACCCCCTGCCGCTTTCCCCCCTTGGTGTCCATATGTTTGTTCTCTACATCTGTGTCTCAATTTCTGTCCTGCAAACCAGTTCATCTGTACCATTTTTCTAGGTTCCACATATATGTGTTAATATACGATATTTTTCTCTTTCTGACTTACTTCAGTCTGTATGACAGCCTCTAGATCCATCCACGTCTCTACAAATGACCCAATTTCATTCCTTTTTATGGCTGAGTAATATTCCATTGTATATATGTACCACATCTTCTTTATCCATTCATCTGTTGATGGGCATTTAGGTTGCTTCTATGTCTTGGCTATTGTAAATAGTGCTGCAGTGAGCATTGGGGTGCATGTGTCTTTTTGAATTATGGTTTTCTCTGGGTATATGCCCAGGAGTGGGATTGCTGGGTCATATCTTAGTGGTTTAAAATGCTAAAGGTCCTTTGTTGCTCAACCTATGTGTCCATTTCACATTGGCTGTCTGCCTGGCCCATGTATGTTTACTTCATGATTAGAGTGGTGGGCTGACTTCTATCTAGATCACTGCTGGTTGTCATGGCAGAGAGAAAAGAGACACATTGAACCACATACCACCAGCTCTTCAAGTTGTTGCAAATGACACATCTCACTTCAGCCTATATTCCATTAGACAAAGCAAATATTATATACTCCCCGAGTTCAAGCAGGCAGGGATGAGTGAGAATGATCCTCTTATAGGGCATTGGGAATACTTAGCATTCTGGAATGCAGTCTGTTGCACTAGTTCAGGTTCGGATGATGGCCGACATTTTATCTCTGACTTTTGTTTTTCTTCCTTACTTAACTAAACCTTTGATTGATTAATTTAATATGTTAAATAAAAATGCATCAATAACTTTTTAGAGTGAGAAATTTTCTAATCTTTAAGGTAACATTGTGTGTCTCTACTTTGATTCATTGAAGTAGACTGTACCATACGATTCAGGACAGTGCTCTTACATTTTGGATTCCACCTCACTGTATAACCCATGCATTAACAGGAACTTTATAGAATCAGAGGTGCTGACAGTCTATACAAGCTATGTATTAGTCAAGATAACTATTGTTATTTTGTAGTTAGTTTATAGTAAACAGCTCAGTGTCTTAATACAACAAAAGTGTCTTTCTTGTTGATATCATAGTCTGATGAGGGTCTGGTAGTTCTCTTTGATGGCCCTGCTCTGTGCCAGATATCTTCTCTTTGACCCTCTATTCACACCCGTCCTCCACCTTGGTGTGTGCCTCAGAGGCTGTCCTAATTAGACTTCATCAGGGGCTCCTTTGCTATCTATTTCTGGTTGGGTTTAGCCAATGGAGGACAGTAACAGAAAATGACTGAAGTACAGGAGGAAATAGGTTGAAGCTTTTATTTCTGCAGTGCTCTCTCTCCTGGCAGTGTGCTTCTTTTAAAGAGAAATTCTCCAATCAGGTGACATTCTTCATGCAACTCTCCCTCTGGGTTCTGGAATCTATATCCTTCATTTACCTCTTCAGGCCTGGGTGTAAGAATGTCTCCCCATTGTTGGTAAACACCTGGGGCACTGCATCATTCTTCGTTGCCATCAGTAAAACTTGTCCTTGCCTACGTAATTTGTTCCTTTGCATCCTGCTCAGTTTTTCAATCTGTGTGAGCCACATGGTTATCTACTAGGACCCTGACATATATTCTCAAAGCTGTCTGGTAATTCAGGCTCGTTCCATCTTGTGATGCTACCATCTTAAACACGTGAACTCTGTGGTTGCTGCGGAAGTCAAGGCAGACTGTGGACACTTGAACAGGGTTTTATGGTCAGTCCTGTATGTGCAGATACTACCGCCCACATCTCATTGACCAGAACCTAGTCCCATGGCCCCAGCATAACTGAAATGCAGTCTTCTCGTGGACCCAAAAGGTGGGAAAGAAATGGGATTTGCTGAGCTCAGCATTATATGTGTCACAGGTGGAGGTGGGCAGTAGGTAGATGTAATGTGGGCATTAACTCAGAAAGATGATATTAAAGACATATACGAGAAGTTTGGAGGATACTAAACATTGTGCCAAATTCAACCAGGTGCATGCACCCATCTCTCAACCAGATGTCCTTACATTTACAGATAACATCATCATTCTCCAATTTCCTCAGGCTCTGACCTTCAGTCTCTTCCTCTATTTATATATTAAGTTAGGACTAATCTTGCAGATTTCAGTTCTGTGGTTCTTCTGCATCCCACCTGTTCCTTTTCATTTTAACTAACAGAGACCTGGCTTAATGTGCTAGGCGAAGCTGCACAAGTAAATGAGAATTGTTGGAGAAATGGTCTATAGAAAAAAGACAACAAATGACAGACTCTCAGGTATGTCCACAAACATGGAAGCAAAAGGAGAAGTCATGAAGATAGACCAAGAAGGCTCAGTAAGAGGTGTAAGAATTAGCACAATATCATGAAAGACAGTTCAGGAATGAAGTTTGTGAAGAGGCCATGATCAAAGGTGACAGATTTGGGCAGGTATGAGAGGACATGCAAAGGAAGTTTAGGCATTCATGCTTACGTCTTGACCAATATTGGATTGGACTGAGCAATCAGGAGGCACTGAATGCTGCACAGCGATTTTGGAGAGGAAGATGCTTCAGAGCAGTGAGTGCCTGTATTCCCATCACTATCATGCTTGCTTCCTTTTCATCCTCAGCACAACAGTTTACCTGGTACCTTCCCCAAAGATCTTACTTTCTTTACCTTCTACCATATCTATTTTTCAACTCCAGATATCACTATTTTCTCTGCTCTTCCTGTCTTTGAAGCACACCTTATTTGTGTTATTTAATCACAGTTGGTTCTCAATCTTTACTCAATAATACTTTGATTCTTACTGATTCTCTATTCCAATGTTCTGTTCTAAATCAAACTTATTAAGCCTCTCTTAACCACACACATTACCCTTCAATGAAGCTCTGCTTTTCTTCCTTCTACCTAAAACTTCTTTGTTCCTTTGACTCCTTGGTATGTTTAAGAAAGTAGAGACTTTCCTTTCTAAGGAATATGTTGCTGTTTGCTTTTCTCACTCCCCAAAACACCTTAATTCCTCCGGTTTAATTAGCATCTTCAAATATTCAGTTTCTCCACTATTGCTTACTCCTTTGCTTCAGGGATTAAGAATAGATTTAGAACAAATAATTGAAATCTCCATGACCACCTTTAGATGATATGTTTGGCCTCTTCCCCACCAGACCCTGACAATTTGCTAAACAAGTGATTATCATTGGCCTAAGCCAGTTCTTTTCATTTTCCCCAGCTAACCCTCTGCTGAAATTGCTAATAAGCTGCAGAAATGGACAATGGCAGGCAGGCGATATGGCTAGAGTGGGAGACCTTGCTAACCCACAGGCAGCAAATCTAGCAATGAGCACGTTGCAGGAATAGTAGTCCCATCTCCAGAGGTAGAGTCCCCCGTCTCTTCTAATCTCCCCAATACTAGGGTTATTATGTACAGACTGAACCACCCTTGAGGACTATTCACTGCTTTTCATTTGGCTTTCCCTTTGGGATGGCTGAAGTAATTGTTTGCTTTCCAACGTCCAGATGCTTTGAATGTGTGCTCTGTATTGTAGCTACCTCAGTGACCTTTACACCAAGCTACATATTAAAATATTTTTGTCTATTTTTTATGTATTCTAAATTTCTTCATCATCTGTAAGTTCTTCCTCATCTTTATGCCCCAAATAGGAGAAATAGTTCATTTGAAAACTAATCACGTAGCACATTTGCAAGGTATGTTCCCATACTTCGTCTACTTTAGCCTCAAACCAAACTATAAGGTTGATATTATTAATTCCATGTTACAGAGAAGGAAATTGTGGCTGGGACAGGCTCAGGCCCTTGACTAGCTGGCTCTTGTTCTTTGTAGTTCCTGTTTCTGGATGCTAAGTCCTTTTATCTGCATTTCTGCTTTCCTAATTGCTTTTGACAAAAGGAAATAGGAACATGCTTGGGAAGCAATAGGCTTTCCAGATGAGTTGCCAGACTAAATGACCTTTAAGGTTTGTTCCAATCTGGATGTCTCTGATTCTCTCATGATTATAGTGTGATAGTATTAAGTAATCATTGTAATTGTCCTAGCTGAATGAGAGAGTAGCTGACTGAGTGAATTATTATTTTCAGCAATAATTTTTAATATCTTCTATTTTTATTAATTAGGAAAGAAATCCCAAGGTCTCCAAGGGAAATTGTATATTTACTTGCACTTAGAGTTCAGTAGTAAAGAGCATGGGCCACTTACTAGTGGATGATTTTGGGTAAGTTAACATTTCCTTTCTGCCCCTTAGCCCCTTATTCATAATATGGGGTGAATAACATACCTACCTGTGGAGTTTTTGAGAGGTTCAAATTACTGTGCACATGTAAAGTGCTTAGAATGGTGCCTGGCACATAGTAAGCTCTCAATAAACAGCAGCTGACCTTATTTCTTGTAAAAATAGAAAAGATATATAAGGAAACTGTCATTTTAAGAATAGTTAGCATCAATTGATTTACAGCTTAAAGTTGCTTATAGTATTTGACCATTGAATTTTTGCAAAACACCTTATATGCACTATCTCATTTAACCCAAACTATCAGAGACTAACAATTATTATTACCATTTAATAGATGAGGAAACTGAGGCATAAGGAAGTTATTTAACTTACTCCAGTCTCATAGATATGAATTATGTAAGAATGAATCAAACAAGTTTGTCTGGAGAAAGGCCATAACTCTAACTAATGTGCTAAGCATTTCTGGTATGTTTTAGATTAAACAATGATTAAATAAAATTGAAAGTCTTTTAAATGCAGTTGGGAATGGTATCATAGAATTACACCTGTATTCCATTTCTACTATAATCAGACATTTAAAATTGTATACCTTGATAAGTCACTGGCATGACCTGCAAAATTGCAAATAATGAAAGTAGATCCTTGCAAGGAGTGTTTATTATGAAGCGCTTTACTTTCATTCTCTCACCTAAAACTCTCAGAAGAGGCTGGAGCACAGAAGGGTATGTGCCACACCCTTAACCATAATGCTTCCCACCTTGCTCTTCATCTTGTCAATTAGATAAAAGAACAGTGAAAAATATGTTTGAGGATCTTTGGTTTTTGTTCTTTCCTGAATGACTATCAATAATAGGTGGAAAAATCTCTAAAATACATATGAGGGAAAAAAAAGATTATTTTCAAAAACAAAACCCTCTAACTTTTAAGTAATTCATCACAGAGATAAAGCAATACAGTTTCATGCCTCATAACAATTTAATAAATATTACTAAAATATGGCAACTGCCACCATGACTCATTAGCAAGCTGTTGGTGTAATATAAAGTTATCCAGAATTGTTTGGGGGAGTTGGTATGTTAATGTAATACACAAAGTAATCTCTGAAGAGAGTCAGGAACATATGGTCTCTGCTCATCAGCTAACCCCCAGGGATTGCACCAGAATCTCTTTTCTTATAGCTCCATGACATTGAGAGGAGAGATGGGAAGAAGATAGGGGGAAAAAGAGCAGTGGGAAGAGAAACACTGATTACTCAAACCATAAAATTGTACTTGGAAGGATAAATCAAGAATCACAAAGTTAACATCTTCAAGGAATCTGTTCAAACAAATACAAGTGGAACATTGCAGCATTGGAAGTTTTCAGAATATATGTTCTGAATCTTGGCACACAGTTAATCATTTCAGCAACCACAGTAAAATGCTGCATATAGCATGCCACTGGCCAACATAAATGAGTTGGATGCCATCTATCAAAATCAACATTCGTTTGAACATATTTTCAATGTTTTAAGTTCCGAAGTTTACATACATATTAGAACATCTCTCTCTTAAAAGGAATATGATATATTTTCTAATTAAAGAGGCCTATCTTGTCCCAATTAAATGTGTTTGAAGAGAAAACTGTAGTGTTAACAACATCTGTCAGCGATCATTTACGTATAAGTAGAATTATGTACTTTAAGGATTATGTTTATTTAATAATCATCCCTGCTCCCTGGAATTGGGTGATCAGAATTTTTTTTTTTTACCCAATGATATATAACCACTAAATTTTGAATAACTCTATCATTGCAGGATAAGGCCTGGCTTTTAGTTGGAACAATAAAATGATCGGTCAGTACTTTACATTCTGGAGCATCTTTTTAATGGAAAAATTATCTCAAGAGTGCTTTTTTTTTTTTTGCGGTACGCGGGCTTCTCACTGTTGTGGGCTCTCCCGTTGCAGAGCACGGGCTCCGGACGCGCAGGCTCAGCGGCCATGGCTCACAGGCCCAGCTGCTTCACGGCATGTAAGATCTTCCCGGACCGGGGCACGAACCCGTGTCCCCTGCATCGGCAGGCAGACTCTCAACCACTGCGCCACCAGGAAAGCCCCCAAGAGTGCATTTTTAAGACAGTTCAATAGGGCTCTTGTGAATGCCTTGTTTTTGTTTAGTTGGAAAATATTTAAAGAGGTATTATTTTATCACTTTTACATTTGTGTTCTTTTGTTTTAGTTTGCTCTAAATCCCTTTCAGTTTCACATTTTATCCTAAGTCTAGGTAAGATGCAACTCCAAACCTTCCCCAGGCAAAGTCAACCTTGGGTTATTTAAAGAGTGGCTTTATGACAATTTCATAAGTAAACATAGTTAATGAAAAAAGCAAGCAAGGATACATACTTAAAATAAATAAATATAATAAGTAATTCTTTTTTTAAATTTTTTAAATTAGTTTCTGCTTTATAACAAAGTGAATCAGTCATACATATACATCTGTTCCCACATCCATTCCCTCATGCATCTCCCTCCCTCCCACCCTCCCCATCCCACCGCTCCAGGCGGTCACAAAGCACCGAGCTGATCTCCCTGTGCTCTGCAGCTGCTTCCCACTATCTATCTACCTTACATTTGGTAGTGTATATATGTCCATGCCTCTCTTTCGCTTTGTCACAGCTTACCCTTCCCCCTCCCCATATCCTCAAGTCCATTCTCAAGTAGGTCTGTGTCTTTATTCCCGTTTTACCCCTAGGTTCTTCATGACATTTTTTTTTTAATTCCATATATATGTGTTAGCATACGGTATTTGTCTTTCTCTTTCTGACTTACTTCACTCTGTAGGACAGACTCTAGGTCTATCCACCTCATTACAAATAGCTCAGTTTCGTTTCTTTTTGTGGCTGAGTAATATTCCATTGTATATATGTACCACATCTTCTTTATCCATTCATCCGATGATGGACACTTAGGTTGTTTCCATCTCCGGGCTATTGTGAATAGAGCTGCAATGAACGTTTTGGTACATGTCTCCTTTTGAATTATGGTTTTCTCAGGGTATATGCCTAGTAGTGGGATTGCTGGGTCATATGGTAGTTCTATTTGTAGTTTTTTAAGGAACCTCCATACTGTTCTCCATAGGGGCTGTATCAATTTACATTCCCACCAGCAGTGCAAGAGTGTTCCCTTTTCTCCACACCCTCTCCAGCATTTATTGTTTCTAGATTTCTTGATGATGGCCATTCTGACTGGTGTGAGATGATATCTCATTGTAGTTTTGATTTGCATTTCTCTAATGATTAATGATGTTGAGCATTCTTTCATGTGTTTGTTGGCAGTCTGTATATCTTCTGTGGAGAAATGTCTAATTAGGTCTTCTGCCCATTTTTGGATTGGGTTGTTTGTTTTTTTGCTATTGAGCTGCATGAGCTGTTTATAAATTCTGGAGATTAATCCTTTGTCAGTTGCTTCATTTTCAAATATTTTCTCCCATTCTGAGGGTTGTCTTTTGGTCTTGTTTATGGTTTCCTTTGCTGTGCAAAAGCTTTGAGGTTTCATTAGGTCCCATTTGTTTATCTTTGTTTTTATTTCCATTTCTCTAGGAGGTGGGTCCAAAAGGATCTTGCTGTGATTTATGTCATAGAGTGTTCTACCTATGTTTTCCTCTAAGAGTTTGATAGTTTCTGGCCTTACATTTAGGTCTTTAATCCATTTTGAGCTTATTTTTGTGTATGGTGTTAGGGAATGATCTAATCTCATACTTTGACATGTCCCTGTCCAGTTTTCCCAGCACCACTTATTGAAAAGGCTGTCCTTTCTCCACTGTACATTCCTGCCTCCTTTATCAAAGATAAGGTGACCATTGTGCGTGGGTTTATCTCTGGGCTTTCTATCCTGTTCCATTGATCTATCTTTCTGTTTTTGTGCCAGTACCACACTGTCTTGATT
Source organism: Mesoplodon bidens (assembly GCF_964165515.1). Lineage (NCBI taxonomy): Eukaryota > Metazoa > Chordata > Mammalia > Artiodactyla > Ziphiidae > Mesoplodon > Mesoplodon bidens. Next base: position 161,587,248 of record NC_138176.1, on the reverse strand, counting down.
ACTGTAGCTTTGTAGTATAGTCTGAAGTCAGGGAGCCTGATTCCTCCAGCTCCGTTTTTCGTTCTCAAGATTGCTTTGGCTATTCGGGGTCTTTTGTTTTTCCGAACAAATTTTGAAATTTTTTGTTCTAGTTCTGTGAAAAATGCCAGTGGTAGTTTGATAGGGATTGCATTGAATCTGTAGATTGCTTTGGGTAGTAGAGTCATTTTCACAATATTGATTCTTCCAATCCAGGAGCATGGTATATCTCTCCATCTATTTGTATCATCTTTAATTTCTTTCATCAGTGTCTTATAATTTTCTGCATACAGGTCTCTTGTCTCCTTAGGTAGGTTTATTCCTAGATATTTTATTCTTTTTGTTGCAGTGGTAAATGGGAGTGTTTTCTTGATTTCATTTTCAGATTTTTCATCATTAGTGTACAGGAATGCCAGAGATTTCTGTGCATTAATTTTGTATCCTGCTACTTTACCAAATTCATTGATTAGCTATAGTAGTTTTCTGGTAGCATCTTTAGGATTCTCTATGTATAGTATCATGTCATCTGCAAACAGTGACAGCTTTACTTCTTCTTTTCCAATTTGGATTCCTTTTATTTCCTTTTCTTCTCTGACTGCTGTTGCTAAAACTTCCAAAACTATGTTGAATAAGAGTGGTGAGAGTGGGCAGCCTTGTCTTGTTCCTGATCTTAGTGGAAATGGTTTCAGTTTTTCACCACTGAGGACGATGTTGGCTGTGGGTTTGTCATATATGGCCTTTATGATGTTGAGGAAAGTTCCCTCTATGCCTACTTTCTGCAGGGTTTTTATCATAAATGTGTGTTGAATTTTGTTGAAAGCTTTCTCTGCATCTATTGAGATGATCACATGGTTTTTCTCCTTCAACTTGTTAATATGGTGTTTCACATTGATTGATTTGCGTATATTGAAGAATCCTTGCATTCCTGGAATAAACCCCACTTGATCATGGTGTATGATCCTTTTAATGTGCTGTTGGATTCTGTTTGCTAGTATTTTGTTGAGGATTTTTGCATCTATGTTCATCAGTGATATTGGCCTGCAGTTTTCTTTCTTTGTGACATCCTTGCCTGGTTTTGGTATCAAGGTGATGGTGGCCTCGTAGAATGAGTTTGGGAGTGTTCCTTCCTCTGAAATTGTTTGGAAGAGTTTGAGAAGGATGAGTGTTGGCTCTTCTCTAAATGTTTGATAAAATTCGCCTGTGAAGCCACCTGGTCCTGGGCTTTTGTTTGTTGGAAGATTTTTAATCACAGTTTCAATTTCAGTCCTTGTGATTGGTCTATTCATATTTTCTATTTCTTCCTGAGTCAGTCTTGGCAGGTTGTGCATTTCTAAGAATTTGTCCATTTCTTCCAGGTTGTCCGTTTTCTTGGCATAGAGTTGCTTGTAGTAATCTCTCATGATCTTTTGTATTTCTGCAGTGTCAGTTATTACTTCTCCTTTTTCCTTTCTAATTCTATTGATTTGAGTCTTCTCCCTTTTTTTCTTGATGAGTCTGGCTAATGGTTTGTCAATTTTGTTTATCTTCTCAAAGAACCAGCTTTTAGTTTTATTGATCTTTGCTATCGTTTCCTTCATTTCTTTTTCATTTATTTCTGATCTGATCTTTATGATTTCTTTCCTTCTGCTAACTTTGGGGGGTTTTGTTCTTCTTTCTCTAATTGCTTTCGGTGCAGGGTCAGGTTGTTTACTCGAGCTGTTTCCTGTTTCTTAAGGTGGGATTGTATTGCTATAAACTTCCCCCTTAGAGCTGCTTTTGCTGCGTCCCATAGGTTTTGGGTCGTCGTGTCTCCATTGTCATTTGTTTCTAGGTATTTTTTAATTTCCTCTTTGATTTCTTCAGTGATCACTTCGTTATTGAGTATTGTATTGTTTAGCCTCCATGTGTTTGTATTTTTTACAGATCTTTTCCTGTAATTGATGTCTAGTCTCATAGCATTGTGGTCGGAAAAGATACTTGATCCAATTTCAATTTTCTTAAATTTACCAAGGCTTGATTTGTGATCCAAGATATGATCTATCCTGGAGAATGTTCTATGAGCAGTTGAAAAAAATACATCTAGGTAAGATGCAACTCCATACCTTTCCCCAGGCAAAGTCAACCTTGGGTTATTTAAAAGTGGCTTTATGACAATTTCATAAGTAAATGTATTTAATGAAAAAAGCAAGGATACATACTTAAAATAAATATAATAAGTAATTCTTTCACTTAAGATTTGGATTACTTCAAGAAGGAGTTGGATTAGGATATAACTATATTAATACTGATATTGATATATATTTTATATACATATAAAGAAGATTTTCCTGAGAAAATAGAGAAGTAACAGGGAGAAAACTGAAATATGACTATATCATATCCAGACAAGAGGCTTTGTATAGAGAAAAAGAGAGCACTAAATTTGCCAAATATAAAGATTTTAAAGATAGAGTTAATATTACTTTTATGTAGGCATCTGAGGCTTGGTTAGACTCTTCTCAATGAGTCTGTTTTAAGGTGAAGTTATTAAAGGCTGGCTCCCATTTCACAGAAATTATCTGAAGTTGTTTTATGTGGAAACAGCCTGCCTCATGTGATTGCACTCTGAAGCACTCCAGCTAGAAGGCGGCTATGTGACTTGAAATTTAAATATACAACAAATTCAGTCAGGTGCCAGGGTGCCTGCCTGCTGGCCAGCCATATTGGAAGAGGGGAGAAGTGAAGGGCAGGGGGTTGAATGGAGATTGGGATGTATGAAAGGGAAGACTTAAACTTTGGGGCTGGAAGAGCGCAGGGTGCTGCAAGAAGCAATGTGTCAAGCTGAATAATTCATGGTGCAGTACTAATTTTGACTCTGGAGAAAATTGCTTTCTCGCTGTGCCAATAGCTAGGCAATGAGACCAAAAATCAAAGAGGAAGCTAAAAGGAAGGGGAGAAAACACCCTGAATCAACACAATATCAAATTGACAACCTGTTTAAGGTTGCAAGTATTGTCAAAACACATGAATACACATTTTAAACCTTACCTAAAATTGAGCATTCAGATTTATGCACAAACTGATTTGTATGCAATAATGGGTAAATATTTTATAATTATCTTCAAAAATAGCTCCTTGGTATTAATGCAGAGACTTCCAGTAAGGAAATAAGCATTTGTGTTGTTCATTGGTACTTGGTAAAAACAAACTGCATGTCTTGGTATAGTGTAACGGATCCATCATCATTTTGTACTTACACAGTCATATGAGTGCCAGAAATGACCTTTTGTGTTAATTAACAAAGCTGCCATAAATATGGAACTTGATAAATGTTAATATTTATTGGATTTCTAAAATCCAGATGGTCTTCCTTCCAGTTTCCTGAGTAGATGGAATTAAGTAAGAGTACTTCTAAAATACTACCTTAGGCATCCTATCTATCACCTGTTCACTTAATTCTTTTCTTCAATGATTAGAATGAATTACGAATATTTCTAAAAGCAAACCACTGATTCAAGTTTAAGCCATTAACCAAGGTTTAAACTATAGGACTTTTTGCTCAAATATAGCAGCATTTAGAAATTTGGTCCTTCCTTTTCTTTTCTTTAAAGAGTTCTTTAAGGAGTTCAAACAGCTTCTCAGAGGTAAATGCAGGATTAGATAATGAAGATATTTGAGGTGAAGTCTTTCTCATTTTGTTTGTTTTGTTTTCTAAGGAAAAGCCAGATTTGACTCCGGGTCGTAGAAAGGCATCCTTGGCAGAAAAATGCCATCCCATGAGTGGCTGAATAAGAGTGTGCATCCTGCCTGCTCACAGGTAGGCAAGCGAGTCTTCTGAGACAGAGCAGAGTTTCTAAAAATCACCTCTGGCAAAGATGAGGGCTTTTCCTTAGTGGTTTGCACTGTTGTATAGGGCTGATGAAACACCATTCTTTAGGACTGGCTGGAAATAATAGTTACTTAAATCTAGGAGACCATCAGCAAGCCAGTGTAAAATTCAGTTGAGTGTGCATAGCCTTCCAGAATGCATTTAGCTATTGCTATGGCACCTAGTATGACAGAGTATTTAATTTGTCTTACTTAATATAGATTTTGGAGACAGGACAGCAGGCTGGCAGCACAGAGCATGTTTTGGAGGTGCCGTTAACATACCTCTTCCTCTGAAATGCATTGCACTGTGCCCCTTTAGCAAGGACCTAAGGTGACAAAGAGTGTTGAGTTTGTCAGGATGCTTGCTGTCTACTTTTTAGGTCCCTGGAATGGCAAGATCACCGTGTGGGTCATCGTGCAGGAGGGGGCTGGGGAGACAGAAGACATGGGTTCTCTTTCTAGGTCCTCCACTTACTGGTTCTTCGCTTTTGGGCAAGTCACTTCAATTTGCTTGGTTTTCATTGCCTCATATGTAAAATGATCATTTTCCTTTTAGTTGGAGCCATATGAAATTGCTGATATTTAACTGATCTAAGAAAACAGCAGTTTCTTATGGTTCAAACTAATAAATACTTCCGAGACTTGTTCTAAGGAGCACCTTGTTCTAAAGCACCTTGTACATAAGCACACAAATGCAAATTGCATACTTTTCCTGCTATAATCAACATTTTGTGGAGACTCAGTGAGGTAGTATCTGAAAAGCAATAATAGCATTCAGTAAGAATCAGTTTCCTTCATTGTGATTCCAAGCCCTTTAATTCAAGCACTTTTTAAATTTCAGCCACTGTCTTAAACTTAACACTTTTATAGTGCTTTACAACTTAGAAACTGCTTTCACATAAATTAGCTTATTTGCTTTTTATAACAACTCAATGATAAGGAGATGAATTTTCTAGAGAAGTTGTGACTTGAGCTGGGTTATCCAGGAAAGTAGAGGAATCTTGCACATTGCTGTTTACAGTATATGGTCATAGCCAAATACTCATGTCCCAGAATTAGTAAAACATTCAGCCTGGGAAACAAAACATGTCAGTGAAAGGCATGTCACTTTTCAATCTGCAGTCAGAAACAATTAGATCAGTGATCTTAAAATATTTTGATCAGAAACTAACACAACATTGTAAAGCAACTATACTCCAATAAAAATTAATTTAAAAAATTTTAATCACACAACCTAAATGTAACAATGTTAGGAGTAGGAAACATTAATTCATGTGTGATTATCTATGAATTGTCTGTGCATGACAGAAGTAACACCTTGTGAACATTATAAAATATACATAAACATCAAAATTTTTAAAGAAAAGATTTAGAAATGAATGTATTACAAAGTTCTAATATTTTCTCCCTGTATCCCAAAGGACTGAACAATTACAGATGCTTAAGTAGCAGTGCTGGTGGATTTCTATGAATTCCATGACTCCCAGGCCCTGCTGAAGGCCCCAAAGACAGAGAAAGCTTTGGGATTTGTACTCAGGTCAGAATGGCTTCTGAACTTAGTGCAGCTAGAACCTGAACATGTGACTCACAAGCGAGGGAGCAGGTATGGGGGTGCTGGCAGCCTTACTTGGAATCAAAGGTCTTATCACCCAACACTCTAATTTTGGGCAAGGTGCAAGCTCCCTCAACCTCAATTTCCTAATCATGGGTTTATTTTGGGATAAGAAAATAATGAAATATTGTGGGGAAAGTACTTTCCAGTCTATATTATAAAATATAAGGCATTATCAGTGTGCTTATTTTTGTTTTCTATACCAGCATCTTGGGTAATGTAGGCAACACAGTAGAGATTTGTTGAATGAATGAATGAGAAAAGAAATTAATTAATTGAAAGAACACATTATCTTGCTATGTCACTAAAGGTGTTTCCAGAAACAGAAAACATATGAAAATATATTGTCAGAGCAAGGTTTCTTGGGTTTTGTTTGTTGGCTTAATTTCAAATAATGAGAATAATGGAGATAAATGACTCCAGAATTGGTTAATTTAATAGCTCAAAGCCATTGGTAAGGACTCACTGAGTTTTTTGAACAGTGACTCTCTTTGGCTGGATCTACTCAATTTCCAAGATGTTGCCATGGTTCTAAGCAGCTAGGAAGATGGCAGTGTCCATAGGCTCAGTGGCTGTTTTTATGCCACAGGCCCATTCTTTCAGGACAAGAGCAATGATACTGATAGGATTTCTTTGGCTTAATAGAGGTTCAACCTTAGGGTTGGAGAAAGGGTCAAGCCTCCCTTAAACCAAAGGAATTTTATGACCAAGAAGGAGAAGCAGCTCTGACCATCGATTGGGTCATCAGCCAACAACATTGCTCCACTAGCCTGTCCGTGGCTTGTTGCGTATCCTTGCAGGCAGCCCACTGTCTCTCCTGGGGTGTGTGACCACCCAATGTGTGAGTAAGGCAGGTATCTGATTGTATTCTATCATGCTTTTTTATTTTCATTTTTGACAAAGACCTTTATTTCACAATGACTTATGCACAAGTTTCTTCAGATACTAATAGAAATGGGGAAGTAAAAATGCACAGTTTCTGTTTCTTCCAGCTAGAGTGTCACTCTGTTTCTCATTCATCTTACTGAAGTTTGTGGATTCTTGCTCATGACCCCCCTTCATGGCAAATATCAGTTAAGCACTTATATCTAGGGAAGTCCTCCTTTATTAATGTGAAGTTAATTAAGAATGTGTGTGTCTCCGACACTTATCATTACAGTGAGAAGAAATTAATTTTTTCAAGTCCAGTGAAATTTCATTAAGCGAAAAGCTTTTAACTCTTATTATAAGATGTGAAGAATTATGAGAAATAATTGGCTGTATTTCTGGAACAGATGCATTTAATAATAGGTCAGATGAGCAAAATGACTATAAATCAAATTTGAATGCAGGATTTCTCAAGTGATAACAAATGGGAAAATATGGCTTATTGGTAATATTTTGACTTCAGATCATTTAAAATCCTCAGGATTCATTCTTCTAGTTTCATTTCACCTCTTGCTTTTTTTTTTTTTCATCATTCTTTTAAACTTAATACGTTAGAGGTCTCACTTCCAGCTATTTTTTGTTCATCTCCAATTCAAAATCTATTTATATTTTATCAGTAATCATCAGTGCTGCTACCATGATTAATATGAGTATGTGTGTGTGTGTGTGGATGGGTGTGTGCCACGTGAACTTTAAGACAATTTTATGCAGAATCATCTTCTGTTACTACTTTTCAAGTGATTAGCATGACCAGCCAAAGTGTTCTGAATAAATTACGTAGTTCATGGCTGAAGCAAGCATTTGTTTTTCAACAATTTGTTTTCATACACCACAACTTATGCCAGACAGACAGACTTCTAGTTACGCCATCTGACTTATATATGGTACTTTGAAGCTTTGTACTTAAACATTTTAAAAAGTGTGGTATTTCTAATATTCTGTGGGCCTAATTTTTTCAGGCAGTATGTCTTTGTAGTTTTAAGAACTTTGATAATTATCTAGACTTGGTGCTTTGTAAACAATTAAAATAATACTCAATCACTTATAGAAAATATGCCAATTCCTTACTGCAAACCATCTGACTTTCTGTATGGTTTGTAAGGAAAATTCTTGGGTATTTCTGTGTATTTTATGTTTTCTTCACAAGGCCAGATGATTTCCTTCAGAACCAAGGAAAAGGAGCACTTAGAAAGTGTTGAAAATCAATTATCTTATAATTTGATATCTACTCTGGTGCATAGTCTGAAATATTAGTGGTGGTTTACAGAAAAGTCTTTCACATATTTTTAACACCGTATCTTTCTGAATGTTTTAACCAGCATTATTGCTTTTTTGTACTCAAAAGTTGTGTTTCAGCTTAATGATTACAGGTACAGAGAGTGACATGCTTTTTTTCGCTAGAAAATTACTGAAAAACTAGACGTCAGAAATCAGATTTTCTATTCTTTGTCCAGTCTACCGTTTAACATAAAAAGGATTCTCATATTGTGTCTCTGCAGATCACCTATACTGAGCAAACCTAGACAAAGCAATTCTGCTGCTGATCTTGAATTGAGATAGTCTTTTCACAATTCAAAGAAAGAAATTAATAGACATGATTTTTTCAATTAAAGTTATTCTTTATTCAATTTATTTCCTGAAATTGTTCATCTTCCAGGAAGGCCTAGGATGAGCTAAAAATAGAACTTGGAAACAGCAGCTTCCCCTCCATATGACAGGGTTTGGGTGAGAGTGTCTACAGGGGTGGTGAGCTTCGTCACATGTGTAATGTGGCCACATTCCTGGTGGCTCCTAATGTGGTTAAGACCATGGGCTCTGCATCCTGACTATTTGGGCTCCATCACTCTTAGCCAAATCCTAGCTCAGATGTCCTAATGTGTCATTCTGGGACCAGCAGCATCAGGATCACCTGGGGACTTGTTACAAATGCAAATTCTCAGGCTGCACTCCAGACCTACTAAATTAAATCCTCTATGGGTGGGGCCCAGAATCTACATTTTCACATGCCCTCCAGGTGATTCTGATGTTGCCTAAAGCCTAAGAACTACTGTCCTAGATCCAGCAGTGGACAAATTGCTTAATATCTTCGTGCTTCACTTTTCCCAGTTGTAAGTGTGGATAATAATAGTGTTTATCGCATAGGGTTATTGTGATAATTAAAGAAAATCGTGTAGCGATTTCTGCAAAAGTGCCTGGCATATAGTGAGTAATCTCTAAACACACAGATACATGGCTTCTATGTGCTCCAACATCTGAGCACATTTGAAAACCAGTGTCTAATATGACATTTCTTTCTTCAGTCAGTCACTGCAGAACTAAGGTTGCAAATACTTGACACAAATGCATATTTTAGAAAGTGAAAGGTTATTAAAATTTCATTTCATAATGCCTTTCATTAGTTTTATATTCCTTAAAGTGCCTATCTTATTTTACCTTCTAAATTAAATTCATTTTTCTTTCAGTACAAATTCATTTTTTTCCCCTTGGCTCTCATCCTCATTTCTTACATTTTTCATTTTCTTTTTGGTCTGGATATTTTCTTGAACATCTTTTCAGTATTCTAATACTGTATATCAAATACCCAAAGAAAATATACTTTTGGAAAGATTGATCAGCTAAAATTAATGAATATGAATGAGTATCCTGTGTTTAACATATAAGTAAGATACCACCTTTTCTCTGTCACGCAAATGGGAAGGTAAATATAATGTGGTCATTAATAATAATGAAATAATGCCATTTTGTATAAGCATTTAGATTATGTCATACATTTTAAGGAGGTAAAATTATATTAGGAGTCTTGCTGGTATACACATTTTCCTAATTTACTCTTTTTACCAACTGCGTGAAAATTCACTGAAAAAATTCAGTCCAGAGTTGGAATAGGGAACTAATGTTTAAGTTTGTTTGTTATCCATGAAGCAGAATTTTATTATGTTAGATATATTGGCAGGGAGATTTGGGATCCAGTTCAGTTCAGTCATTGAGGACACACTCTGCTTCACACTGTGGAAAATATGGCATCTCCAGCATCCTCCGTTCCTAAGGAGGCTTTCATCTGTGGACTCAGCACCGTCCTGTGCCATCCTCATTCAAGTCACTCCATAATCTGGCACACCTAGCCTCTGTATGTGGCTCTCACATTTTCTCTGCCTGACTTCTTTGCTGTGATTGGTGTTTTCCTGATTTTCTCATGTGTCTTTCTTCTTGTGCATCTTTACTTATGCTCTCTTCATTACCTAGAAAGCCATCTTCTAGCTTTATTATGTCACTCACATAGTCTCGTCTATTTTTGGATTTTAATCTGAGTTTAATAAAAATGTTTCCTGAAGCTTTGTCTTGTGGACACTAGGATTAGAAATAAAGAGCTAGAAATGGGGGTCTACGTGATTTATGGGCTGATTGCATCTAGGGAAGTGAGGATTTGGACTTGCATTGCAAAGAATGCCCAAGAAAAGAACCCAGTCTATAAGGCACTTAAAAAAAATAATAAAATAAAACAAAAAACCTCAAAACTATTCAGCTTGAATATCTGAGTTTTCCCATTGTTAGGATTCTTTCTCTAAGTGCTTCTTGAAATGATCATAGAAGTATTTGACATTGTGAGAAAAACTTATAAATTGTCCTGCACACATATTAATGAAATGTGCTACATCAAAGGACATCTCGTCTTGAGCAATCAGTAACAAATATGTCCTTAGTAGAATTATGTTAATATAGACACAGGTTTCTTAACCTCAACACTATTAAAATTCGGGGTTGGATAATTCTTTGTTGGAGCATGGGGCCACCCTGCATATGGTAGGCAGCATCCCTGGCCTCTACATACTAGATGCCAGTAGCAACATGCCCCTCCTCTCCATCAAACGGTGACAATCAAAAATGTCTGCAGTGTCAAATGTCTCATGGGAAGCAAAATCATCCTGACTTGAGATTCACTTCTCCAGACTGTAAACAATTTTTGGTAAAGAAATTAAATTCTTGAACTATTATTCTACATCTTTACTTTTACAACTGTGAAAGATGGATCCATTTTAATATGTTCTTGCAAACTGACTCTACACAAACATCCATTAAACTTCAGCAATTTCGACCCAATTTTTTTTTTGTGTGTGTGTGGTACGTGGGACTCTCACTGTTGTGGCCTCTCCCATTGTGGAGCACAGGCTCCGGACGTGCAGGCTCAGCGGCCATGGCTCACGGGCCTAGCCGCTCTGCGGCATGTGGGATCTTCCTGGACCGGGGCACGAACTCGTGTCCCCTGCATTGGCAGGTGGACTCTCAACCACTGCGCCACCAGGGAAGCCCCTGACCCAATTTTGTATTCTGTTCCAAATGATTACTTCTTGGGCTCTCTGTATATAAATTTATTAATTCTGTTTCCTTAAATTTTCTAGACGCTTTTATCTAGCATAAATAATTTACCATAGGAAATTAGTTCTAGAATCTCAATTGTTTTGATATTAATGGGTACACAATATTCTAATGAATTAAAATGACTTACTTTTAATGGTATCACACGAATAAAAATATCTTCCTTACCAAATTTCACCTCAATGCTGTGGATTTAAAGAAAGAAGGGAACAATATTGTATCACGATACTGGGAGGAAAAATTAGAAATACAACAATAAGATACACACACACAAACACGTACACAAATTTAACTCAAAAGGATTATAAATCAAATAGAATAATATATAAATGCATAAAGATCATAACAAAAAATTCACAATGAACAAAGACAACAGAAGACATGCAGAGAAAAAAATAGAAAAACAACAAAGAGGACATGCAAGTTGAAATGAGATAATCATTCTACTGTCAAAATAGGAGAAAAAGACAAGAGTGGGAAGACCTTATGATTCTTCATTCACATGGGCGTGCACATGTTTTCTGGTATTATTGAATATATGTACCCAAACCTGCTGAACACCTTTGAATAGTCTTTGCTTGCTTAGGATATAGTGACATATACTTTATAAGGCCCTGAACTATACAGATTATATTTTCAGGGATAAGTAGCTGTAAAGGTTTTAAGAAGGTGGGTTTAAATCCAAGCTGCAGAATTCCAGCTGGGGGTAGAAGTGGATTTCTTATAAATGCAGATGTAGATTGAATAACAGCCTCAAGAAACCTTCAAGGTCATATTTATGGTAAATAGTTAAAATCAAGGGTGTTACGTTAAGGATCTTCTGAAGGAAGAAGATTTAGAAATCTTCCTTGAGTTGGGGGGAGTAGCTGAGGGTGGGAGTTAAGGAGGGTATGTAGGGCTTTTATTAGAAATATGCTTCCTTATCTTAAAAAGAAAAAAACTCCTAAATATCACACCTGTTTCTCAATATCACATGCTTGGTATATGCCATATAACCATATGTAACATTACATTTTATTTTTTAAAATTTATTTGTGTATTTATTTATTTATGGCTATGTTAGGTCTTTGTTGTTGCACAGGCTTTCTCTAGTTGTGGCGAGCAGGTGCTACTCTTCATTGCGGTGAGAGGGCTTCTCGTTGTGGTGGCTTCTCTTGTTGCAGAGCACGGGCTCTAGTCACACGGGCTTCAGTAGTTGTGGCTCCTCGGCTCTAGAGCACAGGCTCAGTAGTTGTGGAGCACAGGCTTAGTTGCTCTGCGGCATGTGGGATCTTCCTGGACCAGGGCTCGAACCCGTGTCCCCTGAATTGGCAGGCGGACTCTCAACCACTGCGCCACCAGGGAAGCCATGAACCCAGTTTTCCTCACCAGGGACCACTTATTCATTTGTACAGCAAGGAGTTCTTAGTTTTATTACCACTTCTAGAAGGTGGGGACATTTAGTCATGTGTATGACTCCTCTCTGTTCTGAACTGCATCTCAGAAAAACAGGTAGAGCCAAAGCCATCTTCAGAATTGCAGAAAAGCTTTGTCCAGTGGCACATTCTACAATGCTGTTTTTAGGGTCGTTGTAGGTTTTTTATTTGAGTCCTACTTTCTTACTTACTAGCTATGTGACCATTGGCAAGGTCCTAAATCGCTATGAACCCAAGGTTTCTATTTTTCTAAAAAAGTAATAATCTTAGTGCTTACTTCCTAGACCTCTCATGAGGATAATTAGCAAGTCATAATGACAGCAAATGTTCACTGGGTTTTTGACACACTTGAAATATTGTGAGTACTGAATATTTGAGTCATTTTTTAAAATTTAATGCTAACCATTCTATAGTGTAGTTATTTTATCTCCATTTATACTTAGGAAACTAAGGCTCAAAATGCTCACCTAATTTGTCCAAAGTCCTACAGTTAGTTGATCCAGATTTCAAACCCTCATTTCTTAGACCCTTAGTGTCTATATTTCCAGATTGGGCCTTACATATTATTCAGTGATCAATAATTGTTAGCTTTTATTAGAACAACTTTGAAACACATTTTTCCAGAAACTCTCAATTGACAAACATGGTGACAAATCTCTTTCAAACATAAATAACTCTTCTTTTCTTTTCAGTAAATGTGTTACAACCTATTGCTTGCATTCCCATGAATCCATTGAGTGCCAGATGTTGGAGGTACATATGATACTTTCTTATCTGTCACCTTTGTCACCTGTCTCATGGTTCAGACATGAGAATGTCTTCTTTCCTTTATCTTCTCCATCAGTTCTGCCATCTCTAACCTCTACTTGGACTTTTAGTTTCTCAGCAAGTGCAAGAGTGCCTCAGTCTGTCATCACTGTTGCTTTTTCTTTTCTCCAAATGCTGGATCTTGAGTTAATAACTTTAAATTTGGAACCATCCATTCTGCCATAGCTTTTCTGTGCTTTTCCCATCTTTATGGAGACACACTGCAGGAATAATTTTTGCCATTGACTCACCCTTGTATTTGGTGACAGGGTCATTATTTTTTATTGCATCACTTATTGATTTTGAACTTGATGCTTTCTTATTGAATCTAGTCATTCTTTGTTTCTCACATTTCTTTTTTGGACTGCTAGATCTGATCAGGAGGTGGTGACCTGAAATTCTACTTATTCTGCCATTTTCCTGGATGGTCTGTGACTACACTAGTATAGGAATGAATATTAAAATTTTATACCTTTGAGATCTTGAAATCACTCATAAATGACAGTGATAATTGAGAATGCAGTGAGCACTAAGTGAAGTTCTTATAAGGCTTCTGAGGAATGCTTCAGTATTGGATTTGATTAAGGAAAAAAATATTAAAGGGTTTTCCTTTCTCATCCTGATTATTCTTTCACCGTATATCTAATTTTATCCCGTGACAAAGAAGAGATTTGAAATTGTGTTTGAGATAGTACACTAATGTTTTCTTCTGAATATCGCTTTTTCACTGTTTTGACTAGAAGCACTCAATAAATGATCTTGACGGACTCTGGGAATAACTTTTATAATGAAAGGGGATGTTGAAGTGGAGAAGATTCAATGAAGGGTTCCTAAATAGAAACTCCTCTTGAATATAAAGAACATGGCATTGACAGATGACCTTGTAAGAAATGTTACTACAGAAGATACTATTGGATGTTTTATGCTTTCCACTTCTCTGTAACTTCTTGTCTTTCTGGGGCATCTCACTATGTTCCTTTATTAATCCCTACCCTTGAGCCCTGGTATTGAGGGCAGCCTTCATTTTCACTTCAGTTCAAGGGTCTTGCATCTTAATTAAGTTGTCCTTGAGTCTGACTGTCAGCCCCACATTCAGCTCATTATTTCTCTTTTTGGACCAGAGACCACCTGTAAAATAGGATACCTAATGATGTTCGCTGATGTTCCAGAGGCCCCCAGCTGGGTGTGCATATGAGACTTGCTAGTACGACCTTCCTAATGTAACTCTAGACCGAGACTCCATAGAGTTCCAGAGAGAACTGGAACATTTTAAATTTATGAGTGCATTTAAAAAGGGCTTTAAAAATTATTTTTGACACAAAATACCATACGATATGCCTGAGTGATAAACAAGATAGTAAAATATTTCTAAATATATAAATTCAGTATACACTGTATAATTGAACGTAAGTGCAAACTTGAGGCTTTTTGTAAATGTGAGGCACAGATTAAACTGATATTGTGTTGTACCCTTAGCCCAACGTTGTGAGGAATTTCCAGGGGGGGAATGACTAAATAAAGTATGTTCTTAATGGAAAGAAGAATTAATCTAGAAGCAAAAGCACATGGTTTTTCATTCAAATATGATACTAGTTTGCTGTATGGCCATCGATAAATCACAGCACTTCCCTGAACTTCGTTTTCCTTATTTTTTTTTCTTTTTGTGGATAATATTGCTTACCAAATTACACATAACTGGATAAGGTTAAATTGCAAATTAATTTATAAAGTATTTTTGAAATGTAGAAGACTTTGGCCTTTAAAATGGCAGAGTAAAGACAATACAGCCCTTTCTCCTTGTGAAAATTAAAACAAGCAGAAAAAGACACCTTTAGTGAAACTAACCCTCAGTCAAATATATGAGGAAGGGATCCAGATTCTAGTATGCAGTTTCAAAAGTAGATGGTATACCCTTCTGAGCAAAAAATCTCTTATTTGGTACAGTAAAAGCTAGTTGGATTGTCCCTGTAACCCACTGAACATGATGGAACAACGGGGGACCTGAGGCTGAAACAGGACACATTGAAACCCTCTACTGTATAGGAAGCAGTCAGGTGTTGGGCCAGGCTGGAAGAGAAACTCCCATCTGAGCAGTCCTGAGTGGCTGATCTTTCTTGGCTGGGGAGAAGTAAAGGCTACACAAACCTAAACACAAAAGCTCATTGTAATGCATTTCAAGGTCAACCAGGAACAACTGCTTTTGTACTGGATCCCAGGGTGGGGATCCAGTGAATTCCAGATACTTACCATATTCAAAGAGAAACTTCCTGCCTATAGTTTAAGAAGACTCACCCTATTTCAAGGTGGTGAGAAAGAGGGAACTGTTATAGGATAAATACAAAGGTACTGAAAGAATAATAAGTGAAATGGAATAGAAAACAAATGAAAAACATTCACCAGGAAAAATTTGCCATGAAGAAGATGAAACTAATGGCCAAATGTATTACCATAAGTAAACAACATACCTTATTAAAGCAATGACCTTTCTAAAATGTTGAAGCAGAGATCCAGAACACAAGAAATTAAGGGAAAGCATAGCAATAAAAACAAAAGATCACAGAAAAGTACTCATTCACACCCATCATTATCTGTCCTAGGTCAGATAAACAAACAAACCCAACCCAACCCAAACCAAACCAAAACAAAACCAAAAAACAGAAAGAGATGGCATATAAGCAGATGAAACAAGGAAAATAGAAAAGAATGTTAAAACTAACAAAGAAATGAAAGTTACATTGGAAGTAACACGAAGGAGAATAGAAATTGCTGAAATATATCATGAAAGGTGTGGAAATTGAATAAAGTAAAACAAAAATTTTTAATAAAGAATGAGTTAAAATGGTCATAAGATTAGACGAAAATAACTAATCTGGAAGACAACAATAAATTTAAAAGTTTCAACATACCTAAATGGTGTCCCTGAAAAGGAGAAATGAACATGTAGAGAAGAAAAAAATATTGGAAGTTATTTTTCCAGATATGAAGACATTTTGAGAATAAACTTTTTTGACTTGAACCTGTGGTATGAAAGCCAACACTCTGGAAAAACTGGCACACAGTCATCAGCATCTATATCCTAATTGGCTTGACTTCTGAAATAAAAAGGAATCCTTTGGGAAGCTTGGAACAAGATCAAGTCCCGTGTAAGGCGTGACCTCAGAATTCCCCTCAGCAATATTCTGCATTAGGGGAGAGCAGATCAATGACTCCTGTGTCTTTGGGGAAGACCATGTGACCTCGCTTCCTAAACTTAACTAATATATTGTTCAAAGTAAAGGCAACTGACAAACATTTTCTGACATGTAATGATTCTGGGAATCTAGTTTCCAGATTCCTTTAAATGTATTCTTCCTACAAAAATGAATGGAGAAACTATGGCAAAAAGACTGGTGTATTTCTGTTGTAATGATTGATAATTATTGTAATAAACGTTGTAATGGTAATACTTCTCTCAATTATGTAAGGAATTAGATGCTCAATTGGTTGGACTTAGAAAGGGACAATAGAATCCTCTCTTGCAAAACCTTCAGTCCAGTGGAGAAAATACACATTTTATATGATAATAAAATGAATACTTAAGATAAGTCCCAGTGTGTATAGGGGAGAGGAACTTTGGTGGCAGCAGCAGTGGCCAACAGAATCTTATAAAAACATAAATCCAGTCTTATGACACAACATGGATTGGGTAACTTATCAAAGACCTAGGACAGATAATGATGGGTGTGAATGAGTACTTTTCTGTGATCTTTTGAACAAAGTTGTGATGAAAGTCTATATCCTCTCCTTGGCACACCCTCCTGACATCTTTATTGTTCGCTATCTGTTGCCTATGTTTATAGTAGAGATGGATCTTCTCCTAAGGGACATTTGCTTACATTCCAGACTTTGCTCAGGAGCCTCTGCCTTTTGACCCTTTTTCTAGTTACTAATATACAGACGTTTGTTGGTTTTTCTCTTTCAATAAATTTATGGACATGATTTCTCAGAAACTTGTTCTGGACCTTCTTTTTGTCTATACTCCCTCCCTAGGATGTCATTCAGTCCAATGGCTTAATAACATCTATATTCTGATGACTCCTGAGATTCAGGTTTGTGTATTAAACTGTCTCTCTGTCTACCAGATGATTTTCAGATACTTCCAGCACATAGCACTTTGGTCTCCTCCCCACACTCACTCCTCCCCTATTCTTCCTATTCATGATAAATGGCACCATTATACAATCAGGTGGTCACACCAGAAACCTTGTTGTTCCTCTTGATGCCTCTATGTCCCTTCCTTGTCTGTGCCACCACCACCTACTCACTCTCACCTATGAACCTTTTAACTCATCCACCAGAAAACGTGTTTGTTCTTCCTCCAACATAAATCTCAACTTCAGCAACTCCTCTTCATTTCCACGACCATCAGCTATACCAGGCAAACCACCATTGTTTTACCTCTTGTCTGTTTCAGTGATCCCTACACTTTCCCCTTCCATAAACCCTTCTTCAAGGGCAATTTCAGTGATCTTCATGAACCAAAACACATCACTCCCTAGTGCAAAACCATCCTCACTGGCTTTTAGCTGCATGCAAGAGGACACGAGGAAACACCCAAACGTTACAAAGGTCCGAAGGTCCTCTCAACGTAATGTGGTCTCTTCTCTGGTTTTTCCAATCTAATTTTTCACTCTTCTTCCTCTTCCTCCCCGCCCCCCCAACTGCCCCACTATACTCTAACTTAATGGTGTTTTTGAATAGTTTCTATAAGTGTTCCTGGTCTCGATTTAAAGGAAATTTAATTACATAAAGGTCTCTGTAGAAAAACTTTCTCTGTACTCTGTCTAAATGAATGCCTCCCCAAGGGATTCTCCATCTCAGCACCTTGTTCATTTCCTCCAGAGTAGCTGACCACAGGCTGCGGTTATGTTTTATTGTGACCTTGTTTGTGTCCCCCTCATCAGGATTATAAGTTCCAGGAGGGTAGGGATGATGTGATTGGCTTCCTTATTCTCTGAGCTTCAGTTTCCACCACAGTGTAGTAACATAGTAGGCACTCAGGAGTAGGCACAGAGTAGGTCCCCAATACATAATTGTTGAATGAATGATTTAAGTTCAGTTTGGTTAAAACTTTTGTTAAAAAATCAAACATTATTAGCAGCACAAAAAGAAAAGAAAAATGGGGAAAGAGAGAGGAGCCAGAGCATGGAAGGCATTGTAAAATTCACTGAGATTTGGGTTTCAATTAGTGGCTTCAACTGACCAGGTTCTTTCCACTGAGGCAAGTCAAGAGAGGCCAGAGAGAGAGCGCTGAGGAGGCTGATGCTGACAAGGTAGCCCACACTGCACTCCTCGCCACCTCACCCATGGTGGTTATTACTACGCTGTGTACTGGGTCTCCACACGCAAGTTTCTTCCTGCGGCTTTGCTTGTCATGTTGCTCTGTAATTGGAATTGTTTATATTTCCTCTCCTGGCAAAAACCCTCAAGAGAAAGGACTTTACTTCAGTCTTACCTTATATTGATTCTTTCCAAGATTTTTTTTTTCTTCTGAAGTGCCCTAATTAAACTCAGTTTCTTCCTTGTGTTCTCAGGAACTCGAGTGACAGCAATTCTGTTAAATTTGGGGAGCCATATGAGACCGGGGCAGGGGTTAGCAAACAGTGGTCTGCAGGCCAAATCTAGCCTGTTTTTCTAAATAAAATTTCGTTGGAGCACAGCCACACCCATTCATTTATGTGTTGCTTTCTAGCTATAACTGCAGTGTGGAGTAGGTGCTGCTGAGATTTTGCGGTCCAGAGCCAAAAATATTTACTCTCTTATAGGAAAAGATTGCTAATCTCTGAACAAGGATGTAATCTCCTTTATTCTAAGCCTTCGATATAGCGTTAGAAGAGTTTAACTGCTTTTTTGATATCTCCATTTATATATTAATAATTAATTTGTGGGGAAATCAGATTTTGTTTATACCTCCTAATATCACCTAGTTCAGACCCTATGATGTTCCAGGCATTTGCTTAATCGATACATAAAGCTTTCTGTGACCTTTCCATCCCAAGTAATCTCCTGCTGCTTTCAGCATCCATGGTGTTTTGCCTCACATAGCACTTTATCTCCCATAGTGCTAGAGCTCACCTGGTGCTTTATCTCCTGTGACACTCACCATTTTGACCTTGTATGTGAATCATGTGTGTGCGTGGCTACAGGCCTACTGGTGTGGCATTGTGTAAAGAAAATTGTATTTTGAGTATGACAGATTGTTAGGCTCTGAGCTGCATAATATTAGGTTGGCCAAAAACTTCGTTCGTGTTTTTCCATCCTGTGATATGGAAAACCCGAACGAACTTTTTGGCCAACCAATAGCAAGGATTGTGCCTCTTTTGCTGACCTGGAAACTTGCCCAGTGCCTGTCACGTGGTAGACATTGGCATGAATAGGTCTGAACCGCACCTTTATGTGAATAAAGACTTGCCTCCTTGTTTTCTGTTGATGCTGATAGAAGTGGATTAAAGCAAGCATTATTCAGCATACACCACCCCAGGATATACATCCCCACACCCCCAACACACACACACACATCAAGAACTTGAAGGTAACTTTTGAGCACTGTACTTTTATAGTCATTGGTTTGAATTCCAGCTCTATCATTTATCAAGGAGCTTTGGACAAGATACAAAATACGATGTTTGATTTCATCATCTTTCAAATGCAGCTGATTGTAGCCACCTCTCAGACCTGTAGGAGGAAGTAAATGAGGTATCGTCTGGAAGGAACCTGCAAGCCTCTAGGTCATGGTAGATGGTCAATAAGGGTCAGTTGTGTCCCAAAGACCTGTGACTTCCATACCAAGCCACCTAGGGAAGTCCTGCTTCCCAGCTGTATTCTCCCACTGACTCATAGTTTCCTGGGATGTGGCAGCCACTCTTCTTAACTGCAGGTGACTTTCCGGCTCCCTGTGATTCCTGGTCCCCTCATTCAATCTTTCCCATATAGCATTACAAGCTGCCACATTGCTGAAGCCAAAACTCTGAGTCATTATTGCTGTTTCTTCCATCTAGTCCATCAGCAAACCTCCCTAAATATATCTTTAATCTATCCATTTCTCAGTCATCTGTTTAGCCCAAACCACTATTTTCTTCTCCCTGGTCTGATAGGAAAAAACCTTCTTACGGGTCTTCTACCTCCATCTCCAAATGGAAGTTAGATGATCTTTTAAACACACATATCAGGCAATGTCTTCTCAAAACCCCTAATGATTTCCCATGATGATTGTCATGAAATCAAATTCCCCTGCCATGGTCTGCAGAGCCCTCATGACGATACCTCCCACTAATTTTATATCCTGGAGATTTTTTCACAGTGTACCAGGCTCGAGGCCCTGTGTACTGATGTCAGTGACTTCAAAAACCAAACTTTTTCCTGCCCCAGAGTCTTTGTGCCTGCTGTTCCTTCTGCCTTTACACCTTTCTGCCTCTTTTTGCGTGGGTCACTCTTTATATCTATCAGGAGGCAGTTACAGTTCTACTGTCAGAAACCTCTAAGTACCCTGTGCTTCCTATCACTTTTCTTAGAATCCTGTTTTTCTACTTATTCTTATCACAATTTGTAATTCTATATGTAGCAAGTATTTACTTCTGTGTTTGTTTGGTGAGATCCTACTTCTTTATATATGTCTGCTTGGGTCATTAGTATATGTACAGCCCCAGTGGATTATTTACTATATAGCAGTGCTTAATAGATTATTTTTGAGTGAATGAATGAACGAATGAACCATGACTTTAGGTAGATTTACCTCTCTATAATATGTTTTCCTTTGAATATAAATGGCTGGCTGAAAGTCTGCCCTGTGTATTGAAATGTATCTTTTCTGAGAAAGTTGTGAATATACCAGTGATTTAAAAAAATGAATGGAAGTCCTTACATGACTTTTACTCTAAGTCCCTTTCAAGATGATGCTTTTCTCAAATCTTGGAATAAGAAAAAAATAAATGCATTTTGTTGGTTTGCTCTTCAGCATTTTAATTTTCCAAGAGCTTGGAGAATTCTCTTTGAAGTTTAGTGCACCAAAAAGTGTAATAAAATGTAGTATTTGTTCCAGGTTTCAGTTGATAAGGACCATTTTAAAATATCTTTCGTCAATCTCACAATGTATTCTCTGTAACCTTAAATGTGAAGATATTGATTTTAAAATATTGAAAGTAGTCATAAAGCTAAGATTCTGCATTATCTGCATATCTCAGAATGATTTAAAAAAAACAAGGGTCTTGATTTTAAGTGGAATTATGAAATGTTTTGTGAGTTTTTTTTACAAAACCTGCATTTTCTATAACTCATGAATATTCTCGTAGTGTTCTTCCACCATTTTAGAGTTGAGCAAAACAAACTTGAATTGACTATATTCTAAGTGTCACTGATGACATTAACTCTCCTATAAAATAAGCATATATGAATGCCTGTTTTAAAAAGCTTAAAAAGAGAAAAAAAATTTTGGGGTTATGTAATATATTAATTATTGTACCATGAAGTGACAATTGTTATCCCAATTTTGCCAGCAAGGAAAGAATCTTACAGGAAAAGGCCTTGCTTGAAGTCACACTGAGAGTATATGGCTGTTAGCATTGGGACTCAAGCTCTTTACACTTCACAGCACTATTCTTTCCATTGCTGACTGCCTTCTGGCTTTTTTATCATCCAGTCTTGTGTTTTTTTCTTTCTCTACCCCCACTATTTTGTTTACTTGATCCCAATTGCCATTCCATTTCCTCTGTCTCCTGGAGGCCACCATTCTAATTTACATGATGTGTGTATTTTGATTTTTATGTATTCTTGCAGAATGTGTATTATTTTGTATGCATGCCTTTTTATTTACCTAATGCTATTTCATGTTTTGTTTGATTAAACACTCTATTTTTAAAGATTCCTCCATATGAGCATTCCTGTATGTGAGCATCTAAGCTTTTGCATCTCATTGTTGCAAGATACTTTCTTGGTGTGCATCTACCACATTTTACTTCTCCTTTATCTCAGTAATGGAGAGCTAATTTTCTTCCAACTCCCTTCCATTTAAATGACTATGTAAATAACATACATACTTTCATACAGTATGCAACTTTTTCTTTGAGGATGTATATCTAGGAATAAATTTCCTCTGACATAATGCATATGTCACTTAATTTGGGTCATTAGGCCTGAGTTACATTATCTTACCTAGTGGTTTTCCTGTGTCTTACACCAATTTTTTCCAATTTAATTGGTGTACAGTGATACTTCATTATTGTTTTAATTTTTCTGATTATTAATAAATTTAAGCTTCTCTTTGTTTACTTATCAGCATCAGGGTTCCCTCTTCTGTAAATTCTCTATTCATATCATTGCCTAGTTTTCTGTTTTGGCTATTTCTCTTCTTATTGATTTGTAAGAGTTTCTTGTCATCAGTCTTAAATATTACAAATATTTTCTCTCATTCTGTCATCTAATAAAATTTTTAGCTTATATTTTTTGGTGCTTTCCCCATGTCACAAAAATATTCTCCTATAGTTTTTCCTAAAACCTATAGTTTTACTTCCTATACTTAGATTTTTAATTCACGTTTGTATGTGGTGCTAGCTTATTTCTAGCTTTATTTTTGCTATAGAATGAACCAGTGTTTCTAATACCATCTATTAAGCAATAGAATATCTACCATATTTTCAGATTTATTTATGAAGAGAACTTATTTTTACATCTGGAGAAAGGAAAATAACTCTTTAATATCAAAATGCCTTTCCCACAATAGAAATTCAATGAACATTTTTTTCCTTATGGATGCAAATAACATTTTATGTCTGTTGTGGATCTGTAAAGGCACATTTCCTTTTGTTCTTCCTGCTTTAGGCTAGAGTTCTCAGTGGAACTGTCATGGGATTTTAAGTTGAGTATTTCAAAAAACTCTTCTTTGTTCCTGGCAATTAACATACCATTATTGATATAATTTTACATGATTATGTCAGTTTAAACGATAAATTAAAATTGAAAGGAAATTCTCATTGATTAAGGATAATTTATTTGAATTTGTAATTATATGCATTTGAAACAAATGGTCATCATTCGCAGGCCTTTATTTCATCTCCAAACACAAAGATGGAAATGTAGATTTATGTTTAGTTTAAAATAAAAGTTTGATAATAGCACTGCATGAATTTTATAGATTCCTTTTTCTCTAAATGATGACTGCTTAAGTTGGAATTTTTGAAGTATGAACTAGAACTGAAGGGGAAGATGAAAAGTTAGAAATGTGTTCCTAATTCCATTTAGGGAAACAGACTTTCAGTCCACAGAGATCTCTGACACTATTTCAGGGAATAATCTAGTGGAGGAAGATGGACCAGAGTGAAGCATTTAGCTGATTATATAGTTCATTCAAGAATAAATAGGCTATTTACTTTGTCTGAAAGTTCAATAGATTTGGATTTCAGTCATATGGAATGACATTAGATCTTCCTTTATTAATGTTGATACAAGTGTGTTTAGAGAAGGCTTCTATGAGTTATTGCTAATAATTTCTTTATTGGTTGAGTTTTCTTCTGTCTCATTTGCTCAGCGCTTCAATTTTGTAGAGATCATCTGATTTTTGACAGCATTATGAGGTGGGCAAGTGTATTCATCCAATTTCATAATGACAGTGTTTCACTCCTGTAACTTTGTAACTCTCTTAAGCAAATGCTGGAGAAGGAAGTTGCAAGAGGAAAGGTTTTGTTAAGGATGCACACATTTTTGGAGATGACATACTTTGAATTTGTGGTAGAAAATATGAGATCTGCTGATTTTCTGAGCTAGAAAAATTCATACTTTCTATATATATTACAGCAGTGTCAGAAATTATCTCTAAGAAGTAGGTGTAAAAAACTTGTAAAAAAGACAATGTTGCATTCGAATTATGGATGAAACCCAAATTATAAAAACATTTAAATATATCCCTTGAAAATATAAATTCTTTGTCATAATTTGAGATTTAGTGGGAGCAGTAATATATAGGAGAGTGTGATACATAGATCAAACCACAGCTCTGACATTCCTATTTTGAGACCTTAGGCAAGTTACAACTCTAAGCTTATGTCCTTATCAGTAAAATGTCCATTTTTGATATCAAGCAAGGGGATATCTTTTGTACCTCGGGTCTCAGTTTGCCTTTCTTTTTCTTCCCCAACCCCTGTTCCCAGATTCTTACATTAAAACAGCTAAACTGAGCTTTATCCATAGGAAGACACATTGTTTATTTTAGCTGGTCTAGCATTTAATATGTTTTTAATTGTCTGTCTTTGACTAATGGCAAAGGGGAAAGCCCATATTTCTTTAGAGAAGTGAAATAATTTGCTTTTATTTACATGAATCTTGTAATCTTTGTTCTTTTATGCAGGTTGCTAATTATATGTGTCAAACCAGTTATCTTAAGTAATGGAAGTTAAATTCCCCTAGTGATTTAAAATAGAAGAATGGAACTTTTGTAAGCATTACAAGATGGTTGTTCTTTTGGAAGTACATCATGAAGTCTCCAGGATATATACGTGTGTGTGTGTGTGTGTGTATATGTGTGCTATATATATACATATATATATACACACACACACACACACATATATATATATATTTGTGAATTACCAACTGTGTAGAAAAACAGACAGCCCCACTATAGCATTTTGCTGAGTAGTATGGAAGGATCTCTCTCACCATGCTGCTTTCAAACAAGTTAGAGAATCACAAAACTGAAGTTTACTTACATAAATTCATAGTACAGATCTGGTTGATAAAGTTTTTATCAGCATGTTTCTTCAAAGAGAAACAAAAAAAGAAGTTTTGTTTGTTTGTTTTCAATTAGGAAAAGTAGTTTTACCTTTTAAAAAAAAAGTACAACATTTACATCATAAATGATGTTCTCTTAAACAATTGTTCCAAGTCATTCCTAACAATGGGATAGGAAAAATTAGAACCCGTGAAATGCAGGTGATATTTTAGGAAAGACACAAGGAGATAAGAAACCTGTGGATTCCAGAAATATTTAAGTTCTCGCCACAGACCAGAAATAGTAGTAAATGCTAAGAACATTTCCATGAACAGAATAGACAAGAATATTTGCCCCTATGTAGGTCTTTTATTTTTCTTTTGAGCAATTTCTAAGTGCTAAGTGAAATAATGAGAATTAAACATGATTTATTTATGAAATAAAATTAAAAGAAAAACGTTATTTATAGGAGTGTAGATCTGGAAGGTCTCATTCTGCTGAGAACATGGACATATATTCCACATGAACATGTGGAACATGGACATATATTCCACATTTGGGAACAGAACTGGAAAGAACTGATTATTTGTGTATAGAAGATGCCTTTGGAGTTCTTGTGGAGGGAATTAGGTATAAAGAAAGGATGGGACTGTGAGTGAGAGCAAGAGTGAGGGTGAGAACAAGGAAGTGAAGCAAATGTGTTCTCCAGATATTGAGTTTCTATATATCTCAGGTAAGGGACCATTTCCCACCCATCTACCCATTTCTACCTTATTTATAATGTCTGATTTTACTGGAAAGGGGCTCTATTGACAAATGCACAGTCTACTCCTCACTGATACTTCTTCTCTGAGTTTTTATCTGTGCTTGAGCTTTTTGAGCAAGAAATGTTAAAGATCTTTCATTAGCCTTGTGATTAAACCTTTGGCTAAATGTGCTTGATCCTCAAGAAAAAACAGACAATAAAGAAAAAAACTCACCAGGATAGAGGGTTTTTATGGAGTGTTAACATATATTCTTTGTTGAGCTTTTGCTTCACATTAGAGCAGCCCTTTGCAAAGTTAAAGTGATATGTTGGCAGAACATAAAATCAAACCAGATTTAAAACTACAATATGAGAAAAATAAAGCAGACTTCTAGAAAAATCAGTATATTGGTCACAGGTGATCATCAACAATGACTCTAGAAACATCTCTAAAATAGCAGAAAAGAGAGAAAGAGAAAATGGAGGAGACTTAATCAAAGAAATAATAAAAGAAAATTTCCCCCACATTTACAACTAACTGTTCCAGCGCAATTTAAAAAAAAGCCATATCTGAGATACATTGTGATGAAAATTCACAATACTAGGTTTAAAAGAAAGCCATAAAATCTTCTCAAAAGAAAAATAGAGTCACATCCTAATGATCAGCACTCAGAATGACTTTAGACTTTTCAATACAGTTCTGGAAATTAAAAGAAGTTGTAGCAGTGCATTCAAATTCTGAAGGAAAATAATTCAGTTTGACTTGTCACATTAGGGTTAAAGTGGATAAACTACTCTTATTTTCCTGAAGTTGATTTTTTTAAAGTTTAGATCTTTAAAGTCTTGATTCAGGCTAAATTTTTGACTTTGAAGAAGCTACAAACTGAACTGTAATTGTGAGTAAAATTTATATTTTTTATTGTGCATATAATAGTTGTGTTGTTTATGGACAAGGAGAGAAATTGTTATGAGAGGCTGAATAATATTTTCAAAGATAACATTCAATAGGAGAAATTTCGATTTCAATAAAGACTTGCCTGAAAAGTCACATTAAGCTGTGGTTTTTTAATGTTAATTATGCTGCTGTATTTTTCCTGAATTTGCTGAATGAAATTAATAGATAAGAAAGAAGGTGTGCAAATACTTTCTTAATCAGGTCTTAGAAAGCAAACTTAGACTCTCATGGTCTTTTCATCATCAACAGGCTTTTTACATAAAAGCGTAGAAAGACCCCCATTGTGAATTTTTTCTTTTGTCCTATAATACTTTCTCACATCTTGGACATTGACAATTGCATTCATGCTATTAAACTGGCAGGGAACCTAATTATGACTTTTTATTTGAAGCTCAGATAATCTCAAAGCTCTTTAAGAAGATTATTACCTTAATCTATCTGCTAAATTCTTCAATGCACTTATGAGATCTATGGTATCAACTCTGTAGATTATAAGAGAGATTTAGAGTTTAGAAAGATGGTGCAATGAGTAAAGTGAGCACTGGATTAGAAATCTGAGGACCCAGGTTGTAGCACTATCTTTGCATATATATTCCTTTGGGGTGGCTTTTACCTAATTGGAAAAACAAAGGCTGATTTTTTTTTTTTTTTTTTTTTTGTGTGGTACGCGGGCCTCTCACTGTTGTGGCCTCTCCCGCTGCGGAGCACAGGCTCCGGACGCACAGACTCAGTGGCTATGGCTCACGGGCCCAGCCGCTCCGCAGCATGTGGGATCTTCCCGGACTAGGGCACAAACCCATGTCCCCTGCATCGGCAGGCAGACTGTCAACCACTACGCCACCAGGGAAGCCCATGGCAGATGGTTTTTAATGTGTAAACTCAATCTAAATTTCTTTGATTCTACTACTCTTCTTCCATACTTTGAATTCCCATGTATTTTGCTTTGGTGGGGCTCTATGTATGTATAATGATATAAAGGGCTTATAGTTTTATAAGCATGGTAAAGAGGAGCATATTCTCATGGAAAGTTAGAATATGTTTATCTACTCTGATTCACATTTTTAAGACTGTGCAAATACCAGTGATCATAATATTAGCCTGATTTTGCCCATCTTCCTGCTATTCAACATACCCTGTGAATCACTCAGGGATTTATTCCTGAGGAAAGCATGACATATGAATGAGAACTATAGGATAGACCTTGTGATAGTGAATTTTTTTTTTTTTTTTGGTTGGTGGCTTTATATCCTTGCAGTTTTTACATATGACCACTTAATTCTGTGGAGTCTGCATTTGAAATTTGAAAGGCAGTCCCTGTGCTTAATTGGTTTATTTTGAAAGGAAAGAACTTGGTCCAGTGGCTGTCTTCCTTTTCTGAAGACAGTGATATCAGCCCATTCCCAGACTCTGCCCTATTTTGCTCTCACATACTACAGAGTTTCTCATATGCCCCACTTGTGTGCCTTAGCAATCATTCAGGCTTTGACATGCATTTCTTGAGGGTGTTACAACATGTTTTTGAATTTATTTTCTCCAGGAAGCACTCCGTGATGAATAATTTAGCTGGATAACTCTTTATTAAAGAGAAAACATAAGGATGAAAAGTCTAAACAAACTTTTTTCCTAGAGATGGATGTCAAGGGCACCTACTCTTTTGGCAAACAGTATAGTTATTGCTTCCCTGGTTACCAAGGTGGGGTATGCTAATGCTTTGGCATGAAAAATTGAAAATTAATCTCAATAATTGATGTCTGACTAAAAGAGGTCAAACACAGTTATAGCAGGAAAAAAAAAAAACAACAATGAAAGGAAAATTATCTTAGTCCAAATCATGATATGCCATGTTTTGCTTTTACTGAGACAAGAGAGCATTGATATTGACAAGGATTTTGTACAATAGCGAAAGGTTCAGAGTTATCTAGATGTGAATGACGACCCTACCTACTAACTGCCTTGAGCAAGGTACTACATCACACAGCCTTGTTGTTCTTATCTCCCGCACAGGATCACATCCTTAGCCTTGGCTACCTCAGGAAACTGCTAGAAGGCATACTAAAATTACATCCAGGGAAGTCTGTTGTAAACTGCAGTGTATCAGGAGCTGTGATAATGCTGTTTGCCACTCAGCTGCAGTGCCAGTTGCTGGGGTTTAAGAAAAGGCTTAGGAAGGTCTGATGTTGCCTTCAAGAAGTGAAGGGAAACATCCTTGATAACATTGTTATTTCCCAGAGAATCTGCTCTTCCACATCTGCTCAATTCAGCAAAGGTTTTTTAGCATTTTCCTTGTGTATTGTACCCAATGAAGTGCCGTTCATATGTACTTTAGGGTCCAAGTTGCTTCATGATCCCCAAGCTTCCAAAATCTCATATTTGATACAACTACATCCAGAGAAATGTTAGAATCCCAGGCATCTGTCTTATCCAAAAAGGGAACATATAGAAAAGTATTATACCTGAACCAAACCTTCAGTTGAATTCTGGGATATTCAGACCAGAATATAAATGCTGGACTCTATTAATACTTGGATACTTATAATGATTTATAATGGTTCAATTTGAAACTATTTATTCAGGTATAGTCTGATACTTAAACTGAATTTGAATATTTAAATGTGTTTTCTTTTTCGTCACCAATTACTGTTGATTTTCTCTCTGCCAGCCTCCCCCAAATATTTTTTCACCTTAAATAATAACAAGAACAATAGTAACAATAGTAATAGTAACAATTGCAAAGCTATCATTTATTTAGCTCCGTCATTGTTCCACACACTATTATTTCTGATTTTGTGATTTATTTTACCATGAAATTGTTAGCAGCAGCATCTCTATATAGTGGTTTTTCCTTATTACTCATTTACTCTTAGCCCCTTGCAATCTACTCTTTTACCTGGCATTAAAACTGCTGCCCTGAAAAGCACCCCAGGGTAACTAAATTCACTAGCTTTTTCAGAATTCTAATCTGCTTTGGCTATTTTGTACCATTTGACTCTCTGCAACAGCTCCTCTTTTTGACCTCCTCCATGTCCTGGCATCTGTAACCTCTACTGTCTTTCTGAGAGCTACTTTGTGATCTGCTGTGTCTACTCCTCCCATCCTACATGTAAATTCTCTCCCTTCATCCCCACTGCAACTCCTCAGTTTTAGGTTCTCATCGATTCTCATGAAGATGGTGAGCAGGCATCTCTGCAAGGGAGCGGAGAGCAGAGGTTAAGGGCTCAGAGTCTGGTGCCTGCCTTCCTGGCTCAAAACCTCTCTCTGGCCTTCCAAGCTGAGTGACCATGTGTACATAAAGTCAGTTTCAGCTCTCTTAGTGGTAAAGTGGGGGATCATATAACTACTTTATGGGGTGGTTGAGAGGGATGAATGTGTCACTATGTGCACAAGGCTTAAAATAACTTCTGGCCCATGGTAAGTGGTTAAGTGTTGCAATTATTGTTATTGCTTTCATATTAGCTATTACTGTCATCATTTTAAATAGTTTTCCCTGCCATTGGATCTGTTGCCTTTGGTAGGTTCTGTACAGGGAAGCCAAATTACCCTAAAACAAAATTTAGTTAATATTATTAAGCTATGTTATATTTATGTTTAATATTTATATTCTATATTGTCTAAAAGGTTTAATAAGCTCCAGTCTGTTATTCAGAGCCCCTCAGTGGTGCTGGTTTGTCTTTCTAGCCTTATCTGCCAAAACTCACGGTATAATATTCACTCTTGGCATCTCCCTTTCCTCCTGTGTCTTCCTTACTTTCCTTCTACCTCCACGCGTTTAAAATCCTACTTACCATTCACAAGATTCATAACAAAGGCTACCAGTCCCTTGATGCCTTTTGTAATCCTCTAGATCAAGAATAAGTCTATCCTCTCTGAAGCCCTTAAGCAAAGCTCTTTATTTTTAGGCTTCTTTTGGCCCTATATCTTTCTGTCTGATATTTTAGTTATTCATGTACATGGTGTTATCTTTCCTCTTAGATTATAAACTCCTTGGGAAAGAGCTTTTGCCTTTATGCAGCCTTCCAGCTCCCAGCACAGGACATTACACCCAATAACGTTCAATGAAGGACTATTGAATTCATGTTGATTTCAACATCAGAATAGAGTGAATATTCACTTCCCATCTTGCTGTGTTTGCATAGGCCACTGGCCCTTTTGGCTTTGATGAATGGAGAAGACTTATGGAGGTTCTCTCTTTTTTTTTCTCCTCCTCTTTTGGGTTTTAAGTTGTGTAATAAATGGAACAGTACAGTGCTTGGCACATTGTAGTAAATATCTGTTGAATGATGAAGGAAATAAATAGTAAACATTGCTGAATGAGAAAGAAAAAGTAAATAGTGAGTGACCCACACCTTATCCCAGAAATGGAAAAAATTGTAGGGAGATGTTTTTTGTATGTAAAGCACACACCCACACTTGCTTCTGAATGGTGTAGAAAACAGATCGAGTCTCAAGTTTGAGAGGCATGCTTACGTTTACTAAGTACACTGGACAAACCTATCAAAATACTGGCTTTTGCAATACATTCTTTGATCTTTTAAAAATCAACCTTGTTTCTATATTGCGATAAGCTTTGGTTAAGATTCAAATTAATATACCCTTCACTTTGTTTGTGTCTTTGGGGTAACCGTATGAACAGTGTAATTGTACCCCCCCAAAAAAAAATTGCTGCAGGAGTGAATGAGGACCCACAAGCTCAGTATAAATGTGAGCTGGTGCAGAAACTCCTCAGGGAGGGGCATGGAAGGTGCTTTCAGGTGACCGGCCAGAATAGGACAGCTGATACCTCTTCTTCAGAGGTCCAGGGCTGTGTGCTCATCTCCTGAGCATCGCCCTGGGGCCACAGAGTGACAAAAGCAAAACCCCTGTCCAAGGGGTGGAGTCATCTTGTGACTTTTGATCCTTTGCAGAGGCAACTCCAGAAATACAAATTTGGCAGTTGAAAAGATTATTAACAAAAGAGGGGGAGTTAAAATATGTCACAAGAATTGTGGATTACTATATTCATATCACAGCTTTTCTTTTTCTTTACTCATCTCTATTTTTTGCTTGCACTTATTTGTGGTGTATTTAGGAATATGGGGAAATCATAATGATTTTCAGCTTTCGGTGTGTTAATCTGAGATTACTGGTAGCCCTGACTGTCCATGACCGAATTTAATATGATCCCATAAGACCTTGTATTTGTCTGCATTGTACATATTACACAGCAGTGATTGCTTATTTCATAATCCATACTTGCCATTTACGAGACACACGGAAGGCAGATCACACCTCTCCAGCAACCTGCCCAACGTCTGTCGCAAAATATTTATTGGATGCTGTATTGAAAGGGATGAAACTAAGGCATGGCCATTATTCACTCCAGGTATGATGCTGTAGCTCAGAAGCAATTGGACAGCTTACAGGCTGCATTTGACCCACAGTCTTGTATATTTGACTGAAGAAGTTTTGGTGCACAAGTTTTTAGGAACAACCAAATTTTAGTCACTAACATTTACACACTGAGAGGTTTTACACACATACCCATCACCAATCCAGATTTCCTGCTTCTCTTGAAATAACTGAAGATCTGACAACACTGAGCCCCCATTGCTACACAAACCTGGGGCAGAATTTAATAGCAGTTGCTGGTGGAAGGAGTCTGTAGTCTACCCCAGCCCTTCCACTTAAAGCTGGCTGCTTCCCACTTCTCTCTGACCCAGTTGGCCTGCAAGCATTTGAATTTGTTCCACTGAGCTGCAAATAAATACCTTCCTTTATATTTATCCCTGGAGAGGGACGATCCCAGACCTTTCCTTTCCCTCCTCCTACTGACTCTGTAAAAGGGAAAGTAGCACCCATGGTACTTCCCAAGAAGGCTGCTCTTCCAGGCCACCATCCTGCAGAACGCCAGGTGGCTCCACATCTGCAGAAGCCCTGCAGACCCCAGAAGGGAATGGTCATGGTGGGGATTTCCTCACAGATCCACAGGGCTTCAGCCCTGCACGCCGGCTTGTCTTGGAGCTGCCCCTCGTCCCTGGCCGCAGCCTTGCCACCCGCTGTGGCCTGAGCAGAATGAAGGTTGGCAGACCCTGGTGCTGCTCCTGACCACCCAGCAGAGAAGAGTTTGATTTTTCCTAAGTAGAAATTGATCAGTGTGGGATTTAGAGATTTTCAAAGGTGCCTTTGTTTAAATTGAGAATCGGGCAAGTGAGGATCTTCATTAAAAAGCACCATGCGGTCACCAGGGTTAACGAGGCAAATCACAGCAGCCCTGACACTAAATAAAAGCCAATTAACTCTGTTCACTGTGGCCTGGGTGCCTTCTGGCAGTTCAGTCTCCTTGTGAGGCAGGGTTTTCGAGGCATCCTTCTGGCATCCTTCCCCTAAATGGCTCCTGAGCCATGGGGCAGTGGGGAGGTGGGTCCTGCCTCTACCTTCTGTGCTACCCTCACTGGCTACAACTCCTCCCTGGAGGGCACTGCCCAGCAGGCACTGTGGACAGAGATGCAGGACTGAGAGACTGGGGTTTCCTCTGGTCCACAGCTGGCTGAGGGGCCAAAACAGAGATTCATACTCTTAAGGCCCTGTTTCACCATCCATATAACAAACAGATTAGAAGAGAAAATCACTGACTCCTTCTTGTAGAAAAGTTATATAAATAAATCAATGAATGAAGACAAATGATGTCAACACAAACATTGCTCACTTGGGGACCAGGTGTCTTACCTTGTGCTTCTTTTTTTTTTTTCGGTACGCGGGCCTCTCAGTGTTGTGGCCTCTCCCGTTGCGGAGCACAGGCTCCGGATGCGCAGGCTCAGCGGCCATGGCTGACGGGCCCAGCCGCTCCGCAGTATGTGGGATTTTCCCGGACCGGGGCACGAACCCGCGTCCCTTGCATTGGCAGGCGGACTCTCAACTACTGCGCCACCAGGGAAGCCCACCTTGTGCTTCTTTTAGTAATAAAAAATAGCCAGTGCTTCTATAACCTCCAACATGTGCCAGACACTGTTCTAAGAACCTTACTTACATGGACCCAGTTAATCTTTACAAAATCTCTATGAGGTGAGTACCGTGATGAGAAAACAGAGGCAGTCGAAGTGTTGTGCTGTGTGCCAGGTATTTTTCATGCATGCTTCTGTGTGATTCTCATAAAAATCCTCTGTGCGATGGATATTTTAGCTCTGCACAACAAATGAGGACCCTGAGATTCAGAACATTTGCAGGACGTGTCTGGGATGATAATGCTGGTAAGTGATGAAAAAGGAGGATTTGGATTCACTTATTTCTGTTTCCAAAGTTTTATGGTTTAGAATAGTTGACTGCCCAGGGTGAGGGATTTAAAATTCCTCCTTGAGATTTATTTATAATCCCTCTGGTATTCTGTTGAAGGTTCCTGGAATGGAGAGAATAATAAGTACCAAACGCTAACAATGATCTTGAAATAGTGGCTACAGAAGAATGTATCCCTTGTTCTGCTGAGCTTTAGATTTGGCTGTACCACGTTCTTCCTCTTGATTTCTCCCAACAACCAACCCTTGAACACTCCCCCTCATTCATTAAAGGCTGGAACTCAGCCCAACGCCTTCTCTAATACGGCTATCACTATTAGCATAAGGGGCTTCAGCATCCCCAGGGCCACTTCATCCAGCACCCTGATCTCTCAATCCCTTCGTCTCATCTCCTGTTCATCTGAGCCACTCATCACATCATTCATCATCACATCACCAAGAACTACATCCCATCTAACATTTTGTGTTAAAATGCTCCATTTATGTGTCAAACCCTCTCTCTCACAAGCTGGCTAGTTCAAATGCCTCCAAAATTCTTTCACTCCACCAAACTCTCCATTTTGCCTACGACTTGGCCTCCTATGAACACCACCTTTCTCTCTCCCCTGCTTGGATCCCATGATTCCACTGTCAATGACTCTCTTCCCTCTCCATGCCTACACTCAATTCTGAAGGAGACTCCCTATCAACCTCCTCCATGTTGACAACCAAAGAGGTGGAGGTAATCACCCAATTGGGGATATAGGTTGTATTTATGATATTTATATACAGGTTGTCATCATTAACTCCTAGCACAGCCCATCAATCTCACTACATTTTTCTATCCATTTTTTAAAATTACTCTGTCACATAAATTACTCTCTAATCTTATCATTTCTTTTAATTCTCACTTCAAACATTCCAGACTGAGGTACCCCCATCTTTCTTAAATGCCGAAATATTTTCCTAATTGGTCTCCCTGATTTTGGCCTTGCCTCCTCTCCTCTTTATCTCGACACAGAATCAAAGTAATTAGATCCTATATTTTATCATTTCCTTCCCTTGCTTTAAAATATTTTTGTGACATTCCATTGTTCATGGAATAAAGTATTTAAAAAATTCTTACCTTACTTAGCCTGCAAGTCTTGCATGGTTTTTGATGTGTCTACATCTCTTCATTCATACAGGTAGGAATTCAGCCTTACTTATGACACTACTTTCATGATCTCATTTTAGCTTTGTGAACATGCCTGGCTTCTTTCCAGGTCAGGACATTTTGCACATTTTGCTTACCCTTTTTCCTCTCTTTGGGAACCACCCCCAACCACTCATTACCTGACTATCACTCTTTCAAGAGCTCAGCTTAAATATCACACTCTCAATGCGTCATGAGCCTTCCTCCTTTCCTCTTCATTGTGGCTAAGTGCTGTTGTTATTCACTCTCACAGTACCCGTATCATGTACTTTTCCTTTAAGGATCAATTGTTGTTGGATTAAATATTTATTTATGTACTTACCTATTTAAAGTGTATCTGAAATTATATTGTAAGATTCAGAAAGGAAAGTTCCAGATCTGCTCACTCACTACTATCATCCAGGTCTTAGGCAATGCCTGAAATACGGGATATTTGATAAACATTCTACCATAAACTAGAGTTGAGGCCTTGAACTTGGTGCCTCAGCCTCTCAAGAGACTTACTTTCCTTAGTGACACAATAGGAGCACAGTACTCTTAGAGGACCATCACGAGGTTTGAATGTGATTATGGGTAGAAAACACGCTTTGACAATTCTAAAATGTTATGTGGAAAACATAGCTGATGACCCAGTAGTCACAAACACATATATAAGTGGAGAGGAAGAGACAAATCTTCCATGCAGAAGAATTACAGGTAATTTATGTAAATTATAGGTATTTATGTAAATATTTTACCCTCAAGGAGGGGGAGCATAACTTCTTAGGTAAGGGCTTATATAGTGACCTCCTTGCAAAGAGTACATATGAATGGGGCAGGCGTTGGTTTTCAGTAGAAAAAGGACTGAATTTACAGTAGAAAAACCTGACAAACGCTATCTTAGCCAGGTGACAAAGGTCAACATGAACAGTCATAAGTCATGTTGATATTTTGTACGCTAGATGTGATGTGATGAAAATGGCATTTACCTCTTTGGTCTTCCTCCCCCAAATGCATAAGCCCAGTCTAATCTTGAGAAAAACATGAACCAAATTCCAACAGTAGGACATTCTAGAAAATACCTGAGCGTCCTGGATAGGATCCTGGCACAGAAAATGGACATTAGGTCAAAACTAAGGATGTCTGAATAAACTAAGGACTTGAGTTAATAATAATGTGTCAATATCGGATCATTAATTGTGGCTAGTATACCATAAAATATAAGATGTAATATAAATACATTCTATAGAGGAAATAATAGAGGAAACTGGATATGAAGTATAAGGGAACCTCCTGTACCAACTTCTCAATTTTTCTGTAAATCTAAAACAAAACAAAACAAAAAAATATATATACACACATATATAGTCTTTTATTTATTTATTTATTTATTTATTTATTTATTTTGCAGAACGCGGGCCTCTCACTGTTGTGGCCTCTCCCGTTGCGGAGCACAGGCTCCGGACGCGCAGGCTCAGCGGCCAAGGCTCACGGGCCCAGCCGCTCCACGGCATCTGGGATCTTCCCGGACTGGGGCATGAACCCGCATCCCCTTCATCGGCAGGCGGACTCTCAACCACTGCGCCACCAGGGAAGCCCTATATAGTCTTTTAAAAATCACTGTACATTGTCATCATCATCATCATCATCATCTTGATCATCACATACTTGCTGTAGTCTTAAGAATATTCAGATGCATCTGCTTTCTTTTCCACAATCAATGTGGGTTTCTTGTTTTGCTAAAACATCTGAAAGTTCTAAAATTCTTATCCATTGTATTATGCATGGCGAGCTGAGATTTGCTTCTTGACATGTAGTGGAGACCTCTTCTCTGGACTTCCCATCATAGCACAAATGTGTGAAGGTTTAATGAAATCACATTACATTGAATGCTTTGCATATTGCAAAGTGTTCCACAGATTGAGGACAGTCTTCTACAACTTGCCTTTCCTTTAAGGTGTCATGCTGGATGTTCTCAAGCATCTATGACTTTTCTTAGGCTTTCTTCTCCCTTCAAGTCCTGAGGCACTTTTCCATGCTCCGTCTCTCTGAGTCTATCTTCACTCCCTTGCTCTCACTCCCCTCTGACTCTTCTTGTAGGATGAATATGAGAATTAGGTTCTAATTTCCTTTTCTAATACTCTGTGTAGCATCATGCGCCAGTAAATATCAACTTCCTACATTTCTGTTTTCTAACTTTTCAAAATAAATATAGTCTCTTGGATTTATAAGGAATGTGTAAGGTCAAGTAAGGAAATGGTGTTTGGAACCCTTTCAGCAGTGGAAGAGGAAGGGCCCCAAATCCCAGCAGGATCAGTAGCTGAACTCTTACAGAGAAGAGAAGCAGGCAGCATTATGTCTCTGTCTCCAATGAAAGGCATGTTTTTCTACTCTCTAGGAAATGACTTTCTGCAAATGATGGCCAGATAAATCAGAAGTTGTGGTCCTTGGAACTGCTATTTCTCCCAGTTGACAATGTGTAGATGACATGGTTTATAACCAGTACTACTTCTTGTGCCATTTTCTCTTGTTCTGTAACAGAATTTAGCTCCAGCAGTGGGCCCAATTGCAATATAGTCTTAAATTCTCAAAAGGAGCTAGAACTCTGGATTCCATGTGAAAATTTCTGATTTTTAAAACACTCTGAATGCCAAAAAGTGGTTTTTGAGACACCAATTCAGTCTAAAGGCAACCACCTCCCTCTCTGGCAGATTAGGATTATAGGGAGAAGAAGATAGCAGGGAAGTGGGAGAAGGGAGAATGAAGAAAAATGTCTTTTCTTTCTTTCAAGAATCCAGCTGCAATGAGTCCAGACTGCATTAATGTACCAATGCTTTATTACCCCTTTCATAAAAGGCCTTACATTTTTGTTAATTGATTGAATGAAGGGACATATTTTAAACAATTTTATGCCTTTTTGGGAATGATTCGCAAACATTTATAAATATTGAGAAAAAAGTCAATAAGAATTCTGATTTTTCCTAGGAAGTCTATCAAACAAAATGAAATCACTATATTTTCTGTACCTCATCATGAAAAGCAGGGTATTCATATAGAGTGAACATTTTGGAATGTGGTAAATGTAAATTAAAACTCCAGCCTGTTACCTGCTGACTACGTAACCTTACATAAATGGTTGACTCCCAAGAAGTTTCCATATCCTGCATAAGTCCGTGGCTAAAACCAGTGCTAACTCAGTATTTAGATCATACTGTTTCCCAGCTCATACCTAAGACACAGCCTTCAAGAGACAGCAAACTTGAGTAACCATCTCTCTTCTTAATAGCTTTGTTACTTAATAGTTGTCCAGATGTGGCAGTTCTCTAGGTGCAGTACCAGAAGAAAATGCAGCAGTTTAAGATGATTCCAACCTGGTTTATTTATAATCTCAATTATACTGGTCATGGATGGAAAATGGAATGCTCCTAGGGAATAGATGATGATAATATGTAAGCTCAATTATGGCTTATCATTTTAAAGTGTCCTCTGTTTTTTGTGTGACTCGTAATTGGGATTCAACATTTCTATATTTGACAATTTTATTTTCCATATTAGAGTCCATTATTTTACTGTGAGAGCTTGAGAGAGATATGACATATAAATTGAATTTGTGTATGTGATATGCTAAGTATGTATTTGAGGAATTGGAAATACGAATTCACAAATTAAGCAGGCATCCTTATTATATCTATCATATGGACTTTCATTATATAGACTAAATAATAATCATTACTAAAAAGGCCAGTGCAGCAGGGTAAATGGTGAACTTACTTGATATTAATTAAGGGCTTTGCCGAATAATGTGAAATTTTTCTAATGTTACATTAGAGGAAAAGGATCCATTGAGTGCCTGCTTTCAGCTGGACTGTGTGTTAGGCCATACATTTATCTATTGCCTCATCTCACAGTTACAAGAGAAGAGTGGTCCTCATTTTAGATGAGGACGTTGAAGCTTGGAAGTGTGAAATGCCATTCTCAAGGCCACAAAGTTCCTTTGTGATAGACCCAGGATTTATAGCTGGGTATATTCCCACCAATGACAATATCAGTCATCTACTCTAAGCATACTATATACTTTACTTGGAACTTGGGATGATAGAAACAAAAGCAGCTGTGGATTAGAGGATGAGAACTGTGAAGATTGTGCCTGAAAATGGTACTCCCAGGAAACTAATTAAAAAATGGAAGATAAAAGCTGGGGAGCCTATATATCAACTTGGGCTAATTTCAGACAAAGGAAATCATCTGCTGATGAACAAAAACCCCAATGTTTGATATTACAGAACAATTACTCTTCCTTTTCACTTAATTTTGCTTTCCATATAAAACTGAAAATCAATCCATCTCAGGGTCTTTGTGTGTTCTTGGAGTTATACATTACATTTTGCTGCCAAAATCGTTGTCAAACATTAGAGAAATCAGTAGTGTTTGTGGCAGTGTCCTTAACAGAAAGAATTCCTGGTTTACCTAATCTAAGAAAGCCCAGGAGCACCTGACTCTCAGTCTCTGCATGGTGCCCTTAGATTCAGGATGCCTATAAAAATTTAAGAGTGAGGCTGTCCTTTGTTAATTATAAAATAGACATTGTTGTGAACCATGGTAATGAACAAACAGAAAAAGGAATAAGTACAAAACTCAACATAAGATGGCAGCAGAATAGCTAGAGAGACTGTGACTACCAGTGCTGAGCTGGTTGAATCAACGAGGTATGAATCTCCATAGATGTGGAGAGCCGACAGTACTCCTGTCAGCCACATGTAGCCTCTGTGAACTTACTTGGCACTGCCTTGCCTATAGAGCTTCTACTAGACCATCTGCTCTCTCAGTTGGGACCAGGACATAGGGGCTATTTGTAGTGGGAAATGAGTTTAGAAAGGAATGAGGGATATACTTTATGTTAGAGAAAGGTGATGGCGGAATCATTAAACACATATCTAAAAGACAGATAGAAGCTGTTATATTTGTTTTTAAGAAACATGGAGTCATGAATCATGGGTTGGGAGTATTTTGATGAAAGTGACACTAGAGCGAGATTCGTTGCACTTAAGTGCATGTAAGATGGCTTCTAGAAGGGTAAGTTTGGGGATTTATCAAAGCAACTAAGAAGCTTCTGCAATAGCAGTAACAGGAAGTGGGTGTAAATCAGTGGGAGGTATTGGGAAGGGAAAGACAGGGATGGCTAAGAGAAGAAAAACTAGAAGGAAAAAAATGGGCATATAAGATAGACATGATCGCAAAGCAACATTGAAGCTTGAATCCCTTATGGGATGGGAAGGAGAATATGGACCAGTTTGGTCCATATTGGGATTTGGGATTTGGGATTTGGTCCAGTTTGGGATTTTTGTCTCTGAACCCACAAAGTCTCTGCACTCTGAATGAAATTCTGGGCATTTTAAAACCTTTTATTTCAAGTTCTGTGTTGAACATTTTTATCCTCCAAATCATTTTCTTCCAATGTGCTAAGATTATAGCCTTTAGCTAATGGTTTTCTCTCTCAGTTATGCTCCCAGCATTTATAAGCATTAATTTTGCTGAACTGATATAGTAAAAATGTGCAAAATAACATTTGGCAGAGCATTTTTGTCTGACTACTCAAGTATAACCTATAATCTTTCCTTCTTATACTGCATACACACACTCATACACACACATACACACTGATACCAATTTTCCAGACTTTACCTCGGTACCTGAAATTGCAGAAATTTCTTCCATGACTAGCCAAGATGTATAATTTTACCTTTACTCCCCCAAGAGAAGACATGTGATCCATTTATTCCAATAAGGAATTTAAAGATCAATGTTATCCACAAGCCAAATACAGGTAACACTAAACAGTTTGCTGAATAACGGTAACCCAACTATTGTAACTGTCGTTGTTTTCAAAGAGTTTTTATTTGAAATCTAGCTTGAAGTTAAAGTTGATAGGATATGCTGATGACTTGCATGTAAGGAGTAAGAGAATAAAAAAATCAAAGTTGACTTAAAGGGTTTTTTTTCCTGGGCAACTGGGTGAATCATTTTCCCAGATGTGATGGCTTTAGATGCCTGCTGGTTGACCGTGTAGAAATATTTTATAAAGCAAGGGAACTGGATGAAGGGAGTTTGTATATGTGGAGAAAAGCAAAGGAAGGACTGAACTTTGTGGTATGCCAGCTTTGGAAATCAAGAAGAAGAGGATCCAGCATTGGCGACAGTGAAGGGACAGCCAGTGAGCTGGGAGAGAAATCAGGAAATGATGATGTCCTAATGGCCAGGGAGTGGGGGTTGACCAAAGGAGTGATTAATCATGACAAGTGCTACTGAGAGGTCAGATAGAAAGAGAATTGAGAATTACCAACCGGACAACTGACAAGAATACCATCCAGAACTGTGAAAATAAAAGCCTGATTGGAATGGGTATAAGAGGGAGGAGGTGGGGAAGTGAGCCAGCAGATACAGACAAGTCTTGCAAGGAATTTTGCAGCAGCCCTCCACTGGATCAGGAGGGAAGATAGAGAATTCTGTTACAGATGAATTTAAGTTAGTTGGGTTGGAGGTGGGAGGTTAAGGAAATTCCCTCAGCAGGTTAACTGAGACTGAGGTGTGTTAGAGATGTGAGAAGAGAAGAAAAGGTGTGAAACAATAATCCTTGAAAGTGAGAGAGTGAATTCACCAGGAAAATATGCTGGCACTGCCAGTGCTGGGAACTTACTTGAGGGCTGTGGTTATAAACTTAAAGTAAGACTCTTCAACACAGTTGTTTATTTTTATCTACATCACGTTTAATCTTAAGCTTCCTGTATGGAAGTGACAGATTGGTTTCAAACCAATTTGGGGTTTTTGACAGTGGAAGGAGATGGGGGCAGGGATATTGAAGTGGATTCATGTAAGGTATGATGATCCTAGACAATGAAATGTAAATCAGCTAAGAAGGAGAGTGAGAGCATAAGGAAGATAGTGGGCGATGGAAGTGGGATATGGTCCTAAAATGTCAAGGTATGAGTAAAGTAGAAATAGAGATACTATAGTGAGAGTGAAATTTACAAGGTAGTAACTAAACTGCCATGTCTGTAATGTGGTTTTGGAAGTGATATACTAATTGGTAATGATGAAGTCGTACCTCAATACGAATAATTAAATATAGAACGTGAATATTAGAGAGGAGTTGGTTAACAAACCAAGAAACCATTATGGCAATTGGGTGATCTATATGCATACTGATATCACCAACATTAACGGCAATAACCTTACTTATAAAATCAATGTCAGGTACCAGTGTCACTGATGAATGGGAGGAGGCTATCAGAAGACTATAAATAACAAAAAGAAGGAGGGTTCATTGATGGTGAAGATTTTAGTTTTACAGTAAAGGGGAGAAGAGAGAAAAAGTACTCTGGAAAGTGGCAGTAAAGTGTGTGAAGTATCCCTGTATGAACTCCAAGACGACTCTTGGTATATGACATATGAGAGGAATAGAAAAAAAATGATCATTTGATAGGGCTTCAGAGAATAGTTTCCAGGGGTCAGTTGATTTTCTGTTTCAGGAAGGGAAGGGAATATTCAGAGTGCCAGAGTGTTTGGGAAATCTAGAAGATGTAGGAGCTTGAGTCCCTTGGGCTCAGAACAGTGTCTGTTTGTGAATCCTGGTGAATAAAGTTGACCTAGGACACTTGGGCTCCCTGCCAGAACGGAGGAAAACAGATATAGGGTCTAATGGGATTGGGACTGTTGCTCTCTTAGTTTTGGTGGTACAAGGGCAGGAGGGGGATGATATCTCCTAAATATAACCCTACTGGGGTAACTCTCTCATAGTCAGCTCTTAAAGGTGAATCAGAGAGCATTGGAGGATGGGGTGGGCAGTAACCGTCTTACCGGGAGCTCCATGGGGCCTAGAGCATTTGGAGTACAGTAGGCATACCTTTGACCTCCAGCTGACCTACATTTGACTCATTTGAGCAGCGTCGAAAACTGTGGAGGGCCAGCCTGAATAAATTTTCAGGGTCAGGACTGAGATTCTGAGCTCTCATTAGCTGAGAGCTATTGCTCTCCTGTCAGTGGAGGTGCCTTCATTTATAAGGTTGATCTAGTATGTCCCACCCAACCATAGTAAACGGGATCATTTGGGAGAATCTAGGATTCAGTACAATTTCCCCCAAGATGGGCATGGGAGGGGGTTCCAGCCGAGTGATGCAAGCAAGAACCTGGTAACCTGCCAAGATCTTCAGCTGTGTAGGCAGTGGGTCACACAAAAGCAAAGCTCAAGTGATGCAGTGTCCCCACAGAGAGAGAGCAAGAGTGTTGTGTAGGTGGGTGTCTTGTTTCCCAGCGGCCATAAAGGTAGTTATGCTAAGCCATGGAATATCAGGGCCTGAAACCCTGTATTTCCTCTCAGTCTGAGATCCTGATGTGATCCTATGAACTTACTACTTACGATGCCCTTGTTCTAGAGTCTAGAGGAATGATTCTTAAACTTGGCTTCAGAGACAATCACCTGGAACATCAATAATAAATATCCAGATCCTATCTCAGAACAATTAAATTAGAATCTCTGGGGCCCTGGCATCAGTAATTTTCAAGTTTCCCAGATGATTTTTATATATAACTCTGGTTAAGAGCTATATTCTAAGACTCTGATTCGCTCAACCTCTTTGGTTTAACAAATAGGTCGGCTGCTGCTGCAGGACTCTGACACCTAACTCCTTTCTAGAATTTGGAGATTTTTTCAGTGACATAGAGTTTCTGCAGACTGGTCATTAGGTGCACGCACGCACACGCACACACACACGCAACCGTGTCCTGCCCTTGTACAAGTTTGTGATCTGGTGAGACCCAATCCAGGCGTACGAGTACATATAGCCTAGGAAATTTGCAGAGGCCAGGTGCCTGGCTGGAGCAGACCCTCGAGGTCTTGGGTGTAGTCTGGGGCTCCCTACAAGGTAAACACCACGTGCAGGCAGCCTCCTTGCTTCTTCTCCTCCTCTGGCTGCTGCTTCTAAGCCTCTGCAAACACATTCTTTATTGTTAAGAAGAACCACAGATGGAATGACTATTACTGGTGCCTGTCAATTCAGGAACAAGCCATGATTTGCTCAGCATTTCAGTCTTTACCACTG
Organism: Mesoplodon bidens; assembly: GCF_964165515.1. Taxonomy (NCBI): domain Eukaryota; kingdom Metazoa; phylum Chordata; class Mammalia; order Artiodactyla; family Ziphiidae; genus Mesoplodon; species Mesoplodon bidens. Next base: position 161,543,317 of record NC_138176.1, on the reverse strand, counting down.
ATGTGTTAGTTTAATTCAGTTAGTTCTGTGCTGGATGAGGTCATTAAATTTGTATCCTAGTGGAAACTTACTACTCAGCTCTGCACAGTGAGGTGGGGTGCGTGTGGGGTGATTTGCATTCTCTCTGGACAGAAGGTGAATCCTCTCTCTGCAGTCACTGTGGGCAGCGCCTACTTCTGTACAAAGTCATTTGAGATAACCCTACCTGAAGGAGCACCTGTCTCTTCAGAATTCTTTTTCCAATTATACAGAAGATTGGCTATATGCTCTGACAAGAGGATAAAAAGGGTCGTACTTATAAAATGCAAGTTTGGGGGAAAAGTTGTAGCATGATAGCTGAAACTGTTACATGGATATTAGTGAGTTCTTTCTTGTCTGTTTGTTAACTGCTCTTCCTCCTGGAACTAGATTTGAAGAAATTCTTCTCACTACCCACTGCTTTCTTCCCGAGCTCATAGAAAGGAAAGTGAAAAGTGGACATGAAATTACACCTGTTTCCCTCCTGGAGGAAGCCCTCATTTAATTCCTGTGGGAACATTTATGAGATACTTTTATTTTACAAGGGTATGATTATCATTCTCATTTTCAGGTGAGACAGGGGTGATAAGTGACCCCAGAGAAGACCTTCCCAGTAGACTATGACCAATGCCATTTTCATGAGTGACACTGTATGATATTCTTTGTGAACAGCGACCCTGAAGTTGTACAACTGGCAGTCCTTTTGCAGATTTAGCTCATCTTCCTTTGTCCTGATGTCACCATCCCCCTGTTAATGATTTCCTTTCACTGCAAAAGTTCTTAAAACCATTGTCTATATTTGCCACTAATACTTCCTTCAATGTACTTTGATGACAGTCCTTCAAAACCTTCCCTCCCTCTACATTTTTCTGATATTATTTTCTCTAAGAAATTCATTGAAAAAATTTACAAGTTCAGTATCTTAGTTTTCCTCTGGTGCTAGTCACTGTTTGATCATTTCTTTCTAGAACTCTCTTCTCCCTTTTTTTTTAAGTTTGACTTTATCCTGTGTTAAGTGCCTGGCAGAGTCTGGGTGACATGCATGGTGACAGCTGATTCTTCCTAAAAGTCTCCATCTGTCCAGTTCTGGATATTCTTTCTATTCTATTCCCTAAATAAAAACAGACAATGTGCTGTCCTTGGACCTTTTCTGGAAGGCTTTAGAGAGTTCATCCGCTTCCGAGATTTCAGCTAATGCACTCTGTGCATGTAGAGCTTATCTTTATTTCTAGCCTCATACTCTTTCAAGTCCTGGCCTTCCATTGCTCACTCTCTACTCATTGATCATCTTTAACTGGAAAGCTCTCTGGTGTCCCAGACTCAGCAGGGATGATGGCAAGCTCATCCTCTTTTCTTCAAATAGTTTGTCTTTTTAACTCTTCATTTTATGTAAAGTCTGTTCAACCTTTTGTCATCCAGGCATTGCATCTCAGATTAAACCAGCTGTGAAATATGTACAGTGGTCTATGGTGGTAATCATTTTGCAATTTATAAATATATCAAATCAACACATTGTACACCTTAAACTTACACAATGTCATGAATCAATTATACATCAACAAAGCTGGGGTGGGAGGAAGAAGGAAAACTATATGTATAGTGCTTTAGTTCAGTGCTTCTCAAACTTCAGTGAGAGCAAAAGCTCTTGTGTGAAAGCACATATTGGTAGAGCCCTTCTCTGGAGTTTCTGATTCTGCAGCTCTGAGCTGGGGCCTGAGGATTTGCGTTAGAAAACAAAGCGATGCCGATGCTGCTGGGGAAGCAGCCGCAGAGCACAGGGAGATCAGCTCAGTGCTTTGTGACCACCTAGAGGGGCAGGATAGGGAGGGTGGGAGGGAGACGCAAGAGGGAAGAGATATGGGAACATATGTATACGTATAACTGATTCACTTTGTTATAAAGCAGAAACTCATACACCATTGTAAAGCAATTATACTCCAATAAAGATGTAAAAAAAAAAATTCACTGATGAACAAAGCCAACCATTAAAAAGTAGAGTTCAGAACTTCAAAAAAAAAAAAAAAGGAACTGTTTTAGTGGAGGAGTCTGCAGCCAGATTGAGTTAGGCGTAAATTCCTTCTCAATCATCTTCGTCATGTATCCTGGAGAATTTACCTGATGTCTCCGAGCTTCAGACTCCTATCCCGTAAAGTGAGGATAATTAAAGTATCTACCTCACAGAATGTGACTACTAAACGAGTTAATATTCTAAGTGCCCACGCTAGTTTTTGGCAAACCCTTAAAAACCATTTGCTGTAATTGCATGACTTTTACTCCTCTTTCCTTTTCCTCACTCCCTGTGACTGATTACCTCCCATGTTCTAACAATCCGGGCTTTGGAATATATCTGTTTCCTTCTCATTATTGCCATGGCTGGGATCAGGTGCATAATCATATTATCATTCATCTGACCCTAGTCATCGCCATTTAACTGGTTAGTACTGTCTGTTTCTCTATCCCTGCTCCCCAGACTTCATCCTGTTGCTAGGTTCTACTTTAATCCCTTTTAAGCGGCTATTATAAATAGGCTCCTGTCTTGCTCAGAAAGCACATTTTGAATATATTAACAGGGCGTTTAGCACCTTCCTTGGCACCTGGGTTGTTCACTCCTTCCTCTCACTACTCCATACCCAGTATTTATGATACAAAGTCTATGTTTTTCTGAACTCTTTGCTTTCCTGATTCTGTGCTTTCTTTTATAAAATTCATTTCATCTGATATATCCTTTCCTTCATTATCACAAAGTGGAATCATTCATTCTTCAAAGCCCGGTTAACTTTCATTTCCTCCGTCCAAAGCTTTGGCAAATTGGTTTCATTCCTCATGACAGTGCTGAATGATTGACGGTAGCTTCTTGGGGAAGTGATAAGGATCCTGAGGCCAAGATCTACCTGGGTTCAATAGAAAATGATGTCATGATTCGTGAGCAACCTCTGCTGTAAACCCAGGTTGAGTATGTGGAAGCATCTGTATCAAGTATTGTCTCCCTTGCCCTGCAAGCACTGTAGGTGTTTGATGCATCTTGAAAAATTCAAAATAAATAGACATGCCTTGAGTTTTCAATTTTAATTTTATTCTGGTTATAATAGCCATTTTCCCCTTCTTCATTCCAAGATGAAAGCCAAACCTTACCTTAGAGAATGATATTAACAGGCAGAAAGAATATCAGAACAGGAACGAAAACAAGTCTTCACCACTTAGATTTGAGAGTGTAACGTCAAGATCAGTGAAAATAATCTGGCTTGTACTGGCAGCTGCAGGCTTGGAGGTGAGTTCTTGGATTTTGAGGCATAAGGTGCCAGATGAAAGGATGAGGGGGAATTCTCCCACAAGACCAAGAAGAGCAAGGGTTCTTGAGGATATCTATTCATGGAGTCTCTTCAATGTGTAGAACTCTTGTTTTAATTTGTGCAAGTCAGTTAAGTGATACTTAACTCCCAGCTCCACCACCTACTAGCTGTGTAATTTGGGCAGCTAATTAACCTCTTTGAACTTTGGCTTTATTCTCTTAAAGACAGAGGTCACAGTGCTACCTCACAGGGCTGTTGTAAAAATTAAAGGGAAATATGTATATAGAAGACTTAGTATAGTATTTGGCTCAATAAATAGTAGCTGTTCTTATGAATATTGTGTGGAATAGCAATCAAGACCATCCCTTTAAAGCTGTTAAAACTCCTTTGCCTCTTATCCCTAATCTCTGTCTTCAGTGTTACTTACAAACAGATGGAGAAATGACCCCTTGGCTAAATGTTATATGTAACACCACAACTACTAACTAATTAACTCGAATTCATCAGAGTCCTATAAGCAATACTGCTGATTTACTGTTGTTTCCCACCAACTAGCATGAACTGATGCTGTGAAGATAGAACCTTGGTGCTTCTATTATGTTTGGTGCATCACATTTAATACTGGAAGAGTGTGGGTGTTATTTAGAACTTCATACCTTTCTAAAGATATTTATTCTCTTAGTTAACATAGTTCATATTTTAGGTATCTGGGGTTATCTTATTCCTTTCCTGACAGTGTTATTAAATACCTTGAAATACATGTTGTTCAGAAACACAGTCATCTATTCATTCAATAAATACTTGGGTATGTTCTGGGGCCAAGGTCTATTCTAGACACTAGAACCACGACAGTGTACGAAAGAGATAAACCCACTATTCTTATGGAGATTATCTTCTGGAAGTGGAAGTTAGACAAAGTGAGCAAGTGAGCTAGCAAACAAACAACCATGCTATAATTTTAGATGTTTGTATTTTCTATGAGGGAAGTATGATGATAAAGTTGAGGTGATCAGGGTGAGTTGAGTGACCATCTTTGGATTTTCAGGAAAGCTGTGGCCACATTTGAACTGATGCATGAATGATGATAAAGAATGTGCCTGGCAAAAATGGGTTCCGAGTTCTCGAAGCAGAGAGAAAAGCAAGTGACTCAACTCAGATGAGGACAGAAACAAGGGTCTAGCTGTGGGTGCCCAGTGCTTGGAGAAAAAAAAAAACACATACTAGAGAGGCTAGCAGGGCAATTATGGAGAGTGTTGTTTGTGGAGTAAGGTGTTTGGATTCTATTTGATGCAATGGGAAACCACTGGAGTTTATAAAAATGGCAGTGAGACAAAGATTTTATTTGGAGTTGTACATGAACATTGAATGCTTGTAGATCTAACCATGTAAGGAATTTGATGGTTAAATATGATGATAAAGTGGATAATCACTCGTGATTCATCTGTTTTCTAGATTCAGATTTTTTGTTTGTTTGCTTAGAAAACAAGATGCAGGGTTTAAATGCTTCTAGTTTTTTGTTCTTGAATTCAAAAACCTTTGAGCTGGCCTCTATGATATCCTTTCACAGGTTCCCCTTATCCTGACAATCATTTTCAACGTGGTCATGAGCTGCCAAGTTATTTTTTTTCTTTCTCTTCCTCAAAACTGTGCTGTGCCCTCTTTGTATTTCTTTTTGTTTGTTTTTTTTGTTTTGCGGTATGCGGGCCTCTCACTGTTGTGGCTTCTCCCATTGCAGAGCACAGGCTCCAGACACACAGGCTCAGCGGCCATGGCTCACGGGCCTAGCCTCTCCGTGGCATGTGGGATCTTCCCAGACCGGGGCACGAACCCGTGTCCCCTGCATCGGCAGGCGGACTCTCAACCACTGCGCCACCAGGGAAGCTCCCCTCTTTGTATTTCTGTCTTTTATGAACCTGAGATAAAATTAACATAGAATTTTTGGTGAATTGACTCTGTTGTTTTGGGGTTACCTTGGTTTTCCTTTAGAAGGTCTGCTGTGACCTTAGAACTGTTGGCCTGTTTGAGGTTTTGAGTCAGTTCGAGAGCTTGAGGAGCATTTATCATCTAGCTGAAGATTCTCTCATCCAAGTACTAATGAGGCCCAACCCCGCTGAGCTTCTTATATCAGGTGTGTTCAGGCTGGGCCTTAGACTCTCTGGGTGAAGATTCTAATGATTTCACAGTTGCCTCTATGCCTCTTGCCCCCTCATTTTTAAGTTGGAGTTGTCTTTGAATTTCTCTCACAGACTCTGATATTCCATTTGAAATTCTATTGAAATTTCATTTCAAATAGGTTTTTCTAACTCTTGAGCACTGTTTCATCCTTCATTACATTTATTGTATCTGTATATTTTTCTGTGATATGTTACTCTTAACTGTTCTAAAGTGGTATGCCTTTAGGTTGACCTCTTGATTTCCATCTACACACATTAATTGCTCTCTGTCTGCATGCTTAGTCATATTCTAACACATTTACCCCAAGCCAGAAAAATTCTTCTACAGAGTAGACATTAGTGTCAATTCTACACATGTAGTGCCAGAAAAGTATAAGAATGATGTATTGTTTACAGCTTCTGCTTTCCTTCACAAAACCTAGTCAAACTAATTATTTTATTTTTTAAATTTTTATTATTTTTTTTTCAAATTATTTATTTTTAATAGTTAAATTATTTTTTAGGTGCCTCAAAGTTTTAAAAACATATTTTTAAAATTAAAAATGGGGCTTCCCTGGTGGCACAGTGGTTGAGAGTCTGCCTGCTGATGCAGGGGACGTGGGTTCATGCCCTGGTCCGTGAAGATCCCACATGCCACGGAGCGGCTAGGCCCATGAGCCATGGCCGCTGAGCCTGCACGTCCGGAGCCTGTGCTCCGCAACGGGAGAGGCCACAACAATGAGAGGCCCGCGTACCGCAAAAAAAAAAAAAAAAAAAAAAATTAAAATGAATGTGATTCAGTTTTATTAATTGTAAACCACAGAAGCTGAATGGCCCTTTGAAATTGCATTCAACTGAAGAAAATGTATCAAAGAATAGCTTGAATGAGTTTTGAAATCTCTAACATACTTTTAGTATTTATGAACCTATTTAAAACATTTTTTCTTAATATGTTTATAATATATGGTTTATTTTACAAAAATACTATTTTCCCTGTAAATTCACTGGGTGAACTTCGAAAGAATAGTAGTGATTAAGGAAAGCATTTTTTTTTTTTTTTTTTTTTTTTTTTTTTATTTTGCTGTACGGGGGCCTCTCACTACTGTGGCCTCTCCCGTTGCGGAGCACAGGCTCCGGACACACAGGCTCCGCGGCCATGGCTCGCGGGCCCAGCCGCTGCGCGGCATGTGGGATCTTCCGGGATAGGGGCACGAACCCGTGTCCCCTGCATCGGCAGGCGGACTCTCAACCACTGCGCCACCAGGGAAGCCCAAGGAAAGCATTTAAATAAGAGGTAATCTGAATGTAGAAGGAACTCAGTTCATAAAAGTCCTTGGCAGAGAAAGAAATAAGTTCTTTGAAAGAACAGTGTGTCTTCCTCTCATTCCCTCATCCCTACAAAGAAGAAAACTTGTTGGTGATAAAAATGAGCCAGACAAACCCTGAAGCACTCTTTTCTCACTCCCCACCAATATTACTCACCCCCAAATACACGATTGAGGTAAAAAGAACTTAATTATAAGGCTCTATTCAGAAGAATAAAGTGATAAGATTATTGCAACTTCCTTACAAACCAAAATATACTTTTGTGATTGTGTAGCTTTTCACCTCCTATGATGACCATGATTTCAGAGAGGATTGAGGAGAAAGAATTAGTTTCTCAGACATTTCATGTTAATTTTAAAATTTAAATGAATGTATAATTTCCAAAATAGTGTCAATGAATATAAAATAAACTTCCATAGTCATTAGAAGAGAGCACTGACAAACTGTCTCTAATTGTATGTGCAAAAATTTTAGTACAGCAAAAACAGATGAAGTATCTAGAGAAATCTCTTCCCCAAAATTATAGAAGCTTTTTTCACTGGAAGTTCAAGGCTTGCTGGAAGATTAAGTGAACTAAAAAAAAATCCACAACCTTTTTTTCAAGTCTGAATTCCCATATTAAGGGAAGAATTGACAGAACTAGAATTAATGTTATTTTTTATTGATGCCTTCTTAAAATTTTTGCTTTAAGCACTTCATCTAGGAACAAAAATGAATGAAACTGACTACTATATATCTGAGTTTGATTCTTTCACTAGGGACAATAATATGAATATGATGAGAAAGTACAGGTTACAAAAAGAGATTAATTTAAAAATTAAGAAATATTTCATTCATATCCTTTCTCCTCTCTTTGAAATACTAGAGAACTAAAACCAAATCTAACCTGGTAATTAGTAAAAATGTTAAAAACTAAAAATTTAAATTATTGAGGTATGCATATTTTATTGTTGTTGTTTGTAAGGCATAATGTAAGCATTTCATAAGCTTATTTGATCTGCCCATCATACTGTGCTGCAATCTCCATTTATTACTCGTTTGATCAGATAAGAAAGAAGAATAAACCTCTTGTCCAAAGCACCCGACTAGAAAGGATCGCAGCTGCTTAGAAAGCCAGGCCTGTCCATTTCCAGCTCCCATGCTTTATACTTAGACTAGCCTCTGCTGCCTCTCTTTGAACTTCCACCTAGCTTTCTTGCACTCCAATCTAGTTTCGTCCATGGAATAATTTCTCTAGCTCCATCTAGGGTGTCATGATGCTTCTGGAAGATTGGTGTTTCATTCTCTTTTAAAGCTTTTAACTGGCTCAGTTGGAAAGCCTCCACTTTATCTAACACATATCTCATTTCAATGTGTCTGAACATTTTCAGTTGTCTCCATTATCAATATTCAAGAAATATCTGAAAAACCACCTGCTAGTTAATAGGAGACTGGGTGGACCAGATGATTTTTCAGTGTCCCTTCCAGCTCTCTTGTTATCTGAAAGCAAATATACATGGATATACTCTATTTTAAACATAGTATTTTATTTAAATAAAAATATAACTCACTCCTATGTTTTAAAAAAGTCAAATAAGTCAAGCAATAAAAGCAAAGTTTCAGTGCCCCACAACAACTCTGAATCCAACATCCCAGAGCTAACTATTGTTAAAGTTTCTTTTTGTGGTTTAAAAACCACACTTGTACATCTGTTCCTTAACTTACCAACATTATTCAATGTAGCTATACGAGTGCTGAATTCACACTATTCTGCTGAAAGTCATAGACTTCTTTTTTGCTGAATTCTTTCCAGAGTTGACATGTGCATAGAGTTAGGAAACTTTTAAAAATTTATGTTATACTACAGCTCCATTAACTGAAATTGCAGCAGAAGACAGTATCTATTTGAACTTCATTTTATCTGTAGGATAATACTGAAATATGAATTTTCTAGAAGGGTCAGGCACTGACATGACCTGAAAAGTCGGACTCTGCTTCTTAATGAGAGTCTAGCTTCCCTGAAGGCAAAAGGCCAGTGAAAGATACTGAAGGCTGGGTTAGTGTGACTTTCAGCAGAGAGAGATGGTGGCAGTCAGGGTCCCCAGAGTCTGAGAGCTGTCTGTTTCAGATTTGGATAACAAATTCTTTTTAAACAACAACAAAAAAGTACATGCCTTGTAAGTGTATTATTTATCAAGCCCTTCATATATTTTCACTTTAAGGTCATCTTTCAAAAATCTCAAAGGATATAATCATGTTACGTTCCTTAGATACGAAGAAAAACGATTTTAAGTGATAGAGTAAAGTGTGCTAGATGTGATTGTGCTTTAACTTTGAATTTAGGAACAACATCCAAATATAATTCAACCTTCCAGTGATGCTGTTAATCACCTATGTCCCAGAATAGAAAATGATCACCTAGTATGTGATGTTATTAAGACTTAAACATGCAAATATTTTGCAAAACTAAGTAAAGATATACAACAGTCCTCCAAAAACTGACTATGTTTATGCATACTGTGCAAAGAACCCAATTTTAACTAAGATGATGCACTATTTATTTAATGGCAGCAGTAAGTTCATTTTTTTCAACCAGAATTCATTTTTCAAAATACATATCAGGGCAAAATATTATTTGAACATAAGGGACATAAATAGGTAATTTGCCCCAATTCACATGTAAATCCATTAACTCAAGGTAGGGTGTAAACAAGAAATACACTACAAATACCTGCTCAAGAATGGCCACTTTTGTTTAAAACATTAGCGTATTTTGCATTTAATTTAATGAAATGCCACTCTATAAGATTTGAATAAACTGATTCTAAAATGTGTTTCTTATTCTCAATTTGAAATCTGGTTCATGAAAAATACTAAATACTGAAGGGAAATGAATTTTTATATTTCTGTAGGTTATCTTATATACTTGGTTGATGTTTTCGTAAATCCCTTTCTCTAGGAAGGTGTAAAGGAACCTCACCAGAACATTTTAACATGATTTCGCTTTGCATTTTCACAAAGAAATGTAATACAGGATTATTCTGAATAACACAAATCAACATTTTAAGTTTTTGCAGTAAAGAGTTACAAAAAGCTAACCTTAAAATAGAGGTAAATACTATATTTTTATTCTGATTGCATAGATGATGATATATAACTTGTTCAATATAATTTGATGAGTTGGTTTGGTGGGTAGGTAGATAATATTATTCTATGGATCTTTGAGGGCAGAAAAAATGACATACTCACCTTTATATCTGCAATGCTTAGCACTTAATAAGCACTCAAACATATTTTTGAATTGAACTTTATATATGTTTAGCACAAAAGTATTATTTTAAAACCCTTAAAACATGTCAGTTAAAGAAGATGGTTCATTTTCTTTGATTAGGCTAAACTTTAAACTTAAAAAAATCTTTTTCCTGAATTGTCTTACATACTTGTAAAATTGCAAAGACAATAATGTATTTTATTCTTAATAAATATTAAGAATATTTTTAATATTATTTTTTTCTACCTCATTAGTGAAGTTGAAGTCACCATACAATTTATGTAATTTAAATTTCAGGTGCTCCATAGCAGATATTTATTTTCAACTTTCTTGCATGTCCAGCTTTATTCAAATTGGGCATTAATAGATATGTTTATTACAGGGATATGTGTTATTTTCTTGTCCTTTTGAAACCTTCAGTCTAGAACGGGCCTTTAAGTGATTAGTAAATGCCTTTTTGAACCATAAAATAAATGGAAAAAGTGTGGATTCTTAAATAGGGAAACATTAGTTTAGAAAAGAGTTCCATTTATTTTTCTCACTGAAACACCATCCTTGGCATGATTGCAAATGATTGCCACCCAGTTCAGATAATTCTCTTCCAGAATAGGGCATGCAATTTGAAAATTGAAAAAGCTATGTCACTCTTTGAATTATGCTTATTTTACTTACAGATAATTCAAGCATTAATGTGTATTTTATATATATATATATATATATATATATATATACACACACACAGATACGTATATATATATATATATATATACACACACACATATATATACATATATATAACTAATATCTGTATTAGTTGCAAATGATCATTAAGACTCTCTGTGTTAGGGGTAGATAATGTTAATAATAATAATAATTTTCTCCTCACTAGGCAACAAGGCAAAATTCAAGAAATAGTAGTCAGTAGAATGACCTTTCTTCCTTGGCTCTGGTTATGTCCATACCCGTTTCCCAGCTTCCTCAATGTAGTTTTCCAGCCGCCACTAAAAGAAGTTGGGTCCTATTACTCCATGCTGGTCTGGTTATATCATAACACTAATGTTGCAGCAACCTTACAGGGAGCTCTTAGTATCTCTGTCTGAAGATCCTCAAAGTTTACCCATCAAATATACAGCTTTTATGCTTTATCTGGTTCCAGCCACAGTGAATAATAATAATAATATTATTTTCTTCACCAGAATTCTGGGAAGTGTCAGTCTGACTTTTTAAGAGAAGCAGAGAGAGAAGCAGATTGGTCTACCTTTCTCATCTTTTGGAGAGCTTTGGGAGAGTCAGTAAGATGATAGACGTGGTGTTGTGAAATGTGATTTCTTGCCATATCACTTCTAGTCTTCAGTAAGCTTCAAACATCACTACATGCCTGTGAAGACAAAGAAGGAGGGGTTGAAATTAGAGCACCACACAGATAAGAATGCAGAAATGAAGAGGACAGAAATGTATGAAGGTTTTGGGGATGAACCTAGACTTGACCATATTTTGAAATGAGGATTTGTACCAAGGTTATCTAAATCTCTAAATCTCCAAGGCACTTATCAGTTCCAGGTAATGGTCTATCATGTATCTCTCTCTCTCTCTCTCTCTCTATCTATCTATCTATCTATCATCTCTTCGTTTCTTTATTCTTACTGAATGGAATTACAAAATCACACATCCTGAGACTGGGAGAAAGCGCATTTGTACTCATGAATTTTTTGCAGACCTACACATCTTGCTGAGGCATTCTTTTCTGCTTCTGTAGTGGGTGGTGCTGAAGGGAATGTTAGGACTTTAGATAGAGAAAGGTTATATTGGGGTCTTAGTGGCCCCTGAGGACCAAAACCTGATGACTCTTCCACACTTTCTTCCCTGTTCTCTCTCTTCCATTGAAAATGTCCGCTGGCAGGACCCTTGGTTTCACTAATAGCAAACAGCTTTCTCTCATGCAAGCAGAATCGACACTGGTTTGTTTAACAAATTCATTTAAGAACTGTCCCTGGTCCTGTGTGAAATAAGAAGCAGGTTCTTAAGTGACTGGAAGAGATGGTGTTTAGTTCTTGGTTTTGATCTTCTTTTTTCTGACAGAGCCGCATGTCCCTGCTTGTTTTCATTGCTCTGTATTCCACACATGGAGTGACAATTTTGTTGTGTCTCATGGCTGAAAAATGTAAGGAGCCCTTCCATCTCTGATTGGAGTTATCCTCTCTCCTCTTTGCCTTGACAATGTATGAATTATCTTTAGATATAAACTTAAAGTACTTCCATCGGGGCATCTTGCTTGCCTCCTAGATGAGTTAGGTGTCTGCTTCAGTCCCCTCACATAGTGCCCTGTGCTGCTTCTCCGATGATTCACAGCCCTCCTTATTATAGTCATTTATTTAAAGGGTTGTCTTCCTCATGAGACTGTCAGCTGTGTGGAGATAGAAGCCATACCCGGCTTGTTTATTGCTGGTCTGACAGAACCTAGCTCAATGCCCTGTAGAGAAGGTCTCATAAATAGTCATTTCAGAATGAATGAATGAATGGATTTTTTTTTTTCTGGAGAGGTCATTAACAAATAAAGCCTTTTGGTAGCAGTGCACATGCTGGTCATCTGACTCAAATTGTGCTAAGGGAAAGAAATATCCCTGGCCTTGGAAGGCAACTCTCATTTTGATTCCGAGTCTCTAAGTTTTCCATCAGTGTCAGAACCTGCTGAAAAGAACCATCAAACTGAGGCCACTGCTGACTTGTTTGCAATCCTTTTTAAAAGTTTACCTAGAAAGAAACCATAAAGAAACCCATCCCATTCTTTCTCCAAAATCCACATAGACAATAAAAGCATTTATCTAAATAATGTTTTGGCTTCACACAACATCAATAAACACTTCATGGAGATTAAACTGACTGAAAACCTTTTATGCTTAACTGATTTCTGTTGGCTGTGTTGATTTTCTTTATAAAGAATAAAAAAAGCAAAGTTGTTTTGCATTAATACATTTGGAGAGGCATAAGTGATTTTCTGTAAATCACATTTTCCTGACAGTGAACATGGAGGGAAAGATTATTAAAACTGATCTCTCACGATGTTGTTGCATACCTCAAGCAAATATGTGAGGCTGTCTCCATCAGTAAACTCCATGTGTTGGTGTGATTGATGAATTATAATTAACCTTGGCAACATGTTTTACCGCTTAACTAGATCAATTGAAATTAGTTACCCTGAGAGACAGTAAAATCACTTCTACCCTCAGCTTACTGCAATAAGTAATGGCCTTGCCCTGGAAGACTTCTCAAAATATAGTGAACAAACACTTTGCTATCGAATCTGCTTCTTAAAGTAAATGAGAGATCAGTGGGATTGAAATAACTTTGCTTGAATGAGAGAAGTCTCCAGACTCATATAACAGTAGTTCTCTCAGGAGCTGGGGATTGGAGTGGGGATTGGAGGCAATGGTGATTAACAGTTGAAGTGAGTAGCTAATTAAAACAAAGTAAGGGAAAGGGAAGGAGAGGGAGAGACGTAGCATCGAAGAACTTCTCTTTCCCCTCTCCAGTCAAAGGGGAAAGCTGAGAAAAGCATCTTTATTTTCTAAATGAGTATTAATGAATGTGCTGCTGTGTATATTAACACAGAACTTTATAAAATGATATTAATCAGGCAAGAAATATAGATCATTTCAACAGTTGGGTTCCCTTCGGCTCAGCATGTCACGTGACAGTGTCTTCTGGGACAGCTGTCTTTGATAATATGATGCAATCTAGGAAAACCCCTCCTTGAAGACTTTGTCCCCAGCGTTTCCTCATTGCATCCAACAAAATTCACTGTCAAATATCAGATGATGACTTTCTTTCCTTGGTCTGTGCAAAATTGAAGAAGTGCTTTGGAAGATGACCAAAACCACTACCCTGGAAGTTATATAGTCATCCGACCATAGCCCTTGTGCTTTTAACGGTGGGTGTAGGCATTTTGGAGGTTTCACTTTGGAACTTCTGCAAAGTCTTCTTTTGGCAAGGTCTTTCACCTACCTACGGACTACACAGTAATATAATAGCTTCTATACTCACTCTTCCTGCATAACTTCTGCTCCCAATAAGGCAATTGTTTATCTTTATATTAGCAAGGAGTACTCTAAACGCTTCTTTGCCTGAGACATGGGCAATTAAGTGAAGGGAAATTGCAGTTTTTACAGCCCTCCAGTGACCATCCATCCTGTGCCAGCATGGCCACCCAGAGCAGACTCATGCCTGCTTGATGGGCAGACCCCTTGGACCCAGAAGCAGAAACACTAAAAATAACTAGTGTTGTCTTATAACTGTAGGCTGATTAAATAGCTCTTGTTTCTATTCTATTTTTTCTTTCTGTGTAAGATGGCTCTTGTATGGAAACTTTCTGAGATAGTAAACTATGGAAATGATTATGAGTTTAAATTGGTGCTTTTTTGAAGTGGAAAACTTGGAGTGACATCCTAGTGTTCTTACCAAGTTCTGGGTAGAGAAAGGAGAAGCCACGTGTTTCAATGCTTTGGTCCCAATAAGGGTGATACATGGTGCTGTGTACAAATACTATAGCTCACTGGCCTTCAGACCCTTGGTGCACAAGGTACTGTGCAAACACTGTGCCCTGAGATACCTTAGGGGAACAGACCTAGAAACAGGGGAGAGCCCTTTTTCACTCCCACCTCAAGATTGGATTTCCATCAGCATTTTCATTGAAGAAAGGTCGTATGGCTTACTTTTCTTTAACTACTTGCACTGTCATAATGTAGGTTCCTAAGCTAGTCTCCATCTGGGATGGAGGGTGGGAACTAAGACATTCAGTCATCAATCCAGTCATCAATCCAGATGGAGTATGATTGCTGAATGGTGTGCAGGAAACAAAATAGGATTTAGCCTTCCCTGGTGACTCTGCTGCTTCCCCATGTGTGGAACCACTTGTAGAGCAGAGAGAGCTTGATCTTTGGGCTCAGACTCTGGCTCACGTATTTACTAGATGTGTTACTTTGGAAGATTTATAGGAACTTGTTAAGACAACAGACTCCCTGTTGTGATTAAGAATGGAAGTATTCAGAGAAAACTTGGAGTTCTAGGTATGATGCATTAGCCTGGTGGAAACGACAGAAGAATAATTCTAGTGCCCAGCTGAGCTGCAGTGGTGGGTGGGAGAGGGTGGAGAGATGTGGCAGTGGGGGTTGAGCTGATTGCAGGGACACTGGTTAACACTCTGTACTGAACTCCACATGCAGTTTGCAGGAAGGAGAATTGGGACACTCGAGTGGATCCTGGAACTGAGTCCTGGAAGTGATTATGAACTCCATCTTCTGCCGAGAAGGTGTGAATGGGGCACTCTGTGCTTTCCCTGATATGGCCAGATGTGAGACCCCAGGGAGGTCAGCTCTCATCTCGTGGTCACTGGACACTAGGTTTCTCTTGCCCCTGTATTAGTTTTTAATTTAGTCTTATATCATCTATTGGGAATATTTATAGATATAGGTTTGACAGTGGAAATGGCTGTTGCAGAAGTCACATTAGTTGGTTAGCTTCATTCTGTATTTTTTGTGAAGTCTTTCGGCAGCAAGCAGGGTGGGCATTTTCTTCCTTATCCCAAGTACTATATCCCAAGCCTGATCTTGTATGGCTGTGGATCTCAAACTCCAACCTCCACAGGGGATAACTAGAAATGTAAGTGAGGGATCCAGGGCAGGAAGGATTGTGATGAGCTGAAGAATGAAAACCTGGTCTAGTGAAAGTGCCCCAGGGTCATTCCAGCCAGTTTTTTCCCCAAGAATGGATACATACATACTAGGCAGATGACTGGATTTTTTGGTAAGGAATTTTTAATTTTGTGAATTATAACTAATCTTTTAAAAAAAACCTGGATCATGTAGCTGGCCTGTAAGCCACCGATTCACCTGTTCTGGTGTAAGTGATTGGGAGCCAGTGAAAGTTGTAGATTCGTGTTTAAAAAAGTCACTTCCTTGTCACTGGTATAGATCCACTAGTGGTGAGTCCTCTTGAGGCTGGGACACTGTGTAGGATTTAAGGCAACAGAACTTAAAATCTCTGAAACACAGAGGTTAAAAGGACAGCTCAGCGCCAACCTGCCTACCAGCCATGCGACCTCATACAAGTTGCTTAATGATTCTAGCCTTGGTTTCCTCATTTATAAAATAGCGAAAATATAAGCATGAGTTTCATAAGGTTGTTGCAATGATCAAATCAGTGAATACACATCAGTGGCAGAGGTGTTTGCCTTTGCCATTAGGAACAAGGGAGCAAGGTGGGACGTGGTGGCCCCTGAGTGGCAGCCTGTGGAACAGCTGTGTCAGGCCCCTGGGAGCTTCTCCACCAACACCCTGACAAATTTCCTGATTCCAAGGGTAGGACCCAGGTGACTGAGTTTGCAACATCCTTCCCTGGTGACTCTGCTGCTTTCCCATGTGTGGAACCACTTGTAGAGCAGAGAGTGCTTGGTCTTTGGGCTCAGACTCTGGCTCACATATTTACTAGCTGTGTTACTTTGAGCTGTTGTCTCACCCCCTCTTCACCTCAATTGCTTTGTTGTCTAAACGTTCACGAGTGTACCTTGTTCTGTGAGGATCCAACATCTCCAGTACAGCTCATGACACATAACACATACTCCATAATCTTGAGTTCTCCTGGTCTCAATCTACTGGAAGTCTTACCACTAAGTTTGGGAAATACTCCTAAGGAAGCAGAAAGGAAAAAAATGGGACTCCAAGAGTGAAGATTTGGTCCTTTGTGTGCTTAGTTGATATCTGTGTTGGTCTCTGGTAAATTTGTTCCACATGCCATTCAGGAGTATATCCATGGCCTCTCGTATTTCTCTGCACAAATGTAATTGAACAGGCTGAATTCAGGTTGCATTATTTTTTGAGAAAATTCATAGCCATGTTAACATGTGATGCTTTCTGGCAGTACACAAAGTCAATCTTTCATTGGAAAAGAGCTATTATAACTTAGCAACCTGAGTTTCCTATATGTAACTTTGGTCCATTTTTGCCAAAAATAGTTCAGCCTATAAATAGTCAGGAACAAAGATGTGGGAGAAAGAAATCTCCAGCTCAGTTGGTATGCAACACTCTATCAGAGCCTAGGGAAACACACACCCAGCAGCAGGTTTTCAATAATGAAGACACAATAAAATCTATTATTATTGTGCTAAATATATTGATGCTTGTGAATTTCTCATGCCAAGAAATGTAGTTTTCCTGTTGCCCTGGATCTGGCAGGTGCCATGCTGCCCAGGCCTCAGACTGGGTCATGGGAATCATGTGTTGTGCCCCCATGCCCCAGTGCTTATCTCAGGGCATCATCTGTGTGCATCTCTCAGTGGTAAAACTCTTTAGGCTTGAGGCTGTTTTTGTTTCATCTCTGAATTTTTGACAACACAGAGCATGCCAAGTCTCACAGTGGTGCTGAGGAAAGGGTTCCTGAATGAGTGCATAAGTGATACTGGGGTTATGATTAGGCTTTTCTGTGGTTTATAGTTTGTGTACAGTTTGCTAAGGTGGAAAAACCAGAGGGGGAGAGGAGAGAGAGAAAGTGAGAGAGAGAGAGAGAGAGCAAGTGCCATTGCCATTGCTAACATAGGCTTTCATTATGAATTTTCCAACACAAAATATACGTGCAGAACCTTGAATGAACTGGCACTCACTGTATGCCACCTGATGATAGTGACAAATGAACCCACTTCAGAACCGTAGCCAATATCTGCATATCAAGGAGCTGCAGAGATGACAGTGGAAAGGTCCATGGCAAGTGATGAACGGTCAGATGTCTATGCCAGTGAGCCCTTGCTCAAGAGATGTATGGTTTAATTGTTCCCAAGTTGAATTCACACCACAGACATCTAAATAACTTAGTTTAATCAGCCTGAAACATGGACTGTCATAGATTTAAATTCATAACAGGTCATGTTTCTGTATAGAAAGCTGTGGAGATGCTGGTTTCACACAGACACAAGAGTGAGCGTGAAAGATACTGGAGTCTCCCCGTGATTGAGACGGGACTGTCTATTTGCCCTGCAAAGTGGACATTTTATTAACAAGCAGTTGTGTTTATCAGACTTCCCATTAGGTTGAGCCTATTTTCAGTTTAATCTTTTTCTTTGAAAAGGTCAACTTTTCTACAGAAAAATATTTCTGTTCCTTGTATGGTTTTCCTTATAAATTTCCGCAAGTTCTCATTTATTTATAGGTCCTTTATTTTTCTCTATTTTTTCCATCTGTTTTCTACATACCAATTTAATTTTAACATCCCTGAAATTCATGACATTGAAAATTCAGGGTTCATGAGTGGACAGTTTTCTTTTTTTTCTTTTCGTTTTTTTCTTAAAAAAAATCATTCTCTTGCCATTTCATCTTAGGATGTATTGACCTTCTCAAAGAGGCATATGCTCTGTAAGCTTGACACTTGTGTTTCACGTGAAGCTCACTCTAATATCAGATCTTCTTTCTATTTAAATCCTAGGAATGTATTGCTCCCCAGTTCTATAATGTAAGCATTTTTCTTTCTTAATTGGTGCTTGCAGTTATACAGGAAAGCACACTATGTTTAAAACCTATTTGGCTTTAAATTAATATTTTAGCTCTACCTAAAGAATCCCCCAGGAGACTGTGTTTCAGAAATAGATTGTGGCTAAACTACTGTTTCTAACTTGTATTTGGTTGGTTGATACCATCCCTTTGTTCTGAAAAGGACTAAGAAGCTGCTCGCTTCCTCGGGGTCTTGAATAGCAAATGCTTAGCCCTCAGCAGGAAACAGATCCTCCCTCTGAAATGTTCCAGGCTCACACTGAGTCAGTGTATGCTGCCATCAGAGGAAAACAGCAGCTCATGGTCACAAAGTTAGGAAAAGAGCACCTGGGTCTGGGGGTGGAAACTTGAATTACCAAGTTGTTATAAGATAAAGTGAATCTTTTGACTTTAACAGACAAGGAAGAATTCATAAATTCAGGTACTTTCGTTCCTGGATAAATCTCATTTCTTCTTTATATGGCCTTCTAAAGACTGCACTACCCACTCACCAAACTCCTGGTAAGAAAAGGGAGCTCAACTTTCCAGCTGACTTTTAAGATGTCCTTATTTTATTTTATTGATTTAATTTTCTTGTAACCAATTCCCCAGGATATCCTGGCCTAATTAATAAATTGATGGATTTTACAATCCATTATACAGCATTATCCTGAGATGGAAGTGATAGGTACTATTTGGCCAGAGTAGAGATCTTATCAATAATTTCTCGCCATGTGAACTTACAGCGTCCGGCCCAGGACACGTGCCATGGATGGTGGCCAGAAGAAAGGGAGGGAAACTTCAACAGTTGGAACAAATATGCCACTGTCTTCTGACCACCATGCTTTCTGCTCAAAGAAACTAGTTTGTCTGCCTCTAAATCCTGGCCTCCCAGTGACTTCCTGCCAAATTACTCACCTTCTTTTCACATAGCTTTCCAACCACAGATCTAAACTGCCCCACCTTCAGGATACGGCTTCTTTATTCCCTGAAATTCCTAGGTTTAATTTCATGGAAGGAACAATGCTGCTGTTTTGAGAAGAATGATTAGGAACTACCCTTGAGGTTCCTGAGGGTAGGACAGATATCAAGTACCAATTCATTGGTGGTAGACACTCCTGATTTTCAAAATAGGTTGGCTATGTGGGGTGGTGTGTCTGTTATGTATTTATTCTATACACAAAGAGCTAAGCCCACCAGTGTTCAGGTTTTATATCTTTATGGCCTTCATTTTCTCAAAGTGGGGGGTGGAGTGGGAGGTTAATGGTCTAAAAAATTGTGCTAGAAACTCATAACCTTTTGGTTTCAAAATGATCTGGCAAAGGAACTTATCCTGAAAGACCTCAGTTTGGGTAAGTTTCAAAGGAAGGTAATGAAAAGGAAGCAGTTATAGATGGTTAGCTGCATTTAACATTTTATGATGGTGATGGTGATGGTGATGGGGGTGGTGGTGTGTGTGTGTGTTTAAGGTGAGAGTGCTTTTTTTGGGGGGCCGCACCGCACAGCTTGTGGGATCTTGGTTCCCTGATCAAGGGTTGAACCCACACCCTCTGCAGTGAAAGCTCTGAGTCCTAGACACTGGACCGCCAGGGAATTCATAAGGTGGGAGTGTTTTGACTACAGGTTTTATCATTGTTCACAAAGAACATTGTTCATTGTTCACAGGCATAGATGAAAACTGAAGCTGGTGGAGGAGAGGCCAGAACTGGAGGGACAGTGGACAGTTGGGTGGTGTATTATGAACAACCTGAGAAAGGACCTGTGTCTTCTGGTTTCTTGAAACTTTGGCCCAGCCCTAATGTTCAACCAGTGGTCATCATATATGGCATAGGTGTTGGTCATGGTCATCAGGGCTAAATTCCAGGCCAGTAGAGCTGACTTGGCTAATTTTCCCAATTCAAAGTCAATACCCAGGACTTCATTCTGGGACATTTCTTTGGACACAAAACCCACATATATGCGATTCTCTATAAGAAGAGCCCCAGTGGAGTCCCGTTCATTGTCTCATGGTTACTTGGAAAATTGAGAGATATGTTTTTCTTTGGTGCTCTGAAGTTTTCTTACTCTCTTATTTGAGACACCCAACTCCATTCAGATAAATTGCCTATATCTTTATTGAATAGTGAGATGGAATTTTACTTCTGTTTACTGAGAGGCTGTTGTACACTTTCCATTTCACTTACATTAGTTAGTCCATTTAATACTGTCAACTCTCCTGAGTTTCTATTATTTTTCCTATTTTATTTCTGAAGAAACTGAGGATCAGCGAGGTTAGTAGGTGGAAAGGGCTCAGAGCTCAGAAGTGTGTGTGGAAGAGACATTATTTTTTGCTGGACTGTAGAGGGCTGGGAGTGCTTTCGCTGGTGCTCATGCAGTAGGAGTTGGGAAGGGAGGAGGAAGCAGCTGTACACAGGCCCAGATGCACACTGTGCAGGATGTGAGGATGTGTTCATTCAGTTGACACATATTTATGGAGTGCCTACCACATGCCTGGCACTGTTCCAAGTACCGTGGTTAAAACTGTACGAAAGAAATTTGTTGCCCTCTGGAGCTCAATGCCAGTGGAATGCAGCTGTCACAGGGGCAGTGATGCTGACTCAATAACTTGCAATCATACCTAGACCCTTCATCGTTCAGGTGTTTCACGTTCCCTTTGATGGATGACACAGTAGACATGCTGGCTTGTCTCCCCACATAAGGTGTTGTGAAACACACTTGTGAAGTAGGTCAGAAGTAACTTGTCACTTTCCAGTGTACCAGACCCCCTTGCCAGCCTGTAAGTCCGTGTTTGGTCACATTAGCATTAACAGGCTAGACTAGTAATGACTGTTGCCTGGGCACCTTTTCCCACCCCAGGGCAGTGATTCACATGCACATGTTTCTTTAGAAAAGGTGCTGTTACTTCTTCCCTTAGGAAGTCTTTTCAGGAGCAAAGGACTTGCCTGATTTCATGTCAGTTGTATTTCTCAGCTTCTCCATGGCTTGAGGTGCTGGGGAGAGTGGAGCAGTGGCACTTTCTCCAACTCTGGGTCCATCAACCTGGACTTTGGCTACTTCACTTTCTGACTCTACCTTTCACTCCATCAGCACTAGAGACCAACAGAGCAGGACCGATGGGGTACAGAAAGGGGTGAGTAGCGTTGCTCTCCCTGCCCCCCACTGCTCCTTCTCCCCAAGAAAAACCTCTTTTTTTCCTCTTTCATCTACAGGTGACACCAGAGAAGTCCAATGGTTAACTAATTATCTTATAATCTGTTTAGGAAAAGAGCAAGCTAATTGCACCACAAGTACAATACTCATTATACAAACAAGAACATAAATTCCAATCTCTGCAAAAGATTTATTGAGGAAAAAAGTGATAGTAGAGTAGATTCAAGGTTATCCTTATAATAACATGAGTCTTCCTTGCATTCACATTTGCTTTCTTGAGTTGGGATAAAAGATTAATTTATTGCCATTGCAATAACACAGGCTGTATTTGTGGGAGTTTGTTACATATGAAAATAATCTTAATTTCCTCCAGCCTTTTAATTTTTTTGTCATGAGGTTTCACATAATAAATACCTTTATGTCTTTTTTGTCTTTTCCATGCATGTAAAAACACAAAATGAAAACATTTTTGCCTCAATATAATATTTTTAAAATCAGAGTTCTCAAAAGAACAATTCCTCAGTTAATGCATACATATATTTTTACAAAATGGAAAGTTCATTTAGTAATTGCAAAAGAAATAATGGCTTTAATAACCAATCCTCTACTTGGCGTCTGCCTGCAAGTATTGTTAGGAAAACAAGCATCACCCAACTCCCTGTGGCCCTGTTTTCTTTGAAGGTTCTATTTATGCCTTTCTAATTTTGACTGTATTTTCACATTTTCAAATGAGTATATGGCATCTGTTGAATAAATGATCACTCAAAATGGATTTGCCTCAATTATCACTCCGATTTTAATCTCCTTGACTACAAACTCACCTTTCCTCACTTCTGCCAACTGTGACACCTGTATTTTTGCTGTAACAGCATCCTCTGGAAGGGCTGTAGAGTTGCTCTTTGCTTTAAAAGGGGTCCTAACCCCTTGATGTTTTCACAATCCTCCTTTTGCTCCTCTTACTGCATTTCTATTGTATGCATGGTTTTCTTCTCAGATGTGCACTCAGCATTTTAAGAGAGTAGTATTTGGATGTAGCCCATTTTAACTGCTCTGATAAATGGCTAACAGTCACATTGAAGCCACCATGTTACAATTACTTTGCCTAATCATGATTTTTTGATGTTAAACTTATATTAAACTTCAATAGCCCCAGTTTTCAGATTGTTTTTCTATTGCATTCCAATGGTAAAGTTTTCATTTTTTTTGCCATATTTAATCATGAAGTACATTCTAGTGGAGTTCATATTTGTTATCTATTTGCACTGTGAATTAGTATTGAAAGAATGAATTAATGAAAAATTTCCTCAAAGACAATGAATTATAACTACCTGAACCCTAATTATTGCTGAAAAGTTATTAATTTTGGTATATGTCCATCCCCCAGTGATTGCAGTTTCTTGGATATATTTAATACGCCGTAAATCTTGGGGGCTACCCTAGAACTAGCACTGCTCAAAGACCCACATTTAAATACTTCTAAAGGTTTCTTTATACAAACAAACACACACACCACTTTTGTTTCCCTTTGAACTAAGACAGGCATCTGGTTTCAGTTGCCTCACATGTTTTATTTAAAATTTAAAATCTGCACCAATATGCCTGCTCTGTCCTAGGTTCCTGTTTCAGCACATGAATTTTCCTCAAACTGAAGCTTACACATTTCCTTGGATTTTTCTGTGGTTTTCCCTGTCTACTTATATTTCTTTATTTTCTACTTTTAAAATATTTGAATTTGTACTTGAGGAATGTAAATATTTGAGAATGGTAGCTATAAACCAATCAATAGTGATTCTATTTATTCCCTTCTGGGTTTTTATTCTTTTTTTTTTTTTTTTTTAACAGTTCCTGAACATGGTAATCCATAGCCATGGGCTTTTAAGAAACAGTGAAAGATAGAGATACAAGTTCCTGATGAATTTAAGTAACGTGTACGAGTAAATCAAGAAGCTCTGAAGTGAAATTTAGATGATAAAATGTAAACATGTGATTCATGTGCTATCCACTGACTCATAAAAATAGTGTTGCCATGTTCAACCTGTTAATGACTAATGTTGAATCTTATTTTTTAAAAATACACATGACTATGGCCTGTTTTGTTTCACTAAGAATATGACTAATCCTTCCCAAACTTATGAGAGTTGAACTAATGCAATGTTGACTATCAACAGTTGAATTCCTAACACAAAAACAAATACAACTAGTTTCATTTAAAAATGTAGAGAGGATACTCTACGGAAAAGAACAAAGGTTGGTGATCACACTGTAATAGAATTGATTGGTCGCCAGCTATAAACTTCATTCAAGAGTGGCATGTGTATTGTAGTGGAATGAGCTTAGTGTCAAAATCTCTGTGTGACCTCGATGAAGTTTGTTTTTTTTATCAAGGGTACACTTTTGATGGATGATACCACTGGGACCCTGGGTAAAGTGGAGAAAAGTCAAACAAATTTTGCTAACAGGATCTCAAGGAATCTCACTGTCATGCTGTCTTCCACATCCTGGGAGGTAGGCCATGGAGTCTCCAACCTAGTTCCCGAAATGGACACTCTAAAAATATGTCAGGGGAGAAATAAAGAAAAACTCTCCTTCCTCTGAAACCTTTTAGCCCTCTCCAATTATTGTACACAGTGATTTTATTCAGGAGGATACAGTATGTTATTTTAACCTCTTACCTTAGTTTGGAGAAGTCTATTCTCATATTTCTGTTATCAACATTTTCTCAGCATCTTCCACCAGTAAGTAGAATATCTTGGTATTTATTTTTCTCTCCATATTTATTCACTAATTCAACGTATATTTATTGAATTTCCAATGTGGCAGGTGCAGTGCTAAGCTCTCAGAACCCAAAAGTGAACAAAATTAGGGGAAAAAAAACCACCCACCTGCCTTCAGGGAGCTTAAGTAATTACCTCAAGTAATTTCATAGATAAATGTAAAATTATCACTATAGTAAGTGCTATGAAGAAGAGACCATGGTGCAATCAATGTATATAAGTGTGGCTTTTACCTCATCATGGAGTTGTGCCAAGCTTTCCTGAGGAAATAATCATTAACCTGGTTTCTAATGAATGAGCATGCTTAGATTGATGAAAGGTAGGAGGAGGGGCATTCCAAGTGGAGGAAATGATATGTGAGTAGGTCTTGTGTTTAGGAAGGAGAAGGGTTAATGGAGAGTCACTGTGGCTGGAGTTGGGAAGGGCAGAAGGAGGCTGGATAAGCAGTGATAAACAGATGTGGTGCTTAGCATTTTGTGCATCTTAGAGTTTATCCTCAAATCAATGAGAAACCATCTGAGTTTATTAAGCAGGGTTGAGGGTGGGTGAGGTGATGTAATCTGTTTTGTATTGGAAAAGACCATTTTACCTCCTGTGTGGTCTACCTGGATGGCAGTAGACCAGGTCAAAGGCTATTGAAGTCACCTAGATGAGAGATGCTCATAGCTGGGGTGATCATGGGGGAGGAAAGTAGATGATTTGAGCTATTATTAGAGGATAAAGTTAACAGGATTTGAAGAGTGAGAGTTGAGGAAGCTGTTGATGAGCATCAGGGCAGAAGATGAATGTCAATATTGTATAGAATACGAATATCAACTAGTAGAGAGGAGAATAACATTTTTAACATAATAAGAGTTGTGCTGACAATTCTTCCTGTTTAGTAGAGAAGAGAATGTAGGGGGACCAAGAGTAGTTCCCCTTAGTCTGACTAAAGTTACCCATAAGAAAGTCCCCAAACCTTTCTGACCTTTCAGCTTACTGAAATAATGCATGTGAAAACTCTTTGTAATATATACGTGCATATGTATACATACATATGTATTGGATTGGATTATATAAATATATGTGGTTACACATATATTATAACATACATATGCTGTTTATTGCATTTTATATACTAATATATGTGCTATCACATTTATTTATTGTATGTATTGTTTTCTTTCTTTCCTTCAAGGATATTGTAGTCTAGCAAGTGTTGAGCCAATACACACACCAATACTAAGAAAAAATCTGGAATCTATTCCCTAAATCTATTTCTTAACTATCTAAAAGCGATGTGTTAGTGGTTTGATGCTTGTTTTTTAAAGTTGAATGGATCATAACCATGTTAATATATGGCTTTTACAGTCTATTGAATATGAGTTCATCCTTATATGTAACATGTTTACTATTTATAATTTTGCTAGGTTTCTTCTTGAATTCTCACCTTTGTCTAACCTTGGCAACATTTAAAAAATGAGGTCAAAATCCATCAAGAAGGAATATAAAGAGAAAATCCAAAGTTTGTATTTAGCTTTTGACGCTCATTGTTAGAGTATGCAAGAGAATAATAAGCCTTGTCAGCCAGGATCTATGATCAGTGTCCTTCCAACTCCATTTCTGAAATCGCTTTCTCTTTCCTTTTAGCGTACCAAAACCACAGAGTAATTCTATGGTGTAGATAGAATGCCCCATCTACTTAGGGTAGCAAGGCTAACTCTAAAGATATTGTCTAGTGGAAGTAAAAAATAATGTCTTTACTCGAGTTTTAGGATGCTGTGAGAAGGAGATACTGAGAGAGAGTGAGAGAAATGTGAATTCTGTCTTCTCATATCCAGGCATCTATTGGGGTAGTGGGAGAGGCCTTAGATAAGAAAGGGATCAGTTGGACTTCTCAAGGATACTGCATTGCAGGCTTTCCAGAATTACCTGGGCACAAACACCTCAAAGATGCCTGAGTGGATCAGAATGATCATGATCATGCAGAGGGAGACTTCCTTGGTTTTTCTGAGCCTTGAAGCAAGTTGAGATCCAGTGGCATGCCATGTGGCTTAAGGATGGCAGCCACACTGTGGAGACTGGGTTTAAACCCATGGGCTAGTTTATAGGTAAATGACCTGGCAAAAACTCAGAACTCTGCAGTCAAGTAAGAGTTACATGAAGGCTGAGTGCATGAGGACCAAAGGGCTGACACTGCCTAGCATCATAATAATAGAAGTAATAGCTGATATTTATTGAGTGCTCTTCTAAGAGCTTTACATGTATTTGGTCACTTAATCTTTATTTCACACAATACCTATGAGTTAATTACTTATATGGTCTCCAGTTTACAGATGAGGAAATTGAGTACAGAAAGGGTAAGTAACTTTCTTAGCATCACACAGCTAATAAATGGAGAGCCAGGATTTGATGTAGACAGTCTGGTCCATAGACTGTGCTGTACCCCCTCTCCATGAGCAAGCTACCTGGGGCTACAGCAAGGAGGCCAGAATGGTTTAAAATAGCCAGGGCTCCAAATATGGCTCTCCACCTATTTTTTTGGTAAATGTTTTATTGGAACACAGTCATGCTCATTCGTTTATGTACCTTCAATGGCTGCTTTGATGTAATAACACAAGAGTTAAGTAGTTGTGTGGCAGAGACCATATATGCCTGCAAGACCTCAAATATGCACTGTCTGGCCCTTAGCAGAAAAAAGTTTGCCAACCTCTGCACTGGACAAAAGGTATCCAAAACTCCAACCAGAGGTCATCCAAGGAGTGACATGGATCCAAGGAAGTCCCCCAGTTACATGAGGATGAAAAAACACCCAAGTCTTTAATGAATATCTGGATGCCTTTTTAGCTGAAAAAGCAGAAAGGAGCATTTTACCAAAGAACAACCCTATGCTGCCTGAAAATACTATTTAATTATTAGCTTGGCCTAAACTGTAAATTATAAGCCAGATTAAGACATTTAGTCAGCGGCTCTGGAAGAATGCCAGGTATTTATATACAAATAAAGAAGTCTAAACACATTAGTTTGGAGATTAATAGATATTAGAAGTTACTATTTAGTTTTTTTGTTAATAAAAAAGTCTTTTTTCTTTGAGATAACTACTAAGTATTTATAGGTAAAATGGAATGCTGTCTTGCATTTACCTTAAAATGCTACAGAAAAAAAATTTTTACATGTGTGGAGTATGGGGAAAAATATACCCAGATTAATGATACTTGTTGAAGCTAAGTGATTAATATATTAGGGTTTCTTATACTTATAGAAATACTTATACATTATTTTTACTTTTGTGTGTTTGAAAATGTCCATAATCAAAAGTTTACAAAATTACTATGTAAGTTATTAAGGCAGTTGCAATATTTTCTCATGAAGTGAATGCAGAAAAACTCAGTATTTTCATCATATGCTTCTCATGATGTTCATCTCTTATTTTTTTTGTCCTATCAGAAAATAAATGATAAGTTGACTGTAAGCATAAATAGGAAAAGGAGGATAGGACACCTGTTGGGCAGTTACAAATTATTTGACAACTTTGTTTTGTCCTACTTGTCATCACTGCCAGCATGAACTAAAGTATGACGGTGGCAAACAGCACAGGAGAGTTCCCACAAATGAATACACAGTTCTCTTCTTGATTCTCTAGTTTCCCCAGTGGATAGATTATGAAATACTTGGGCTTCACATCAGCCCCTCTGAAAGGCAGGCAGATACACCCTGACTTAAAACAAACCTTTTGAAGAAATTTCCCTGTTATTAAAAAAGGAGGAGGTAAATATGCATAAAATACCTTTTACAGAAATTAATTTGAATATTACATTTCATCAGCTTGGTAATTGTGTTGTGCTTTAACAATCATATCTAGCACCTGTTAAAAACAAGGTTTTAGTACGTCAATCAATCTGACAATTCTGAAAAAATATCACAAAACAACTTTTTTATGTGCTCCTCCACCCATTCATTCCTGACACTATAATTTTCATTTTGATTTCCAATTTGATCTAAAAATTATATACGGGCTTCCCTGTGGCGCAGTGGTTGAGAGTCCGCCTGCCGATGCAGGGGACACGGGTTTGTGCCCCGGTCCGGGAGGATCCCACATGCCGCGGAGCCTGCACGTCCGGAGCCTGTGCTCTGCAACGGGAGAGGCCACAGCAGTGAGAGGCTCGCGTACCGTAAAAAAAAAAATATATATATATATATATATATATATACATTAGTGCCTTCTTAATTTTCACATATTTCAGATTTTTGATATTTCAAAATATATAATCTGTATTTTTATATTTGAAGGAAATAAGGTTCCTACATAGCCAATCATTTATGCTTTGAATAATTACTGAGTGCCCTGTACCAGGCATTATTGCAGGCATGAGAGAAGTAGCAAGAAACAAGACTCCTGCTGTTACCAACTTTACATTCCAGACTTTTAAAATCAAATTGCTGCTGTTGTATTCATCTACATCCTAATGTATTTTTTTCTACTAATTCTAACCCATTCTGAAAGAGGCAAATTAAAATGCCCCCTATAATTATATATTTTGTCACAGTCTCCTTGCAATTTTATTTTTGAATTGTACTACATTAAGTTTCTATTATTATTAGTAGTAGTAGTGCTAGTAGTAAATCTTTGCCTTTTTTTCTATTAATGTACCACTTTATCCTGATTGGTAGTTTTAAGCTTAATTCTCACCTTGTCTGACATAGATATTGACAGTTTTATCATTATTATTACTATTATTGTTATAATTTGGGGGTTTGCTTTTGCCTGCTATCTTGTTGCCCAGCCTTCTTTTATTTGCAGCTATTGATGATGACTTGCTTTAAGGTTTTTGGTTGTTTTTCTTTCGGTGTGTGTAAACGGCATATGGCTTGAGTCTCTTTTATAATTCTATCTAATACACTATTTTTAATGTGAAAATTGACTCCATTTACTCTGAACATGATAATATGTGTAATTTCATTCTTTCCATCTTTATGTTTATTATCTTACTTTTTACTTTTTGTTTCTTTCTTTTTGTCCTTTTTCCTTTTTAAAAAAAAAATTGACCAAGTTATTATTTAGTTTCTTTTCCCACTTCATCATTTAGAAGTTCTGTTTTGTAACTCTATTAAAGATTACTTTCTGCAGAAGAAAAAGCCCATGTTGAACTTTAAATGATAATTTTATTATAACCTACACTTATTATACTAGTATTGTTTATATAAGGAAGAAAAAAAGTTATTCCAAGAAAATCTATTCCATACTCAGAGTCACATGTGGCTATTTATATTAAAATTAAAGTTAAAAACTCCATTTCTCAGTCCCACTCATCACATTTCAATTTATCAGGAGTCATATGTAGCTAGTGGCTACCATATGGGAGAGTGCAAATTTAGAGAACATTTGCATCATCGCAAATATTCTACTGTACCGAAATGGTTTATAGATTATGTATATATTTATATATTACTTATATACATTTTGAGTTACATGTAATACGATTGGTGAGGTCATTGTTAGGTTAAATATTAAAGATTGATATATAAGTTCAATTTCCTAATTCAAACATAAAAAGAGCAATACAATTTCACACCACCAACCAGTTAGAATAACATCAGTGTCTTAAGTGAAGGGTTATTTAAAAATAAATCATTTTAGGGCCTCCCTGGTGGCGCAGTGGTTGAGAGTCCGCCTGCCGATGCAGGGGATACGGGTTCGTGCCCCGGTCTGGGAGGATCCCATATGCCGCGGAGCGGCTGGGCCCGTGAGCCATGGCCTCTGGGCCTGCGCGTCCGGAGCCTGTGCTCCGCAACGGGAGAGGCCACAACAGTGAGAGGCCCGCATACCACAAAAAGAAAAAAAAAAAAAAAAAAAAAAAAAAAAATAAATCATTTTAGTTAAGTCAGGATGTCCCAGGAGAGCTTCTTGCAAACAAACTAGCTAAGATTCAATTTCATGATGACAAGATTTAGAATAAGTTTAAATCTGACAAGAAAGGACCTTCACCTCAATGTTCCTAATGTATGTAGACTTAATATCCTTAAGATACAGGACTTGTAAATAGTCTGAAGCTTTTACCATTATCTCAATAACGGGTTGTAATGTCTGGCTTAATGCAATGTATTCTCAAAGCACCTGTGTGAACTGTCATTCTATTTTTTAAGGTTCTTCATTAACCTTCAATGAAACATGTGGCCTTCAGGTTCAGCCACAATTTTATCTGAGGTTGAATTAAATAATTTGGACACTCAACATTTTATTTTATTTTTCTCGCATTAATAATCAATCATATATATCTCTACCGTTACACGGGACTAAGATGTACTGTATTTTTTTCACCATGACACTATCAAAGCACTACTGTTCTCTCTCCCACTCAAGAAAATAAACCCTAGAATAATCTCAATGTTTCTTCCCACATACATGCACACACATACACATGCATAGAAGGACACGTCCTCTTTTATCCTTTCCAATTCACCTGGTGACTCATTATTATAATTTATTTGGAGGCTCATATCATACCTTGAATATTGTTATCAGATGGGGCATATGACTTACAATTTGTTATGTCATTCCAATATTCTTTGTAATAGCAAAATTAGAAAAACATTAACACTCTTCAGTGGGAGAGGGATACCAATGAACTTTGTCCCCATTTATAAATATTTATGTTTTTATGAATTTTGCCATTACAAGCAACACAGCAGTGATCAACAACATCCTTTCGCATATAGGCAAGTGTGTCTATGATACATTCCCAGAAGTAGAATTGAAATATCAGAGTACGTCTTATTGTGTTTTGTTGGGTAGTGCCAAATTGTTTCCCAAGGGTTTCTACCAACAATCAACCCTCCTACCAGAAATATATGGAAATACCTGTCTTCCTGCAGCTTCACCAATAGCCTACATTGTCAAACTTTTGGAATTTTGGATTATTTTTTCTGGCCAGCCTGACAGGTGAAAAATTGTACCACTGTGCAGTTTAAATTTCTTTTTCTTATTTTGAGTATGACTGAATTCTTTTCATGTCTAAGAGTCATTTGTAATTCCTGTTTCATAATTGGCTATATAATTGGCTATATTTTAGCCCATATCTTCTCTCTGCCCATTGTTTTTTTTTTAATTAATTAATTTTATTTTAGATATTTTTGGCTGGGTTGGGTCTTCGTTGCTGCGTGCAGACTTTCTCTAGTTGTGGTGAGCAAGGGCTACTCTTCGTTGCAGTGCACGAGCTTCTCATTGCAGTGGCTTCTCTTGTTGCAGAGCACGGGCTCTAGAGCGCAGGCTCAGTAGTTGTGGTGCACGGGCTTAGTTGCTCCACCACATGTGGGATCTTCCTGGACCAGGGCTTGAACCCGTGTGCCCTGCATTGGCAGGCAGATTCTTAACCACTGCGCCACCTGGGAAGTCCCTTGTTGTATTTTTTCTTATTTTCTAGGAGCACTTTACATGTTAGACAGAGAAGCTCCTTTTGCTAATTTATAACTAAAAATTATGTTTCCAGTTTGTCATTTGTCTTTTGAATTTTTTAATAAGTTCTTTTCCCACAGAACATTAAAAATATATTTTTGTAGTTGACTTTTTTTTTTTTTTTTGCTTCTGAATTTTCTGGATTTTGAGTTATTGCATTGGTCAGAATAGGTGAGGATATGCTATTCCTAGTTCACATGGTTGTTGGCAGAATTCGACTCCTTACAGTGGTTAAGGCTGACGTCCCTGCTTTCTAGCTGGAGGTCAACCAGAGCTACTCTGAACCCCTGGAGGGCCTTGCACTTCCCTACCTTATCTCTTTGATTAACCTAAAGCCAATTGATTAGAGACCTTAACTACATCTGCAAAACCGTTCACCTTTGCCGTATCATATACTCTAGTCATAGCATGACATTCCTCATATTCACAGGTCCCACATACATTCAAGTGGAAGGGATTACACAGAGAATCTTAGAAGCGATTTTTAAATTCTGCCTACCACAGA
Source organism: Mesoplodon bidens (assembly GCF_964165515.1). Classification (NCBI taxonomy): domain Eukaryota; kingdom Metazoa; phylum Chordata; class Mammalia; order Artiodactyla; family Ziphiidae; genus Mesoplodon; species Mesoplodon bidens. Next base: position 161,510,909 of record NC_138176.1, on the reverse strand, counting down.
TCTTCTTGGGATTTCTCTTCTGATATCCTGGTTCACATATCTATTAACTCACTAGTTTTTAAAAGCAAGGTTATAATACATTTTACTGTCTGGAAGGACCAATTATCTCTCATTGCTCTCTTTTTAAAGAGCTTTAATGGTTTATATTTATTTGACATAATTTCCACCTTGACTTTAGAATAAGCTTATCTTATTGAAAAAGAAAAACCTGTAGGGAATTCTATGCGGACAATGAGAATATATAAGTTAACTATGGAGAAGTGGCATGTAAATGATGATGAGCTTTCCTCTTCAAGACATATTATGACTTTCCATTTGTTCAAGACTTCTTCTGTTTCAATTTATAGTGTTTTAATGCTTTCCTATTATACTTCTTACATATGTTTTATTGGGCTTGATATATTTTATCTTTTTGTTCTGATTATAAATAGGATCTTTTACTAATATCTCTTGTAGTAGTTATTATTTCTTCTATGCAAACTACTGATTTTAGTATATGAACTTTATACAGTAATATTTTCAGATTTTTGACATGTACAATTCTAACTTCTATAAATAGTGATCATATTTCCTCCTCCTTTCAAATTTTGTACATCCAATTTCTTTCATTTTTCTAACTGAACGTTATTTGATTTCTAATTAACTGAAATATGATTTTAAGGAATATTGATGACAGGGGACATCATTTCCTTATTGTCACTATACTGGGAATGCCTGTAATATTTCATATATAGCATAGTATACTTTAGGCTGACATAAATATATTTCCCTAGAAAAGGCTAATATCCATCCATTAGTTTTTTCCAGTTTTATTGATATATTTGACATATAAACATTGTATTAGTTTAAGGTATACACATAATAATTTGATATGTATATATATTATGAGATGATTACCACAGTAAGTTTAGTTAACACTGATTATTCTTTTATTGACTTTTTAAAATAAATAATTGAATTATATCAATGTATTTTTTTTACATGAAACGTAGACAAGGCTTTGCTTTATTTTATTCTATCACAGCACAATCCACATTTAATGATTCATAAGATCTGAGAGAACAGATTCTTCAACTTAAAGACACTGATGATGTTCCAATAATAAAGTGTGACTTGGCAGATGACAGAGTTGTAAGAAAGGAACAAGGTCAAAAATCTAGCAAGAAAATGGAACAAATGTGCATTCTTAGACTCCTTGGGACCAACTGGTATCTGTGAATCATCCTTGAAGTTCATGCTGGAGTCATCCATGTAGACAAAAGGGTCTGGCTGGGGATTCTCTTGGACTATTCTGTTCAGCAGGGGTGCTGACATCTGGCAAGGAAAGCTCAGCAAGTATTTATTGCCTGCCTTCTACAGCCTGTGCTTATCTCGGTCTGGTGATTCTGTCATGAATTTCCTTGGAGTGCCCATTTTCAAGCCCTCTTGATGTGTCTCTCTGGAAATGCAGTTCCCTTAGTGTCTCAATGTACTTTTTAGCATCCATTATATGATTTTCTCTTCGGACTTACTAATATGAGTGTTCATATAAGTAGATCTACTATTGAACCATTCTTACATTCCTGGTATTAGCATTACTTGATCATGTTGTATTGTTCTTTTAACATGCTGCGGCATTCAATTTCCTGATATTTTGTGTGGGGCTTCTACATTACTAGTTGTAACTAATGTTGGTGTGTAGTTTTATTTTCTGTACTATGTTGATCAGGTTCTGGAATACACTCTTCTTTATTTTTATTTATTTAACATCTCTATTGGTGTATACTTGCTTTACAATGGTGTGTTAGTTTCTGCTGTATAACAGAGTGAATCAGCTATATGTGTACATATATCCCCATATCTCCTCCTTCTTGCTTCTCCCTCCCACCCTCCCTATTCCACCCCTCTAGGTGGACACAAAGCACAGAGCTGATCTCCCTGTGCTGTGCATCTGCTTCCCACTAGCTATCTATTTTACATTTGGTAGTGTATATATGTGCATGCCACTCTCTCACTTTGTCCTAGCTTCCCCTTCCCCTTCCCCGTGTCCTCAAGTCCATTCTCTACATCTGAGTCTTTATTCCTGTCCGCCCCTAGGTTCTTCAGAACCTTTTTTTTTTAGATTCCATATATATGTGTTAGCATACGGTATTTGTTTTTCTCTTTCTGACTTCATTCTGTATGACAGTCTCTAGGTCCATCCACCTCACTACAAATAACTCAATTTCATTTCTTTTTATGGCTGAGTAATATTCCATTGTATATATGTGCCACATCTTCTTTATCTATTCATCTGTCGATGGATACTTAGGTTGTTTCCATGTCCCAACTATTGTAAATAGAGCTGCAATGAACATTGTGGTACATGACTCTTTTTGAATTATGGTTTTCTCAGGGTATATGCCCAGTAGTGGGATTGCTGTGTCGTATGGTAGTTCTATTTTTTATATTTATTTATTTATTTATTTATTTTTGGCGTTTCTGTGCGAGGGCTTTCTCTAGTTGTGGCAAGTGGGGGCCACTCCTCATCGCGGTGCACGGGCCTCTCACTATCGCGGCCTCTCTTGTTGTGGAGCACAGGCTCCAGACGCGCAGGCTCAGTAATTGTGGCTCACGGGGCTAGTTGCTCCGCGGCATGTGGGATCTTCCCAGACCAGGGCTCGAACCCGTGTCCCCTGCATTGGCAGGCAGATTCTCAACCACTGCGCCACCAGGGAAGCCCAGTTCTATTTTTAGTTTCTTAAGAAACCTCCATACTGTTCTCCATAGTGGCTATATCAATTTACATTCCCACTAACAGTGCAAGAGTGTTCCCTTTTCTCCAACCCTCTCCAGCATTTATTGTTTGTAGATTTTTTGATGATGGCCATTCTGACCCGTGTGAGGTGATACCTCATTGTAGTTTTGATTTGCATTTCTGTAATGACTAGTGATGTTGAGCATTCTTTCATGTGTTTATTGGCAATCTGTATACCTTCTTTGGAGAAATGTCTATTTAGGTCTTCTGCCCATTTTTGAATTGGGTTGTTTGTGTTTTTGATATTGAGCTGCATGAGCTGCTTGTATATTTTGGAGATTAATTCTTTTACACTCCTATTTAAAACTAATTTGAAAAAAATCATTTTATTTTATATTCTAGCACAATTTAAATATTATTAGGATTATCTACTTTAAAAGTCTGATAGAGGTCTCATATGGAAACATCAGAACTTGTTGCTTTTTGATGGGGGGGGTGTTCTTTTCCAGTTTCATCTATTTTGTCCATTTAGATTTTTAATCTTGGTTTAATGACTTTGGTAAATTATGTTTTCTTAGACTGTTATTCATATTATTTAGCTTTACTTTTGTGGAGTTTCTGATTTTCAATATCATCCTTAAAAAAAATCATGATTTAAATTTGCTCTTTTTTCTGACACAAATTTAAGAATTTTTTGGGGGGAGAATTCTTTGGCTTTTTATTTAGTCATTAATTTTTTATCATATTATATTTTTAAATTAAAGAATACTCTGTGCACTTATAAATTTTGTGTGCTATTATATGGTCAATTTTTGTGACTCTCTCATGGGCATGTAAAATTGTACTATTATAGGACAAATGTTATTTTATACATATAAACACACATACTTATATATGCACATAATTACATACACATAGGCATGTATATTATATATCAGTAAAATCTGTCACATTAATCATGTTATTTAGACTTTTTATATTTTAATTTATTTACTTGATCATTGTTGGTGAGAACTGAAAGTCCATTATCATTGAATACTAAGAATACTCACAATAATAATAACAGTATTAACTTAAGTCTTTCATGTTCAAACGTGTACTTTTATGATTAAGTGAGAGAACGAAAGCACTGGCTTATACTTTTTTTCCTGGACTATCTTCTATGTTGTCGGTTGTGAAGAAACCTAAGACGAGTTTGGTATATTCCCTTTTAAAAATTAAGAAAAATATATTTTAGGCAATGAGGCAAAAAACTATTAAATCATTAAAAAATTCCAGTAGTTTTACCTGGATGTTTCACAGTGTGACTATATTAACAAATTTTCTCTGATACTTAACACTTTTTCGATTTTGAGTCATTTCCTTGTTTCACATATTTAAAAATATATTTGTAATATTTAACTTACTAAAAATAATGTTTGTAATATTTGTCCTGTCTCACTGTGGCTTTATTCTTCAGAGACTTGAATTAAATATATTGAGTCTCTTATTGGTATTCTACATTTCTCATTTTCTCTAAACCATTTTAAGTTTTTTAAAACAATTTCTGCTTCCTTTTATTTTTCTCCTTCAAATTACTCTTTTATCTGTCATAAATTTTAATCTTCTATTTCTTTCCTAACTTTTGCCAGCTCATATTTATATTTCATCTTTTTCTGTGTTAACACGAACTTTTTCACAAGTTTTTGCATTTATCCTTTTTGGTTTTTCCTTCATAAGTGTGATTACTTCATCAATTCATTTTTTAATTCTTAGCTAAGTATTTGATCATATTTTTCTCTGTTTCAGAGCAATAGTTCTCTTTTGTGAGTAGATACATTTTGTTGCTATTTTTGAAATTGTTCTTCTTTTAATATCTTAAACTCACTTTGGTTTAAGAGAGTACTTCCCCACGTTCCCATCTCTTATTCCAAACAAGAAGTATCATTTTTCAACTTTGAGAGAGACTCTTACTTTCAAGGAAGGCATTTTTGTTGAGTTCTTGGAGATTTTTCTGCTTCTGGGCTCTTTGGTGTGTCTCTTTCGTGGCTTCTGCCTGATCTCAGCTACTTATGCAAGCCCTTACTTATATTTTTGAATATGAATATTGTAACCCAATGTCCCTGAAAATGGACTTTGTGTGTATTATATTTTATTGCTAATTCTTTATGATTACAAGAAGAATGAGAGGAAAAATTCTGACATATACAGCCGTATCCATACCAAGATTTCTTCCTCTTAATTTTTAGTTCATGTATTAATCTGTAACTCTCAGAAGCTATAATTTATTAGGATCTCTCTTGGTTATTTCACCTGTGCTCATTTTCTCTGGTTATAGGATTTCTTATATGTGCCAGAAGTTCCCTTTATCTACTTCTTGGGACTCAGGTTGAACTCTGTAGTACATTAATTTGGAGCCACGTCATGAAATGGCAGGAAGGTCTGTGGTCTATTCTACCATGGCCCAATGATGTAGCAAAAGCATGGTGTCAGCTCTCTACTCTATTAAAAATACAAGGAAGCCTCTTCATTTTCCTCCTCTTTCAGATGTTCTAGGCTCAGGTTTAGACAGGACTCACTGTTGATTCATCTCTCCCTCAGTTGTTTGGGAGCTAGAGAAATCTGACCCACTCCTATCAACTGATGTGACACTTTTTCCTGGGATCTGTAGTTTTCTGCAGGTCATGTACTTGCCAGGATCCACCACTACTGTCTTCCCCTGGATCCTCCCAAGATCTTATCAGGCTCTGAGTAGAGAAACTCCTGTGCTAGCTCTGGACTTCAGAACTCTTGGCAGTGTCTGAGGCTTCACCAGCATCTTCCATATGTTGTCCGGGTTGTTGCTGGGGGTAAAGGAGCTCCCAGATGTGTTTAAGCCACCATCTCCCATCCTTCCCCAATGTTGCCTATGGATAGGTTTTATATAAAGTTTTATGAGATTACAGAACAAGGGAAAAATAAATTGCTACAAGGGTTTAGCATACCTCTTCGTATTTATAAGCTGCCATGGGTAAGACTTTAAAAGAAAACACCTCCCACATTGCCACTTGCTATATTTCAAGGTCCCTTAGTTGAATTGAAGGTGACAGTGCTTCATTTCACCAATTGCTTTTCATTAAAAAGAAATTGTGAGAAGCCTCCACTGATTGGCTAATGGTTTCTGATGCCCTGTAGGGTCCAAGTTTGTGTATTTGGGAGAATTCCGATTTCTATATGCAAGCTGTCCTGCAGGGAAGGAAGGTAGGCAATAGTCTGACTTCTAGGGAAATCATGTGTATTCCAAATCACGGGCCAAGGAGGTCAGTAAGAAAAGAGAGGCTAAATAACTTACCAGAACAAAGAGACAAGCAAGCAGCACTCAGGAGTAAAAACATGGAAACTTTGACTGAAAGTGTCAGAGAGGTAAGTGTCAAGGGTGGCAGTTTGAACAGGTAAATTGGAGGGTATCCTAAGCAAACACATAATGTCAGCACCTTTCAACACAGATTGTTCTCAATTCTCTTCTTTGTTTAATAATTTCTATTATTGCATTTATCTATCTATCTATCTATCTATAATGGTAACACCAACCTCAAACGCTCCCTCTCCCTCAATCCTCTTAACCAATATGTGGCCATTCTATCTCCAAATTATTTCTGCAGTCACATTCTCTCCCCTTCTCAATCCTTCATTTTATCTCCTGAACAATTGCCATTGCTCCTTAACTGGCATCTTTGGAAGCCTCCAATCTCTCCTTCAGATCAGTCCCCTCTCAGTGCCGTCAGAGTAATCTTTTCATATAAGAGTGACCTCCGATTCTGAGTGTGGCATTGCTGCAATATCATTTATCTCCTTCATTCTTGTCTTTTTTGTGTGTAGAAGGGCTAAAGCAGGCACCAAAAAGGTGCTGTTACTTGTGCTGTGTTTCCTGAGTAGGTCAAAGAGGTGCATTATGGCTTTTTTCTATCAGGCAGACCCAGATTGAATGCTCTTCATTCCTAGGTTTATGTCTATTATCCGTCAAATAATGAATACCCCCCAAATGTTAGTGTGCTATTATGCATGGGGATAGAAGAATTCTCTACAACATAAAACTATTTTTATACAACTATCAAAGTAGTCTGGAGATTTCAACTTTCATTTAAATAAAATTGAAAGAAAATGAATAACATTGAGACAACTGAGTGCAAAAGAATAATATTGTATTTTCCAAAATATACACATCAACCACTTGAGGCTATTGTATGTGAAAGGGCCGTAAGGGTAGCTGAGTTGAATATGCCAGTAATTTCTTTCAATCATTTTTTTTCCACTTGCAAAATATTGTAAGAAATGTATCCAGGGAGGGATACATTTTGGCAGAGGCAGGATACAAAAACTGGAGAGACAGATGTTCATTCTTTCACCACCAACAAAAAATTCTCCTTCTCTCTCATCGTCTACCCCTTCCTCACTTAGAATCTAGATAGGAAGGAACTCATTTCAGGAAATGTCAAATCTCAGACAAGCATCAGCACGAGAAGTTAGATAGCCAGTGTAGCAAACATGGGGACACCTGTGTGGCTCCCCCTAAAGATGGGTCAAATAAAGGCGACATTTCTTTCTAGCTCCTCCCGTGACTACTGATCAGATGTTACTCTCTGAGATGCCTAGTAGGAAAGTGTGAGGTACCTTCAGGGAAGTGAGATCATCTGGCATTATTATTTTTAAATGAATTTTAAGTGGGATCTCATCGTTTAAGGCAATGGTTTCTTTTTTAGGTTCATGGGATAGCCATACTTTTAACTTAACTACTCCCATGCAGCATACTGAAGTGATCTCTTGGCTTGCTCTCTTCTCCTTCTGTATAGGGTGGAGACAGATCAAGTAAATAGCTGTGAAATGAATGTTTTCATGATTGATTTAGCACTTATTGGCTATGCCCCAAAATGGGTATTGTTATTTTTTATTACAGTTAAAACAAAGAAAAAAACTGTAGGATATGGACATGCAAAGCCAAGTTGGATCAGGATAGTAGATGAACAAGTGTGGACTTGCTACTTGATAGTTACCAGAAATTTACCAAGTTCTTTCCATGTGCCAGGTATTAGATATAGCCCTGTGTTATCTCATTTAATACTCACACCAAATCTATGAAGGTGGTACTATCATTTCCAACTGCTGTCATATTTCACAGACAGGAAACTGAGGCATGGAGAAGTTTATCATCTTATCTACAATCATTCAAGTAGTCAACAGTAGACCTGGGATTTATTGCTGCCATCATAATCTCCTTCATAGTCTGAACTCATTTTTACAGGTTCTGTCCCAGCCACCTCATCATGATTACAGGACATTCTGGCTGTATTACTTGGAACAAATATTTATAGCTTCTCTGTGAAATTAGGACAGTAAAACTTATATGATAAAGGTATGTGAGGAGTCAATGATGTAACATGTATAAAATGCCAAGGTAGGAAAAATGACTTACCACTTTGTTTCCAGCATTCTGATATTGACATCAAAAAGAGACTGAAAATAATAAAATACAGAGTTTGTGGGAGGTGAGCTACCCAGGTTCTTTGGTTCTGACCAAAGTTTGTGTCACTGGGGGTATCACTGTCAACTTTCTGGGATTTAATTTCCTTAACTATAAAACGATGCATTTGGATTTGACTCTCTCTAGCTGAATATAAATATATGCGTGTGTTTGTGTGTGTGTGTGTGTGTGTGTATTTATCCCAGTTGAAGTAATGGGTACCCACAAATTTTTGTTTCTCCATGCATCATCAGCATAATGGAATTTTCATACTGTATATATGGTCCCTATTTAAATTGATATGTGTAGACTTATGAAGTTTTACTATAATAGAGTTCGTTCAAAATAAAAGCAGTTGAATTCTGTTATTAGCCTTGTGTGAGGTCTGTTAAAAGTAGATACCTAGGGGACTTCACTGGTGGTACAGTGGTTAAGAATCTGCCTGACAATGCAGGGGACACGGGTTCAAGCCCTGGTCCGGGAAGATCCCAGATGCCGTGGAGCAATGAAGCCCTTGTGCCACAAATATTGAGGCTGAACTCTAGAGCCCACGAGCCATAACTACTGAGCCCACATACCACAACTACTGAAGCCCGCATGCCTAGAGCCCGTGCTCTGCAACAAATGAAATCACCACAACTAGAAGCCTGCGCACCGCAACGAAGAGTAGCCCCTGCTCGCCACCCAACACAGCCAAAAATAAAAATTAAAAAAAAAAAAGTAGATGCCTGGTGAGCCAAAGCACTCACTGCTCTGAGCACTTCTGAAACTTCCTTTCTGAGCCCTTTGTGGAGCCTGAGGCACACTTGGTCACGTGGTGGTCAGTGAACACGAGGGCTCATCTTCATCTCTGAGGAATGATTTGAGTTTTCAAAGCAGCCTGAAGTAAAAATGAGCACGGCAGTCAAAATGGGCAAAACCACATTTAGTCAAAGGTCAGCTGTACCTAGCCAGTAATATGATTTGCTTTTCTTATCATACATTGAAGTTGGCAGGAAACGAGAAGGCAGTGGCTGCTCCTGTAGGGATAGTGCCTCTCAAGGTGACACCTCTGAAGTATGACATTATTTTGGATACATGAATGGATTCTGCTGAACATGTATGATTATTTACCTTATAATCATATCTCTTTGTGTCAAAAACAAAGCAATCATAAGTATCAATGGTTTTTACCACTGTGTCCGTAGTTGTGGTAGGAGGAGTGAGGGAGATTTGGGCCTAGAATAATTATAACCTTTACAGGAAATTCAGTACTGGCCCCAAGTAATGATGGTGTTAATATAAGAACCTGGAGCCATTTCTAGGACATGTATTCAGAGGCCTCTCCTTCTATCTCTATCTAGTTAAAACATCTCAGCCCCAATGAGAAGAACACACTGCAGTTTTACTTTGAAGAAGTGTAACAGGAAATTATTTAAAATATTATTAAGAACTTAGAATAATGTTCAAGACACTTCTATGACTATCATAAGACTATAGAGATTCAATTTGCTGTTTTTATAACTAAAGCAATATGGGGGCTTTTGTAATGGAAATGACTATATTAGCAGTCATAAAATTAAGTAAATAATGTGTTTTGTCTCCCAGTGCATTTTGTGAGGACGTATTAAAGCCAGTTCTGTTGAAAATCCAAGTGGGAAGTAAAAAAGTGAGCTGGTCTGGATTCCAAATCAAACTCAACTGCTGTTTTTAGGGGGACAAATATTTTTGCCTTGATGGCCTTTTTTTTTTTTCCCCTTATTGATAAAATGAAGGGGTTGGACTAGGAGCCTACTTTATGATTCACTCTGGACCCCTTTACATAGCCTCATTGTTAGTACAGCTCACCCCCCAGCCACACTTTCCTCATCTGCTTTATTTTACCTGACATAAATGGGATAAGATTTCATTTCATCAGAAGTTTCTATTCCTCAGAAGGAAAAGATTGAAACCTCTGCCCAATTTCACTTATGTACTTGTCTCCCTGTGGAGAATGTGGCACTTTCATCTTTCTTCAGCAGAGTTGTCAGTTCAGTTTTCTGTAATTTCAGCCAAAGCAGAGCTGAATTTACCTATGGAGGCTATTTTCATGATGGGCAGGGGAACCTGATCCAGATAAAGTCATGGAACAGATTCTGGCCTACTTGCTCAGCATCGTCAGGCAGAAGTAATTGTCACCCTTCTGTTACTCTTACCTTGACTTTAACCCATGTGTGTGCAATGAGGTCATTTTTGCTAGTTAGCTTGCCTTTCTCATCAGCTGGCTATGACTTCTTGTTGTCACGAGTTCCTGAAAGTCAGAAGGTTTTGTTTCTGAGATATCATTCCTATGCTTTCCAGAAAGGTACAGAATGTGCACTGTCTTCTCTTAATCTCTTGTAGGTTGTGTAATCCCTCAAATAAGCTTAGAGGCAGATTTCAAATTCTGTGTTATCTAAGGCAGAGCAGATTTTTTTTTTTTTTTCTGCAACAGACGTGAATTTCCTGTCTCAGGAATACAACAGTAATCCAGTTTGCCAAACTGGAGATTTGGAAACTATTTTATTTTCCTCACCTAAAAGTCAGATCCAGAAGGGGAAAACAAAACAAAACAAAACAAACAAAAAAACTATTTTTTGTCTGTTCATTTAGTTCTGCCCTCCACACCTAGAAAAGTATCTGGTATACAGCTGGCATTAAATATTTGGTGAGTTAATAAATAAATGAATATTCCCCTAGATCACCAAGAATGGGTGACATCCAATGACCAAGAATTGTCTAGTTAGTTACCTTTCTTGTTATCCAGCAAATCCTTCCATCTTCTCACTCTTCACGGCTGCTCACCTGGTTCTGCCCTTTATTATCTCTTATCTCTTACTTATATTACCATAATTTTTTCCTAAGTCTCTTACTTCCAATTTCTTCTGGGCAATAGACTCTCCACACTGATTCCAGAATACTCGACTTAACATAAACATATGGTCTTGCTTGTGGTGTCACAGGTCGTTTTTGTTCTTAGAGTTTATTTTCCACAATTCCTGTGATTTATGTATGTAAATGGCATCAACAGGAGAAAGAAAAAGAGGTTTTAAGATCGTCATTTTTCACTTCCCTGTAGAATTCTTAGTAATGTCCTATGAACCTCGATATAAAAGCTAGACTCAACACGGCATGGAAGGTTGTTCATGGCCCGGCTCCCTTGCATCCGACCGTCTTAGAGTTAGATAGAGTTCTATCTCCCGAAGCTTCTCACACATGAGCCCCTCCCCATCAACCTTCATACTTTAGCAACTGTTGAGCTATGCCTTCTCTGTCTTTCTGGCAGGTTCACTGTTCTTTCAAGACCTCGCTGCAATGTCACTACTCTTCCCGCTCTTGCATCTGCTTAGTGCCCACGGCAAAGAACACAATGTATTGTAACAGAGTTGGCCTGTTTACTTCACAAATAGATCGTGAACATCTTGAAAGCAGGACAATATCTAGTTCATCTTTCAACTCCAGTTTTCAGCTGAGTGGCAGCTCAATAACGTTTGTTGAATGAGTGAAAAATTTATCTAGCAACAATAGCATTCCTCTTGGGGAAAGTAACTCCTAAAGGATGCCTTTATAAATAATAAATACTTGGCTTTGTCTTGTGTGAAAAAACAGACCTCCCAAACATGTTTATTTTGTCTTAATACCAGAAAGGATATGTTAGCGTGAGAACAAAAGATCCACCAAATATTGTTACAGGAAACATCTCTTACTGCAGCCCTGCTGTGTGCATTGCTACTTTAGAATAGTGTTTTAAAATGTTTTGTAAAATTGCAGCATCTGAAAGAGAGGCCTGGGACTGCGGTGCTTACAGCGCTGAGTCTGTGGTACTGGCTGCTGCAGGGAGTCCCCTCTGTCACATCTTTCCCATCTGTATAGGCAGCAGCAGGTGGAACTGGAGCTGTTCTGTATGTGGATTAGTCAATCGCTTTTTCTAAAGACTCTGAGAGTCAAGTTTACATTTTGTCTTCAGATCTTTATATGAAAATACCACTGTGGATAATGAGGCCGTTGTATGCATAATTTAACTTTAGGAAGCCTAAATTCCACTGCAAGGCAAATTGGTACCTAGAGGCATGCAATTTGCACTGGGATTTCAAGCCCTCATCCTGTCTTTTGTCCCTGGCGTGGTGTTGCTTTTCTTCTAAATTATTCTCCCTTGCTCTTAGAATGCCAGATTCAGAGACTGTAACCAGATTACCATGGTCTCCCTACTTAATAGTGGTTTCAGAAACCCTGTAATGCCTGCTCTGACCAGAGCATAACTTCGAGTTTGGCAAAGCCTAGCGCCAACACTCACAGGCAGTCTTCATCATGAATCGGCTCCTTTGCCTGCCACCTACCTCCTGGAGAGGGGTTAGGACCAGCCGAGCCTGCATCTGTCCAGAGTGGGTGGTGCTGATCCTCCTTGGCTGACTTCACAGCTTGATCTGTCAATCTGTTTAGAGACAGACAGTTAGAGAACTGTCTGTCTGAGTTGCCTTAGGAAGAATGTGGCATCTTGACTGAATCTTCTAGTGACAGACTGCTTTGCTCTTCTCTGGGCTGGAGAAGTTGGCTGTGTTGTCATGGGTACCGATTCCACTTTTCAAAGCCTTGAGAGTAAAGATACGTGTAAATGGATCAAGGGCTCAGGAGAACAACCTGCCAATTGTCTTCTAAAGTTTCATTTATCATCTGACAGGCAGTGTTGATTTTGCAGACAGTGAATAGGGGCTCAGGTGCTAATAAATTCTAGCTCTTCAGAAATTATTTCTTCCAAGTAGCGTGTTTTTATTTAAGATAAACCTTGGAAACATAAAGACTTGTCAATATGTTCACTACAGTCTTATTGGATGATTTTGGTATTTGGGGACCAGGCCAGTTCACAGATGATTGGAAAACTTCTTCATGATGCTTAGTAAAGAACCTTAGTCACTTCCAGTGTCAACTAGGAACTAAAGAGGAGAGAGAGAGGAAGTAGGAGAAAAAGAGAAAAGGAAAGGCTAGACAGAGAGATGGCACTTTAGCTCAGTGGTAAAATTGGAGATCAATTTCAGATCAATTTTTAGATCAGGAGATTTAAACCAGGGTTAGGATTCATTGAATATTTAGCTGGGTGAGCAGGAACAAGTCACTGCTTCATTCTTTAAAATAAATATGTTGGACTTGATCATTTATTGATTATCTCCTTGACATCTAACATTCAGGAAATCTTTAATTTGTCCTCTAAACAAGGTAATTGTGATTAGTTTTTAGCTGACTGGGATGTGTAAATTATTCAGAAGCAGGATAGCATGTCCTGGGCAGAGAGAGATCCAAGGTCCCTGCAGCCCCCAAATCAGCTATCATTCTTTGAGTTCTCCTAATGCCACAGGAACTGCATCAAGATCCTTAAATGCATTGCCTTTGTTATTCCTTAAAACCATGAGGTGGTTATTAATTCCCCTCTTTTATAGTTTAGGAAATAACTAACTTGCTTCAACTTCCTCACATGAGAAATGGGAGAGCTAGAATTTGAATGTAGGACCTTCATTTTGAATTCTGCTTTATTCTACCTCTGTAACATCCCACTTGCCTACTAGTGACTCCAAAGTTTAGGCCTTGAGGAGATAGGGATCTTCCTGATACATCCTTGACTCTTCCACAGTTGTATGTTATTAGGAGATGCTAAAAATGTATGTATTTTATGTATGTATATATGCATGGTGTGTCATGCTAGGAAGAAAGCATATTTGCATGGCTCATACATGAACACGAATTAAAACAGACATGGCACCTTGCACAAAAAGACAGGATTTAAAAGGCAACAGAGACATGTCTGTTGACTGATGATGTAGAACTTTTTCTCAGTCTAGTTAGCATGCCTCTTCTTTACTTGTCCCAAGACTGACAGTTGTTTCCTTGTTGGGGCAGTCACTAAGATTTGTTCCTGTTACCAGATCTCCCAGGGCATCCAAGTGCTATCTGAGTTGGAGATTAATGGTATGACAACACCAATGAGAGCTGTGACAGTGATATGTTGCCATAGTGGCTAGAAAATTTCAAAAAGATAAAGAAGTCAATCATCTTATAATATTTTAGCAATATATATTCTCCTAGCATACTAGAGAACCACTTTCATTCTTCAGTGCATCAGTCAAAAAGGATCTTGCTGTGATTTCTGTCAAAGAGTGTTCTTCCTATGTTTGCCTCTAAGAGTTTTATAATGTCTGGCCTTACATTTAGGTCTTTAATCCATTTTGAGTTTGTTTTTGTGTATGGTGTTAGGGAGTGTACTAATTTCATTCTTTTACATGTAGCTGTCCAGTTTTCTCAAAACTACTTATTGAAGAGGCTGTCCTTTCTCCATTGTATATTCTTTCCTCCTTTGTCAAAGATAAGGTGACCATAGGTGTGTGGGTTTATCTCTGGGCTTTCTATCCTGTCCCATTAATCTATATTTCTGTTTTTGTGCCAATACCATACTGTCTTGATTACTGTAGCTTTGTAGTATAGTCTGAAGTCCAGGAGCCTGATTCCTCCAGCTCCATTTTTCTTTCTCAAGATTGTTTTGGCTATTCGGGGTCTTTTGTGTTTCCATACAAATTGTGAAATTTTCTGTTCTAGTTCTGTGAAAAATGCCATTGGTAGTTTGATGGGGATTGCATTGAATCTGTAGATTGCTTTGGGTAGTATAGTCATTTTCACAATGTTGATTCTTCCAATTCAGTAACATGGTGTATCTCTCCATCTGTTTGTATCATCTTAATTTCTTTCATCAGTGTCTTATAGTTTTCTGCATACAGGTCTTTTGTTTCCTTAGGTAGGTTTATTCCTAGATATTTTATTCTTTTTGTTGCAATGGTAAATGGGAGTGTTTCCTTAATTTCTCTTTCAGATTTTTCATCATTAGTGTATAGGAATGCAAGAGATTTCTGTGCATTAATTTTGTATCCTGCAGCTTTACCAAATTCATTGATTAGCTCTAGTAGTTTTCTGGTGGTATCTTTAGGATTCTCTATGTATAGTATCATGTCATCTGCAAACAGTGACAGCTTTACTTCTTCTTTTCCAATTTGGATTCCTTTTATTTCTTTTTCTTCTCTGATTGCTGTGGCTAAAACTTCCAAAATTATGTTGAATAATAGTGGTAAGAGTGGGCAACCTTGTCTTCTTCTTGATCTTAGAGGAAATGCTTTCAGTTTTTCACCATTGAGAACAATGTTGGCTGTTGGTTTGTCATATATGGCCTTTATTATGTTGAGGTAAGTTCCCTGTATGCCTACTATCTGGAGGGTTTTTATCATAAAAGGGTGTTGAATTTTGTTAAAAGCTTTTTCTGCATCTGTTGAGATGATCATATGGTTTTTCCCCTTCAATTTGTTAATATGCTTTATCACATTGATTGATTTGCATATATTGAAGTATCCTTGCATTCCTGGGATAAACCCCACTATATAATGGTGTATGATCCTTTTAATGTCCTGTTGGATTCTGCTTGCTAGTATTTTGTGAGGATTTTTGCATCTATGTTCATCAGTGATATTGGCCTATAGTTTTCTTTCTTTGTGACATCTTTGTCTGGGCTTAGTATCAGTGTGATGGTGGCCTCGTAGATGAGTTTCTGAGTGTTCCTCCCTCTGCTAGATTTTGGAAGAGTTTGGAAAGGATAGGTGTTAGCTCTTTTCTAAATGTTTGAAAGAATTTGCCTATGAAGCCATCTGGTCCTGGGCTTTTGTTTGTTGGAAGATTTTTTTTTTTTTTTTTTTTTTGTGGTACGCGGGCCTCTCACTGCTGCGGCCTCTCCCGCTGCGGAGCACAGGCCCCAGACGTGCAGGCCCAGCAGCCATGGCCCACGGGCCCAGCTGCCCCGCGGCACACGGGATTCCCCTGGACCGGGGCACAAACCCGTGCCCCGTGCATCGGCAGGCGGACTCCCATCCACCTCGCCACCAGGGAAGCCCCTGTTGGAAGATTTTTAACCACAGTCTCAAGTTCAGTGCTTGTGATTGGTCTCTTTATATCTTCTATTTCTTCCTGGTTCAGTCTCAGAAAGTCATGCTTTTCTAAGAATGTGTCCATTTCTTCCAGGTTGTGCATTTTATTGGCATATAGTTGCTTGCAGTAATCTCTCATGATCCATTGTTTTTCTGCAGTGTCAGTTGTTACTTCTCCTTTTTCATTTCTAATTCTATTGATTTGAATCTTCTCCCTTTTTTTCTTGATGAGTATGGCTAATGGTTTATCAATTTTGTTTATCTTCTCAAAAAACCAGCTTTTAATTTTATTGATCTTTGCTATTGTTTCCTTCATTTCTTTTTCTTTTATTTCTTATCTGATTTTCTGATTTCTTTCCTTCTGCTAACTTTGGGTGTTTTTTGTTCTTCTTCCTCTAATTCCTTTAGGTGTAAGGTTAGGCTGTTTATGTGAGATGTTTCTTGTTTCTTGAGGTACAGTTGTATTGCTATGAACTGCCCTCTTAGAACTGCTTTTGCTCCATCTCATAGGTTTTGGGTTGTCGTGTTTTCATTATCATTTGTTTCTAGATATTTTTTGATTTCCTCTTTGATTTCTTCAGTGATCTCTTGGTTATTTAGTAGTGTATTGTTTAGCTTCCATGTGTTTTTATTTTTTACAGATTTTTTCCTGTAATTGACATCTAGTCTCATAGAATCGTGGTCGAAAAAGATACTTGTTACCATTTCTATTTTCTTAAATTTGCCAAGGCTCGATTTGTGACTCAAGATATGATCTATCCTGGAGAATGTTCCATGAGCACTTGTGAAGAAAGTGTGATCTGCTGTTTTTGATGGAATGTCCTATAAATATCAGTTAAGTCCATCTTGTTTAATGTATCATTTAAAGCTTGTGTTTCCTTATTTATTTTCATTTTGGATGATCTGTCCATTGGTGAAAGTGTGGGGTTAAAGTTCCATACTATGACTGTGTTACTGTTGATTTCCCCTTTTATGGCTGCTACCATTTGCCTTATGTATTGAGGTGCTCCTATGTTGGGTGTGTAAATATTTACAATTGTTCTATCTTCTTCTTGGATTGCTCCCTGGATCATTATGTAGTGTCCTTCTTTGTCTCTTGTAATAGTCTTTATTTTAAAATCTATTATGTCTGATATGAGAATTGCTACTCCAGCTTTCTTTTGATTTCCATTTGCATTGAATGTCTTTTTCCATCCCCTCACTTTCAGTACATATGTGTCCCTAGGTCTGAAGTGGGTGTCTTGTAGACAGCATATATATGGGTCTTGTTTTGGTATTCATTCAGCCAGTCTATGTCTTTTGGTTGGAGCATTTAATCCATTTACATTTAAGGTAATTATTGATATGTATGTTTCTATTACCATTTTCTTAATTGTTTTGGGTTTGTTATTGTAGGTCTTTTCCTTCTCTTGTGTTTCCTGCCTAGAGAATTTCCTTTAGTATTTGTCATAAAGCCAGTTTGGTGGTACTGAATTCTCTTAGCTTTTGCTTGTTTGTAAAGTTTTTAATTTCTCCATCGAATCTGAATGAGATCCTTGCTGGGTAGAGTAATCTTGGTTGTAGGTTTTTCTCTTTCATCACTTTAAATATGTCCTGCCACTCCCTTTTAGCTTGCAGAGTTTCTGCTGAAAGATTAGCTGTTAACCTTATGGAGATTCCCTTGTATGTTTTTTGTTGTTTTTCCCTTGCTGCTTTTAATATTTTTTCTTTGTATTGAATTTTTGATAGATTGATTAATATGTGTCTTGGCATGTTTCTCCTTGGATTTATCCTGTATGGGACTCTCTGCACTTCCTGGACTTGATTGACTATTTCCTCTGCTATGTTAAGGATGTTTTTAACTATAATCTCTTCAAGCATTTTCTCATTCCCTTTCTTTTTCTCTTCTTCTTCTGGGACCCCTGTACGTTGAATGTTGGTGCAGTTAATGTTGTCCCAGAGGTCTCTGAGACTATTATCTATTCTTTTCATTCTTTTATATTTATTCTGCTCTGTGGTATTCATTTACACTATTTTATCTTCCAGGTCACTTATCCGTTCTTCTGCCTCAGTTATTCTGCTATTGATCCCTTCTAGAGAATATTTAATTTCATGTATTGTGTTGTTCATCATTGTTTGTTTGCTCTTTAGTTCTTCTATGTCCTTGTTAAACGTTTCTTGTATTTTCTCCATTCTATTTCCAAGATTTTGGATCATCTTTACTATCATTACTTTGAGTTCTTTTTCAGGTAGACTGCCTATTTCCTCTTCATTTGTTTGGTCTGATGGGTTTATTCCTTGCTCCTTCATCTGCTCTGTGTTTCTCTGTCTCCTCATTTTGCTTAACTTACTGTGTTTCGGGTTTGCTTTTTGCAGGCTGCTTGTTTGTAGTTCCTGTTGTTTTTGGTGTCTGCCCCCAGTGGCTAAAATTGGTTCAGTGGGTTGTGTAGGCTTCCTGGTGGAGGGGACTGGTGACTGTGTTCTCATAGGTGAGGCTGGATCTTGTCTTTCTTTTGGGCAGGACTGCATCCGGTGGTGTGTCTTGGAGTGTCTGTTACCTTATTATGATTTTAGGTAACCTCTCTGCTCATGTGTGGGGTTGTGTTCCTGTCTTGCTAGTTGTTTGGCATAGGGTGTCCAGCACTGTAGCTTGCTGGTCGTTGAGTGGAGCTGGGTATTAGCATTGAGATGGAGATCTCTGGGAGAGCTTTTGCTGTTTGATATTACATGGAGCTGAGAGTTCTCTGGTGGACCAATGTCCTGAACTTGGCTCTCCCACCTCAGAGGCACAGGCCTGACACCCGGCTGGAGCACGAAGCCCCTGTCAGCCACATGGCTCAGAAGAAAAGGGAGAAAAAAAGAAAGGAAAAATGAAAATAAATAAAATTAAATGAAGTTATTAAAATGCAAAATTTTAAAAATTACTAAAAATAAAACAATTAGAAAGTAATTAAAAAAAAGAGAAAAAAAAAACTGACAGAGAGAACCCTAGGACAAATGGTAAAAGCAAAGCCATACAGACAAAATCACACAAAGAAGCATACACATATGCACTCACAAAAAGAGAAAAAGGAAAATAAAATATATATCTATATATATCTGTATTAAAAAAATGAAGAGAGTAACCAAATCAATAAACAAATGTACCAATGATAATAAACTCTAAATAATAAACTAAGATAAACATAAAACCAGAAACCAATTAGATGCAGATAGCAAAGCAGAAGTCTACAGTTGCTCCCGAAGTCCACTGCCTCAATTTTTGTATGATTTGTTGTGTATTCAGGTATTTCACAGATGCAGGGTACATCAAATTGATTGTGGAGATTTAATCCTCTGCTCCTGAGGCTGCTGGGAGAAATTTCCCTTTCTCTTCTTTATTCGCACAGCTCCTGGGGTTCAGCTTTGGATTTGGCCCCGCCTCTGTGTGTAGGTCACCTGAGGGCCTCTATTCTTAGCTTAGATAGGACAGGGTTAAAGTAGTGGCTGATTCAGGTGCTCTGGCTCACTCAGGCCACGGGGGAGGGAGAGGTATGGAATGCGGGGTGAGCGTGCGGAGGCAGAGGCAAACATGTCATTACAACAGCCTGAGGTATGCCGTGTATTCTCCTGGGGAAGTTGTCCCTGGATCACAGAAACTTGGCAGTGGTGGGCTGCACAGACTCCCAGGAGGGGAAGTGTGGATAGTGATCTGTGCTTGCACACAGGCTTCTTGGTTGCTGCAGCAGCAACCTTTCCATTTCATGTCAGTCTCTGGTGTCCGCACTGATATCCGTGGCTCACGCCCGTCTCTGGAGCTCATATTGGCGGTGCTCTGAATCCCCTCTCCTCATGCACCCTGAAACAATCGTCCCTTGCCTCTTAGGCAGTTCCAGACTTTTTCCCGGACTCCCTCCTGCTAACTGTGGCACACTAGCCCCCTTCAGGCTGTGTTCATGCAGCCAGCCCCAGTCTTCTCCCTGGGATCTGACCTCCGAAGCCAGAGCCTCATCTCCCAGCCTCCACCCATCCTGGCTGGTGAGTAGACAAGCATCTCAGGGTGGTGAGTCCTGGTTGGCACCGATCCTCTGTGTGGGAATCTCTCCACTTTGCCCTCGGCACCCATATTGCTGTACTCTCCTCCGTGACTCTGAAGCTTCCCCCCATCCCCGTCTCTGCCAGTTAAGGGGCCTACTTGTGTGTGGAAACGTTTCCTCCTTCACAGCTCCCTCCCAGTGGTGCATGTTCCATCCCTATTCTGTTGTCTGTTTTTTCTTTTTTCTTTTGCCCTACCCAGGTACGTGGGGAGTTTCTTGCCTTTTAGGAAGTCTGAGGTCTTCTGCCTGCATTCCGTAGGTGTTCTGTAGTTGTTCCACATGTAGCTGTATTTCTGATGTATTTGTGATGACGAAGGTGATCTCCACGTCTCATTCCTCTGCCATCTTGAAGGTCTCCCCTTTAATCCATTTTGAGTTTATTTTTGCATATGGTGTTAGGGTGTGTTCTAGTTTCATTCTTTTACATGTAGCTGTCCTGTTTTCCCAGCACCACTTATTGAAGAGACTGTCTTTTATCTCTTGTATATTCTTGCCTCCTTTTTCATAGATTAGGTGACCATAGGTGTGTGGGTTTATCTCTGAACTTTCTATCCTGTTCTATTGATCTGTATTTCTGTTTTTGTGCCAGTACTATGCTGTTTTGATTACTGTAGCTCTGTAGTATAGTCTGAAGTCAGGGAGCCTGATTCCTCCAGCTCCGTTTTTCTTTCTCAAGATTGCTTTGGCTATTTGTTGTCTTTTGTGTTTTCATACAAATTGTAAAATTTTTTGTTCCAATTCTGTGAAAAATGCCATTGGTAATTTGGTAGGGATTGCGTTGAATCTGTAGATTGCTTTGGGTAGTATAGTCATTTTCACAATATTGATTCTTCCAATCCAAGAACATGGTATATCTCTCCATTCTTATTGCTTAATATGAAAGCTTTCCAATTAGTTGCATACACATTTACAATTGTTATGGATCCTTGGAGAACTGACCCACCCATTTATCATTCTGTAATATCCCTCAAATTTTTCTGCCTTTGAACTCCATCTGCCTGACTTTAATATGATGACACTAGTTTTCATTGGTTATTGTTTGTGTTTTTACCCATTTACTTTTAACCTATATATAAATTTTATGTTTAAAGTGAACTTCTTTTAGGTAGCATGTAATTGGGTCTTGCTTTTATATCTAATTTGATAATCTTTACCTTCTAATTTATATTTCCATTTCCTTTGTTGTCTTATTACTTTTAGCTCCTTGTTTCATTATTTTCATTGTTGCTTTACCAGTATTTTGTGGTTTGTAGTGTATTCCTTTAACTTTCACTGTCTACCTACAAATGATATTATACCACTTCATACATAGTATAAGAACAGTACACAGTCCACTTTCATTTCTCCCCTCTTAGCCTTTATGCTGTCATTATCAAACATTTTATTTCTAGATATATGATAAACCTCATAATACTTTGCTATTGTTTTTGCTTTAAACAATTCATTATATTTTGAATATTTAAATAAAAAGAAAAAGTCTTTATATTTACCCACATAATTGCTAGTTCCAGTGGCCCATATTCCTTTGTGTAGACCCAGATTTCTGGTTAGTATTTTTCTTCTGCCTGAAGGTCATCTTTTATTATTTCTTGTGATGCAGCTCTGCAGCTGATGAATTCTCTTAGCTATTGTATGTCTGAAAATGGTTTTATTGCACCTTTGTTTTCAAAAGGTATTTTTGCTGAGTAAAGAATTTTAGTTTAACTATTTTTGTTTGTTTCTCTTTGTTTTTGTTTTTGTTTTCCTTTCACTTTCTTAAAGATCTGCTCTACTGGCATTGAAATTCTACTGTTCTGACAAGAATCCTGCTGTGACTCTTATCTTTATTGTTCAGTACATAATGTATGTTTTCCCACTGGACATTTATAAGATTTTCTGTTTATTGTGTTATTTTAGAAAGTTGATTATGATATGCCTTTATATGATCCTCTTCATCTTTCTTATGCTTGGAATTTGTTAAGCTTCATGGTACTATGGCTTTATAGTTTTCATCAAAATTTAAAAAAATTGGCTATTATATTAAAAATTGTTTTTTTCTGTCCTTCTCTTCTTGGGGAACTCCAATTACTTCTATATTGGTTATAATCCTGATATGCAGTTTGAAATGTTCTCATACTTTTTTAATGCTCAGTTCTTTCCTTTTCCTTTAAAAAATATTTTCCTATTTTGATAGTTTCTACTGCTACATATTCAAGTACTCTACTCTTTTCTTTTGACATGTCTAATGTATCTTTAATTCCATCCAGGGCATTTATTATCTCAAACGTTGTGATTTTCATTTAATTTGTTTCCCATTTCTCAGGGATCAGTTTCCTTCTTTGCCAGATTTCTAAGATCTTGATCAATGTTGTTTCACATATTTTAAAAATTGAAGTATTTTACATTTTGACCGGGATCAGATATCTCTCATTACATTTAATTTGTGACTTTTGCCAAATGACTTAAATTCTCTAACCCTCATTTTTTTCTTTCAAATAGTGTGGAAAATTATACTTGCTTCAAAGAATTATTTTTTTTAATAAGGTAATCCCTAAAGACAACTTAGTGTATTTTCTGATACACATTATTTAGTAAAGGCTAGTATTTTTAAAGTTAGGAAGTGATTCTTGGAGTCATTTTAGGCATTGGCACCTTGTTCTATGGGATCAGTTAATTGGAAGGAAGACCCTAGACTAAGAGAAAGCATACAGGCAACATAGTATGGGAAATAAGCAAGAGCTAAACAGGGTGTCAGATTATTTGGATCCTGGGCATTTAGACTCTTGTCCCAGAAGCAAAATTGGAGTGGGGATAGCACATAGGACTACAAACCCAGTACATGGGCTGAGACTCAGTGGTAAGACAGCAGAAGCTACAAGGGCCAGATGGATGCCCTTCATTTACCATAGGTAGCCTGAATGTCATTCCTAATTTGCCTGTGGAAAGGCTGACTCAGCAGTAGGTGGGCCTAAGCTTTTAATTTGAAGATACTTGGGGCTACAGTTAAGGAAGTCTGAAAAAGGCAGGGATTAAAAATAATCTCTCTTTTTTAAAATCTATCTTTCATCTTCATTAATACAATTTTCCTTCACTGTTGTAATAATCTTCCAGGCAATGACACCCCAAATTGGTTAGCTTTGGAGGAGGCAGAGATATGAGTTACATTATGGAGATTTAGGGACCATCATCTTCCAGATCTCAAAGCAATTATGCCTTAGGTAGACTGCAAACCAAATACAGTTGCCTTGCGTACCTTTCTTTGTGTCCACATGATGGCTAACATTTACTAGATATGTTCTCTTACATAGACCAAAGTATACGACATGCAAATAGCCATATGGTATGTTGATTATCTAGGGCTACCATAACAAAATACTGTAGACTGGGTGGCTTAAACAGCAGAAATTTATTTTCTCACAGTTCTGGAAACTGGAAGTTTAAGATCAAGTTGTTGGAAAGTTTGGTCTCTCAAGAGGACTCTCCTTGGCTTAAAGATGGCTAACGTCTTGCTGTGTCCTCACATGGTTCTTTCTTTGTGTATGCTTCTGATGCCTCTTCCTCTTCTTATAAGGACACGGGTTTTATTGGAATAGGGACTCACCCCTCTGACCTCATTTAACCTTCATTACCTCCTTAAAGGCTCTATTTCCAATACAGTCACATTGGGGGTTAGGGCTTCAAGGCCTTCAATCTTGTTTTTTTGTTTTTTACAGGAATCAGCATTCTAGCTCAGAAGTTCATGAAGAGAACACTTGTTAGAAGGAGAAGGGTCATTTTCTTCACTAGTATTTTGTTGTTGTTTTTGTTGTTTTTGCGGTCTGCGGGCCTCTCACTGTTGTGGCCTCTCCCATTGTGGAGCACAGGCTCTGGACGTGCAGGCCCAGAGGCCATGGCTCACAGGCCCAGCCACTCCGTGGCACGTGGGATCTTCCCGGACCGGGGCACGAACCCATGTCCCCTGCATCGGCAGGCGGACTCTCAACCACTGCACCACTAGTATTTTAAGCTAGAATTCTCTTTGGGTGTTTCTCATGTGTGTGTCCTGAAGAGGTGAGACCTTCAGCCTCGCCCCTTATTGATTAGAGAAGCATTTGACTCAGGAGTTAAGTCCATGTTTTTTTACTATTTGGTTGGCCAATGTCTCTACCATCCATGAATGAAGAGCAAAGTGGTTTATAGGCCACCACTCCTGCGGGCTCTTGTCAGGTCTGTGAATGGATTGAGCAAGCATTGCTCAATTTCTCTGTACCTCACCATGAATGTAGGGTTTGGGGCCTGTAGCTGCCTTGGAGTGATTTCAGGAGGTTTCACTATGTCCAATCATCTCTTATTCTCACAAAGAGCTTCCATGATGCCTGGCACATCATTGCTCAATAAAATCATTTGAATAAATGAAAGAACAGATGACACCTATTCAAGTACCCATGCTGGAGGAGAATGTGTGGGTGCATACTAGAGGTTGATGAGCCAGGAATTTAAAGTTAGAATTTATTTATCCCTGCAGATTGCTTTATCACTGCCTTGAAATTCCATAGATTCCTTTGTTTATAGTACTTTTTTGTAACTGATCTGTTTTAAGAAGTGAAAGAAATTCATACAGACTGAAAATTGGAGGCATTTTCTGCACACTTTCCCTTGCCCTAAGAGGCATAGATATAAAACAGAATGAAGGATAAAATGATTGGGTAGCTGAGGGCCATGCAGTCCCAGAGATAGCTGTTCCAGGAGAATGGAAGGAAATGTCAGCTCTTTCCATTTTTACAGAGGTATTTTTAGAGTGGCTCCTTTTCTCCTTGGCTGGTGTCAGGGTGCTGCCTTCTTATTGTGGAGCTGAATTCTACTGAAAAATAAGCTTTTTAAAAAACAGTTATTCCTATCAGAGAAGAATATGTTACTTCTATATCCATCATACTCTCTTATGAATATCTCACCTTTTCTGGGAGTTTAATTAATTAACATTTCTGTTGCAAATGTTTTTCTTTCTTTTGTCTCAATCATCTACAATAAAGGTAAGTGATTGCTTAGTTGTTTTTTTTTTTGTTTTTGTTTTTGTTTTAATAAGAATGATTTGAAATTACATTTTAGGGACACATTATTAGTTTGGGACAGATTGAAATAGAAGACCTCCTGAACAGGAGTTAGAGAGTTCATCATATATATTTCTAGAGCAAAGGCAAGGCCGTTTTTAGATCTCTTGTCACATCAAGAGTGATCTAAAGAATGAGACTAAATTTATTTGACCATGTAGGATAATTTGTCTTATTCCTTTACAGTAACCCCTCAGGTACCTGACATTTTGGACTCCAAGACCAAATGTCTAATGTGCCTTCACCTTGGCAATGTCACTTACATCTCCTTCCAAATCTTTCCTGACATGTCATCAGGTAAACTAGACTTCTGGAAGCCAAGATTGCTGACCATGGAAGCCTCACTGTGGGCAACCCCCTATAGGAAGTTGGAGATCTGTGCTCTTGGCTTCTGGTTCTATAGGACCTGGGTCTCTACAGCTATGGACCAAGGCCTCCACCAACAGGTTTTTGACACCCAGAGTGTACTTGAGTTACATTTCCTTCAGTGTTCATTTGTTCTGTTTCTCCCATTTTCCTGTTGATATTTCTTTACAGCTATGAAATTTGGGGGCTATTATTATTTTCCGCATATGAGATTGTTTCCTAAATATGCATCTGTAGTTGAGGAACACCTTAATAGGAAAGCCCAGTTCTGGCACCATTATTTAAAGACAGTACTTTCCAGGACTAACATATTTTATATTTTGTTCCATAAGAGTAAATGGTAGTGGTAAAAGAAAAATTTGAAAATTCTGAAAAAAGAATTGAAAGAGAAGTGTCATGTATAATTATGTTTAGGCATACAACTTTTACACTGTTGCTAATGTTTTGCTACATTTTCAGTCATTTTCCCCTACTTACCTTCATTTTTTCATAATCATAAATATATAATACACTAATATTATTTTTAATACATCTAACATTATATTATAATCAGGTTAACAGATACTTCATAAATATCACTTATCGTATCTGCATAAAATCCCACTGTGTGACTCTAGTGTAAGTTATTTAATGATTCCATTATTGGAAATGTGTGTGGTTTTAACATTTCTGCTCATACAGATACTATGGCAGTACATATCTTTGGACAAAACATTTTTCCATATTTAGGTTACTTTTCTCTATACACATTCCATGTAGAATTGCTAGGGTAAAAATTAGAAACATTTTGAAGCCTTTTGATAAATAATGCTTTTCTAATCTCTTGTCATGTTACAGGCACCAGATCCTTGACTACAGTTGCAAGTTTAACAATCTGGCTTCTTAAGTAGTCAATCTAATATACACCAAGTTAACATCTGAAGTATAACAAGGTACATTGGGATTCTTAGCATAATGTATCTTTCTCTTAAAATGGCATTGTTGATGACCTTCAGCAGATGTGATTGAGGGAATGAGTCTTATGTCCACTCCTCCATTGAACATCCTGGCTCTGACCATGAACCAGTCCAATCTGTGTTTTTTACTGAACAACATCCGAAGCTTGTTTCTGTTGTCTCCTGGCTTTTGTATTTACTGCAGAGTAATCTCATTATCTGCAGTGGTTAGATATGTACAACAGAATCGACTGTATGCTTAAATGGCTTTAAAACTGAGCCCATTTCTGTTTATTGCTGTCCTAGGGATTCAGCTCTGTCTCAATGCAGATATGACAAAACCCTTACTATCATGACCTGTGCCCAGGACTACCGGCTGGACCTGGTCACTCTTTGTTCATGCTTTGGCCTCCAACACCTCCCTCTCCTTTCACTTATTCCCTTCTCTCCTCTTATTCTTGGCCTGGCACTTATGCAAGTAGAGGTGATTTTATAGCTTCCCTGAGCTTTTCATGAAAAGGGAACCATTTCCAGACTGAATGCTATTTTTACCAGCCTCTGAATTATGTAAAAGGCTTTGGTTCTCTGATACTTTCCGGACCACATTATTAACATTCCCCTATGTTACAGACCCATGGGTTTGATTTTAACTCAGCATTTCCTAAACTATGCTCGTATGGAACTGAAATTTCAATGGGAGCCAGGAATAAAGGTTCCCATGGTCAAATGTGCTTCCAAGATTTCCGTCTTGAAGATTCGCATTCACATTACCATATCCAAAGGGTTGGAGACATCAGGAGGAAAGAAAACATTTTCACCTAGTCATTCCCAACTGAAGACCTGTTTTTGTTTTTTTTTTGTTTTTGTTTTTGTTTCTCTCTCTCTTCTTATGTTTTATAACTATCCCTAGAGTAATTTTTCCTGAAAACCTTTTTGGAAAAAGCTGCTTTGATCATTCAAGCTGTTTATGGATGTGGCTGAAAATAAATGTTCCCCACAATCGGAGCTGAAATGTGTACATACTGCTGTTCGGCCCTATCAGAACTCTTCAGACATTTGGACAATATAATCTCTATGCAGTACTGCCTGACTGCAGTGCAGAAGGGAGAAAGCTGGATGTGGGGAGGGCACGGGAGCGAGAGCAGAGAGAGGCCTGGGCCTGTGACCTCCATGCTGCTCTGTTGGCACAGAGCTAGTGACTACCTAAGGCTGAGAAGTGCGTGAGTTTCATGGGCAATTGTTTGCCCACTGGTAAGAATGCTTGAGGTTTGATTTATCTGAACAACGTTACTATAAAGTTGTCTGTCACCCAAAGGGAATCATAAGGATGCTTTAAGTACTAGAGAGGGCTCACTGATTTCTTTGGAGCCGTAGTGCTCATCCTTTCACAGCTGGGGAATTACTTTGCTGTGAAATAGAATTTTAGTTGGATGCAAAATTAATCAGCTTTCACAGCTCTAATTTTTGACTAGGATACTGTGTCAGTGTGTTTGGTACATGCTGAGTTTGAGCCTAGAAGCCTACGCCTTGCATTTGTGTAACATCATGACACTACCACCTGCCTATCAGATGCCACAGGGAACAGAGGACTGGGGAGCCAACAGTTTCTCTTCTGCCACTCTGGCTCTTCCTCGCAGCTTAGATCCAGGGATGCTCTGGAAGGGACAGTAGTGGCTGCCTACTCCAACCCTCTGCCCAGTAGAAGAAATCCCTTTAAACACCCATGATTAGAGGCCAGTCTCCCCTGTGCTTGCATATACCTGCAATGATGGGGATCCACCACCTTACAAGGCAGACCAGTGGTATATTTTGAATCACATCTAGGCTTTGCGGAATTTTTTCTTTCCTGGATAAGCCAAAAAGAGGCAGATTCCATGTTGCCTTAGCTCTGTACTGGCATGAGATCAATACCACAGAGACAGTTACTTTTCTTATCTTTGATGTGATTGATTTGTGATATTTTGATCTTGGATGCTTGGGAAGGCCATTTATAGAGAAAAACTGACTTTTGTGATCTGACACTATCTGCCAAAACCCAATCTCTTTAGGCAATTTTAAATTAGTAGGATATGTATGTCTTCACAAAAAACAGGATTAGGCAAACATAGGCATTTATACTTGGTGCAGTATCCTCACCCTAACAAAAAAAAAAGAAGAAGAAGAAAAAGAAGACTGTTTTTCTTCTTATATAGGCAATCATACAGAAAGGATCAACAATTAGGTTCTTTAACATATTTTTTTTTCAAACTCCTACTTGCATAAGGGAAACAGTCTGTTTACAAAGAAGCTTTCAGTTTTGTAGTAAAATATAATGGGAAGAACATTCTCAGATGTGTTTATTGATGTGATATATTCCTGCCTTTGCTTCTAGAGTAGGTTAGATGGTCTGTGGCAATGAGGGAGAGAAGGTGAGTGAATCACGGCCCCTGCCCTCAAGGAGCTCACGATCTCCCTGGTGGGGAGCAGGAATGACAAACACCCACCAGAATAGCTGTCACTCAAGACAGAGAGTGATGCATGTTATAATAAAGAAATCAGCCAAATGAGGAAGCAGGGAGGAGGCCAAGGTTAAAGACACGTGGGAGGATTGGGGAAGAGTGCACAGCTGAACTGACGCTGACTTGTGTGTGGGGAAATGGATGGTATTTCAAAAGGCAGAGCTTAATGGGAGAGCATTGCCACATGGAGGCATCTTCCTATAACATCTCCCAGTTTGGGAGATGGGAGCTTTCCAATCTCTGCAGTCAACATTCTCCAAGGACATTTTCCACTGTATTGTGCCTGATCACTGTCTCCAGAACTAAGGTTTGAGGGATTTGTGTGCTTACGTTATTGGTAGGATAGGTTTTTTTCGTTAAAGATTTTTTTGATGTGGGCCATTTTTAAAGTCTTTATTGAATTTGTTGCAATATCAGTATTGCTTGTTTTATGCTTTGGTTTTTTGGCTGTGAGGCATGTGGGATCTTAGCTCCCCGACCAGGGATCGAACTGGTACCCCCCTCACTGGAAGGCAAAGTCTTAACAACTGGACCACCAGGGAAGTCCCTTTTTTTTTTTTAAGTTGCGGCATGTGGGATCTAGTTCCCTGACCAGGGATTGAACCCGGGCCCCCTGCATTGGGAGTGCAGAGTCTTAACCACTGGACCACCAGGGAAGTCCTGGATTGGTAGGATAGTTTTAAATATCTCATAACATTGCAATTTGAGTTCCTGGGCTGTTCTCTCACCTGCTCAGAATATCCACAGGTAGGCCCTCCTGGTTCATATCTACCCCCTGCATTGACTCTTAATTTGGGGTAGAGTCTCAGTCTGTTTCCCTTTGTGGAATAGTGTCTTGACCAAGACAGGAGGGGGAAAAGAAAAACAACAACGGACCTTTGGATGGCTCCAATCAACCTGCCTTGCTGAAAACACTAGGAGAAGGAACCAGGAGAGGGAGGATGGGCCTATCGATCTGTGAGTGCAAACAACAGTTCCTCCATGGCAAATAGAATGTGTAAATAAGAGTAATAGTCTCTCCATGTGGAAATTCTCAGTGGGCATTCATATTCATTTGTTATTTTTCCCCCAAAGCATGCTGTGTATTAGGACTTGCCCTTTCAAAGTTCACAGGCTGGTGCAGGGGAGAGAAACATGTAAACTACCATTTACAATGCAGTGTGGTAAGGGCTGTGACAAAGGGAATGTGGAATGCTGTGTCTTTGAGGGCAGATAAGAGAGGCTGCAAATGATAGCTTGAGAAGAGGATGCCTGAGCCAAGCAAGAATTAGGGGGCTTAAGGAGGGGGGCTTCTTTTTCTTAATTATGGGCATTCAGCGAGTGATTTTTGTGAAGAAGATGGCACATTTACCTTAATTAAGTTTACTTTGCAGTTAATTACACCGAATGACCTTGGGGATATATAAGTGTTTGATACACACTTAATATGAGATGGACACGGATAATGCTGATACATGAGTGTGCGCTGCAACAAAGATGCAGAGATGTCTGTGTTTGAATAATGATGTCCAACCAATCTCACTAGAGCCTGGAAATTTTTCAGTCATCTAATGGAATGATATGCACTTCTTCTAAAACTCTCAATACAAATTAATTTAAGCATACTTTATATTAAGGTATACATTTTGGAAGGACACTAGCAGCAAATCTAACAAAAAGATATCACAGCCCAAAGGAAGAGCTAACATTTCTTGAACATATACTTGTGTTCTGTGTGCATTAATTTTTTGAGACCTCATAAAAACTTATCTGATATTGTTGGCTACCTGCTCACATTTTCTCCTCTATGGCCTCCCCTCCTCACTGAATTCCAGGTTTGTTCTGGCAATCAGTCCACTCTCCATGCGGCCGTGTGCTTTACTAAGCCACTTAGAGGAATGCCAGTCCCCATGCTGGAGACTGTCTAAGAGATGGGCAGGTGGTACAGGTCTATACAAGACTCTGCCTAGAATTGATGTCTAAAATCATGGCAGCTACCTGTGATGAGGGAGCCTAGCCTAAGGAGAAAGCCAGTGATGGCTGAGCAGGGTTATTCCTGGGTCCTTAATGATCCCATTTAGACACTGTTTGACAATGCAGGAACCACCTCTTGTTAAGTGGGATAATGTTATTTTCCTTCAGATTTAAGCTATTTTACGTTGAGTTTTTGGTACTCTCAGCCAAGATCACTCTAATTGACATAGGTGCGAACTCTCATTATCCGCATATTACAGGTGAAAGGAACTGAGGGTTAAGGAAATTAAGTAATCTATCCAAGATCATACAACTAGTTAAATATCAGAACCAGGATCAAATTCAAGCCTGTCTTCTTCCAAAACCTATTGCTTTAGTTTTTGGCTATGCTTCTCCTGCATATATATATTTATTTGAAATATATAACACCAAAGTACTTAAATCAATGTCAAATATTTTGAATAGTTCAGATATATCAAATATATAATTTATAAGAAAGCTACCATCTTCCACCTTTTATATAGGAGTTGGGGAACTTTCTCTGTAAAGGGCCAGATAAGTAAATATTTTAGGCTTTTTAGGCTTTGTGGTCTCTACTTAACTAATTTTAGCTCAAAATCAGCCATAGACAATGTATAAACAAATGAACTTAGCTGTGTTCCAATACAATTTCACTTACAAAAACAGGTTATGGCCCAGATTTGGCCCATGAACCACAGTTTCCTGACCCCTGTTCTTTATGAACTAAATCTGATTTTTGGTTAAGGCTCACCAACTAGGTTGGATAAAAGGGGATGTTACTAGGTGTGTGCAAGAAAGTCACACCAGAAAGAAGAGGAGACAGGGAGTCCCAGTGTGGGAAGGAAAAAGAATCCCCCCCCGCCCCCATGCCAAAACTTAAGGTGTTAAAGAGGGTAATTATGTTTCTGCTTTGTAGTGCTGGTTGGGAAACAGCTTAAGCCAAGATAAAGGGAGGGGAATCTTATGACTTCCACTATTAGAGAAGCAAAATTTGGAGGGTTGCTAGCCTTTTATCTGTACTTTATTTGGAATTTCTGCTAAAAATTCCAAATTGTCTCTGTACTACCTTCAAAACCCACCATTTTCGCTAATACTTAAATTATTGAATGATCCACAAACACTTTAATACATAGCAGCTCTTTCTGCAAATGGAGAGATAAGGGTCGGAAATGAACAGATGATTATAGCTATTTGATTTCAGCTTTAATTGCTTTCCAGCAGGCACAGAGAATGGACCAATTTTCTCAAAACAATATTTGTTCTGAAACATGTCTGAGAGCAAAGTTTTGTCAATAATGCAAGGAGATTTGGGGAAATATGTGATGGGTTTTCCTTCTTTCTCAAATCATTTGCAGTGTGTGTTCCTTTTCTTTCAAAAGCATAGCATGAAATTGACTGTGATTTTTTTGCAGAATCTAAAATATTGAGCAATATTTGTCTCCTTTTACCTATTAATACACTGAAAATATAAAAGAGTATATAGAAGACCAAGGTGGAAAGACAGGAAGAGAAAGTTTTCCTCCTGCCCTCTGGCACCCACTGATCTACATTATGTTTCTATGGATTTGATTATCCTAGACATTTCATATAAATGAAATCATACAGTATAGCCTTATGTCTAGTTTCTTTCATTAAGTATTACACTTTAAGGTTCATCTATACTGTAGCATATATCAGTACTTTATTACTTTTATTGGTGAATAATATTCCATTGTCTGGATATACCACATTTTTTTAATCCATTCATTACTTGATGCTTCCATTTTGGAGCTATGAATAATGCTTCTATGAAATCCATGTACAAGCATGAACATTTGTTTTTCATGAACATTTCTTTTCAGTTGCCTTGGGTATACACCTAGAAGTGGAATTGCTCTTTCATATGATAACTCTGTTTAACATTTTGAGGAATTACCAAACCATTTTTCAAAGCAGCTGCACCATTTTTCTTTCCCACCAGCAGGATATGTCTCCAGTTTTTCCAAATTCTCTCTGCCAGCACTTGTTACTGTTCATTCTAGTGGGAGTGAGGTGGTACTTCAGTGTGGTTTTGATGTCTGTTTCCATAATAACTAATGATGTTGAACTCATATATTTATTGGATATATGTGTATATTCTTTGGAGAAATTTCTAATCAAATGGAAAGTAAAGTTGTCAAGGAGAAAATTCATAAGATGAAATTAATATTTACTAGAAGTCAATACTGCATCGGGCCCTTTCAATTGTTATGAAAATGAATAATTAGTAATATTACGATCATATTTTATAAATAAAATTTAGAAAAATTAAGAACTGGCTGAAAAGCAGGTGATCATGGTTGAGCCAAGAGTCAAACAAGATCCATAGACCTTTCCTTTGTGCCATGTGCGTTCTAACCATCTATCTCTCGTCCACATTTTCACAGATTAGTAAGATAATCATGACTGAATGAGACATGAATCCCTCTCTTCTCTGGCAAAAGAGAAAAACATAAATAAAAACTTTTAAGGAAATTAAGAAAATTAAGAAAAGCCTTAATTCTTGAGAGCCGTGCGATAGTAGAGTTGCAGGCTGTGTACTTGTGACATCATCGGGTCTAGTGATTGTTGGGGACATCCTTCGCTTTATTTATCTAGTCTTTTTAGTAGTAAATGGGAAAACTATAAACTGCCCTATGAGGAACATTTTAATATTTGAAATTCTGTAACCATATCCAGTCTCCAAACAAGTGCTAAGAAGTCAGCAAACTCTGGGTGTTATGAGTACATTTGCCACCCCTGTCCCCTGCCTGGCACTTAGCGTGGACTGGGTACCTGACAGTCACACATGTCTGGCAGTTCCTGGGAGGCAGCCACGTGCCTTATGATCTCTGAACTGAGTTCCTCACTTTCACCCCAGGAACCAGTATGGTACTCGAGAGTCTCATAGGAGGAGCCCAATGATAGCTTGTTAAATAAATAAATGATTTTAATTGTAGAGACACTGTAGAATTAGAGACATTGTAGAATTAGATATGTTGACGCTTAATAAATTATCTGTTGACTTACTTAGCAAAATGTAAATAAGGGAAAGAAGTGCTCAGTGCCCTGTACTGCAAGACCCATTACCATGCATTGTTCCTTTTTCTCATTCAGGTTTCATGGAACCTCATGAATTATACATTTTCATATATTCAATTTATTCAAAATGCCAATAACCAGCAAAGTTTGAATGCAAACCCAGATTTCCAAAGGTACATTACAAACGTGAGATATTTAAGGCTAGGCACACTTAATTCCACATACTGAGGCCAAAGCACAGAGTTCCAGCGTGGTAGAAGGAACCAAGCCTTTTCTCCTTTTGCTTGGGACAAACCCTACACTGTTACTAAGAAGATGAGCAGGGGTGCAGAGGATGAGACTTTTTAAGGGAGTGAAATATAACCTGATTGCATATCCCTGAGACCTGGAGGTTGTCAAAACGATAAATAACTTAGTGACTGAATGAATTCTAGGTTGTCTGGTTTGAACAACTGTGGCATTTTAGGGGTTAACCCTGCATTATTGAGTTCCTATGTTTTGGGGTAGCAATTATTCTGTCTTTTTTCTTTAGTTTTTTTTTTTTTTTTAAGTTTGGACATGTTGAAATTCAAGTGCCTTAAGTTTCCAAGGACTCAACTTTTAGTGCATTTCTGCTGACCCTTCATGTCTTCTTGGTCCTAATACTTTGGTTGCACATTTGCATTTCCTCTCCTCATTACTGCGTGTCCTAGGAAATTGTAGCTGTTCCATCTGATTTAGCATTTCTTTATCGTCTCTTGTGTGTCTAGCAATATGCTAGCTAAGGTGGGTCTGGAGATGCAAGACAGCTTGAAGCCATAGGCCTGGTACTTGAACAACTGGCACTACACTAGTCTTTTACAGTCCTTTAATATCATTTTCATAATTTTTGTTATCAGCCAGAGTGAGTACTCCCTAAAGTCTCTTTGACAGTTT
This sequence comes from Mesoplodon bidens, assembly GCF_964165515.1. Lineage (NCBI taxonomy): Eukaryota > Metazoa > Chordata > Mammalia > Artiodactyla > Ziphiidae > Mesoplodon > Mesoplodon bidens. The sequence goes on along the minus strand of NC_138176.1, from coordinate 161,475,920 downwards.
CTTTGGGAAACTTCCTTTGATTGACTTTTCTCTACACCCAGAATTATAGGCAAGATCCCAAGAGATGGAGGTGGTGGCAGGGTAGGGGCCAAGATTGAGGGCATTATGCTAAGTGAAATAAGTCAGACTGAGAAAGACAAATACTGTATGATATTACTTTTATGTGGAATCCAAAAAATCCAAACTTAAAGAAACACAGAGTAGAATGGTGTTTGTAATCTCCATCTCTGGAAGGATCCCAATTAAGCGCACAGAAGTAACAACATGTTTTCTATGCAAAGGCAGCATTAAGGTAAGTCTAGTTCCCACCTGAAGCCACTCTCCAAGCCCTTCTTACACGGAAGGGAATGTGGAGCATCAAGCCACTGCTGCCCTCTCTTTGAACTCTTACATTTTCTCTTTCTGCTTCTGCCGTGACACGACATAGCAAATGCATAAACAGGGATTCAGCCTAGGCCTGCAGTGCCCATGTAGCTGCAGTGCCCATGCCTTCTTCATGACCCATACAGAGGAGGAAGTGCTTGGATTTCTGAACACTAACAAAGAGGATCCAAATAAGATCTAGGGCTATTAGGGGGAAAAAGAAGCTTTTAAATAAGTAAAGTGAGTGATGTTCATTTCTATGAAGGAATTTGGAGAATCATGTCAATGTTTAGACATGATTTCAAAGCCATAATAGCATGAAAAGAAAATGTGAGAGTAAAAGAAACCCCCAGTGTCAAGCACTGTCTTTATTTTAGTTTTTGTACCCACCTATTTTCTCCCAGTACCTATCTGACAGTTTCAGTATGTGCTCAAACAGTGGGTGTGGGGTGGATGGGTGAGAAGATGAATGGTTTCCCGAAAAATATCGCTTCTTAATTGCTCTTGCATTGACTCATAATAAAGTGACTAACAGCATTTGGCAAGGAGATACTTGACTACACATACCTTGAAAGAGTCCGGGACTCAGAACAGGTGGAGCTGCAGAGGGCTGAAGGACATTCACTGTGGAGCTTGGGCTTCTCTGGGTTTTATTTCTGCCTTTCTATTTATTAGCTGTGAAATCCTAAGCATATTGCATGATCCCCTGTGCTTCAGTTTCTCTTCTGAAAAATATTTATATCTGATTAATAGGTTTATTCCAAGCATTATTATCACATGTTGACCTCCAAGTTCTGTGTTATCCTAAGATTGTCTGGTTTCAGCTGTTACAACTAAAAGAGCTAAAGACAAGTTTAGACTACGAGAAGGTATGATATATAGCAGGGTACTTCAGTAGTTGTATTGGCTGTTGAAGTATTGCAGTGATTTTATTCTAGTTGGTAAATAGCTGCTGCTCACATCCCCCTGAATAAATTCTCTCCATGACATCCAGGATGTCCTGCACCAGGGCTCCTAAACTTCCTCAGTATTAACCCAGAAACCATAGAGTTAAGATTTGGCTCCACTAGGTTACCTCTAGGACCCTGCTCTAGCTATGAACTGATTTATTCTGATTAGACTTGTCATTTCCATACTGCTTATTAAATATTTTAAATATCACCTCTGTGCATACTTGACAGGCAAGAAATTTGAAACTAGGAGAAAGTTCGTAAGTAAACAAACATGTTTATCAAGGAACAAACTGCTTATTTTTCACCTGAAACCAATGAACGTTAAAAAACCCTGATTATTAGCAATCAGCCTCAGGTGCATTCACATAGGCAGAGATATGTTTCTCATCATTTAGCTCCAAAAACATTATTATGATATGGAGTTACAAGGTGGTGTTTACCTTATCATGCTTAAGGTATGTGTGTGCCTGTGATGTTGGTGTGATAATCACTCATGTAACCATTATAATACTTATTCACTCTGAAGGCATGCATTAATCATCTACTATCTGTCAGGCCCTGGGATAAATGGTAAGGATTTAGAGATGATCTTGCCAGGTCCACAGGAACTCAGAGTCTGGTTTGGGAAAAGGGTGGAGAGTAGACATGTAAACATTTAAATTGCAATTCAGAATGATTATCCCTGTATTAGAAGGAGGAATGAAGTGTTATTGGAATTTCAAATACTTGTATCCTGAGGATCTGGAGAAGGCTTCAGTAGGAGCTCTCATTTCACATAGGTTTTAAACAGTGAGAAACGTTTTGCCAGGCAGAGACCTATTGACTGTATAGGTCAAAGGAATAGGATATATAAAGTCACAAAGTCATAAAAGGCCTGATCTGTTCCAGTGTTATTGGAGCCCAAGAAACGTGAGAAGAATGCGGGAAAGTGAAGTCCCAGGAAGCCTTTTGAGTTTGGCTTGTGTGGTGATTTGCAGGACTGAGAAGTGTTTGTTAATCTCGTTCGAGGACACGAGGGAATTTTAGGCAGCTGGGGCGTGCTCTCAAGGTGGGCGTGTCACTTGTTGACTGCAGAAAACTTGCTGGAGCACAGGGAGGGCGGACGGGAGGCTCTTGCTACACATGCAAGGGTGTCTCACCCAGTGTATGTCACATAAAGGTGCTTCAGGGCAATAAATATATCACAGAGAATGAACATATCCCAATCTGAAAAGCATTCGTACATGGAAAATCAAAAATCAGAGGGTTGTTTAGGGAGCAAGCGTGGGAAACAGAGCTGTCTAATTGAGGTCTAAATTGGCGTCTCATTTAAATTCCCTGCTGCACCTGACTTGGAAGAGAGGCTCAGACCAGAAGTCAGTTAGCAGAGGTTCTGTGCTGGAGAAGCTCAAAAGGCCTCTCCGCTCTAACCTCAACGTTCTCCTTTTTGGAGGCTAAGACTGGCTAATCACCTACAGAGTCATGTTCTTTCTTGGGCTGATGGTACTGGAATTTCTCTGTACATCCTGATGTGCCCATGTAAGTAAAGGAATATCTGTAAAAGCAGGAAATGGTCCTGCTGGCAGCCAGACTGAGATGTTTCCAAGTGAGCAAATGTGATATTCCACCAAGCTACTCTGTGACTCTGTTTGGAACCAGACAGACAAAACGCCGCTCTGCAAAGTGTCTAAGAATCCCCGTCTTCTGACCAATGTGAGTAAGTGACTGCTGTTTCTGTCCTCTTAAAATCCTCTTATGTCCTGGATTTTTAAGCTACGCATTCACAGTAACGTGCCCCTGCTTTTTCTTAAAGGTTAACTCAGCCTATGGGGTAGTCGCCTCACAGTTCAAACTCCCCAGCCAGGCTGTTTTATTAGAAGGAATTAAGTCTCTATGGGGATTTTTTTTTCTCCCGGTACGCGGGCCTCTCACTGTCGTGGCCTCTCCCGTTGTGGAGCACAGGCTCCAGACGCGCAGGCCCAGCGGCCATGGCTCATGGGCCTAGCCGCTCTGCGGCATGTGGGATCTTCCCTGACCGGGGCACAAACCCGTGTCCCCTGCATCGGCAGGCGGACTCTCAACCACTGCGCCACCAGGGAAGCCCCTCTATGGGGCTTTTGAACATTTCATCTCTAAGGAAAAGTTTTTAATTCAGGGTTGGTGTGGAGTTATTCTCTGCTTGAAAGAATGAAAGACAAAGGAAAACGAAGGGAGTAGTGCCTTGACCTAAATGAGGGGAGTGCCCATGAGAAGAGCCCCTGTGCTTGGTGGTACAACCCAAGGGATTTTGTAGAGAATAACTAATGGGAGTTTATTTTTTGCTTTATGTTTCGCCATCTCATAGTATGTGCTCTGGATGAAATCTGTAGATTACTGTGAGTGTGTGGGGTGTTCAGGGTGCCCCTCTTCAGAGAGGAGCATGTGCAAAGGCTTTAGGGGATGCGGAATGGGCCATTTGAACAGCTGTAGCCAATGCACTGAAAATGGGGGGTGGGGTGGGACAGGTATTATGTATGAGATGAGGACAGAAACAGGGGCTTGGAAGGATTTTGATTTTCTTCATAAGAGGCAGGGATACAGCCACTAAGCAGTTTTCCAGAAGGAAATGAACCCTCATTATGTGTAGTGTACACACTGTGCAAACGGATTGTAATGTGGATAATTCATTTTAGCCTGCCAAGCACGCATGTAGGCAGGCCTATGATGAGTATTCCAGGTGAGTTAAGATGGAAAGAAGTGGTAGATTCCAGAGATATGTAGGAAGTAGAGTCACCCACTGATATCTCGTGATTCATGTGGAGGGTAAGAAGGATGGCTTCTGGGCTTCTGGCCTGCGCAAGGGAATCAGTAGTGTGACATTTGCTGTGATTGAGAATCCTAAAGGAAGAATAGGTTTGTGGAGGAAGAGCAAGAGTTTTCTACAAGTTACTTTTTGGGTGCCTTTGGGATAACAATCAGGAAGAGAGAGGTAGGCAGATTGAGCTCAGGAAAACCTGCAGGTAGGCAGATTGAGCTCAGGTGTAACTTTGAGAGCTATTGGCATGGAGATGGTATCAGGCTCACCCAAGGCAGCTGGTTCTCAGAGTTCAGCGTGTCTGAGAATTACTTGGAGAGCTTGTTAAAGCACCGTCCCTCCCCTCACCTCCAGAGTTTCTGATGCAGCAGATCTGGGGTGGGGCTCATGAATTATCATTGCTCATGTACTCCCAGGTAATACTGATACTGCTGGTCTGAGGACCACACCTGTAGGAGCACTAGCCTAGGGAATAAGTAAAAGTGGGAAAAAAAAAAAAAAAGGTCTACGGGAAGCGGTCTAGTGGAACAAGTCAGACTTGCATTGGTTCGAGTCCAGAAGCTGCCAACTCAGAGCCATGTGACTTAGGGCCAATGACATAAATCTCTAAGAATAAATTGTCTCTATTTGTAAAGTAAGGATAGTAAATAGTAGCATAAATTCATAGTGTTATTTTAAGACCAAAAAATAGCTAAAGGAAAATGCTTAGAGCCCCACTGAGTATATGTTAGGAGTTATTTAAAGACTGGCCCTTAAGTAATCTGGCTTTTAAATAGAAATTAGATGAAACAGGTGACAAAAACTAAAAAGAAAGGGGAAAATCAACGGTATGTGACAGTGGGAGCCAGTGAAAGGTTTCTTATGAAGATGGGCTTGACTAAGAGTATTAGATGCTTCTGAGAGTTCAAACAAGATGAGGAAAAAGTAACATTTCAGGGCTTCCCTGGTGGCGTGGTGGTTGAGAGTCCACCTGCCGATGCAGGGGACACGGGTTCGTGCCCTGGCCCGGGAAGATCCCACATGCCGTGGAGCGGCTGGGCCCGTGAGCCATGGCCGCTGAGCCTGCGCGTCCGGAGCCTGTGCTCCGCAGCGGGAGAGGCCACAACAGTGAGAGGCCTGTGTATCGCAAAAAAAAAAAAAAAAAAAAAAGAAACATTTCAACATCCATTGAATTTAGAGATTGCTAATGATGTAGACTGGGCCATTTCAGTAGAGTGATGTGGGGAGCAGAGTTGATGTTCCAGTGACAGTAGCTGGTATTTTAACTGTTGTCACTGAAAGCAGTTTATATAGGTATGTGTATGTGTGCAGGCAGAAAGAAATATATTCAGCTTTAGGATAACTCTGCAGTTCCCCAATAAGTGCACTTCCATTGAACAAGCTATGTCCCATGCAGGTTTACTTAAGCTGGTGCAGTTTTTAAAAGTATGATTTCAAACCGGGGGCTTCCCTGGTGGCGCAGTGGTTAAGAATCCGCCTGCCAATGCAGGGGACACGGGTTCGAGCCCTGGTCCGGGAAGATCCCACATGCCGTGGAACAACTAAGCCCGTGCGCCACAACTATTGAGCCTGCGCTCTAGAGCCCGCGAGACACAACTACTGAGCCTGTGTGCCACAGCTACTGAAGCCCGTGCTCCTAGAGCCTGTGCTCTGCAACAAGAGAAGCCACCGCAATGAGAAGCCTGTGTACTGCAACGAAGAGTAGCCCGCGCTCGCCAAAACTAGAGAAAGCCCACACGCAGCCAATGCAGCCCCCCCAAAAAAAAAAATTTCAAAAGGCAAGGTGGCCCAGGTATGTCACACAAGCTTCATAAGGGTCCTTTCTACATTTGCTGCAAGAATTGATGGCTCTGGGATACCTCAGGAACTGTCAGTTCTCACAGCAGTCCCATGACTAAATTGAACTTTTAAATTCCTTGCCCAGCACTCCCTGTTTCTCCCACGCCAGCAAAGTGAACAATTGTCTGATCTTTGGCAGTGGGGAGAAAGCTATCTCTGCTTTTTGCCAGCTGAGAAATGTTTTTTCCCTTTCAAACACCACTGCATTCTTCTTGCAATTTTCCTTGACCATTAAATATTTTATAACTCAGTCTTATGTCAGTGCACCTTCCTGGGTGCCTGATAAATGGCATATTCTACAGGGGATTTTAAGGTATAGAAGCAGGTTTCATTTACACAGCACTCCACCCAGGGAAGACCCTGCTGGAGTCGACAACCTTGTTTATTTATTTGTTTGCTTAAAACCACAAATTTATTAGCTTAACACAAATTTATTATTTTTTTTAGAATTTTTTAAATTGGAGTATAATTGCTTCACAGTACTCTGTTCGTTTCTGTTGCACAGCAAAGCAAATCAGCCATACGCATACATATGTCCCCATATCCCCTCCCTCTTGAGCCTCCCTCCCACCCTCCCTATCCCACCTCCCTAGGTCACTGCAAAGCACCGAGCTGATCTCCCTGTGCTGTGCTGCTGCTTCCCACCAGCCAACTATTTTACATACGGCAGTGTATATATGTTGAGGCTACTCTCACTTCGCCCTCCCACCCCATGTCCTCAAGTCCATTCTCTATGACTACCTCTTTATTTCTGCCCTGCAACTAGGTTCATCAGTACCTTTTTTTTTTTTTAGATTCCACATATATGCGTTAGCATACAGTATATGTTTTTTTCTTTCTGACGTACTTCACGCTGTATGACAGACTCTAGGTCCATCCACCTCACTACAAATAAGTCAATTTCATTTCTTTTTATGGCTGAGTAATATTCCATTGTATATATGTGCCACATCTTCTTTATCCATTCATCTGTCGATGGAAACTTAGGCTGCTTCCATGTCCTGGCTGTTGTAAATAGTGCTGCAATGAACATTGTGGAGCATGTCTCTTTTTGAATTATGTTTTTCTCAGGGTATATGCCCAGTAGTGGGATTGCTGGGTCGTATGGTAGTTCTATTTTTAGTTTTTTAAGGAAACTCCGTACTGTTTTCCATAGTGGCTATATCAATTTACATTCCCACCAACAGTGCAGGAGGGTTCCGTTTTCACCGCACCCTTTCCAGCATTTATTGTTTCTAGATTTTTTGATAATGGCTATTCTGACATGTGTGAGGTGATACGTCATTGTAGTTTTGATTGGCATTTCTCTAATAATTAGTGATGTTGAGCATCTTTTCATGTGCCTCTTGGCCATCTGTATGTCTTCCTTGGTGAAATGTCTATTTAGGTCTTCCACCCATTTTTTTTTACCTGGATTATTTGTTTTTTTGATATTGAGCTCCATGAGCTGTTTGTGTATTTTGGAGATTAATCCTTTGTTGTTTCATTTGCAAATGTTTTCTCCCATTCTGAGGGTTGTGTTTCCATCTTGTTTGTGGTTTCCTTTGCTGTGCAAAAGCTTTGAAGTTTAATTAAGTCCCATTTGTTTATTGTTGTTTATATTTTCGTTACTCAAGGAGGTGGTTCAAAAAAGATCGTTCTGTGGTTATGTCAAAGAGTGTTTTTCCTGTGTTTTCCTCTAAGAGTTTTATAGTGTCTGGTCTTAGAATTAAGTCTTTAATCCATTTAGAGTTTATTTTTGTGTATGATGTTATGTGGTGTTCTAATTTCATTCTTTTACATGTAGCTATTCAGTTTTCCCAGCACCACTTATTGAAGAGGCTGTCTTTTCTCCACTGTATGTTCTTGCCTCCTTTTTTGTAAATTAGGTGCCCATATGTGCGTGGGTTTATCTCTGGGTATTCTATCCTGTACCATTGACCTATATTTCTGTTTTTGTGCTAGTACCATACTGTCTTGATTACTGAAGCATTGTGGTATAGTTTGAAGTTGGGGAACCTGATTTCTCCAACTCCATTTTTCTTTCTCAAGATAGCTTTGGCTATTCGGGTTTTTTTGTGTTTCCATACAAATTTTAAGACTTTTTGTTCTAATTCTGTGAAGAATGACATTGGTAGTTTGATAGGGATTTCATGGAATCTGTAGATTGCTTTGGGTAGTATAGTCATTTTCACAATATTGATTCTTCCAATCCAAGAACATGGTATATTTCTCCACCTGTTTATGTCATCTTTGATTTTTTCATCAGTGTTTTATAGTTTTTCTGAGTACAAGTCTTTCACCTCCTTAGGTTTATTCCTAGATATTTTATTTTTTTTGTTGCCTTGGTAAACGGGAGTGTTTCATTAATTTCTCTTTCTGATTTTTCGTTGTTGGTGTATAGGAATGCAAGAGATTTCTGTGCATTAATTTTGTATCCTGCAACCTTACCAAATTCATTGATTAGTTTTAGCAGTTTTCTGGTTGCATCTTTAGGATTTTCTTAGTATCATGTCATTGGCAAACAGTGACAGTTTTACTTCTTCTTTTCCAATTTGTATTCCCTTTTATTTATTTTCTTCTCTGATTGCCGTGGCTAGGACTTCCAAAATTGTGTTGAATAATAGTGGTGAAATTGGACATCCTTGTCTTATTCCTGATCTTAGTGCAAATGCTTTCAGTTTTTCACAATTGATATGATACTTACTATTTTTCACATATGGCCTTTATTATGTTGAGGTATGTTCCCTCTATGCCCATTTTCTGGAGAGTTTTTATCATAAATGGGTGTTGAATTTTGTCAGAAGCTTTTTCTGCATCTATTGAGATGATCATATGGTTTTTATTCCTTCATTTGTTAATGTAGTGTATCACATTGATTGATTTGCATATATTGAAGTATCCTTGCATCACTGGGATAAATCCCACTTGATCATGGGATCTGATCCTTTTAAAGTGCTGTTGGATTCTGTTTGCTAGTATTTTGTTTAGGATTTTTGAGTCTGTGTTCATCAGTGATATCTGTCTATAATTTTCTTTTTTATGATGTCTTTTTCTGGTTTTGGTATCAGGGTGATGGTGGCTTCATAGAATGAACTTGGGAGTGTTTCTCCCTCTGCAATATTTTGGAAGAGTTTGAGAAGGATCTGTGTTAGCTCTTCTCTAAATGTTTGATAGAATTCACCTGTGAAACCATCTGGTCCTTGACTTCTGTTCGTTGGAAGATTTTTAATTATGGTTTCAATTTCATTATTTGTGATACGTCTGTTTATATTTTCTAATTCTTCCTGGTTCGGTCTTGGAAAATTATACCTTTCCAAGAATTTGTCCATATCTTCATGGTTGTCCATTTTATTGTCATATAGTTGTTTGCAGTAGTCTCTTATAATCCTTTGTATTTCTGGGGTGTCACTTGTGATTTCTCCTTTTTCCTTCCTAATTTTATTGATTTGCCTCCTATCCCTTTTTTCTTGTTGAGTCTGGCTAAGGGATTATCAATTTTTTTATCTTAGAGAACCAGCTTTTACTTTTATTGATCTTTGCTATTGTTTTCGTTTCTATTTCTTTTATTTCTGCTCTGACCTTTATGATTTCTTTCCTTCTACTGACTTTGGGTTTTCTTCCTCTTTCCCTAGTTGTTTTAAGTGTAGGGTTAGATTGTTTATTTGAGATTTTTCTTGTTTCTTGAGGTGAGATTGAGTTGCTGTTAACTTCCTTCTTAGAACTGCTTTGGCTGCATCCCATGGGTTTTGGGTTGCCGTATTTTCATTGTGATTTGTTTCTATGTATTTTTTGATTTCCTCTTTGATTTCTTCAGTGATCTCTTGGTTGTTTTGTAGCACACTGTTTAGCCTCCATGTATTTGTGTTTTTTTACAGTATTTATTCCCTGTAATTGATTTCCAATCTCATAGCATTGTGGTCAGAAAAGATGCTTGATATGATTTCAATTTTCTTAAATTTTCTGAGGCTTGACTTGTGACCCAAGATGTGATCTATCCTGGAGAATGTTCCATGTACACTTGAGAAGAAAGTGTATTCTGCCACTTTTGGGTGGAATGTTCTATAAATATCAATTAGATCTATCTGGTCTGTTGTGTCATTTAAAGCTTGCGTTTCCTTATATATTTTCTGTTTGGATGACCTGTCCATTGGTGTGAGTGGGGTGTTAAAGTCCCCTACTATTATTGTGTTACTGTTGATTTCACCTTTCATTGTTGTTAGCGTTTACCTTATGTACTGAGGTACTCCTATGTTGGATGCATAAACATTTATAATTGTTACATCTTCTTCTTGGATTGATCCTTTGATCATTATGTAGTGTCCCTCATTTCTTGTAACAGTCTTTATTTTAAAGTCTCTTTTATCAGATACGAGTATTGCTACTTCAGCTTTCTTTTGATTTCCATTTGCATGGAATATCTTTTTCCATCCCTTCACTTTCAGTCTGTATGTGTCCCTAGGTCTGAAGTGGGTCTCTTGTAACCAGCATACATATGGGTCTTGTTTTTGTATCCATTCAGCCAGTCTGTGTCTTTTGTTTGGGGCATTTAATCCATTTTAATTGAAGATTATTGTTGATATGTATGTTCCTATTCCCATTTTCTTAATTGTTTTGGGTTTGTTTTTGTGGGTCTTCTTCTCTTGTGTTTCCCATTTAGAGAAGTTTCTTTAGCATTTGTTGTAAAGCTGGTTTGGTGGTGCTGAATTCTCTTTGCTTTTGCTTGTCTGAAAAGCTTTTGACTTCTCCATCGAATCTGAATGAGATCCTTGCTGTGTAGAGTAATCTTGGTTGTAGGTTTTTCTCTTTCATCACTTTAAGTATATCCTGCCAGTCCCTTCTGGCCTGCAGAGTTTCCATTGAAAAATCCACTGATAACCTTATGGGGATTCCTTTGTATGTTATATATTTTTTTCCCTTGCTGCTTTTTATATTTTTTCTTTGAATTTAATTTTTGTTAGTTTGATTAATATGTGTCTTGGTTTTTCCTAGGGTTTATCCTGTATGGGACTCTTTCTGCTTCCTGGACTTGGGTGACTATTTCCTTTCTCATGTTAGGGATGTTTTCAACTATAATCTCTTCAAGTATTTTCTCAGACCCTTTCTTTTTCTCTTGTTCTTCTGGGACCCCTATAATTCGAATGTTGCTGCATTTAGTGTTGTGTCCCAGTAGTCTCTGAGATTGTCTTCAATTTTTTTCATTCTTTATTCTGCTCTTCGGCAGTTATTTCCACCATTTTGTCTTCCAGCTCACTTATTCATACTTCTGCCTCATTCTGTTACTGATTCCTTCTAGTGTGTCTTTCATTTCAGTTATTGTGTTGTTCATCTCTGTTTGTTTGTTCTTTAGTTCTTCTAGATCTTTGTTAAACCTTTCTTGTATTTTCTGAATCCGTGCTTCCATTCTATTTTTGAAATTATGGATCATCTTTACTATCATTAATCTGAATTCTTTTTCCAGTAGATTGCCTATTTTCTCTTCCTTTATTTGGTCTTGTAGGTTTTTACCTTGCTCCTTCATCTGTGACATATTCTTTTTGTTGTCTCATTTTTTATTTTTAATGAGTGGGATTGTGTTCCTGTCTTACTGGTTGTTTGGCCTGAGGCTTCCAACACTGGAGTTTGTAAGCTATTGGGTGGGGCTGGGTCTTGGTGCTGAGATGAGGACCTCCGTGAAACCTCACTCCAGTGAATATTCCTTGGGGTCTGAGGTTTCCTGTTAGTCCAGTGGTTTGGACTCAGAGCTCCCACAGCAGGAGCTTTAGCCGGCAGCAAAAAAAAAAAAAAAAAAAGCACAGTAAGGTAAAAAAATAAAATTAGACTAGGAAACTAACAGATATGTTAGAAAGAATATAAAAATAAAAATATAGATGAATCAACATCTGGAAGGTACATCAGTACCACAATAGTAAAAAAAAGAGGAGGAGGGAAAAGAAAAAAAAAGGAGGGGGGAGGGCCTTTGCTTTGGGGGTGGGGCCTAAGTAAGGGTGAGGTTTGGGCTGTGGGCAGGGCCAATGCTCAGGACCCATTGGGCTGTAAAAGGCCCTGAGGGTTGTGGGGTGGTGAGGCTTAGGTTCAAAAGACAGAAGGGAGCCAGGCGTGCCCCTCACTCCTCATCTCAGAGGGCAGGGGACCTCACCTGGGGTCCCAGCAGCCTTCCTAGGCTCGAGTGGGTGGGGCAAATGCCCTCCTCTCCTCTTCTGATCCTCCGTTCTGGGAGGGCCCCTCCTGCCTGCCTCTCCTATTCTCCTTCTTATGCCCCCAAGGACCCACGCAGTCTGGAGGGGACTTGGAGGGTGGGGGATTGACCTGGGAGCTTAGCAGGCTCCCCGGACCCGAGTGGGCTGGGCAGTGGCCCTCTGGTCCTCTCCCACTCCTCTCAGAGGGCTCCTCCCACCTGTCTCTCCTGATCTCCCTGGCCTCCCTCCTATGCCCCCAGGACCCACGTGGCCTGGATGGGGCTTTGGAGGTGGGGGATACCAGCTTGGGAGCTCAGCAGGCTCCCTGTGCCCGAGTGGGCCAGGCGATCATCCTCTGCTTCTCTGTTGCTCTTCCGGGAGAGTCCCTCCCGCCTGCCTCTCCTGATCTCCCCAGCCTCAGGGGTGCCGATCCTGTCTGGCCTCCACTTCTCGTCCCACCTCAGTCCCCCTACATCCTACCGGTTCATTTTGGGGTTCCTCCCGTCTCCTTGGGCATCAGAGTCCCCCACCAGCAGCTGGCAGGCACCCTACTTGTGGGAAGATGCTAACTCCACATCTTCCCACACAGCCATCTTGACTCTGCCCCAACAACCATATTTAAATGGCTTCTAGCCTGTAAAGGTATTTTGCTAATCCTAAAAGCTTGCATCACCAGATTCTTAACTTTTCTTAGAGAATTGTCATGTCGTGAACTCAGTGGGGGAAGGAAAAAACTGCTTCATGAATATGACATTTGCAAGTCAGGCATGTGAAGATGGATTTAGGGCCTAAGCTGTGCCTCACCTTTCCTTCCTTAGGTGTTTCTGCTCTTCCTATCTAGAATTCATTTTCCTCTGCCAATTAAATCATGCCCATTCAAGATGTAACTCCAATACCAACCCTTTGGGAAGCCTTTAGAGATAACTATAGCATGAATTAAGCTCTCCCTTTCTTTGATTATCTACTGCAATTATTATCTGTAATAGCCCATTTAGCACTCTTGTTCCTACAACAAAATCTCTGTTCCCACAGTGTGCATTGTTGTGCTGGCAACAGAGAAAACCTCCATAAGTAACATTCAGGTTCAAGTTAGTACTTAAGGGGGAAAACCAGTCATTGTTTTAATTCATTAATAAATTAGCTTTCATTGCAAAATCTGCAGGGATTTCTGTCTTCCAGCCTTACATTTTCTTCCCGTTTTGCCTTTAATGAATTAACCACTAGTTCCCACTGTGCATCTAATTACTGTACCGATTGCTCACTATATATGCTACATGATGCGGAAAAAATACAGAACTTGAAAGCAAAGCACTCTCCCTGACCTCCCTGGGGAGAGACCAAAACCCATAAAAATATAAGAAAACACATTAAACTACATATAACAAGTGCCAGATGAATGGTCTGGATAATTGCACAGCCTTTGTGGTCTCAAGTGAATGGGCACTATTCCTCAAGCCAGCAACTGCACTTCTTGTCCTGAGACCTTGAACTTTTCTCATGGTGCTTGGAATCCCTATCCTAAGCACTATCTCTGTTCATTTTAAGCCCAACATTCCTTTATCCTTCATGCTGTCTCTTTCTGAATATTTTCCCTAATTATTGTTTTTTCTCCTCCCTTTGCCTCCATTTTGTGGAGTTGATTTTCTGCTCTTATAAAATTCTAAGCACTTTACCTAAAATTGCTTTTGGAACTCATCTCATGTCCTAACTTATAAACATTTATTCATATAGAGTTTTTCACAAATGTGCACACTTGACTATACAGAACATTTAGAAAAACACTCATGTTATAAAAAGATCATTCTTCTATAAACATCTATTGTGTGCACCTCTGTGTCAGGCTGTCTGTAAGACTGTGGATCAGTGATGTGAAGACCTGCTCCATCCCCACAAGCTCATGGTCCAGTAAGATGGGAGGTTCATGAGCTGATGTGGTGGGTGAGTGATGCCTGATAAGGAGGTACTGTGGAGTAAGGGAGAGCCTTGGAAAACAAATGAGAATTCATGGGAATATTTGGCCCCTTCTAGTTTACTTACTTGGACCTTTATCCATGTAATTTTTTGAAGACAACAGGGAGCTCTATAACGATTTTACTTACCAGATATCATTCCTAGAAACAGAAGGTGCTCCTTGAATTTTAAAAACATGACAAAATAGTACCATATACTGTAGCCACCTTAGTGTATTAGACTATCTTAAAAGTGGTGCAGTTTTAAAACATAAACACTGGGCTCTGAATATGTTGGATAAGTTTATAGATGAGAGTTCTATGTCTGATTGTTAAGGTACCCCAAGGATATTGAGGGCCATAAGTTTTATAGTTTGGAGTTAGGTCTTATCTGTTACCTCGTTCTCACAAATGTCCCATGTTTCCCCTTCAGAACAAAGCACTCAGCTGGATATGTTAGGGCATACCGTGTCACCTTAGGGCACAGAAAGAAAATCAGGATTATACCTTATTTATTTTTATCTCATTTTTGCTTATGCTCTATTTTATATGTTTGCAATATATTGTATATGTTAAAAATTAAATGTATACATACATGTACTTATAAGCAGATCTATAAATATTGGAGGCTGTCATCCAAGATTATTACCATCTCTTTGGACTGTTTTTGGTTGTAAGTAATAGAAAGGCTAACAGTGACTTAGACACAGTATACTTATGATTTACCTTACAAAAGTGTGTAGGTGGTCTTAGAGTTAGTATAACAGCCTAGTGATTTCATTAAGGAATTTTTCTATCTTTCCAGTCACATATTTGGCATGATGCCTTACAAGTGTAAAATTTCACCTCATGCTGAATTTTGTTTACCTTTCCCAACACCTCTGATTTTAGGTGAGTAGTGCTCTATGGGTACTATATAGTGAAATGCATGGGTAAATTCTTAAGATTTCAAATTTATTGATAACTGCATTTTATTTATCTATAGAAGGATCAAGACTAATATTCGGTTGTGTACTAAATCAAGTTACTTAAAATATTTAATAAGGATGTTCTCTTAGAATTTAGTCAAGTCACTGTGAGGGATAAGCATGTGTATTTTGAATCAATTTGGGGATTCTCTAAGCTATGGAAATAGAAAACGTGAGGGCATGTTAGACTTGACATCTCTGTACTCCCCCACCTTGGGCCTTTGCAGAGGCGTTTTACTTGGTTCTGATCCTGTGTATTGTGCTGATGGATGAGAAAGTGGTTGGTAGAATAGGGCGGTAACCGCCAGAGACAGCAGTTGTCAGATGGAAACTAATTGATTGTGATTGCTTTGCCATTGTATTGCTCTTGGAGTCTGTAGCTTGTTAAAACCACTGATTATAAAATAAGGATCTCCCTTTTTATGCTGTAGTTTATGTTAATGAAAAGCTGTTCTTAGAGGAATGATCAGTGAATATCAATAAATGGATAATAAGAAACTAAAGGAAAACTTAACTGATCATGAATTAATATACTTCAGCGGTCAGAGTAGTAGTCAACTGTGTGGTGGTTCATATTGAATTTTTGGCTCAGAGCTCTTGAATTTTAAATATTTCCCATAGAAAGAGAGATTGAGTCTGTGTAACTATTTATCACATACTGTCTTGAATAACAAATCTTCCCTGTAGAGGAGATCTTCTGGAAAACAAACAAACAAAAAATGTGTCTGTTTTGCAGAGCCTTTATTTCATGCCAAAGTATTAACAGGCAAATATTTTGAAGTAGAAAAAAATGAGTTCCCATTGTATGATCAAGAAAGAGAAGATTAGAAGTGGACTTTTCAATGCTCACAGTATATGAATAGCATATGAGTAAGGTCTGTGTGAATCTGAAGGCAATGTGATTATTTTGCAATATTTATCAATATTAAAACGACTATACTAAAATGATAACATTAATATGAAAGTTATGTCTAACTTTTTATTGTAAGATATACATTAACTTTCAGATGATTATAATGATATCTTTAATGACCATGTTTCATCAATGGTGTTTAAACTTTAGTGATGTTAGAATTATCAGATTTTTTTTTTAATTGGGGTATAGTTGTTTTACAATGTTGTGTTAGTTTCTAGTGTACAGTGGAGTTCCCTGTGCTGTACAGCAGGTTCTTATTAGTTATCTATTTTATACATATTAGTGTATATATGTCAATCCTGGTCTCCCAATTCATCCCACCCCCACCCCCTGCTTCCTCCCACCTTGAGTTATCAGATTTATTGAAGACTTTTTTTTTTTTTTTTCCTGGTACATGGGCCTCTCACTGCTGTGGCCTCTCCCATTGCGGAGCACAGGCTCCAGACGCACAGGCTCAGTGGCCATGGCTCACGGGCCTAGCTGCTCTGCGGCATGTGGGACCTTCCTGGACCGGGGCACGAACCCGTGTCCCCTGCATCGGCAGGTGGACTCTCAACCACTGCGCCACCAGGGAAGCCCTATTGAAGACATTTTTATTGAGTACCAATTCTGATTAAGGCTCAACCTCTGACCTCAAGGAACTTACAGACTAAAACAGATAAAGGTGTAAACAAATGGTTACTTGCAGCATTGAATACAGTGGTGCAAGCAATAAAAGGTTCTGGGGGACACAAGGGGAAGATGACATAAGCTCTGAAGAATTGCTGGATGTTATCCAGCAAAGAAGAATATGGTCCAAGAAGAAGGATCACTATGATAGTTCCTGGTATTGGGGAAATAGGATAATAGTTGGAAATGAAGTTGTGTGTTTTAGGATGCAAGAAGATGAGTCTAGACAGGCAAAATTCTACCTGGCCTATGTTTTTCTTTGCTCTACTTAGGAATTTGGAGTTATTCCTATGGGAAAGGGGCCCATTGAGGCTTTTTAGGTTTGGGGAGAACATGAGTGAATTTTCTTTCTGGATAATAACTCTCCCCTCCATTCGGATGGTGGGTAGGAAGAGGCTCATTGTGACCTCCAGTTAGTAAACTGGTACAATGGCCCATGCTGTTGAGCATTATTATTAATCTATATCTATGTAAAGGAAATAAAAAGAGCTTACATGCTGAATCATGTATCCATCTTTGGCTTTTTAAATATATTTTTCTTGAATAGTGCAATGAAATTGGTGCTAATATTTTAATTGCTTAAAACTCTGAAAGGAGAATGTCTACATGTTATAACAGATTTTTCATCCAGTAGAGTGCATATGCTTATACTTATTATTAGTTTCATATTTAGGAAGCTGATATGGATATATAACTTAATTCAAAAAAGTAAGTGATTATGATTTAAAAAACACATTTTTAAGATAATGCTAAAAAATGACAATAATTTAGTCGTGTTAAATATTTACCAGAATCATTCCTCACATTTGAGATTCTGTTTCAGAATTTGGAACATTTGCATTTTAATTACATAATAAAAGGAAAAAGTGAAAGAATAATTGGCTTAGCTATTAGCAAATTAACAGCCATAACTTAAAAGAGATAAACACACACACACACACACACAGAGAAACTGACATTGGTTTCCATAGAAGAGTTACAGTATATGTATGTTGATCAGATATTTAATGATGTTTGACAACAGTTAAGGGAAGAGGATGTTGTTTCAATCCTTTAATACATGTTTCTTAACACTGAAATTAATGAAAATGAATTTGAGATATTTGACTGTAGGGTCATTCAGCTTTTACTGGTAATGTATCCTCTGATGGGACTTGTCTAGAGTGATTCCAATTGTTAAAATCTTGTGGAGAAATAAGACAGTTGAATCCAGTAGTTGTCTTAGTCCTAGCTGCTATAACAGAATACCATGGACTGGGTGGCTTAAAAACAACAGAAATTTATTTCTCACAGTTCTGGATGCTGGGAAGCCTAAGATCAAGGTGCCTGTGGATTCAGTGTCTGGTTAGGACTTCCTAGTTCATGGAGGGCTATTTTCTTGATGTGTCTTCACATGACTGGAATGGGCCAGGGAGCTCTCTGGGGTCTCTTTTATAAGGGTATTAATCCCACTCATGACCCAAAGGCCCCACCTCCTAATACCACCACATTGGGGGTTAGGTTTCAATATATGAATTCTGGGGGGACACAAACATTCAGTCTATAAAATGGTCATATCCAGTTGTGTTTTTTCAGTACAGTGAAGGTTCCAACCTGTCTGGCTAGAGTCAGCAGCCATAAGAAGGTCTCAATGAACAGGTCCAGCCCAATGACAGGAGCTGGTGTTGTCAGAATGAACTTCTGACAGCCTTTCTCTGTGTTTTTCAACAGATACGACGACATATTCCACTGAGCGATCTGAGCACTTCAAACCCTGCCGAGACAAGGACCTTGCCTACTGTCTCAATGACGGCGAGTGCTTTGTAATTGAAACCCTGACCGGATCCCATAAACACTGTCGGTAAGTCACTTGCGGCGACTGGCACTGAGGGCAGGTCCTCAGAGAGGCCTGGAGGTGGAAGGGGGTGCTGAGCTCCAGGAATATACAATGTGGTACATATAGTCCGGTGTTTGAATAGCAGAATCAGTAGTTTTAATGTGGGAAGGAACAAGGCTGGTATCTTTAGTATTTGAGGAAGGAAAACTGAATTAAAGTAGACAAGATGTTTCACCTGATCAAGTAAAGGAAGGTTTACTTTTATATGTAACAATTTAATAGAAATAATTATTTACTCACTTTAGAAGCCTATATTTTTGGTGTGGGATTTAGGTGCATATGCTCATACTCAGAAATAATCTCTTCCTGCAGACCTACAGATTGTGGCATGGCAAAGAAACTGCTTAGCTGAGATCTAGAGTCTCAATGTTTACTGTGAACCAAACCCCAGAGACTGTAACTGTGTCCAAAGAAAACTGCATCTTATTTTGATTCTGCCCTCGTTTATTAATTTCAGTTCTTTTTTTTTTTTTTTTAACTCCCCTGATGATGAAATACTCTCCAGCAAGGTGTTGTAAATGAAATCATAGTCCTGTTATAGTCTAGGTAGAGAACAGGGAAAATTCTCAGTGGAGATCAAGAAGGTGTTTAATTGGTTTTTAGAAACAAAAGGTTATATAACTGCTAAAAATAAAAACAAGTGGAGGTAAATAGTGGTCTTGTAGACACTGCAGCTTTAAGGCTCCATAGAAGAATCAAATTAGCATCTAAAAAATATTTCCCACCAAGCTTTTATTTCCAGCGCTACCCTGGTAATTTGTTTTTCCTTGCAATTGTATATGCTTCAGTGATCATATATATCCACACCCCTTTCCTTCTCTTTATTTACTCTTCTCATATGACACAGTTATTAAATTAATTATTCTGAATCGTGAAGCATGGAAAATTATGACTTTCTTCTCTCGCTATTGCTATTATAAAACTTTATTCCATGTTGTTTTATTAAGATGGCACAGAGAAATGCACCTCATAGGTATGAACTTAGAATGTGTCAGCAAATCCTGCCTGGCTCCCCAGGCTAGCTTCAGTTCACAGTGGACAGTGACACAGGATTGGAAGAGCTGATCAATGATAGTGGCCGATCTCCATAAGAGCCACTGTGTATCCCGTCACCTTTCATCACCCTTGACATGGTGGCTTTCATGTGACTTGGGCAGTGCCGTTACATTGACTTCATTTACAAAAGTTACCACCCATTTCTGTCCTCTGAAAACCTGAGTTGGGGATCAAGGGCAGTGGGAATGGTTCCTCCCCACATTTCTCTTTTCTTGTTATGTTTATTAGATCAATACAGACACAGGTAGAAAGCACACAGGTGACTTGAAGACCTCAAGGGAAAAGCCAAGAATGAGGTACCATTTCAAAGCATGAAGTGCATCCATGCTCTTATTGATGATCAGCTATGTGTTAATGTTACCTTTGTCAATCCGGTGGTGTCATATGTGGAAGTGAGCAGTGCCATCAAATAAGTTTGAATTTATAATTGATGGATGAAAGGATGAATCAGAAGCCTCACTTAAAGCAGTGACTTTTGCGATGGTGTTTTACCCCAAAGAAGTTTCAAATCAGGCCCCACCACTATACGCAGGCAGGTCTGATTCATCATTTCAAAAACTGAGAATGTTGAAAAAACAAAAGAATTCCTATTTGTTTTTAACATACAGCCTCACTATATTCCCTGTTAAGTTCACAGGTGTATTAGTTTGCTAGGGCTGCTGTAACATAGCACTGCAGATTGGGTGGTGTAAACAACAGAAATATATTTTATCACAGTTCTGGAGTCTAGAAGTCTGAGATCAAGGTGTTGGCAGGGTTGTTTCCTTCTGAGGGCCACGAGGGAAGGATCCCTTTCAGGCCTGTCTCCTTGGCTTGTATATGGCCATCTTCTCCCTGTGTCTTTTCATTTTCTTTCCTCTGTACAAGTCTTTATTCAAATTTCTTTTTCTTAAAAGGACACCAGTCGTATTGGATAAAGGTCCACTCTAATGACCCTATTTTAATTTTCTTGCATCTATAAAGTCTCTTTCTCTAAATATGGTCACATTCTGAGGTACTGGAGGTTAGCGCTTCAACATTGGTTATTTGGGAGACACAATGCAGTCTATGACAGTAGATCTCAGGTCCAGAAAAATATTCTTTTCTTTTGCACATATGTACATGTCTGATTTTTTTAACATAGACAAGCAGAGATATATCTATGTTTTGGCTGGAACGATGTACATGTATAATAATTTTGGCCTCTGTCTTCATATTTCATGCATATTTCAGCACAGACAACCTTTTTTTTTTTTTTTTTTTTTTTTTTTTTTGCTGTACGTGGGCCTCTCACTGCTGTGGCCTCTCCCGTTGCGGAGCACAGGCTCCGGACACACAGGCTCCACGGCCATGGCTCGCGGGCCCAGCCGCTGCGCGGCATGTGGGATCTTCCGGGATAGGGGCACGAACCCGTGTCCCCTGCATCGGCAGGCAGACTCTCAACCACTGCGCCACCAGGGAAGCCCACAGACAACCTTTTATTTAACATAGAGTCACAACATAGCTAATCATGACAAAAGACCTAAGACAGAGCTGGAACTCCAATAGGTTAATAGGTGCATATAAATCTCCTACTAGTGCATATGAAGAAATCACACATTGCATGTGTCAGCTATTCATCTCCCAGGCTTTGCTGTGAATAAAAGGCTTACCATTTGTTCCTGCATCAGCCACTTGTAAGAATTCCAATGTAGTTATTAATAATGTGCCATTTTATACAGTACTCTATTTAAGTAGTATGTTTCATTTATTCTCCTCCATTCGACAAATGTTTATTGAGCATCTCCTATCACAAAGATACTGTTGAATAAATACATACGGATATGAACTTAGGAATTAAGTGGCACTGCACTTTGTAATGCACTTGGAGTAAGTGAAATACTTCATCTCCAGGAAATAAGGAAAACAAGGGAAATGACTTTCGTGTGATTGGCATGCTACCAGGGCTATCCTTCTGATGCATTACTAACTGGATTCTGTTGCAAGTTAAATAAACCACAAGTTAATAGATCAGGGCAGCAATATTAAGGGGTGTACCTGAATTTAGCTCATTAAATAGTTTGCTTTTTACATGTCTCCAAAGATTAAACATTCAAATCTGAGAGAAGTTAAGATTATATATATATTTTTTTAGTATTTAAAAAGTAAATTGCAATCCAATTGTGAATTGAATCAAGATATCTTTTCCATGTTGTGAAAAATCGATCATGCTGAAACGCTTATGTTTCCTTGCCAAGGAAGAATAGTAACAAAGCTACCTAGATCATCCCTGATAGAGATTCTGAAAGTGTATGCCCCAAAATCTTAAAAGTGTGAATCTTGGGATAAGGGAGGGAGGTTTCATGGTTTTCTGCTGTTATTTTCTCACTCTTTAGTGCATTTTCAGATCTTTCAAGACTGTTTATGGTGAGAATAGTTAGAAATTATAGAGCAAGCTGATGAAAATTTAAGAGGAATACCAAGATCGTAAAAATAACTGGATAGATTTTAAAGAATAACAAATAGGCAAACTTGGTGTTGCTAAATTTACAATATAAGTCATTGATTATTGGTTGACTGATTAGGAAACATAGAACCTGGTATGTTGTGGAACTTAGTGTAGAATAAGGAGAGATTCATAAATCGGGGAAAATGAGAGTCTGGTTGTTTGATAAACTTGGTTGACTGTTAGGTAAAACAAATCAAAGTTGGATTTTTACCTCCTCCTTATATACCAAAAGTTGTTCTTAATGAATTTAAGAGTTAATGTAACAAATAAAGTATTAGGGAAAGCAGTAAATAAAATTACATGTTTATTTACATCAGCAATTGCTTTTGAGCAAAAAGCAATGAAAGGAAAAATTAACAGCCTTGACACAACATTGCTTTTTTGATAGGAATATCATAAATCAGACACAGAATTGAGAGACAGATAAAGTGTCAGTAAACTGTACAACAAAC
The DNA here is from genome assembly GCF_964165515.1 of Mesoplodon bidens. Classification (NCBI taxonomy): domain Eukaryota; kingdom Metazoa; phylum Chordata; class Mammalia; order Artiodactyla; family Ziphiidae; genus Mesoplodon; species Mesoplodon bidens. The sequence continues at coordinate 161,453,481 of NC_138176.1, read as the reverse complement.
ATGGCAAAGAATTGATATTCTGAGGAAGTCACATAGATCAATAAGAGTATCACTAAAATTACATCTCAATAGGAATATGGGCAAAAGACAGGAACATCCTCTTCCCTTGAAAAGGAATCCAAGTAACCCGTAAGCATGAAAAGTACTCAGCCTCACAAAAAAATGCAAATTAACATTTTTTGTTTGCCTATCATATATTTAATGATTTTAAAAAGCAGATAGTTTGGTGAGGGTGTAGTAAAAAAACATAGTCTTATTCACTACTTGAGGGAGCGTATTTTGTTAAACATCTTCTGTAGGTGATGTTTCAGTGTGTTTCAACATCTTTGAATTTTTTCTAAGAATTTAGCCTACAGAAAAATATATGTAGATTTATTTTTAAGGATGTTTACCACAGGATTTGTAACAGCAAAACAAACGAATGAAGAAAACCTGAATTTAGAGGTCTATATAAATTAGAATATATCTACACCTTGGATGAATTCAATGTAACTGGAATTTTCAAAATTTTAAGGATATGAAAATGCTCATATCATATTATGTAGAAAAATCAGAATATAAAATTGTTAAGTTGAGCATACGATAACAATCCAGTTCTGAAAAAAAGCTGAATAAAAAGGCTAATCGGATTTACAGCTATTGTCTTCTTTGAACCTTATGAGTTTTCCAAGATCACTACATTGTACATGTATTTCATTTATGTAACATCTGGTTAAGACATTTGACCCCTGCTTCTCATCTTTCCATTGAGAAAGATAGTGTCCCTGTCTTTGTTAAATCAAGGTCATTACAATTCACTATTATTAGGCTGATAAGAGAACTTTCAATTAGCCATTCCAGATTAAACACTATCAAGTCCATTAGAGTGTGCCTGCTCCTTTTATTAAAAATTCATTTATGCTCTTTGTAATAATTATTTTCCATGCTGAATTCATGTGTTTTGAAACAAAAAAAAATGGATTGAGTAATAGGAAGCTACATCCTACAGAAATGAAGCTGGGTAGGGAAGGAAAGCAAATCACTAGAAACTCCTTGAATCAAAATATCCTGAATAAAAGCAGGATATTCTCTAATATATTTATTTTTATGCCATTTCTAGAAATTTTAAGAACTTGGGGAATGGTGCTGTTTGTAGCATATTTCACTAGAGTTGAAAGAGGTAGCCAGTTGTAACTGAAAAGATTGCTAGGCATTTGAATGGGCCAAGTGTGTTTTCAGGCCAAATTAAGTTAAAAGGATGTATCTCTTCTGAATTGAAGTTCATTAAGTGTTGCACCAGCCTTGCTGCAAAAATGGATTTTCAAAACTTCAGAAAGGATAGCATTTGAGCTGAATTTGACCTGTGGTGATCATTTTGGAAATCTATCACGCAATTCATTTGAAGATGCTTGGATCACTTGAAATATGGAACTGCTGGAAAAAGAGGCAAACAATCCAATAGCAACCACTGCCTGAGGCAATACTTCCATAAAGGGGCTGATGGACAGTGCAGCTAGCTGGGTAAAAGGCTCCTAGGAGTTGGTGAGTGGAAGGTGGGGAGCATTTGAAAGGGGAGGAGAGCCCTACCAGGAACTGCTCTTATTCACTGTGTCTAGTTCTGCTTCAGTAGGTTTTGAAATAAAAGTTTCCATGTTTAAGAGACTTGATTGGGCACAGTGTAATGATATCCCTATGATATACTATATAAAATTACAGGACATCCCTGTCAGTGCTTTGCTCCATCACTTTGGAGGTCCATTAGCTCTTCCACTTAAGGCAGGTCCTCTTTATCCAAAGCTTCTTCAGTAAGTGCTCTGAGAGCGGCCACTAATGATTTCCTGTGGTTGTAGCAAGTCGGGATGGAAATGGGGTTTTGGCACAAGTCCCTGAGCTCCATTGACGGCAGAGGGTGGACGATGAAATGTCTATAACTCCAAGCCTAGTGTCAGAATCTCTGTAGAGTGGAATTGAATATCAGGGTAAGAGCCTTAGAAGAATTCTCAAGTTCATCTGATAATTGTTCATGAGAATGTTTGCTGCATCCCAGGTGTAATTTGAGTAATGTGCAACAGCTATGTTCATACCAGGTGGTCTACTGACTGCCCTTGAGAAGAAGTGAGCCAGGTTATAACCATGCATCTTTTTCTTCTCTGTGGATGAAGTTTGTCAAAATTGTCTTATTAACTCAGAAAGCAAACAAACCAAGAACAACAACACAGTGAACATAATTTGGCAACTTCATGACACTTAGACAGTGGTTTACTTCTTCTTGTTTAAATTGGTTGCATTCCACCTGAGCTGGTTTTTCTTAAAGTGCTACTGAAATATCAGAGGAACGGAAAAGCACATTTGATAAAGAATAATAACACATCTTTTAGTTAATGGCCAAAGGTTTCTTAACCTTATTTTAATGTTTTCTAACTTGATTGGCAGCTCTCCTTGAAGCATGAAATGGTGTTTCTTGAGGTAGTTATCATGATTTGGGTTTTTTTGTTGTATCAAAGAATTGATATACGTTTGTGTTTTTAAATCACTTCCTTATATGACTTGGGGTAAGAGGTACATGAGGCAAATGTAGGTGTTCCCAATGAAAAGACTTGAGTTAAAAACTCTACTCGGCTTTATACTGGCTGTGTGAGTTTTTTGGCAAGTGATTTAATCAGAACCTTCAGTCCTGTATTGAAAAAAAGAGAGAGAGAGCCAGCCAGACACACTAGTACCTTCCCTACAATGTTGATGCAAGAATTGAAAGCAGCAACATACAGAAAAATTCTAAATGTATAATAGACAGTATGTATAATAGTTCTTTCCTCTTCCTCCCTTCTGCTCATGTTGAAACCTAACCAAAGCATGTGTGCTGGAATCCTGTGAGAGAAATTGAGTGGGTATCATCTGCCTATTTAATTAGAAGACTTAGGCTTAAAAGGGGGAGATCAGTTGACTTGTGCCAGGGCTTCAAGCTGGGTACTCAGAGTTTCCCAGCACACAGAACTCAGCTTTGACCCACCAGTGGAAGTTAAAGAAAACTCACCCAGAAACTTATTTAAAAACACAATAATACCTGATCATGGGCAAGAACACTTTTCAGAATCAAGGATCATTGTAGCTCTTCAAGCAGTAAGTTTAGGAGCAAAGCAGGAACAAGAAGCCACTTTTTGTTAGGGGAATTCTCCCTGTTGACAATTTGTGAAGAGAGTAATCCCCTCTTACTCTTCAGTCCATGCAGGCTGAGGACCCTTCAGGTATCTCCTCTACGGCAATGCTGGTTCTGCCACCCTGGGCACCTTCCTGCATGCAGGGGTCACAGTCCTGTTATGGCAGGGACAGTCTGGGAGCTTGCACACAGAGTCAGAATGCTGTGATTGCATATGCTGCAGTTCGAGTGGAGTATAGATTACTTTTACCAAGTTTATTTAAACAACTAAGAACATATATCCATAAATAACATTTTAGATAGTGATGGTCTGTTTGTATAGATGTGAACAGTACTAACTGTGGTCCCACAGACCCTGCTGGGCAGGTTCCTCAGGCAAACATTACATTGAAAACCTTCTCAGATCAGGACAATGATGGCTCAGATGTTCTGCCTAATCTTCTGTCGCAGTGAGGGAGTTTGCAGCACTCTGCCGCACTCTGTCTACCGTTGAGAGGTCTCTTGCTCTAGCCTCAGTTTTAAAGCATTGGGCAGCATTTCACTTTCCTGAGGATGGTATTTCTTTCCAATTAAATTTGGTCTGGGCATCTTTTAAAAAATATAAAAGATGATTTAAGGACCTAATCACATTGTCTCTGTACATACCAAAATGTCAGGCTTTGTGTACTCTAATCATTATACTCCCCAAATGGAAGAGCATCAGCAAATCTACCTGATAGAATAAACCCAGGGAATGTCTATATGGTGCTTCCTATGTGTCAGACACCCATAGCAGCCCTGGAGAGAGGTTAGTAATTACTGAGGCCAAGGGCATTTCTCAGGTTATACAGCAATGGACCCAGGACTCAGACTAAGCAGGCTGACTCCAGGGTCTATGCACTTAACCTCTCCACTAACATATTTCCTTTAAAATCCTAATGGTCCAGGGTTCCTAAAATCCCAACTGCTTAAAAATAAAACATATAAACTCTGGTTATCTTTCAAGATTATCACAGTATTAGTTAAATATATACATATATTTATAATTATATATAAGTAATATATACATATTTAAATTCCCCAACATATTATAATCTGAGTAACCATATAGATTGTCTTCAAAACCCAAAAATGTTTGAGATGTAATGGACAGTTATAATAATTTCTTCTGTAAAATAAGCATAGACCAAGAATGTCCTGAGCTAAATAGGGTATATTATTGCTCTAATTTTAATTTAGACAAAACTCAATTTCCTAGAAAAGCAGACCATCATTTGCTATATGTATGCTATGTGTTTTTCGTAGTATAAATGTCACGATATTATACAACCTCTGCATTATTCCCACTTTCCCCCAGTCAGCTGAGAGTTCCCTGAGTCACTAAGTATCTGCAGGGTCTGGATAAGAAGGCAGAGCAGGGTCTCTCTGCCGTACCCCAAATCTGTGTAAGTACACGCCAACATCCAATTAGTGTTCTCTTCAGTTACCAATATAGCTAGCTATTATTTGTGAAAACTAAAAAAAATGATGGGAGAACCAAGCCCTCCTTGTTTTACAGAAAATAGTCAGTGTTTTCGAAGTTTATCTTGGAGTGTATCTCTAACTCTGTTTAACTTTTCATGATTACAGCTATTCTGGTGGTTTTATGAATATCAGGAAAACAGCTTGAAGCAAAAAATCAATCCTATATATACCCAAGTGCACACACACATGGTGTACATATATGCTATACTTACTAGGTAGTCAATGAAGGGTACTGAGATTCAATAGCAAACAAAACAAAATGGTTCCTTCCTTTACAGAACATTTTGTTAGTTGGAGCACCAAGAAGTCAACACAATCTAGCATTACAGGATTCCGTGATGGGCAAACACTGACAGTCACTGGGCACCAAAACTCATACTTGGGATAAGGAAATCCTTACCAGACTGGTAAACTTGCAGGAAATATCTTCAGCAAGTATATTTACATACAATCCCCCTTGCAAATTAAAACAAACAAACAAACAAGAAATCAAAGATAAAATAAGGAATAGGAAAAAAATGAAAGTAAACATGAGTTGAGGAATATCTTGTTTGGAGATATATGTCATATTTGAGTGATATAGAATGTGTTTTTAGATATATATATGCTATATGTGAGTGGTATAAGATTTAGTCCTACATACACTAAAAAATAAATGTCAGTTTTATACATTAATCCCATCATTCCACCAATGTTTGTTAAGCATATTCAATGTTTCAGGTCCAGGTGGTAGGAATATAGTGATGAATGTTCTCAGAAAAAATCATAAGAAAACAGTTAAGGGCATTTTCTAGTTCAATTCAATGTGACAAGTTCTGTGATCTGTATCATCCAATCTATATGAACTATATGTGCATAGCTCATATCTGCATAGAAGAATCCAAAACCCAATGGTCCTGAAGCCAGGGAGAGCTTCTGAGAGGAAGTAACATATGAATTTGCATTTGGAAAGATAAGAGCCTACTCATTTCTTATTTTGAAGCCTGCTCTTGCTTGCCAACAAAGGCATGGAGAGTTGAGCTGTTATTGGGGAAAATTCCCTTCAAACCACAAGGAGGAGGTTTAAAATTATTTTAGATGCAATTAAGAATAATCAGTTTCATATCATAAATTCTTTATGCAATTGGTCACTTCTTTTCTGAATTATTTCCTTGAGTTATTTCCTCTCTTGTGTCCAGGTAGTTCTCAAAAATATATCAAGGCACGATGACATTTTAACTTCCATTCCTTCAAACTCAGAAGTTTTATGGTTAGTGGAAAGAGCAGACAAGAGTATGGTTTTTCAAACTTAATACATGTCACATTGATTAAATTATGAAATGAAGATTCATTTTCTTTATCCAAAATTAATTTATGATTTGTATCTACATATATGAAATATTTGCAGACTATTTAATAGCTACAATCTAAAAATCAATTTATTAACATCTTAGGTATAAGAAATGATTTTCCAACACTAAAATTTTCCTAACAAACACATCCATTCAAGGATGCCTTGACCATGGATCATTGTTGAATTATTCAGGGAAAATGTAAGGAAATTAATTTAAAGTTACTTACTGTCAAGTTCAAGTAAAATGTTCTTCATTTCCCCAATTTAAAAAGTATTTCTTTTCTCTAGGAGAGCTGTGAGGCTCACAGGAGGTCAAAGTAAGGTAGACATGTAGGGTTTCCCTTATAATGAGTCAGGTAGCATTTTGGCATAAACAGTGACACTTATATAAGGCAGAAACCAGAAGAAGAAAGGTCGTGAGAGTTCCTAAAATGGTGCGACTTTCTAGATGACCAAAGACTAGTTTCTCATTTAAACACATCATAAATTCAGTTAGAGCTCATATTGGGGAAAGGAGTTATCATTTCAACAGCAGACTTCATTAAACAAACAGACCCCAGGCTTTGAGGCAGATGAGTGCTCCAAGACGGAAGTCTGAAGAGACTAAAATGATGCCAAGAGGCCAGCATGCCCTGAGCCTGGCCTCCCTGGAGTCCTCTGATAGCACATTGATCCCAATGACCCTGTACTCCTGAAGGGCAGAAATTCAATTAGGAACTCTCAGCTTTGAGTCCTGGGAAGGAGGGGCATGTGCATCAGGGGGAGGCTCCACTGCTAGAGGAAAACCATTTTCCAGCAGTTATAAAGCAGAGGCTAATAATAGAATGATGGAGAATGAAAAACACTAAGTTGGAAAGAACTGGCAGAAAGGATGAGCTGTTAAGACATCAACTTTTAAATAAGGTCATAATTTTGCTACACTTTGTGGTGTTCTCCTAGGCTAATTTACAGCCACAATTGAAGTCACACAAGAGCCTTACTCTCTGTGACAAGGTTTGATTTTCAGTGCTCAGGAAAGCTCTTTTCTTTCTGCGTGGGTTAGCGTATGTGAAAGAAATAATGATTGTTTTAATGATATTAAATAGTGGCTTTGATCTATTCCCCCAACAAGCTAACCAAAACATTATCTGGATGTATGAAATGATTCATTTGTGAAAACTTCTGTTTCTATTATAATATTCCTGTTCACCTTCCTGACTCTCCCACTAGGCTGTGTTTATCTTTGCTTCTGGAACCTGCTACCTACTCAGTAAAAATAAATTTTATGAATAAAAACCCTTGACAATACCTACCACCCGCATTTTTGAGAGGACAAATGTGAGGTGTTAGTAGGCAAAAATGCTAATAGCCATCTTCCATTTCACGCTTACTAAGTGCAAGGCAGAAGTTTCCAGCCTTTGTACACTACTTCCTGATTGCCTGCCTAGTCCTTATGTTAAATATGCAAAAGAATGTCCTATCCCCATTGGATGTCGAGAAGGAACCTTGGAGAGGGAAGGTAGCTGCTTCGAGGACATACAGCCAGTACGTGGCAGGATTGAGCACCAATCTCAGTTCTGTTGGACTCAAGCTCTTGGTCTTCTAACATTGTCAGGCTTACACTCTTGTAAAATCATCAAGGTTGAAGGTTAAAAATGTAGATTCTCAGGCTCCTCCTCTGAATTTTCCAGTTCAGGTCTTGAGACAGCCCCCAGGAAGCAATTGTGCATTCAGATGATTCCATCATGGAGACAAATTTGGGAAGCAGTGAAGGAGACTTGTGTTTCTCAAACTTTAATGAGCAGGTGAATCCTCTGAAGATTTTGTTCAACTGAAAATTCATGTAGAGTAGGTCTGGGGTGAGGCCTGAGAGTCTGTATTTCTAATCATATCCCAGGTGATGCCCATGGGTCATACTTAGAGAAGTGAGGAACTAAATCAGTCATGCTGCCCGGCACACTATGCAACCCTTACCCCTATCCCAGGGGGCTTTTCATAATTCTGCCACTACGATGCATCCTCCACCCATATGCAGCTCAGTAATTATGTCGGAGCAAGATTTTCTGCATATACTTGAGAATATGTCTGTGAAGCCTTGGAAACCCTTATTTATCTCTACTAGTTAGCTTGTTAATTCATGTATCTGCTAAATGAGAATTCCTGGGTACCAGTAACATGATGTCATCCTATGCCCATCCCATCCACGGCAGTTTTATAAGCCAGCACCTCATCAGGTTTCTGTTATATCAGGGGGATTTTATATACCACATCTCTGATTCATAGGTTTAGGCTAGACAATGAGTATTATTCCCAAGGAGCAGAAGGTTCAAGTTGGGGGAAACTGTTCTCTGCAACATTCTGAGAAATGGATACAGCACTAGTTAAAAGTTGGCAATAATCATATTTCCCCAGGAGTTTAGTTCAATCAAGATAATTCATCTGAGGTTTTTAAAAAATATATTATTTTCAAACTAAGAAAGCCATCACGTGTAAACATGACAAAATGCTAAGCAGGTTTTACAATGGAAGACTAAATTTTCAAAAGGACAGCTCTGATTTATCAAAAATGATGATGTTCTAAATCTAGGCTCTGCTGCTTCCTCACCATGTGACATTTGGTAATATCTTGCCTTCTGTGGATCTTAATTTCTTCATTGTAAAATAGCGTGATTGGAGATAATTTCTAAGGTCACTTCCAAGTTTAAGATTGGGTGAAGAAACTGAGTGATCTCTTGCATTTTCACCTTTGTCACGTAGTAAACACATAGTAAACACTACATGTTTTACTGAATTTCTATCAAAGAAAAGCAGAAGGATTTCAGAAAGAGCAAATATTTCCAAAAGAAAACATAGCTATTCTGTCGTTTAAGGTACAAAAGATGAAATTCTAAATTAAGAAAGGCATGATTCTTGCAGAAGAGGCAGCACAAAGCAAACCTATTACTTACTGCTGCCAGTGCTTTCCGCACTGGCATATCCATGTACTCACCTGTGAATTTAAAAAAAAAAATTCAGGACAAGAATAAAGACACAGACGTAGAGAATGGACTTGAGGACATGGGGAGGAGGAAGGGTAAGCTGGGGTGAAGTAAGAGAGTGGCATGGACATATATACGCTACCAAATGTAAAATAGATAGCTAGTGGGAAGCAGCCACACAACACAGGGAGATCAACTCGGTGCTTTGTGACCACCTAGAGGGGTGGGATAGGGAGGGTGGGAGGGAGACGCAAGAGGGAGGGGATATGGGGATATATGTATATGTATAGCTGATTCACTTTGTTATACAGCAGCAACTAACACACCATTGTAAAGCAACTATACTCCAAAAAAGGTTAATATAGAAGAGAAAAATAATGCCAACAAATTTGTCATGCTTCAAGCTAAAACTAAGATTACAATATAAAAATTGAAAAGGCTGCATTGGTTAGGATTGCTCTTGGATGCAAATTAAAATTTAAGTACAATGTGTTAAAAAAAACATAAAATTCAGATTCTGATTCAATAGATCAAGGGCGGGGCTAAAATTCTGCTTTTCTAAAAAGCCTCTGGATGTCATGGTGTTGCTGGTTGTGGACCCGGCTTTGGGTAACAAAGCTCTATGCCCATATGCTTCAACCTTAGCTGCGTGGTAGAATCACCTAGGGGGACTCAGCATTCACATGCCCAGGCCACATGTAGAACAAACACATCTGGATTTCTGTAAGTGGGACTTAGAAATCTACATTTTTAAAACTCCAATGGGCAGCCAACATTGAGAATCACTGATCTATATGCTGTCATAAGCCCTCTTCTTTGCTTCCCTGATCACTGACAACTTTGGGTTTATCAAAAACACTTTCACCACTGTGTTAATAGATTCAAAACAGGTACTTTACCCTCACTGCTACCATACCCGTAGATCAAATCAACCATGCCAAGAGATGACGCTATTCCTCTAACAGTGTTCTTTCCAGTCCATGCCTATATACTCAGACAATTCCGTGGTAGTCTCTAAAAAGCAGGCCAACCTTGTATTCTATTCCCCATGCCCCCACACCATCCCCCCTTATAGGCATATTTCCATGTGGCTCCATGTGCCTCCACAATTGTCACTTTCAAGTTACTTACTATTGTCCTGGTAGTCATGGTACCCATATTTAGCAAAGTGTTCCATGGAGGCATGTTTAGAAAATTTCTAATTGTTCTTTTCCTTTCATTCTCTCTTTTTGACTCTCTCTCTTCCATCTAGCCTTCCATACACATTTATTGGGCACTCATTCTCTGTCAAGCCTGTGCTAGGTGCTTCAGTGAAATTTGTGCATAGATGGAGTACTTTTCTTGTGCTGCTTCTTTGGAATTGAAACCTAGAAGTGAAATTGCTTGGCCCAAGGGTATGACCATTTTCATGGCTCTTGACCCAAGAATATCTTGGCTGCATCGAGTAGTTGAGATTCTGTTTGCTAATTTAATAAGTGTAAGCTTACCCCTTATTATTATCTAATGCCCATGTCTTTAATAAGCACGTTCCTTTATCCTTTATGTGGCTATTATGTGAATTTATATTTTATTTTTACTTAACAAGTAAATTTTTGAAGGCAACAGCAAAACAATAAGGAATATTAGGCAAGTGAGTAACGTTCATTTTATGCACGTGTTATATAACTTGATCTGTAGAAGCTTCCATTTCATTCTCGGTATGTGCAAGCACAATAAGTTGCTTTGTAGAGAACATTGTTTTATTGAAACAGGCCCTCTTAATTTTGTAAGTATGAGACAGTCTGGTAGGATGAGGGTAAATCATCTGTATGCATCTGTGTGTGCTTGTGTGTGTGTGTGTGTGTATGTGTATTAGCCTGCCCCTGCCCGGACCCCTTGGAATGCAGAATTCTCAAGAAGAATAATCAGTTAATATAATAAGGAGCTCAAGGCGTTTTAGGAGAGAAGAGATCAAGAACCAAAACCATGCTCCTCCAAATTCAAAGTGAAGGGGACTTGTCTGGGTAGAAGAGAGTGATCTGGTTAAGATTCACAGCAAGAAGGGACACCAAAAGCTCTTAAGGTGAGCTCCCAAGGAGAAGGCAGAAGAGTAGAGTGGTGACCCAGGCTCTAATTTACTGCCTAGAAACTAAGCTGATTTTGTATTATCATATAGTGGAGGTGGAACATTCTCTTCTGGCTCCTCTACTTTGGGATATTGAGTGGTAGGTAAAAAAAAAAATCCTATCATCCTGGGAAGCAGAGAGACTAACCCCTCTTGGTTGGAATTTCTGTGAACAAAGCTTCCAAGTCTTGATGGATTAGGATACTTTTGAAGGGTTACCGCTTTCCTCAATGGTGCCACCTTGTGGTAAAGACTACAGTAACAATGCTTGTAGCTGATAGAACTTAGCCTTCTTCCTCCACCAGGTGTTTGAACTAAAAAGGGGTGGGGGAGGGAGCGCAGAAAGATTTGGCCAATCAAATGAAAGGGGAAATCTTGGGCTTTCAGCCACTAATGCCACTAATAGTCGTTGGGGACTTGAGAACTTTCTATAACGGTTTATGGAGGATTGTTTTGTTTGTTTCTCTGGTTTGTTCAGAGGGATCAGTTTAGTTGCAGGGGAGAGAACTAATGGAAGGAGGAGTTATACTTGTAACTTCCCTCACATTAGCCTAGAGGAACTCTGGAGAGACCACATCAACATGGGGAAAACATGGCGAGCAACCCCTGTGGAAAACCACTGATGGGGAGAGAGAGAGTTTTGAACTTTCCAGTATGTGCTGTCAGAAGCCTGGAGTAGGAGACAGCTGGAATGGCTGTGGGGTAACCTGGGAAAAGAGCTGCTGAAAGCTTGCTCTTGCTTTTCCCCATCTGTGGTGGCGCCTGGTGTACTGGTATTCACACCAGCGTGGCTCAAGCTATAAGGCTGAGGGCACTGATAAAATCAGGGCAGTGCACGTGGCTGGGGAACAGAAAGAACATAGGTGAGTACTAATTAGACTCAGGCAGTCATTCCTGTATCTTTCTTACTCCAAACCCCCAAGAGTGATGGGTTACACTGAAAAGAGTGGCTCTTCCTAAGGATGCTTCCCCACTGGAGGACTGAGGATGAGACCTGGATCTGAGGAATGGTTTGGTAGGAGGGAGCAAAATTAACTGTGGCTTCCTGGCACCTGGGAGTCTCACTTTCAAGCTCATTTTACCTCCGTTCTAATTCTTGGAGGTCTGTAAGTCTGAGAATGTCTAGCCTTTGTCCCTGCTCCATTTTCATTGCCTGAAAAGTGAGCTAACACCTTTGGGAGAAAATGAGCTTCACATCCCTCGTCAATGACCGAGGAGCAAAGCTATCTTAAAAGAGCATGAATTAAAGAAAGCCTTTAGGGCTTCCCTGGTGGCACAGTGGTTGAGAGTCCTCCTGCCGATGCAGGGGACACGGGTTCGTGCCCCAGTCCGGGAAGATCCCACATGCCGCAGAGCGGCTGGGCCTGTGAGCCATGGCCACTGAGGCTGCGTGTCCGGAACCTGTGCTGTGCAACGGGAGAGGCCACAACAGTGAGAGGCCCACATACCACACACACAGACACAAAAAAAGCCTTTAGATTAAGAAAGGAGGCTGAGGCAATGATCTAAATAAATATTGGTAGTGAGAATTTAAAGAGGAAATAAAGATAAATTTGAAGGAAGTAAATCACAAGATTTATTTGCTAGTGGAAGAAGAAAGGTATGAGGGAAAGAGGAGATTCAAAGAGACTGACAAATTTCTGGTTTGGGCATATGGGCAGCATCATTCATTGAGCTAGCAAAACAAAAACAAAAACAAAAACACCAAACATGAGATCAAAAATTATCACTTCATCACTTACTAGCTTTAAGAATAGCAAAATTCATTTAACTTTGCTCTAGTCAGTTTTCTCATCTGTAAAGTGGGTATGATAATAGCTACCTGCTCAGTAGGATTGTTGTGAGGATTAAAATTGAACTATCCTGGACATGCCAGAACACATGGTCATTTTGTATATTGGAAAAAAATGATAAAACAGCCAAATCATTTTTGAAGAATCCTCTCCTTTCTTGTGTTAATGTGTTCCTTACTTTTCTATCTGTGTGTGTATGTGTATAATGTATGAACTTTTTCTTGAGTGTGGTTTAAATAATATTTCCTCTTGTATGCCATTCCACATTGCTTTAATTAACTTTGCTTTTGAGTGGGTTTTAATTCCTGGTACTACAATTTATTTTTTCTTTAGTGTTCTACTTTATCTGACTATACTTTGATATCCTTAAATCATAACAACCCATTTATTAAGTTTTATGTTTATTTGTATTACTTTTAAAGAAATACAGCCCCATTTTGTTTATAGAATGCAGATTAAAAAGAAAAAAAAGCAATGGCAATACCAGCCTCCAGGGAGAAGTGCTATTAATATTTTTGCCCATAGACTTAGAGTCTTGGCTAGAGATATTCATTTCTATAATATTTCATTTTTTCCTCCACATAAGTGGTATTTCTGTGCATTTATTCAAGCATCTCTGCAATACTCTTTTGATAGTCTATACATTTATTTTTGTTTTCATCCACAGTCCTTGTTGATGATTTTAAACCTATATCTTTTTATTGCTTAGCTAGTAGTATACAGTAGCCCTTGTATATATATATATATATATATATATATATTTTATAATGATATAAGAAAGGTACTAATTTTTGTATTTTTATCTTATATCTAGATACTTATGGACTAAACATTTCTGTTAGATTTAATTTGAGTTGCCATTTGCAGGCTTGTAATCATGCTGGATGAAAATAATTCATCTTTTGCCCTACAAACTTCCATTATTAAGTTTTCTTATTTGTTTTTCACATATTATTGTATTGATTTAACAGTCCAAACTGATATTAAATCAAATAGTTTATTAAAAATATTTTTATTTTGTACCAGACTATAAAGAGTTAATCCATATATTTCAATATATTTTTATTGGGTATGGATAAATATTTGTGCATAGACCTTTTTATCAAAACACATCTAATGGAATGCTTTATTCTTATTAACCTATTCATATGGTGTATTAAACTAATAGTTTTGCCTGTATAGAAGTATCCTCACATTCATAGCATAAACAATCCTGCTGCTTAATTGCAACCACTAATAATGTACTTAAGATTTTAATTTAATATTCATTAATGAAATTGGCCTGGATTAAATTTTTATTAAAGTTCTATTATGTTAGGTATGTTTTACTTTTGTTTCACAGAATACCTTTAAAAAGGCTCCATTTATTTCCCGAATTTCAGAACGATTTGTACAACAGCTATATGAAGGTTGCTTTGTATTTTAAATGAATTTACCAGTAAATGAAACAACCAGGATCCCTTTCAGTAGCATAGTTTTTTAAACAGCCTTGTCGCTATCTTTCTCTTTTCTATAACTCAGGAAAGTATTGTCCATTTATTTCATAATTTTATTGTACAATTTAAATATATTTATATATCTCCTTCTTTTCTAAATGTTTTTCCCCCAGTTGAGTGCATTTATTAGGCACTACTCTATTTATTAGTGCATTTATTAGGAAATTCTCAGAATTTCAATGAATTTTAGCTATTTTTTCACTTATTAAAATTGTTTTTACCTTTTAAAAAACTTTTTATAGCATTCACTTCATTATTTGTGTAATTTTGGTTAAATTAGGTTAAAAGCTTTATTTTCTTTTTCTTTCTAATAACAGAAGTACTTCACACTATGACTTTTTTTGTGTGAGCTGCAAGTAATTTTTTTAAAAAATAGGACATTACTGTGCCCCAATTTCCCTCTTGACCCAATTGTTATTTGGCAAAGAGATTAAAAATATAAAAGGAGAGAATATTTAAAATTATATTTCAAAAGTTTACATCACTGTTGTCTGAGACTGTGATCTTTATATATCACATATAGATCACATTTGTACATCTACATGGCTAAATATGCCAATTTTGGAATAAGTAAGGATTTTCATCATGGACGAATTAGTAGCCTTTTTTTCTAAATGTTTCATTAAAAAAGCAGTTTATTAACTCAAAGATGCAACATTCAAAATCTATTTAATTCCCCTTTTTAATGATGCTGCTCATATCCTTTATGCCATTATTTTTACCAATCAGATCTGTTTATGGTCACTTGTCTCATGTGTACTTAAAAAATGATTTTACAGTGTAACTAAACATTAATCTGCTATTCATTTCAAATAAAACCTTTTTGACATAGTTAATTTTGAGTATCATTTTATCACTATAAGCTGCCATCATTAGTTTACTTAACACCTTAATTCTATTATATTAATATTGACAGGCTTATTTAATTTTATTCATATTTGAGTGGTCTTTTTTTTCACCATTAAAAATACTTATTTCTATTTTTTAGGTTTTTCTTTATACATGACTCGTGGGATTTTGTTTTGTTTTAATAAACTTTGTATCTGTTTAGATGTATGTGTTTATTATACCTATTTTCTCCTCAATCAAGACTAACAGTAATAGTTACAAATTCTCTTGGAGAAAAGATATAAGAAGTATTTCTGCAACAGGAAATGTGAATGGAATGATATTCACTTATAGGTGACATTTCAAAAACCACATGGACCAAGCTTCTTTCCCTTTTCCAAAACGTTGCTCAGAGGTTCCCCTCATCACTGAGCTGAGTCAGATTAGGCATAATTAAAATGGAGAGAATCCACTCAAAGAAGGAGGGGCAATGTTTCATAAGCAAGTGAATCATAATACTTCACTACTAATGGAAATTGTTACTATAAATTTTTTTCTATTTATTTATTTTAATTTTTAAAAATTTTGTTGGAGTATAGTTGATTTACAGTGTTGTGTTACTCTTTTGCTGTGCAGCAAAGTGAATCAGTTATACACATACATATATCCATGCTTTTTTAGATTCTTTTCCCATATAGGCCATTACAGAGTATTGGTAGAGTTCCCTGTGCTATACAGTGGGTCCTTATTAGTTATCTATTTTATATATAGTAGTGTGTATATGTCAAACCCAATCTCCCAATTGATCCTTCCCCCCCTTTTCACCCTGGTAACCATAAGATTGTTTCCTGCATCTGTAACTCTATTTCTGTTTTGTGGACAAATTCATTTGTACCATTTTTTTTAGATTCCACATATAAGTGATATTGTATGATATTTGTCCTCTGTCTGACTTACTTCACTTAATACGACAATCTCTGTGTTTATCCATGTTGCTGCAAATGGCAATATTTCATTCTTTTTCATGGCTGAGTAATATTCAATTGTATATATGTACCACATCTTCTTTATCCATTCCTCTGTCGATGGACAGATGCTGCTCCCATGTCCTGGCTATTGTAAAGAGTGCTGCAATGAACATTGGGGTGCATGCATCTTTTTGAATTATGGTTTTCTCTGGGTGTATGCCCAAGAGTGTGATTGCTAGGTCATATGGTAGCTCTATTTTTAGTTTTTTAAGGAACCTCCATACTGTTCTCCATAGAGGCTGCAGCAAATTACATTCCCACCAAGAGTGTAGGAGGGTTCCTTTTTCTCCACACCCTCTCCAGCATTTATTGTTTGTAGACTTTTTGATGATGGCCATTCTGACTGATGTGAGGTGATACCTCAGTGTAGTTTTGAGTTGCATTTCTCTAATTTTAAGTTGTTGTGATTTTAGATACAAAGATAGAATACAAATTTTGTTTAAAAATGCTTAATGAGGTATGTTTATAAAGGGAATTGCCCTAATGGAAATTGTAAAGAGATAAAGAAGGAAGGGAGGGAGGGGGAACAGGAAGGGAAGGAAGGAAAGAAAGAAAGAACAAGAAACCCCCTAAATATCATGTTTTAGGTATTAAGCCACGTTTCTACTTCTCAAATTGTCTTTCACTGAACATCCATTAATTTTTGCAATAAGAAGTATTTTATTTTAAAACTACTTTATCTAACTTTTGGATATATATTGAGCAATAGTAGCGAATTGTGATTCAGCTATAGGAAAAAAATTGTGTGAGTAAAATCATTTTTCCACAAGGCTTTTACATGAGATATAAATTGTTATACTAGTTTAAGCACATTTGTTTACTTTTATCTCCCATTAATCTACCCTTTCTGTTGTAGAACAATAAGTCTAACATTTTGGGGCATTTTTTAAAGGCCATGAAAAAGAAAAGGTTTTCATTAATAATTGTTTATAAGCAGCAAAACTTCAACTATCTAAATCCTCAAGCATAGAAATATTCCTTTGGTGTTTGGATATAAGTACAATTATTTTTAGTATGGCTCCTTATTAATGGTCCTTTTATGCAAGGAGATAAGGAATGCAAACATTAACAATAAAATGACATGAATTTATTTCGATATTAAATTGTTAGTTGTGTATTTGCCTAATATCATAATGAGGGTGTGTTGAGCTTGAGAGTGAAATATTCAGCCTAAATCTTATTATGTCATCATAAATTTTGGTTTAAAACATGGAGTATAGACAAAGTCTTCATAGATGCATTTTTAAATTTTTTTCCTCTTCTTGAACAGTTTCCCATTTTATCTGGAGAATTCTTATAAAATGTTTAATTTAGAGGTCACACAAAACTATTATTGACTTATTTTGAAGTTATTTTCACTATTTTCCTTTACTCTGAAAGATCCACTTTTTCGATGTCACATTAAACAGAAATTAACTGTCCAGCAATATGTTTTATAAAATCACTTCTTTGGAGCTGTTGTTCTAAACACAAGAGTTAATTCAATCTTGGCAATTTTTTTCTAATGTGCCATATCATATTTCATCTTCCCCAGTTACTTTACCAGCTTTAGCCTTATTCTTTTTCTTTGCTCATAGGAAATAAAAACCATAACTTTTTTTTTTTACTTCTATATAAGTATTGACTTGTTTTAAACAAAGTGATATTTTCTCATAAAACAAAAATATAAATATGCTGTCATTTGAATCTCTTCATTGTCTAAAAAATTGTATTTTCAAGAAAGATTACAAACAGGTGCTTTGATTGACATTCCTATTTCCACTTTTTCATATAATAACACTGCCAGGCTGATTGGCTGACATGTGCATGGACAGATACAGTGTCTCCTGCCTCCCAGCTGTTCTCACCAACATCCCTGCTTTTCAGAAGGTCATGTGCAAGGAAATGAATGTACCTTAACAAACAGGGAAAGGAAAGACTGAGCATTTTGAAAGTTCTTTTAGCTTGCAAACATATGCAAATTTGATAGTTTTAACAGATGAAACTTCACATTTGCCTGTGAGTTGCCTTTTCCTGCAAAATCAATCAGGATGGGAAAGTTAATTCTGGACATGCATCAGCAGTGGGCACAGAAATCGCTGATCATCATCAACTTTTGTGACTTATAGTACTGCCATCATTTTTCTTCTAGAAAGATTTCTCATTTAAAAGTAAGTCCAGGGCCTCCCTGGTGGCGCAGTGGTTGAGAGTCCGCCTGCCGATGCAGGGGACGCGGGTTCGTGCCCCGGTCTGGGAGGATCCCACATGCCACGGAGCGGCTGGGCCCGTGAGCCATGGCCGCTGAGCCTGCACGTCCGGAGCCTGTGCTCCGCAACGGGAGAGGCCACAACAGTGAGAGGCCCACATACCGCAAAAAGAAAAAAAAAAAAAAGTAAGTCCATAATTAAACTAAGAGAAAATAATTATCATAGCATTAATATAGAGCCAGTAACTATGTGTGTGTTTGTGGGGAGGAAAGCTGTGTCTGCTTCAGAATAAAAAAGTCTCACTCATTTATACTGAGATACCAAATTTTAACCCATCATTATGTCAAAGAACAGAGTTTGATAATATGTTGATAAGAAGGTAGGAAAATAAACATAGGTGTACATTGTGGAAGTATAAATTGCTACAGTAGAGGACAATTTGTTTCTAAATTAGAAATGTACCTATCCTTTGATCTAGCACTTCCCTTTCAACCTTATAGATATCCTAGCAAAATGAAAAGTAATTTCCAATAAAGATATTCACTTCATCACTTCACTGAAACAACAAAAGGTTGGAAACAATGTCCCTTAGCAGAAGAATTGTTAAATATGTTATGGGACCCACATCAATGCTAAACTAATGTGTCATAAATATAGAACAGTGAAGCTTTTTAGGAAAAAAATGTGGAATATATTCTAAGATTTTTTTTTAGTTTTAATTTTTTTATTGATTTACAATGTTGTGTTAATTTCTGCTGTACAGCAAAGTGATTCAATTGTACATACATGTATATATACACACACATTCTTTTTTAATATTCTTTTCCATTATGGTTTATCATAGGATATTGAATATATTGATAATTCTCTGTGCTATACAGTAGGACCTTGTTGTTTATATATTCTATATATAAAAGCTTACATCTGCTAACCCCAGGCTTCCACTCCATCTGTCCCCCAACCTCCTCCCCATTGGCAACCACCAGTCTGTTCTCCATGTCCATGATTCTGTTTCTGTTTCATAGCTAGGTTCATTTGTGTCATATTTTAGATTCTGTATATGTGATATCATACTGTATTTGTCTTTCTCTTTTTCACTTACTTCGGTTAGTATGATAATCTCTAATTGCATCTATATGGCTGCAAATGGCATTATTTTGTTCTTTTTTGTGGCTGAGTAGTATTCCATTGTATATGTGTACCACATCTTCTTTATCTATTAATCTGTCGATGGACATATAGGTTGTTTCCATGTGTTGGCTATTGTGAATAGTGCTGCTGTGAACATAGAGGTGTGTGTATCTTTTAGAATTATAGTTTTCTCTGGATATATGCCCAGGAGTGGAATTGTTGGATCATATGGTAATTCTATTTTTAGGTATTTTGTAATCAAAACCAAGGTAAACAAAGGTATATAATTATTTGTATAAACAGAGGGTATTTGTTTATATATGCACAGAATTAAATGTAAGAATTATATCTTTAGAATTATTTGTAGAAGCTAGAAATATTGGTGTCTTGTACGACAGGAAAATAGAGGGCAGAATCAAGTTATGAGGCAGAATTGCTATATGCCCTTGGATAACATTTCAAAAATTAATGACATTACTAAAAAAAGTAATAAGGCAAATATTTCAGAGGCTTGATATTTCTTTAAGAAATAGTAACCTCTGTATTATGTACATTTGTAACATTTTGGCCACTAAGTATGTTAAGAAGTGATAGAAATCATATTAACAGTAAGAAGAGAATTAATCAATGATTCTGTCTTAGAGAATCTAGAAACCTAGCCTGGTAGAGAGGCAAGAATTGACCTTTACTTAAATGTGAAGTAATACATTCCCTGTCCCCACATCCCCAACATAGTATCATCTTTCTAGCCTCCCAACCAAATGTTGATTCAGAGGGATGTTGTAAGGCAGTGTCCCACAAAGTATGCTCCACAAATTACCTGTGTCTGAGTCACTTGCTGGAGCATGTTACAATACATATATTGAAGCTTCATTCCATATTTGCTAAGTCAGTGGGTTAGGGACAGGGACCCCATAAATCTGTATTTTACAGAATATTCCAGGGTTATTCTTAAACAAGAGTTCTAAAACCACTGGTATAAGGGCTGGGGAGTGGAGAGGAGGAAACATAAGAAATATTTCTGAGCTGCCTAGCATATCACAGTTTTTCCAAACCACATAGTAAAGTTGGCATTAAAACCACATTTTAGAAGACAGGAAAACTGAGTCTTAGTGTCGTAGTGAGTTGCTACAGGTAATAGAGCTAGTGAGTGTGCATCATAATCGGCTCACAAATGCGTGCTTTTTCCAAGCTGACAAGAAACAGAAATAACTGTTAGTATGGTTTTGAAAAGTCAAACCCTCAGTAATCATTGCTTCATGGTGAAGGGTCCCACTTCATCCAGGCTTTCACCACCTATGAGTCACTGGAGATCAAAAATTTGTCTCACAAGAGATTTTGTCTTTTTACTTTACATTCTCATATCTTTATGCATTGCTCTGAGTTATCCCTCAGAGAACATTCTGCTCAGATTAACATATAATCAACAAGTATCCCACACATATTTTCAGTGGCCAACTACTTATTTTTAATAGGGAAGAGCAGTAAAATACATTGATATGTACTTTTTTACGTGGCAGCAGGTAAACTAATTGATGGATATACAAACTAATATTCTGAATTAATAAAATGCAAGTGGCTATTGAAACTCAAAATTACAGATAATCAATAAATAGTTTTATGCTTATACATATATTCAACCACATATATATGGGTAGTTTCTGGACATAAAGTGGTTTAGAAAATTTTGGGTTAGGTCAATAGCTGGTCTTATGGAGATGAAAGCGTATGTAGAGTGTGACTTTCTGAAATCATTGACTTTAAAAAGTAACCATAATTCTCAATTGTCAAAGGTACAGCTGTCAGAAATTCTGTCTGGCAGGTACATTTGATGGGCTACTTGGGCCATTTATTGTCCTTTGGACTGTGTCCAGTCACATGCACCTGGATTTGAATCTCTGGTCAGCCAGTCAAATCACTTAACCACACTGAAGTTCAGTTTCTTTTCTATTCAATAAAAATAGGGATTTTTATAATACCTACTTCACTGGCATATTATGGAGGGAAAAAAAACCTAGAATATCTATGAAACTCTCTATCAACAGTGATGTTTTGTATCTTAATTCACATTCTTTCCCCACCAGTAGTGGTAAGTTTCTGGCTCTTACCAACCTCCTTTCAGAAGACCATTTAGAAGATTTTGTCTCTGCTTCCTTTGATGACATTTCTCTATGTCACTGGTTGGGTGAAGTGACCTAAGGTGGCTTCATTTTTCAGCCTTTTTCATTATAATTGATCACAATTCTCCAATAAGCTTTTAGAATATTCCCAGAGTGGCAATTTAAATATGAATCCTCAAGTAGAATTATATTCCTCACAAGTTATTTTAAGGAAATTGCTTTACAAAAAAGGGGACCATGTATCTGATTTGCCCGTGAGAATCCCGGTTTACACCTACATAATTATTAATAGTGTTTTTTTCACTTTCAAATGTATGTAATTTGGATAAGGTATAGGAACCATCTTATTGCAAAAGTGATTTCTCTAGACCTAGAATTCAGCTAGTATTGGGAGTTCAGGGAAAAGCAAGGTAACCCTGTAAGAGACAAAAAGATAAATTAATCCATTTTTCTACAGAGGGGGATTGGCAGAAAGGCCTAATTTTGCCTTTAGGTTGTAGTTGGGCAAAAGAGAGAGTGCAATCAAGGGTGCAAGAGCCTAGGGGCAGAAGGAAGCACCCGTGAGTCTGCAGATACCCATGCCCTGTAGCTTTGCTATGGCTAGGGCTGTGGGTGTCAGTTCTGAGGAGGATGGATTCAGAGCAAGGGAAAAGATGACATAGATGGGAGAGTCCTTGGCTGCTGGGTTACAAACGCACTTTTGGGGAAACACGATTTTGAATGTTTGTGTATCTGTGTAATTACTAAACAAGGTCATTTTTGTTAGCTTTTGGTCATGGCGACAAATATTTTCCCTCCAAAAAACATTTTGCCATATTGAAATCTAATCATGCACATTTGACAACATTACTACTTGCAATTCACTCAGTGATTCAGTACATCTATTTATCGACTATTTCAAAGCACTGTCTGAGATGCCTGGGTTGGGTATGAGTTAGAGGTTTGAAAGGCTTCTCCTACAGTCTTCTCTGTCTGAGAAGGAATATCCTGCTACTTATATCATCCTACCATGAAAGAGGACCCGGAAGAGAAAAGAACACAAAATGGGTGAAAGAAGTTAAATGGAACCTGGGGCGATGTTTGGAAGTAAATAATCTATCTGGAAATACCCTTCAAATGTCAGTGAATAATAAACAGGCAAAGTTTAAGCTGGCTACCTGGCCTTCCAGCTGTAGATCACATTGCATGTCCTCTGTTGTAGCTTGGTAAGGCTATGTGACCTAATTAGAGCCAATGGGACATGAGTGGGAGTGATGTGTATAGTTTGGGGGCATCTTCCACATAAAAGAAAAGTCCTTTGTCTTGGAATCTCTTTGTCTTTCCCCTTCATACACATCAGAGCACAGAAATGATCGTGACCTGCCTTCCAGTCATGAAGATGAGAACACCCAATAGGATGAACATCTGGAACAAAATTGGGTCCACTCATTAACCCAGATTGTTTGTCCAAGGATTGTTATACATTAAAAAGAAAAAAGCTTTTACCTTTAAAAAAAAATGACTTTATTTGGGGACCTCTTTATTATAACAGCTGAAATAGACCTTACCTAATACATACTGTTTCTGGGTACCTACAGTCTTTGCAAAAACAACCATAAAATCTTCAGGTTGTGACTAGGTTGCTCTTTAAATTCTCATCCAGTTTGCCTCCTTTCTCTTTCTCTGTTATAACAGTTCTCATCAATAGTGCTGCCAAAGTTGAATTCTTTTTCAAGTGCGTGCAAAAGGTGAAACTAGGAAAAGCATTAGAATTGCTCCATGTGAATTCCACTCACATTTCTAAGCCAATACATTTAAAAGATTAAATGAAAATATCTCATCTACTGTTATCACACTCTGCTGTCTTCACCAATGTGAACTGAGAATAAGAGATGGCAGCTTTTCAGTGTATTGCCTAGATTCCTCTGGCTTTAACTGCTCCTGTCATTTCTATTTCCTACCACTCTTCTGTGATAAAGTGACAAATAATATTCTAAAATGCCACTAACATTCAATATAGGAGATTCTGTCATCTACAATTAGCATATTTTTCTGGTAGACCAAGTGCTTAGAATACAATGATGTATGAGTCCAGTAAATATATAGACAGTTGCCTGGATATAAGAAGGATGTGTGGGAAGTTGACTTTGTGTACTAATAAATGCCAAATGGTACACTCAGTTAAGGAAATTATGTATGGAGGATTCCGGTTATAAATTTCTCTTGCATTTTCTGAGTTGAACTGCTTATGTGTCGTATAAATTGCTAAGCAGAAAATAGGCTAAGAGCATTAAAACTTTAGTTAACTCTATTTCCTAGGGTATATATAATTTAAAACTTATTTAGGACAATAACCCATTTGTTTAATAAATCACAGTGTTCATTGCAATATCTTTCAAGCTGAAAGCGCTAAATCATTTTATATTACTGAGCCCTGGCAGAATGCAGTATTATAGCTTGGCTGGCAGAACATGTATCAGTGTGATATGGATCTAACCATGAAAAAGAAAAGCTGTGCTGAATGGACTCCGAACTGGAAGGGGTGTTACCTGCAGGCTGCAGTGTTTGTTTAAATCACATATTGCTTGGGGTTAGGTTGTATTTCTCTTTTTGCAGGCTTTTTATGATTTTGGTGATAGTTATGACCATTTCTTTAATGTGCAAGATTGAGAAAGTTGTTAGGTGAGGAATGTCTGGAGGGTAATTATTTGGCATCATGAGTAGCTCATTTTTCTGTAAGGAATGAGTTAAAATGGAATGCAGGTGAAAGGCTCTCACTTCTTAAGTAGAGTTTATCTATAGCTCCAAACCTGTTGCATGGAACTCCATTGAACTCCTTTGGTGATCAGTACTAAGAGCAAAGGCATAACTGTGGGTAGCAAAGGCATATTGTTCTGTAAGACAGGAGTCTTGATGGGATTCTGCTAAGACTGGGATCATCTCACATCCCAATATCCAGGAAGAAGCTACACCATCCAATTTGCATGAGGTCCAGGAAGGAGCCCTCTGGGAGAGAATAAAAATCCTGCATACAGTTGGCATTCAGGCTGCTCCATCATGACTGGCATTGACTGGTTGAAATAAAGGAAGGGGAAAGGTCCTGGAAAGGGTGCAAAGGAAGTCATTACTAGAAGGAAAATGGTATTCCAAAGTGGGGGAAAATGTGGTAAACATTCTGCAATGTATACATGTATCAAATCATCACACTGTACACTTTAAACTCACACTTCTATACATCAGTTATATCTCAATAAAGGAGGAAAAAAAAATCTAAGGAAGGACGGCACTTGTCTTGCTGAGGACAAGAGGACTATGATTAGACCTGTCTTTGTCCAATTGCTGAAGAATGCATTGTTACCTGGAAGGAGAAACCAGAAGAGCTGTATCACTAGGAACATAAGCAGGATGGCTGCTACACTCACCTCTCCTGCCAAGGATAGGGCTGAGAGGAGATGCAGATGTGTGGTCACTGGACCTCTGCTTCTGGCGGAGATGGAGGCATCGGGTCAGTTCTCATAAAAGCTTATGAAAAGGACAAAGTTAATGAAAAAACTAACCTCCCTGTTAGGGGTACACTTTAAACTGCATTCCCTGTGCCTGCTGCTTCTATGATAGTTTTTATTCGGAATTTTTTCTTTCTTTGTGCAGAGGATGTCTTGAAGGGTTAGAAATTCTCCTTGGTGACCTCAGATCCCACAAATTCTGAAATCAATAATGCTGTCTGCCATGTTCATGTCAAGTGATTACTAGTCACCACTTTTCCACATACCTTTATCCTATTTCTAAATTGCATGCACACGCCGCCTCACAAATCCCACTACAGTGTGTAAATTGTGCACTGCTATTCGAAGATTGCCTTCTCTCTGGTCGCTTCGTTGAACACAGGTCCTCCTTCATGACACTGTGCTATTTTTGTAATGTGCTGGCTGATGTCACCTCTGTAGACACACAGTGCCAACAGGAAGCCCCGACAGAGCACTTCCTCTTGGGTTGAGAGTGAGGGGGATTCTTCCTCTCTCATGTCACACCCTGCTTGGCAGGCTCTCAATCCCCTAAGGAACAGATGTGGGAGCATATGTACAAAGCAGGCCTGTGAAGAGCAGACACCCATGAAGCCTGCGGTGTGTCCATCCTCCTCCACTGGCAGGCAGCTGAAGCTAGCAAAGCCCCCTCATGCATCAGCTGGGCAGACACTGGGACCACACAGGAGGAACAAATCAGGATGCAATCCCACTGTGTGCTTGGTTCCCATTTAGGGGGTGGGACATACACAGTCTGGGCTGGTGAGCAATGTGTGGCATGGGCTCCTCTCTCCAGGCTTCCTTTCTTCTGTGTTGTGCTTTGTCAAGCACGACTGTGTGCGCAAAGCTAGCGAAAAGCAACAGAGCTTCTGAACTGGCACTTGGCTGCAAAGCACAGGCAAAGATTTTTTTTTTTTTTTTTTTTTTTTTTGTGGTACGCGGGCCTCTCACTGTTGTGGCCTCTCCCATTGCGGAGCACAGGCTCCGGTCGCACAGGCTCAGCAGCCGTGACGCACGGGCCCAGCTGCTCCGTGGCATGTGGGATCTTCCTGGACCGGGGCACGAACCCGTGTCCCCTGCATCAGCAGGTGGACTCTCAACCACTGCGCCAACAGGGAAGCCCTTTTTTTTAAAAAAAAAATTGTGAGTTTTATTTTATTTTTATACAGCAGGTTCTTATTTATCATCCATTTTATACACATCAGTGTATACGTGTCCATCCTAATCGCGCAATTCATCACACCACCCCCGCCACCCACCGCTGCTTTCCCCCCTTGGTGTCCATATGTTTGTTCTCTACATCTGTGTCCCTATTTCTGCCCGACAAACCATCCGTACCATTTTTCTACGTTCCACATATATGCGTTAATATGCCATATTTGTTTTTCTCTTTCTGACTTACTTCACTCTGTGTGACAGTCTCTAGTTTCATCCACGTCTCTACATATGACCCAGTTTCGTTCCTTTTTATGGCTGAGTAATATTCCGTTGTATATATATACTACATCTTCCTTATCCACTTGTCTGTCAATGGGCATTTAGGTTGCTTCCATGACCTGGCTACTGTAAATAGTGCTACAATGAACAATGGGGTGCATGTATCTTTTTTTTTTTTTTTTTGCGGTACGCGGGCCCCCCACCGCCGTGGCCTCTCCCATTGCGGAGCACAGGCTCCAGGCGCGAAGGCCCAGCGGCCATGGCCCATGGGCCCAGCCGCCCCGCGACACACGGGATATTCCCAGACTGGGGCACGAACCCACGTCCCCCACATCGACAGGTGGACTCCCAACCACTGCGCCACCAGGGAAGCCCCTGCATGTATCTTTTTGAATTATGGTTTTCTCTGGGTATATGCCCAGTAGTGGGATTGCCGGGTCATATGGTAATTCTATTTTTAGTTTTTTAAGGAACCTCCATACTGTTCTCCATAGGGGCTGTATCAATTTACATTCCCACCAACAGTGCAAGAGTGTTCCCTTTTCTCCACACCCTGTCCAGTATTTGTTGTTTATAGATTTTCTGGTGATGCCCATTCTAACTGGTATGAGGTGATACCTCATTGTAGTTTTGATTTGCATTTCTCTAATAATCAGTGATGTTGAGCAGCTTTTCATGTGCTTCTTGGCCATCTATGTCTTCTTTGGAGAAATGTCTATTTAGGTCTTCTGTCCATTTTTTGGATTGGGTTGTTTTTTTTTTTAATATTGAGCTGCATGAGCTCTTCATGTATTTTGGAGATTAATCATTTGTCCGTTGATTCATTTGCAAATATTTTCTCCCATTCTGAGAGTTGTCTTTTCATCTTGTTTATGGTTTCCTTTGCTGTGCAAAAGCTTTGAAGTTTCATTAGGTCCCATTTGTTTATTTTTGTTTTTATTTCCATTACTCTAGGAGGTGGATCAATAAAGATCTTGCTGTGACTTATGTCAAAGAGTGTTCTTCCTGTGTTTTCCTCTAAGAGTTTTATAGTGTCTGGTCTTACATTTAGGTCTTGAATCCATTTGGAGTTTATATTTGTGTATGGTGTTAGGGAGTGTTCTAATTTCATTCTTTTACATGTAACTGTCCAGTCTTCCCAGCACCACTCATTGAAGAGACTGCCTTTTCTCCATTGAATAGCCTTGCCTCCTTTGTCATAGATTAGTTGACCATAGGTGCATGGGTTTATATCTGGGCTTTCTATCTTATTTTATTGATCTATATTTCTGATTTTGTGCCAGTATCATATTGTCTTGATGACTGTAGCTTTGTAGTATAGTCTGAAATCAGGGAGTCTGGTTCTTCCAGCTCCACTTTTTTCCCTCAAGACTGCTTTGACTATTCAGGGTCTTTTGTGTCTCCATACAAATTTTAAGATTTTTTGTTCTAGTTCTGTAAAAAATGCCATTGGTAATTTGATAGGGATTGTGTTGAATCTGTAGATTGCTTTTGGTAGTATAGTCATTTTCACAATACTGATTCTTCAAATCCAAGAACATGGTATATCTCTCCATCTGTTGGTATCATGTATAATTTCTTTCATCAGTGTCTTATAGTTTTCTGCACACAGGTCTTTTGTCTCCCTAGGTAGGTTTATTCCTAGGTATTTTATTCTTTTTGTTGCGATGGTAAATGGGAGTGTTTCCTTCATTTCTTTTTCAGATTTTTCATCATTAGTATATAGGAATGCAAGAGATTTGTGTGCATTAATTCTGTATCCTGCAACTTTACCAGATTCATTGATTAGCTCTAGTAGTTTTCTGATGGCATCTTTAGGATTCTCTATGCATAGTATGATGTCATCTGCAAACGGTGACAATTTTACTTCTTCTTTCCCAATTTGTATTCCTTTTATTTCTTTTTCTTCTCTGATTGCTGTGTCTAGGACTTCCCAAACTATGTTGAATAACAGCAGTGAGAGTGGACATCCTTGTCTTGTTCCTGATCTTAGAGGAAATGCTTTCAGTTTTTCACCATTGAGAATGATGTTTACTATGGGTTTGTCATATATGGCATTTATTATGTTGAGGTAGGTTCCCTCTGTGCCCACTTTCTGGATCGTTTTTATCATAAATGGATGTTGAATTTTGTCAGAAGGTTTTTCTGCATCTGTTGGGATGATCATATGGTTTTTCTCCTTCAGTTTTTTAATATGGTGTATCACATTGATTGATTTGCATATATTGAAGAATCCTTGCATCCCTGGGATAAATCCCACTTGATCATGGTGTATGATCCTTTTAATGTGTTATTGGATTCTGTTTGCTAGTATTTTGTTGAGGATTTTTGAATCTGTATTCATCAGTGATATTGGTCTGTAGTTTTCTTTTTCTGTAGTATCTTTGTCTGGTTTTGGTATCAGGGTGATTGTTGCCTCATAGAATGAGTTTGGGAGTGTTTCTTCCTCTGCAATTTTTTGGAAGAGTTTGAGAAGGATGGGTGTTAACTTTTCTCTAAATGTTAGATGGAATTAACCTGTGAAGCCATCTGGTCCTGGACTTTTGGTGGTTGGAAGATTTTAAATCACAGTTTCAATTTCATTCCTTGTGATTGGTCTGTTCATATTTTGTATTTCTTCCTGTTCAGTCTTAGAAGGTTATACATTTCTAAGAATTTGTCCATTTCTTCCACGTTGTCCATTTTATTGGCATAGAGTTGCTTTTCGTAGTCTCTTATGATGCTTTGTATTTCTGCGGTGTCTGTTGTAACTTCTACTTTTCCCTTTCTAATTTTATTGATTTGAGTCCTCTCCCTCTTGATGAGTCTGGCTAATGGTTTATCAATTTTGTTTATCTTCTCAAAGAACCAGCTTTTAGTTTTATTGATCTTTGCTATTGTTTTCTTTATTTCTATTTCATTTATTTCTGCTCTGATCTTTATGATCTCTTTCCTTCTGCTAACTTCGGGTTTTGTTTTTTCTTCTTCCTCTAGTTCATTTAGGTGTAAGGTTAAATTGTTTATTTGATATTTTTCTTGTTTCTTGAGGTAGGCTTGTATAGCTATAAACTTCCCTCTTAGAACTACTTTTGCTGCATCCCCTAGGATTTGGATCATTGTGTTTTCATTATAATTTGTCTTTAGGTATTTTTTGATTTCCTCTTTGATCTCTTCAGTGTTCTCTTGGTTATTTAATAACGTATTTTTTATTCTCCATGTGTTTGTGTTTTTTACGGTTTTTCCCCTGTAATTGATTTATAATCTCATAGCATTGTGGTCAGAAAGGAGGCTTGATATGATTTCAGTTTTCTTAAGTTTACTGAGGCTTGATTTGTGACCCAAGATGTGATCTGTCCTGGAGAATGTTCCATGAACACTTGAGAAGAAAGTGTAATTTGCTGTCTTTGGATGGAATGTCCTGTAAATATCAGTTAAATCTGTCTGGTCTGTTGTGTCATTTAAAGCTTGTGTTTCCTTATTAATTTTCTGTTTGGATGATTGTCCATTGGTGTAAGTGAGGTGTTAAAGTCCCCCACTATTATTGTGTTAATGTCGATTTCCTCTTTTATAGCTGTTAGCTGTTGCCTTATGTATTGAGGTGCTCCTATGTTGGGCTCATAAATATTTACAATTTTTATATCTTCTTCTTGGATTGATCCCTTGATCTTTATGTAGTGTCCTTCCTTGTCTCTTGTAACATTCTTTATTTTAGACTCTCTTTTATCTGATATGAGTATTGCTACTCCAGCTTTCTTTTGATTTCCATTTGCATGGAATATCTTTTTCTATCCCCTCACTTTCAGTCTGAATATGTCCCTCAGTCTGAAATGGGTCTCTTGTAGACAGCATATGTATGGGTCTTCTTTTTGTTTCCATTCAGCAAGCCTGTGTCTTTTGGGTGGAGCATTTAATCCATTCATGTTGAAGGTAGTTATCGATATGTATGTTCCTTTTACCATTTTCTTAATTCTTTTGGGTTTGTTTTTGTAGGTCCTTTTTTTCTCTTGTGTTTCCCACTTAGAGAAGTTTCTTTAACATTTGTTGTAGAGCTGGTTTGGTGGTGCTGAATTCTCTTAGCTTTTGCTTGTCTGTAAAGCTTTTGATTTCTCCATCAAATCTGAATGAGAACCTTGCCAGATAGAGTAATCTTGGTTGTTGCTTACTCCCTTTCATCACTTTAAGTATATCATGCCACTCCTTTCTGGCTTGTAGAGTTTCTGCAGAGAAATCAGCTGTTAGCCTTATGTGAGTTCCCTTGTATGTTATTTGTTGTTTTTC
Organism: Mesoplodon bidens; assembly: GCF_964165515.1. Classification (NCBI taxonomy): domain Eukaryota; kingdom Metazoa; phylum Chordata; class Mammalia; order Artiodactyla; family Ziphiidae; genus Mesoplodon; species Mesoplodon bidens. Next base: position 161,422,675 of record NC_138176.1, on the reverse strand, counting down.
CATGCTGCTTTCAATAATTTTTCTTTGTCTTTAATTTTTGCCAGTTTGATTACTGTGTGTCTCAGTGTGTTTCTCCTTGGGTTTATCCTATCTGGGTCTCTCTGCACTTCCTGTACTTGGGTGGCTATTTCCTTTCCCATGTTAGGGAAGTTTTCATCTATAATCTCTTCAAATATTTTCTTGGGTCCTTTCTCTCTCTCTTCTCCTTCTGGGACCCCTATAATGTGAATGTTGTTGTGTTTAATGTTGTCCCAGAGGCCTCTTAGGCTGTCTTCATTTCTTTTCATTCTTTTTTCTTTATTCTGTTCTGCAGCAGTGAATTCCACCATTCTGTCTTCCAGGTCACTTATCCATTCTTATGCCTCAGTTATTCTGCTATTGATTCCTTCTAGTGTAGTTTTCATTTCAGTTATTGTGTTATTCATCTCTGTTTATTTGTTCCTTAATTCTTCTATATCTTTGTTAAACATTTATTGCATCTTTCCGATCTTTGCCTTCATTCTTTTTATGAGGTCCTGGATCATCTTCACTATCATTATTCTGAATTCTTTTTCTGGAAGGTTCCCTATCTCCACTTCATTTAGTTGTTTTTCTGGGGTTTTATCTTGTTCCTTCATCTGGTACATAGCCCTCTGCCATTTTATCTTGTCTATCTTTCTGTGAATGTGGTTTTTGTTCCACAGGCTGCAGGATGGTAGTTCTTCTTGCTTCTCCAAAGTTTTCTTTTTATTTAATTATAGTACTAGCAGTATTTTATTATAACCATTAGGAGAATATAGAGAATACTTTTAGAATTCAAGGGCTCAAATCATTTTTTGCAAACTGACATGAGTCATTGTGATTAGTCATATTTGATGGACTTTTTTTTTTTTTTTTTTTTTTTACTGCCACATTAACCTGTGTAGTGTTAGGTGAGGATCTGAGGTCTCCTCTTCCAAAACCTACTTACTGCCAGGTGCTATGTTATAATAGAAATAAATCTTAGCATGAGCTCCCCTATGCTGCAATAGAGTGAGTTATTTGCCCGAATTCTTCAGGTACAGACTTGCCATGGCTTCATTGTGTATGGAGTAGTTCAACACCTTTTGATTTGGGGGTCATATGTATGCCTTGTTTGTTCAGTGGGATGTCTGTAGGTAATTGGAGGAGAGGCTTGAAATGGACTTGTGAGGTTGAGGTTGCTTTTTTGGCATCTGCTATCAATATAAGGAGAATATATTCCATGTAGTTACTGCCCTTTCAGCAATATGAGACCGCAAAATGAGTCCCATGAAGCACAGGATCACCTGACCCCCAAGTGCCCAATAGCTCCAGTGGGTCATTGTTATAAATAATTTATAGACAATATAACATCTATCTATCTACCTATCCATCCATCCATCCTTTTCATCTGTCCATCCATCCAAACAGTCCTTGCTTTTCATGGCAGTGTTGGGTTATAAAACAACTATGCAAGCTAAAACTGCTCAAACTGACTTTAATAATGAATGGACTAAATTCTTATTACCCTATGTCATTTAAAAATTTTTGTTAAAACAAAAACAGTAATTAAAAACACTCTTAATGTTAGGTATGAATTTATAGGGAAATGCAAAAATAGTAAGGTTGATATTTATTTAATATATTTTAATTTAAAACATTAAAAATTTAAATGTATTTTTTTGTTAGAATCTTATCAGAGGTAGTTGGACAGGGCTTGCCTTCTTCTAGTTATTTAATTTACAATATGGAATGAATGACTTTTCTATACCTTGGCAAATTGACCTACTCCTTTCTAAGTTTGGATAAGCTTCTAACATTTTATCCTTTGAATTTTCAATGGTGGGAATGTCCCCCAGAGTTCTGTTAATGTAAATTTTTTTTTTTGATAGAGTTACTTCCTCTGGAACATTTTCATCCTTTTTATCACAGTCACTTTCCATATTTACATCAATAATTTTGTCTTCACTAAGTTTCTCCAGCTGTGTAACAAGTTCTCTCAAGTGGCAGAAGTGTTAATATTCCCATGGTCAGCTATTGCTCCTATCACTTTGTTTATGTTCCATTTGAATGTCACTTCCAGCTGTATTGCTTCTTTTTCTTCATTGTACTTTCATCTTTGTTAACCAATTCACTTTTTTGACTTTCAGTTTTTTAAAAATGCCACTTGGGTTTATCACTAGAAGAAAAGGAGGCAACATGGCTACACGCTTTGCTATGAACTGACATATGTGCAGTGACCAATCATTGACAGACTTTGAAAGGAGTGACATGATTCATCAGTGATCATGATGTCTATATGTTATGCACATGGTGATTTGTGGACTGAAGAGCTTTGCAGGGAAATTTGTAGTTTATGCAGATACTCATAGTTAAAACTGAAATGTGAGCTCTATTGTTAGGGTACTGTTGTTATTTAGCTAAGCCGTGGTAACTGAAATTCATGCCTATTGGAATCGTGCAAAGTTAAACCATGAATATATAAGGCTTCTTTGTTCCTATAAGTGTAACAGGGATATTGCCTAGGTCTTATACTTTATAGATGCTGGATATAGTCACTTGAATTTGCTATTAACCTCTCAAAGTCTATAGCCCTTGCTTGCCAGATTTCAGACCCTCAAACTTGTCCCATTCTTGTCTCTCTGTGTGTCCCTGAAGACGGAAGAGCATGGCCCCTCATATCATGTTTGTGCCTTTTGTTTTGTCTATCATCCCTCTAACCAAGTTGCTTCACTCAGTGTCCCTCTTGGTTGTGGTCAGATGGTTGCTTGCTCATCCTGGAAGGTGAGCACCTGCTTTTGCCTCCTTACTTCCCTCAGGTGTCTCTTCTCTCCTTGTCAATTTCTAGACTCCTAGAGCTACTACCTTCATTGCCTGAATGTTTTAAGCTGTTTAATCTGGTTGAACACATCTCACGCCAGGATAAGAATGCTCATTGGGAAGAGAAAGGTGTTCCCAAATTATGTGGCTTATAGTATATTGATTCTTGAAGTTGAATTGGCATTTAGAATACAAAAAGTATTCATTAAAAAACAAAATCCTCTTGTAATGAAGGGAAACATCATTTGAATTTCATAATGAGTGCATGGTCCCAAGGTCTTTCTTTGTCTATGCAAGAAATAAAATTAAAGACAGTGATCCAATTAGGAAGAAACACCTGAATATGTATTTTCCTGACTATTCAGTCATGGCAGTTTCTGCTTATCCTATTTAGTTCAAAACTTTTGAACATTTGTTATTCAGAGAAAAAGCAAATCCACTGGCTAGCTCCTAAATGCCACGGTTTTAAAACGTCTGTCAAAAATGAATTTGCTACCTTATTTTTACAAGTACACTTTGTAATGCAAAAGGGAAAACTACCATCCTCTTTCAAGAAATATGTGGTATGGAAGCTAAACCAATATTTTTCTTTTAAAGACAGATAACATCCCTCTTCACAAAGAGAGAGTAGCTGCTCTCACCTCCACACTACCTTTCAGACAGTTAATGAGAACCATCTTATCCCAGAGAGTAAAAGTCAAATACATCAGCTGCCTTCTGATAGAGGGGCAAAGAAAGGCTGAGGAAGACCTCCTGCCACCAGCTTTTGAAGACCCTGCTATTATCCTTACCCTCAAAGGGCAGTCTGTCTTCCAGCACATATAGTGTATGTGAGGAGAGGAGTCCAGTTCTGACTTGTCACTCACTGACAAGAGTTCTTCCTGAAATTCCCCTCTGGGCAATGGTGGATAATCTATGAAATAGGTAGAGTGCCCTGCAGAAATCCAGGGTGTGGGCAAGACTTGCAGGGCTGGCTGGGGTGGCCCTGGGGCCTCAGGACCAACAGAACTAAGGGAGGTAGGAAAGCCAAGATCAAGGCCAGCAGAAGCATCCCAGTGAAAGTGCTGAGCAAGGGGAGAGAAACAAAATACAAGCCAATAGGAGGCCCACTGGAGACACCAGGAGAAGGGGAGTAGTTTGGGAATTAGGGGAGATGTTTAAAATCTAGAGGAAGTCCCTGAAAAGGTAGGACCTATTTTCAGTACCTTTTATTGGGTCACCGTGGCCTTCCCCAAGTTCTGAAAGGAGTTGAGAAGGTGACTAAGCTAATTTGAAAAAGTGAGCCCAAATCAGCGACTTTGACTCCAGTTGGGATCTACCAAATTTTGCCATCATTGTGAATTTAATAAGAGGATAACAAGCACTTTTAAAAAGATAATTGAACTTAGGCATTGTAGGTAATGAAACTCACATTTTAAAATGGACTTTAGATTACAGGAAGGGGAAAAAGTCATCTTCTAAAAAGCCCAAGAAATATGCATTTTTACTGCAAAGCAAGGGAGGAGAGAGCTTGAACAAATAGAGAAGCAATGGTGTCCAAGAGAGACACAATTAAGTCGTGCTCCTGATCACTTTGGTCTCTAAGACCTGTCAGAGCACCTTGGAAATGAGGCAGAAGGAATCTGAATGGACTTGAGCTGATTTCTCACTTGACAATGGTGCTTCTCCCACTGCAAATTTCTCATCTGCCCCTTAGATTCAGAAGGAAACAGGATGAATCAGTTCAACACAGGATTGCTAAGGGATGTAGTGCAAGACTGCCATTGGAATATGCTTTAACAACCTACCTCAGTTTCTGAGATTATGACAAGTGGTAGTTAATTTTGACATTGATGCCTGTTTGTGCATGCTATTTATTCTCAGCACAGTTTATTCATCTCACTATCTGGGATTCATGGCTTCTTTTTTAGTTTAATTAGAATCAGTCTTTACCAAGTCCATTTAATTGAAACATGCATTCAGCTAAATAGGTAAACGATAAAAATAAAGCGCCAAAACAACCATGGCTATGTTGAACAGCAGGGTAATCCTTTTTTTTTTTTTTCCTGGACATACCAAATAGAGTAGATATACCAATTCAAATCCAGGGCATTTGTAAATAAATACAAGTACAATAAAAAATGCTTTTATTAAAACATTAAAGGAAAATGTAGTTATAGTGAAGTTCAATAAAGAAACTTTTAATTTCCCATGCCTGAGTATTAATGACCAAGGAACTGAAGCTAGGGATTTATATGAGCTAAAGGAACATCGATGAACAGTCATCATATTTTGCTATGCACACATAGACATTTGTTAATTGTTTCTTCCAGCTTTTGGAAATTTATAGGACTGTCTGCAGAAATAGGATTATGTAGGCATCTAAAACACCCTCGATGTGTTTCTGTGCCACTCATCAAATGCCTGCTCCCTGAAAGCCACTGAGAATGTGCAAAGAGGCTTCAAACTGATGTCTGCCTCTAAGCAGGAGGGTTGGGAAAAGGTAATGAACATCACGCACCATATTGACAGTTTACAGATATTAAATGGTTTACTCCTCAGAAAAAGAAATCATAGAAAACATATATAATTATCCCAGTTTTAGAGATGCATCTCAGAAGTTTAAGTGATAAAACTGTCTGGTAGTAATACACAGCACTGTCAGTAATATTAATAAGAAAAAGTAAAATTACCATTCTTCAGGCCCAAATCACACGTCAGGTACTGAGATGAGCATTTTACATATATAATCGATTCTCTCAGCCTCCCTGGGAGTTAGCTACTGGTGTGTGAATTTTGTAGATGAGGAAATGGAAGGTTCCTGAGAGAAGCACTTCTCACAATTTCATCTGCATACAAATCAAAGATGGATTTTGATAAAATGCAGCTTCTGATTCACTGGGTCTGGATGGGACCTGAGGTTCTGCATATCTAACAAATTCCAGGTGAACTGATGCTGCTGGTCCATGTACTATACTTAGAGCAGCAAGACCTGAGAGGTTAAATAACTTGGTCCAGTATATGAGGTTGATTCTCAGTGCAGAAAAGATCAAACTGAGGTTTGTCTGGCTCAAAGTTCCAAGTCCATATCTCACCTGTGCTATCTCTCCTGAAGATCTAGCAGTTCTGACCTAGTGGGGGAAAAGATGTGCATGAGGATAACTCTGAAACAAGATACTAATTACCGTACCCTCTCAGACAGGGTCACAGAAGAACTCCATCATTGTCCTCACCACCAAGTGCTTCCTGGAGCAAGAAGGATATCAATGAGTTACCTCAACAGGATAAATCAGGGTGATTCCTGGAAAGAGTTGGCATACAAGCTAGACCTAGAAGACAAATGATATATATGTGATTTACAATATGAGATTATGTATAACATTCATCTATCTATATCCGTATATATCTATACTTACATAGATATATAGATATATATTTACTTCTATGCAGAGGGAATAGGGGGCAGAGATTCCAGTACAAGGCAGGATTGGGACAACTCGATATTTTGACCTCTGGCTCTATAGATCACAGAGTATTTTTGCTCCCCTCTCTTACATGAGGGTTACCTGGATGTAAGACACTGGGAGTGGCTTTCAAGGTGTTTCTTTGCGTATTTTTTAGGGGTCTAATGCTAGGGGCCTCAAAGCTCTTGATCTTAGGACAATAGGAGCCATAAATCTAGTCAATTTACAAATAGAATTTATTTGAATTGTTCTTATTTTCTGTTTTATTTGGATTAAGTTACCTTTTATATTTACCTCTAGATAATTCAACCCGGTTTTCTCAAGGTTTATTAAGCTTTTTTTTTTTTTTGCGTCAAGTTTGGAAAAGCAGATATTAGATGCCATTTAAAATTATGGAAAACAAAATATGGATGAGAGAGCCTGAAAGTTTGTGAGATGAGGTTCTGTTTACTTATAGGCTTTATTCAGTTATTTAAAACAATTTTCATATGCAACAGATTAAAAAAATATCTTATATAGTTGATATTGAGAAATATCAGAAATTGACTTAATAAATTAGAGTTCTGTGATAAAAACCCCATGATTAAATCATGGTGATATATAGCCATGTTGATACTTTTTGAGAGAGTATTTGAAATTTTCTGAGTATAGATACTTTGCTTATAAATCTGCCTTTAAGTTATTATTAGGTATTAATTAGTATGTTGCATATCTATTTTTAAAAAAGCAATTGTGAGGATGTACATTAAGAATAAACAGTCATAGAAATAAAGTATACTGGTGATAATTTTTCCCCAAAATAATTGACCACTATTTTTAGCCATGAAATTCAAGACCAAGAAGAAAATAAACTTGTGTATAGAGTTGTGCTTCTTTAGTTATTGTAAGAAGGTCTATTTTGTGGGGAGGACCAGCACTTCTTTTATAACTGAACAGATGGTTTTGTTCCTTTCCCTATTTTGTTTATTTTCTGTTGTTGCTCAGGAAGGCCCCCCAGGCAAAGCTGTCCCAACTCAGTGCTCATGAACAGGCCAGATCTTATGATCTTGACACTTTAAGTGATATTTTCTAAGTGAGAAATTCTTTTATTCATTTATTTCTCTCCTTATCCTTCCGGGCACTGCCAGTGCATTGTGGAGTGTAAAACTTCTTTCAACATCATTAACCTGAAGTTTATTGTAATACATATCTTCCTCTACCTACAATGTAAAAGGAAGCAGTAACACTTTCCGTCATTATACGACATTCAGTATAAAGTGGAAAAATGGTTGTATCTGTGTGTGTGTGTGTGTGTGTGTGCATGCACCAGTAATGACATACTGAATAAATCATTACACAGAAAATTGATCACTGTGTTTGCTTGTGTTGGTCCCAGGCTATTTTCTCTGAGATTCTGTCTCTCCTTTTTGCTTTTGATTTTGACAAAGATGACAGTTGAACTGTATCTTAATCATTTAGTTTTTCACTGTTTTTAAAAAGATAGCTGGCTCAAAATACGTGTTGTTCATACCTATTGTTGTTATTTAAAGGGATCTATGTGATCTTTGACAGAAATAATCTTCCCAGCTTGAGACCAAGAAATGGAAATGCAACCACAGGAAAGGTCTGACAAACCCTCTCGTCTGAAACATATGAAAACACGAGGAAGCATTCATGTTGAGTAATTACTTTCAGAGCAGTTTCCATGATACTTCATAAAACCATTGACTTAATGTTGAAATATTGACCCTTTTCTCCCAGTGAAAACTCTATTCATTTGAGCCTCTCATCAATCAAACCCTATAAATCCTTTCATAGTCTATTTGGAGTCTCCAGATTGTCATCAGCAGCAAAAAAGAACACACCCCTCCCCCATTCAGAAAAACTACCCTTTAGCCAACATTTTATGTCATTTAATTGTTTGCAAGATTCATTAATTGGCAACAGCCCTAACAGATACTCATTAGAATTAACAAGATTCCACTATAATTTATAGATTATATGTCACTCTTCCCCTAAGCTGGAAAAGGGCATGCATATTTCAAAATCACTTTTCAATCTTGAGATTTAAACATTTTTCCCCAACAACATCTATTTTCATGCATATGATTTAAAACATGAGCTTTATATATATATATATATATATATATATATATATATATATATATATATATATATAAAGATAATTTTAAAGAAAGATAGCAGTTTACATATCATAAGTTTTCATATGACTCTGGCCGTTGGGGATATTTCTAGAAGTTAGGACACTTAAGAGAGTGCAGAATTCTTTGCTTATATAAAAATGCAGGGGGGATGGCAGAAAGAGCCAGAGACTATTGATCAAAAGACCTGCATTCTAGTGCTCATTTTAATTTCTTGTCAGCACTGTGACTTTGGACATACTATGCCAACTCTCAAGGTCTTAGTTTTCCCATCTGTGAAATGGGAATGATAACCCTGACCTCAACATAATTTTTAGGATTTAAATTTTGACTAATACTTGAGAAAATTACCTTGTATGCTTTGAATTATATATGGAATTTTGTGACCTCAGGTTTGCTGACCTAAGTTGACTTAAGGGTTTAGATATAGGGAAGAATTACACTAACCCTGAGGCTGAATGAACTCTCCCATTAATGCTTAAAATTACATTCTGATATTTGAGGGCTTTTTTCTTCCTGAGTATATATCACAGGTAAAGAGAAGGCATTTAAACCTTGGTATAAATGTATAAATGATTGATCTGAGTACAGAAAAGGAGAAGAGTTGGGTCCTTCAAATTCATAAACCCACCTAGGGCTACATAGCTCACACTTTTCAAGAGGATCTTCTTGGACCTTCCTGGACAACAAGGGCTGGTGGGGTCCTATGCTGCCCCACAGGGAACTCAGAGGCCTGGGCAGGATGGAGTTGTCCAGGGTTTGGTCAGTGCTGGACACTGTCAGGTCCTAACATCACCTAATAACACACTTTTATTGTCTGATTTTACAGCTAGGGCATCTGAGGCACAGCCTTGCGAAAGTCACACAACATAAGTAGAGGAGCTGCAATCTAGATCTACACTCTCTTACTCCAGATCCCACTACTATCTTAATCCCTATTTTGTGCTATATTTGTTAGTTGGATGGATGGAGGCAGGGAGGGATGGATGGATGGATGGATGGATATTAAGCAGAAGTAAACTTTCTTACATAAGAGGTTTTTTAGGCTATGGGGAAATGTTTCAGAGATGACTCTTCTTTCTGTATATTTTACTAGGGAATTAGTAATTTTGAAGATTAGGATGCCATTTGACATAGTGAAGTCTAATAAAGTTAATTTTATAGGGTCTGAGCTAATGTATAGGAAGCATAATTATATGGGGAAAGGGGACCAATTTTTGCATTCAATATCATTAACAAGTCTGTGAGCTCCTTGAGATTCTAATAGGCTCCTCATTTTTCCAACCCTGTCAGCACAGAGCACAGGTTCTGGCACAGAGAGGGTACTTCATAAAGACTTGCTATGGATAGTGAATTAAAGTTTTCTCTCATCCATCCAATAAATACTGCTTAAGTGTCTGATGCACTGAGTTAGAAGCTGGATCAAGAGTGGTAAGTGACAGACAAAAACCTCTGTCTTTATGAAACTTAGAACCAAGTGATGAAGTTCTCCAAAGGAAATTATGATGGTATTGTGGTTGAAGACAGAGAGGGTACTAAGCAAATTGGGCAAGTCCTCTGACAAGTGGTCAAAAGAGGCCTCTCTTGGCAAGTCAGTAATACAATACGTGAAGGTGAAACATGAAGGCTAAGAAGAAACTTGAAGGCTGTGTGGACAGCAGTGGGGAAGAGCATCCCAGGCAGAGAAGTTTGTGCAGAGGCCCTGAACTGGGAGCGAGTTGGCTTATTTGGGAACCTGAAAGATGGCCATGGCGGCTGGAACACAGTGAAAGAGGGGAGGAGTAGGAAGAGATACTGTTTTAAAGGCATGAGAAAGGTTTTTTTTGTGGAGACAGCTTTCCTAGCTTTGATCTCAGCCTTATTGTTTTGAAGAATTATTAAAGACGTTTGCAAATAATTGGATCCTGTAAGGTTAATTTAGAAAACTAAGTTTGAGAATATTGTTCTCCTGATTTGGATAGATATTCTTGAGCTCCATTTTTCTAATTTTGTCCAACCATTAGCTTTGGGACATGGTGCATTAAAAATAATTTGTATTGCTCTGTTTCTGATAATACCAAGATCAATGTTGTCAAAATGCACGAAGATAGGACAGCAAAGTGATGCCTCAAATAGTATTAGTAATTTTGGCCAACCTATCATATTATTAAGGATATTTTAACATTGGGGTTGGATGAATTAGAGGCTAAATCTACCTTAATTTTCTATCTAGCAATTATACTGTTAAATCATATATTCATAGTATTATAAGCCTCGGGTAATAGAAGATGAGGACAAAAACCCTTCTGTTCCTCACTGGGAATATCTGTCTTCTGAAAAATTAATCAGAGTACAACAAACAGAAAATAACTCAAATAGCAGCCACCATGATAATACCTCACATCTCTACAGCATATTGCTGCTTTCAAAGCACTTTCATGGATGTCATTTTACAAACCAGGGAGGTGAAAAGAGATTGACTCAGGAAAGTTAAAAGACATTGTCAGGGTCTCACTCCAAGTTCATGGCAAAGTAGTTCCTCTGTTAATTGTGTCTCCAACTCATTCAGTAACTTGTGAATTATGCCTCAGGTGCTCAGAGATAATGCTCATCCAAGTGAGAGTGACAGACTTTTAAAGGTTTCACACCTCTCTGGATGCCTTGATGCATTATGTACTTGGAATCCTGTAGTAACCCTGGGAGACACACAGAGCAGTTATGATTGCCTAATTTAGAGGCAAAGAAAACAAGGCTTAGAGAGATACAGTGACTTGCCCAGTGTTATGCACCCAGTTAGAGGGAGGATGGAATACTGTATTCTGACTTGAAGATTTTTTTCTTATTAATATTTTGAGTATATAAAAACTGTCACCAACTGTGTGAGCTTAGAAATTCATTGACTTGGCCGTTTGGTCTATTTTACGTTGAAATGCATACTGTTTTAATCGATCTAAGTACTAAATTGAACTATTTTCTCCTATGACATCTCTCTAGGATGTAATTAATTTTCATGGACCTTTCATTTCCAGAACTCAAATGGGAATCCTATCATTATTTTTGTGGTTAATTTTTACATTCAAGACATCTCTATATCCTATTTCTTTTCCTTGTTCTGCTTTACCCAACAGCCTTCTTCAAAGACTCCCACTCTTTTTCTTTTCAGAATCACCGCAAGAAATAGTTTTGGGAAAACAGCTTAGTTAGTGGCTGTGAACCCTCATTTAGACATAAAAGGGAAATAGAAGAGAGCAGTTAAAATTGGAGTCTCACAAGTATGAACTATTTCTATATATTTTTAAAAGTCTTAGCCTTTTTTATCCCTAAATTGTCTTGAACAAGAATTATCTTCTTAGAATATGTGCACCATGGGGGGGATGCAGAAGCAATCTGCCCTAATAGAAGGGCACAGTGGTGATGAAATTTGTTTTTGAAGCAGATGACCATGAGTCTAGAGTCATATTTTTCACTTATTAACTTGTGATTGTGTGAAAGTTAAATAATCTATGTGTAGCAGTTAACTCATCTGTAAAATGGGAGAATGATTATGTGCCTTGTAAAGCCGGTATGAAGAATACTTGAGGTAACCCATTAACATGCTTAGTTTAGCTCTGTGATTGGCTTAAGTCGACTCTATAGAGCTTCCTCGACTTATGATGAGGTTACATCCTGATAAATCCATCTAAGTTGAAAATACCATAAATCAAAAATGCCTTTGATGTACCTAACCTATCAAACATTATAGCTTAGCCAAGCCTACCTTAAATGTACTCAGAACACTTACATTAGCCTACTGTTGAGCAAAAATCATCTAGCACAAAGCCTGTTGTATAATAGTGTTGGATATCTCATGTAATTTATTGAATTTACTGAAAGTGACAAACAATGGTTTTATGGGTCCAGAAGTGTTGTAAGTATATGGGTTGTTTACCCTGGCGACTGAGTGGCTGGCTGGGAGCTGTGACTGCTGCTGCTCGCAGCATCACCAGAGAGTATGGTACCGCATGTCGCTAGCCTAGTAAAAGATCAAAAAATTCAAAGTACAGTTTCTACTGAATGCACATGTCTTTCACACCCTCTTAAAGTCAGAAAATCCTAAGTCGAACCATCGTAAGTTGGGAGCCATCTGTAGATACTTATAAGTCTTATCCTATTGTTGTAACTGTTAAAAGTGTATTGAGTGCTTACTCTCTGCTCAGCAATCTGAATGAAGCTGTGGATGCAATGGGGAACAAGAAAAGCTCCTCAGGAAGCTTATACAATAGCAGGGAAGACAAATTAAAATAGGGAAAAATGAGAAAAATAATAATGAATTTTGAGAAGCTGGGAAGGAAGCAAATAGGGTATTATTATAGAGACTAGAAAGCACAGGTAATTAGAGAGCATGGTCACAGAAGACTTTCTCAGAGGATATTTGAGAAAACCCCCCAAAAAAGAGTACTTGTCAAGTGATCAAAGATTGTTGGCAAGGTTGTTCCATCACAGCCCATACAAGGGCTTTGAGATATGGCTAAAAGTTCACTCTCCCTCAATCTCCATATAAACTACAAGTGTGCTGTTCTAACACAGGTTCTGAATTTGTGGCCGTATATGGGATAAGGTATTTGCAATGATTATCAGTTCCTCCATCCACTAAAAAGTGCCTTTCATGTGTTATAGCAACAATTTACTCCAACATTAGAGGGAATTTAAACTTTATTGAGGTGTAATCGATACACAAAGAGCTGCACATATATAATGTATACAATTTGATGAGTTTGGTAGAGGAGATTTAATTCTTTAAACTTAATAGGGATGAATAAATTAATGGAAACTTTGTAAAATCTTTGCCCTTCTCAGTTATTTTTCTGACAGTGGCAGGACCTTCATACTTTGGTCTAATAATTGCTGAAAAATAATATAAGGTGAATGAGAGCCATTGCTCTGGAACAAGATGGTTTTTTTCTACAAGGCTAATGTTAAAAGCTACATAAGTATTTTCCTTGTTTTCTAAAACTCATTTGGGTTTTCTTAAGACTGATGTTTTCTCAAGGAGTTCATGGTTATAAGCCAGTCTTCTTCAAAGGATAATGGGTGTGCCCTTGGCAGACATGATCTTTTAACTAGTTCATGAAATGGATCAATTTAGCATAAGAGGTGTCTTTTCACACAAAGACAGATACATTTACAAAATTTTTTTTACTATTAAAAAGTTATTATATATTACAAAACTTCATTCATTTCTTGATGAAAATTTTAGAAATATGTTGACTACTCTTATGGAAGGAGTTAGACAAAACTGAATTCAGCATTTCATTGATTTACACTCCTATACATTTGTTCTTTTGTGGTTTTGTTCAGTGGCATTTGCTAAGCATCTGTTCCAGGAAAGCATTTGGGACCAATATTTATGTAGAATGATAGAAATAATACAAGAGAAAAAATCATGCACGTTAGGAGTGGTACTCTATTTCCAAGGAGGAAGATGCTATTTATAACTAAGAATCTATAGGAAACTTTAGAGACTAGAAAATCTGTAAGCTGATGAAACCTCAGTCTTGCAGATACGGTGAAGACACTTTTCCACACGTGGAACTTCAACGTTTGGAAATGGAATAAGTGACTGTGTATGATACCATCTGCCAGGTTTTTACTGAAACTGGTATATAGTGTACCTGGAGGGAAATAATAGGAAATGGGAAAACTAAGGTGGCACCATATGATAGGGTACCTAGTATATCAAGAAGAGAAATTTGGGCATTTTTATGGGTAATGAGAATTCCATCTAAAAACTATGGAAGGCTTATTGTCAGAAAAAAAATGTTCAGAGTAATAAGACTGTCTACCAATTACTGCAATAATTAGGTCCAAAGTAAAGCATTTCCACATTAAGTAAGTCCTTTTTATTTGTGCTGAATCAGACTTCACTAACTGAATATCAAACATATGGCAGGTTTACAATTTATTTAATAGTAGCATATAAGCATACAGCAGTTGAAAGAAACCAATGGTGGTTTAGAAAATGCCTGTATTTATGTTTTCAAATGTATTTATAAATAATGACTTAGCACTCCATTAAGAATACATAAAAGCATATTTTGACAGAAGATAAAGGAAAGGAACCAGAGCCTGGATAAACGAAGGGCTGAACTGGATTAAAAAACAAGTCAGAGCCTATTAGTATATAGTAGTCAACATTCTGTTGTGAAGCAAGTGTAATAAAAATGTGCCCTCGGTTTGTGCCAGCTGCTGAGTTGCCCGGATGGGTTATTATCAAAGAAAAGATGACCTTCTTCACTGTATCTTGTTCTAGTTACTATTGCCACATAATAAATTACTCCAAAACTGAGAGTGTGAAACAACCACTGTTGAATTTTGCTCATGGTTTTTTGGTTCAGGAACTCAGGAAGGGCACGAGTGGGAGTTCTCACCTGGGATGCCTCACACCTGTAGCAGTTAGGTGTGGTCTAGGCTGCTGTTATCTGGAGGTTTGATTGGGCTACACATCTGAGAGGCTTGCTCAGATGGCTGGCAGCTGGTGCTGTCAACCAAACACCTGCGTGTGACCTCTTCGGTTTGGTAGTCTTAAAATAACCAGACTTCTTATATGGTGATTGGCTTTCCCCTGAGCAAGCATCCTAAGAGAATCAGGGGAAGCTGTGTGGCCTTCTCTGACCTTGGAATTCACCCAGTATGGCCGCCTTTATACTCTATTGATGGAAGCAGTTACAGCCCACCCAGACACAGGAGAGGGAATATAAAGCCCAGTGCCTACTGGGAATAGTGTTAAAGGGTTGTGGCTATTTAAAAATCTGCCACAGTTCTCATCTTTATGAAACAAAACTGATTACCTACTGAGTAGATTTAGTTTAAATATTTTGAAGTAAAAAAGCAACAATTGATTTCTTTACAGTAACAATTCTTTGAAATATAGATTTTTCTATAGTTTGCACCTAGTGGCAAGTAAAATCAGAAATATAGTCATATTTTATTGAGTAAGATGCAGTCAATTTTATGACACAATATTATTTTGTTTATTACAAAGAAAGAAAACAATCACACATTACTTTTTATTTGAGACTAATTCCATGGTGCTGATATATGAAAAAATATTAGTAGAATTGATAAAGCAATATTTCTAAGTTTCAGAACTATATCTGTGAACTCTTTTTATTGAGATATAATTCACCTACCATGAAACTGACCCTTTTAGAGTGTACAATTCAATTGTTTTAGTATATTCACAAGATTGACCAACCATCAAAACTACCCAATTCCAAGACATTTTTGTCACCCTCACCCCCCAAAAAACATACCCATTAGCAGTCACTTCCCATTTCCTTCTCCCTCCAGCCCCTAGCAACCGATAATCTACTTGCTGTCTCTGTGGATTTGCCTTTTCTGGGTGTTTCATGTAAATTGACTCATATAATATGTAGTCTTTTCTGTCTGGCTTCTTTCACTTACCATAATGTTTCAAGGTTCATTCATGTTGTAGCATGTGTCTATGTACTCTCATGGTCTTCATTATCAATTCTTCCATTAGGAAACAGTCCTCATTATATAAGTGTAGAATACAATAATGAATAAGATGATATGCACATGACCATATTCAGTAATTGCTCACAAAGCTTAATTTGAGTGGAAAGATAAGAAGGAATTAACCTATGTGGCAAAAATAGAGAGGTGAAATAGTAGATAGTTTGATTCCACATAGTAAGAGAAATTTTATTCTATTAATCAAATGAAGGGAAGAAGAAAAGTGAATTCAGGGTATGCTTCCCTAAAGTGGTATAGGAACAACCAGTATGATTTCAGGTTTCATGTGGATGACCATTTTAAAATGTCAATAGTTCTATATTAATGTGTCATAGAAAAAAATTAACACATCAAGTTTGTGACTTTATGGTTCTGTTCCTTAGGATTAGGCAAATAAAAATAAGGAGTTACTTTAAATTCAATTTAAGGAAAGATATTGTGTTAATAATAGATAGGGCCAAAATCATAAAGAGAAGAAGGTGTTAAATGCAAATATATCAGTAAGGGTCCTCCAGAGGAACAGATCCAATAGCATATGAGTGTGTGTTTGTGTTTGTGTATAAACAGATATATTTTTAAGTAATTAGCTCCTGTGATTATAAGGACTGGCAAGTCCAAAATCTATAAAGCAGGCCAACAGGCTAGAAACTTAGGCAGGATTTCTGTATGACAAACTTGAGGTAGAATTCCTTCGTTTGGGAAACTTCAGTTTTTACTCTTAGGACCTTCCACTGATTGGGCTGAGACCCACCCACATTATCAAGAATAATCTCCTTTAGGGGGCTTCCCTGGTGGCGCAGTGGTTGAGAGTCCGCCTGCCGATGCAGGGGACACGGGTTTGTGCCCCGGTCCGGGAAGATCCCATGTGCCATGGAGCGGCTAGGCCCGTGAGCCATGGCCACTGAGCCTGCGTGCCTGGAGCCTGTGCTCTGCAATGGGAAAGGCCACAACAGTGAGAGGCCCGCGTACCGCAAAAAAGAAAAAAAAAGAAAAAGAATAATCTCATTTATTTAAGTCAACTGATCATAAATGTTGATCACATCTATGAAAGACCTTCACAGCAACATCCAGACTAGCATTTGACCAAATAACTGGGCACTGTAGCCCAGCCAGATTTACATTATAATTAACCATTGTGAGAAACAGTCATAGATCATAGGGAGTTTGGGTTTAATGTTGACTTGCATGTACTGGTAGATCATAAGGTGGGAATATTCAGCAGAGTTTTAGGAATGAAAGCAATTTATGAGCAGTCAATCTGCCTTCACATACTCACCCATTTTTTTAATTCAGAAAATCACTCAGTCTGGAAATTTTCCTTCATATAGTTGCATGTCCTATTGTTAAGGGAAGAAGTATTTCAAGGCCTTTCCGATTAGGTTCATTTTACATAGCTCTGTTGTGGCATTACATTGTAAGCATCTACCATAAAGGTTTGCTAGTGATTACACTTAATTTGTATTCAGATGAAAGCAAAGAGAATGAAAAATACACAAGCAGGAGTCTTGTAATTATGTTACATAAGATTGTTAGTCAATATAGAAAATTGTTAGTGGGAAACTGCCATCATGCATAAAAATAATTTTGATTTTGACATACAGAGTTTAATGTAGGAATGATTGTAGGGAGACCACATTATTATTTTTTCCCTTAATTATTAAAGCACATATGAATTTGTTTTAAAGAAAGTGATTTCTTTATGAATTTGAGTGTTTCCAGTCAAGAGAAAACTTGTTTTGGCTCTGTGACAGAGTCCATTTTGCAACGCTTACTGTGAACTGTAAAATTGTTAGAACAAGAAATAACAATTAATTATGTCCTTTTTTTCCTCTCGAACATAACTAAAAAAATACTGAGGTATTTTCCTGCAAACTGAAGTCTGTGCTGTAGGCATATTCAGGTAATTTGTGGGCTTATGTCTTCCCTTAAATATGGAAATACTTATAGCTCTCATTTTTGGTGTACACAATTGTTTATTCTGCTAATTCTCAATACACTGATAAATGTGTTCTATTAAAAGATCACAAACATGTTACCTCCCAGTTTCTGTGTTAGATGGTTTCTTGCGAATTTTAAGCTAGATACAATCAATATTTAATCACGGCACATCTTCCAAGAGTTCAAAGAATACTACATTGACTGTTGAGTGTGACTAATTTGCACAAATCTATTGCAAATCAATGTTCAGCAGTATTTTAGGAACTGTTAACCTAGCTTTCAGGATAAAGTTCAAGCTCTTTAGTATGGCATATCTAGTTGACCTACTTTTGGAATGCCCATTCTAACTCAGAGCTGCCCAGTAGGGAAATTAACTTTGCCCCTTGACTTCTCTTTGTACTTTGTGATTCTGCACCCTCTAGCATAGCACAGAGGGTCAAGGAAGGATCTCCTCTAACAGTGGTTCTAACTAACTGTGAGACCAAGCAGTTGCAGTCCGTTTGTGTAGGGTGCCAACCTGTGAGGGCTGGCAGACATGTCAGTTCATGAGTAAGTATGAAAAGGTGGTCCTGAGAGTGGAGAGAGAGGGGAGAGGAGAGGGCCATCTAGGTTCCCAGAGAAAGTGAGTCCAGTTCCTGTTGGTGTTGAGAAGACAGCTTCCCTTTGCTTGACTTGCTTCGATGAGATCCTTCGCTCTCCCTGGGAACATATAAAACTCTTTATGCTTTTGTCTTGACCTGTCTTCTTAGCCTCATTTACCAATGTTACTTCTAGCCTGCCTCCACCTACCCTGCTGCCTCAGTGGTTTCTCAGTGAATCTTCTTCTTTCAACCCTACCTGCCACTACATATGGAAGGGTGCCTTCAGTGCAAAGATGATGTAGGAAAGTCAGATCTAAATTCACTTCCAGACCCTACGTTTTGTAGGCTGTGGGATCTTATGCACATTACTTCAACCTCAGATTTCTCACATCTAAAGTGGAAAAAATAGTACTTAACTTGGAGGGTTTGCAGGACTTTTAAATGAGATATTATCCTCATGGCCCCCATAATCATGCCCAACATTTTGATCAGCAGTGGCTTCTAGCCCCATATTTGCCTTTTTGAGGCAGATTCCAATTCATCTTTTTATAAGACCAGTTCAGTCATTCCTGGCTTTAGTCTCCAGAGTAATTCATTCTTTCCTCTTGGTTCCTTAAAAAATCCAATTATAAATATTTTATACACTTAGTTACATCATAATTATGTGTTTACAGATTTCTCCAAAATTAAAATACCAACATTTTCTGGTTTTCTGAAGGTGTAGGTAAAGGAGATTTATAAAGTTGCAGTGCACAGGGGTGGAGCTGGTTCAGTCAGAGACACATGCTCTGAGAAAGTGATGCTTGAACTGAGAGCCAAGGATTGAGTAGTGGTAAAGGATGAAGAAAACAGTATCCCAGGCAAAATACATGGAAATACAGGGAAAACATGTGCAAAGAAGGAACATAGTGAAGATAAGTCTCTGGAATCAGGCTAACATGGTTGAGATGCGGACATTGACTTAAGGAGGGGTGTGGCCTTACAGTGTTTGTTTATACAGTGTTTGTTTCACTGTAAAAGTAATACTGATAGTACCACTGATGGAGTACTTCTTACATGGAGGCACTCTTTGAGGCCTTCAATATATTAACTTACACAATTGTCAGTAGCCCTCCACAGCGAATGCTATTATAATCCCAATTCTACAGAAGGGGAAACTGAGGCAACAGTAGATAAAGTGACTCCCATAATTTTATAGTCAGTGAATTGTGGAGACTGGATGCAAATGAACACAGTCATGTTCCAGTCTGGCTGATGAGTGGAGAAACCCTTGGAAAGAGGCCTGAGGGACACTGGTGGACTAGTTAGGCAGTTAAATGCAAATGTCTGAATGAGGGATGATGGTAGGTTACACTAGAAGAATTAGAGAGCGTTATTTTTTGAAAGGAAATTTTTAATTTAGCCAGGACATCTTGAAGTGAAGGCTTTGAGGTAGAAAGAAGGTTTAAACTTGCTATCAGAAGTTGTCATTTTAGTGATTGCAACATTTCAGGGCCAAATATGCCCTGAAATGTAACTCTTTGAGGGAAATAACTGCTAGCTCCTACAGTATATGTGCTTAAACTATGGGGTTAAATGAAAAGGAAATTCACCTTATCTCTAGGTAGGGTCTGATTGATGTTATGAACACCAGATTTGGGGGGAATCTTTTTTTTTTTTTTTTTTGCGGTACGCAGGCCTCTCGCTGCTGTGGCCTCTCCCGTTGCAGAGCACAGGCTCTGGACACACAGGCTCAGCGACCATCACTTACGGGCCCAGCTGCTCTGCGGCATGTGGGATCTTCCCGGACCGGGGCACGAACCCGTGTCCTCTGCATCGGCAGGCGGACTCTCAACCACTGCGCCACCAGGGAAGCCCGGGGGGGAATCTTTTAAACTTAATTAGCTGCTACAAATGAACTAGTAAGATCAAGTCCAATCCCATGCTAGATATTTGAGAAGCTTTGCATTTATATGGAAAATATGACTTTATATTCCAAAGATATAGTGGACACAATAACAATGATTAATTTATGAAAGTCAAAAGAGGATGTAAGAAGCCATGTTTGCATCATTCATTGGGAACATTTGTGTTTTGCAGATTAACTTTGTTGGTAGAAGATACTATAATGTTGGCAATATGCTTTATGCTTATACCCCTATCTTTAATTTGTGATATTTTTGAAAAAAACTCAACTGTAAAGACCTTTTTAATGCAGTTGGATGTTTAAGCCTAACAAACTTTCTCCGGAGATTTACTGAGCTGCTTCTTCAGATGAAAAATAATTTTTGTAATCAATGCTCTCTGGAAAAACAAACCAAAATAAATTGTGCATTTTTATGGATATAATTAGGTAACCAAACACACTGAACTGGATACTATAGAGATAAACTAAGAACATCACTGATGTTTAAAAGGAAGTACAAGTATTATTTCTTAAAGTAGATTATTTGCCATTTTTAGACTACTCAGAATTTAATGCAATAATCTGTTTTGAAGAAAAAAAAACAAATGGAAATCCACTGATTTTCTATTTTAATTTCAGAAACAATCTAGAGATTTTAATTTTTTCCCTAATTTTAAGGAAAAGAAGACCCCAAGAAAAGAGAGTGTCTTTGGATGACTGAAGTAGAGCTTAAACATTCCAGAAACATCTAACTGCATTTTCAAATGTTGAGCCTGGCTGGGTTTGGAATAATGCATTTTCTTTGACCACATGCCTAAAATAGGAACTGAGAGACATAAAGCCCACTACCATTTTTTAGATGTTGACACTGAGGCTGAGAAAAACTAAATAATTTTCTGTACTCATAAAAGTTGCTAAAGTCAATATTCTTTCAATTAAATAAGTTGGTTTTAATTTTTTTCTTCTGCACATAAAGCCATTAGTATTCAATAAGTTATGATTGGCTTGTTACTGCGTATTCCATCATTGTGGAATTAATGTTCTTATAAAAGTACAGTCCTTCATGGAAATACGTGTATTTTGAAATAATATATTTTTAATCTATGTGTCTGTTCAATAAAAGAATTTCTCTTTCATGAAATAAAATGTGGAAGTAAGGATTTTAAAAATAGACGAATACAGCCATATAGTTCTACCATCCAAAGACAGTAACACAATATTTTACTTTATCTTCAGCCTGTTCACCCCAACTTTTGTCACTGCATTTTGTATTATTTTAAATTTGCTTATAGAGTTGTAATAGAACATCTATATAAGGATAGTTTGTATGGCAAGTGACAGAAATTCAGCTCAAACATACTAAGGTATTTACAGGAACTACTGGACCATGTTGTTCTTCTGGCAGTTTGATCCAGCAACTCAAATGAAGTCACCAAGAATTCAGTTTCTTTCCACATTTTTCTTCCTTTCTCAGCAAATGGCTTGTACACCTGTTTCTCCTTTCCCCCTCTCTCACTGAACAACTTGATGGAGAACTAAAAATAGCTGGCTGCAGTCAACTTGGTGGAGAATTTACCTACTGAAGTAGCTGGCTGCAGTTGACTTATGGCTCAGTCTTGGTTTCTGACTTGATCTATGCATTTGTTTTCTGTGCTTACTTGGGTCCTCTTTGCCACTATGTCCTGGAAACGGGAGGGAACAATTCCCAGTGAACCTGTCTTGCTGAGTTTGTTGCCTAATTTAAAACATTCAGTAATATCAGCTGTTCTTAGAAGAACAGAAGTCATAATTAGGAATGCAGTGACTTCACACTAAACTGTAGTTATGTAACACATAATTACATTTTAGTGTTCATCAATTTTTATTTTATACTGTATTTATCTTCAAAGAACAAATGAACCAAATAAGTTGGATTTAAGATACACAGAACTGAATTTATTTAATATGCACTGTCTCATCTTTTGATGTTTAAATAATATCATTCCATCTTTTGTAAACTACCTATGAAAAATATCATATCCTTCCCAATACCATATCTTTGCCTGTTTGTTCAAATTCAAATGATGCAAAATGGTTCAACCACTCTAGAAAACATTTTGGCAGTTTATTATGAAGTGAAACATACTATTGCCATATGACCTTACAAGCTTACTTCTAGGTATTAAAGAAATGAAGTTTATGTTCAAATATAAACTTGCACAGTAGTGTTTATAGCAGCACGGTTGCCCCAAATTGGAAACAACCCAAATGTCCTTCAGTGGGTAGATGGATAAAAACTATGGTGTATGCATACAATGGAATGCTATTCAGCAACAAAAAGAAACAAACTATTTACATATACAATCTGGATGAATCTCCAGAGGCATTATTCTAAGTGACAATAGCCAGATTAAATATTTTGTGTTTCCATTTATGACATTCTGAAAGTGCAAGGGACAAATGAAAGATTGTTAGAGGCTGGCAGTGCAGGTAGGGGTTTGTCAGTGGTGATTAAAGGGGCAGCATGGGGGAATTATGGGTGGTGTTGGGATGGTTTTGTGATGGTGGCTACAAGAATCTTCACATTTTTTTAAAACTCATAAAACTGTACACCAAAAAAGTGAATACTAGTAGATGTAAAAAAAAAAAAAGCCAAGTTATCAGTGAACAAGCTTTCACTACTTCTATCACATACAAATAAAATAAATATATAATAACACTTGTGACTCCTATCTGTTAACATTTCCCAAAGCTCTGAAACCTAGCATGACATCATGCTTCATTTTCCAATTAAATGGTGCTTTTGATTTTTATGTGACACGTA
Organism: Mesoplodon bidens; assembly: GCF_964165515.1. Taxonomy (NCBI): domain Eukaryota; kingdom Metazoa; phylum Chordata; class Mammalia; order Artiodactyla; family Ziphiidae; genus Mesoplodon; species Mesoplodon bidens. The sequence continues at coordinate 161,399,591 of NC_138176.1, read as the reverse complement.
CGAAAGACTTGGGGAGCCATTTAAAGAAGGAGAAAATCAGTTCAGATACTATGTCGGGATAAGTTAACATTTTCCTGTTAAGCGTTACACAGAAGGGAACAGAGAAGGTTGTGTGGCAATAATGATGCAATCTTTGCATGACATACAGAGGTTTATGGGACTGGCCTAAAGGGAAAATTATTAAAGTCTTTGCACTTGGTTATTAAAAAAAAGAGACAATTATGTAAGAGATCTGGATCACCTCCTAGGAGATATAGGACTGAATTGTTGGATGCTGTCCACCTGTAAAAATTGAATTTCCCAAATTCTTCTGTAGTGCTTATTCAGCTCTACTTAGGTTTGTTTCATTCCACTTATTTTTTATTTCTTTTCATGGCCAGGAATAGGATGGTATTAAGGCTAGTGCTGAGGCCTAGTTCTGTGTTCACTTCTTTAAATTAGAGAGAACATGCCCATTCTATACTGGTCCCCAAGTTCCTGTGGGTAATGCTTTGTGATGTTAGCCTGACTTTCAGACAGGACCTCCTTTTCCCTTTGGAGCACCTTGAAACTTCCTGGAAGCGAGCATGTAGAGCTTTTCTAGAGACTAAGTTCCTTCTGGGTATGTCATTGCAACTACTGTCAGTTTAAATTCAAACTTGTCCTAGGAAAACATTAATTAAATCATTCCATCAAGCAGTGCCAGTATTGGTAGCCTGAGCACCAGAAGGAATTTTAGCCACATTTGCTTTTGAGGATATAATTATTTACAGGTTATGCAGTACTACAGAAGATCTTCAGCTTGGCCTCATCCTTTAATTATGCACCTGCGATTTCAATGCACTTGTTTAAGCATTGTGGAAATGTTATTTGTTCAATCAGCAAACGTTTACTTTTACCTGTCCTGAATCAGACATAACTTAGAATATTCAAAGATGCTTTGTATGTGTGTTTTGGAGAAGGAGTTAGGAAAAGATAAAGAAAAAAAGAGAAGTTGATATCAAATGTGTTTGATACAATCTGGATTAAGCAAAGTTAAACAGGATTCCTCCCAGGGTGAAGGTTGAGAACTTGTAATGTACATATATGCGCTATGACCTTGCGAAGATGAAATCTAATGTGTGTTAGTTTCCAAAGCTCTCTGGCTTTAAACCTCTCTCACTCTTAATTTTTCCCAGACAACTTTATAGTCTTAGTGTTCTGCTCTACACACTTTATAAGATGCTTGCTTGGATGATAGTAAAAAAAAAAAGATCATCTTTCATGTCTTAAATATTTAATATTGATTATTATCAACCATGTTGCATATTGCCTTAGAGCCAGAAAAATTTCAAGCAGTGACTGAAGTGCTATTTTCCATATTGCTGGTAAAATATAGCCTTGTATTTTTGAATTATGGTTTTCAAATTGGAATTTAGCAGTGCCAGTGGTAATCCCCAGAGTATTTTAGGATTCTGGAAATAGTATAGATACCAATTTGTTTTAATTTTTGGAAGAGCTAGATAATGAAGGCAGCTTTGCTATGTGGTAAATTATTTTCTATGCTTGGGTAAAAATTGTCAATTAAAAATGACAGATTTGCAGTCAGAATTTGGTGAGAATGCCATGTTCACTGCGTAAGTATGTTCCCTCCCCTAACTAAACTGAATATATGAATCATATAAATTATATATGGGTTTTTAGTAATCTGAAGAGAAATCTTCAATGTAAATATATAAATACAGGTTTATTTCTGTAAATACAGTTTTCTTTCTGTTAATTAGCCCATGTGTTTGGGATACATTTAGTGTCAGATATATAGTAAGTGCTCTTTGATGAGTGAGTTAATTTTTTAATTCCAGGTAAAGACTTTATGCACATCATTAGAATCGTGTTCAAGTAAAATAAATCACAATCAAATGAATGTTCATCTTTTCTGGGGGCTAGTGATATATAGAACAATAACTCTCTTGTGATTCTGGGCAGCAGCAGTGAGCTGCAGCTCCCAGTCACCCACGTGGTCGTGAGTAAACACCCAAAACATTTACAACCATCTGTATTTCACTTTTAGTACAGTATTCAGCAAATTACATGAGAGATTCAATACTTCTTTATAAAATAGGATTTGTGTTAGATGATTTTACCCAACTGTAGGCAAGTGTAAATGTTCTGAGCACGTTTAAGGTGGGATAGGCTGAGCTATGATGTTCAGTAACTTAGGTGCATTAAATGCATTCTTGACTTATGGTATTTGCAACTTATGATGGGTTTATCGATGGGTTCATGACAACATAACCCCACCATAAGTCAAAGAAGATCCGTATTTTTATTGAAAGTGAATTTAGAATACATAATTTGTTATATATTCATACATTCTTGGTGTTCTTTATATTCTGGAAGGAGTTAAAACCTAATTGATCATTTGATTGAGATGAAACTTAAAATTAATATTTAAATTTTCTCAATTTGACCAAAATGGCAATTTTCCCCTGAATCTTATATGTGGGGAAAAACACACACACACACACACACACACACACACAAAGATTAACTGTGGTTCTGAAAGGTTCATGATATTGTCGTGGCACTTATTTTTAGTATATTTTTAAACAGCTTTTCTGAGATACAATTCACATACCATAAAATTCATCTTTTTAAAGTCGACAATTCAGAGGTTTATATCATATTCATCCCACACAGAGTCGTACAACCATCACCACTATCTAATTTCAGAATTTTACATCACCCCCCAAAAAACCCTCATATCTATTAGCAGCCTCTGCATTCCTACATCCCCCCATCCTCTGGCAACTACAAATCTATGTTTTGTGTTTATGGGTTTACCTTATCTGGACAATTTGTATAATTCAAAATGTAACCTTTTGTGTCTGATTTACTTAACTTAATATAATGTTTATGAGTTTCATCCATATTGTGGCATGGGTCAATACTACATAACGTTTTATACTTGAGTAACATTCTGTTATTTTAGATATACCAAATTTTGTTTATGTATTCATCAGTTGAAGGACATTTGACCTCTGTCCACTTATGGGCTGTTATGAATAATTCTTCTATGAACATTTGGGTACAAGTCTTTGTAGGGCATATATTTTCAGTTTGTGGGGCATATACCTAGGAATGAATGTGCTGGGCCATATGGTTACTCTATGTTTACTATTTTGAAGCACTGCCAGATTGTTTTTCAAAGTGGATGCATAATTTTACAAGCCCACCAGCAAAGTTTGAGGGGACCAATTTCTTCGTGTCCTCACAAACAGTTGTCACAGTCAATCTTTTAGATATTAATCATTTATTGAATGTGAAGCGGTACCTCATTGTGTTTTTTTTGTGCATTTCCTTAATGGTGGATAATGTTTAGCATCTTTTCATGTGCTTATTGGTAACATGTATTTTTTTGAGAAATGTTTATTCAAATCCTTTGCTAATTTTTATTTGGATTATTTTTTCCATTTATTGTTATGAGATTTTTTAATGTATTCTGGATGTAAGTCCCTTATCAAATATGTTTTCCAAATATTCCTATTTACTGAGTTATATTTTTAACTTTTAATATTATATCCTTTGAGGCACAAATGTTTTAATTTCAAAAAAGTTCAATTTATGTATTTCTTTTGTAGCTGTCCTTTTACTGTTATTTCTAGAATACCATTGCCTAAACCAAAGTCACAAAGATTTATTCCTATATTTTCTTTTAAGAACTTTATTATTCTAGCTCTTACATGTCTATGATTTATTTTGAATTAACTTTTTACACAGTGTGAGGTTGGGTTCCACATTTATTATTTTGCATGTGGATGTCTATTTTCCCTTCCCCAGCATCATTTGTTGAAAGAATTGTTCTATCCTCCATTGAAGCACCTTTGTTGAAAATCAGTTGATCATAAATGTGAGGATTTATTTCCAATACTATTCCATTGAGATATATATTTTATATATAATATATATTTTTCCTTATGCTGGTACCCTAAGTCTTGATTATTGCAGCTTTGTATAAAGTTTTGAAATCAGGAATTGTGAATCCTCCAACTTTACTCTTTTTTATTCCAAGATTGTTTTGTCTTTTCTGGATGCCTTTCATTTCTGTATGAGTTTTAGGATCAACTTGTCAATTTATGCAAAAAATCCAGCTGGGATTTTGATAGGGATCACACTGAATCTGTTTGGGGACTCTTGTCATCATAACAGTATTAAGACTGCTGGTTCATAAACATGGAATATCATTCCATTTCTTTAGGTCTTCTTACATTTTTGTCAACAGTAATTTGTTGCCAAGTAGAAGACTTGTACTTTTTTGTTCAATTTACTTCTAAGTATTTTATTCTCAATGCTATTTTAAGTGGCATTATTTTCTTAAATTTTCCATCTCTCTGCTTATATGTGTTCTTGAATGTTGTCCTTTTTTTCCCCATTAGAGCTCTTAGTAAATTAATTATATCTATTTTAAATTCCTGATCTGATAATTCCAAAATCTCTGTCATCTCTAAGTCTGTTTCTGGTGCTTGGTTTGTCTCTTCAGACTGTTTTTTGTTTGTTTGTTTTAGCATGGATTAACATTTTTGGTTGAAAGTCAGTCATGATGTATTGGATAAGAAGAACTGAGGAAATTGGTCTCATACTAATATGAGATTTTATGCTCATCTAGCTAGGAGTTATGCTGCGTTTACTGTTTGCTGTATCTATGATGTTGGAGACTAAAATGTCCTCTAGTGTCCTTATTCTGGTCTCCCCTGTTGTTTTGGGTTTCCCTTCTTTAAATAAGGTCTAAGCCTTGAAGTTCTTTTGGCTCTAATTCCTTATTATTATTTAGGAGTCTTATTGATGTAGTGGTAAGGAATGGGGAAGCATTCTGTCATCCTGTTATCAGGTCTCAAACCCTTAGTGAACCTATATACCTGGACTGAGACCTTCACAAATACTTCTTAGCATAACCCCTTTCTCTCAGGTGAGACAGAAAGTCTAGAGTGGGATAGAGTTGGTCTTTCATTTCCTAAAGTTTTATTAGGCTTTAGTAAGAATCAAGTTAGTTAAGCTCCTGTAAAATGATTTTCCTTGAGGACACGCTTTTGTTAAGTATGTCTGAGTATATTTCAAAATATTGCACAAGTGGATATTTCTCCCGTCTTCACTTTGAGAATATAGTGGAGCTCCTGAAAGTAAAACTCATGAAAGTGTGAGGGAACCACCCAAGGCTGGGCCACTGGGAGTTTTTATTCTCAGTCTAGTTCCAGCTCCATCTCCAGCAAAGAGTCAATTCCCCTTTATTTGTTTATAACAGTTGCTAGTTCCAGAAGTGACTTCTCCTCTTAGTATGCTGTGATTCTCTGTAATCAACTATCTCTCCAGTTTTTATGGTGGCTGTTCGCTCTGTGACCTCTATTCTCTGATGGGTCTAAGAAGAGTTATTGGTATTCAATTGTGAGGACAGAAGAGGGATGGCAACTTCTAAGCTCTTTACATGTTAGATTGGAAGATGGAAGTCCTCGAAGGCATTACTTTCTTTATTTCATTTTCAGATTGTTCATTGCTACTGTATAGAAATACAGCTGATTCTTGTATACTAGCATTGTATCCTACAAATTTGCTGAGTCCTTTTTATTAATTCTAATAGGGTTTTGTGGATTCTTTAGGATTTTATATATACAAGATCACACCATCTTCAAATAGTTTTACTTTTTCATTTCCAAACTGTATAGCTTATTTAGTTTTTGCCTAACTGCCCAGGCTAGAACCTATACATTAATGAATAGTAGAGGCAAGGGTGACATCTTGTCTTCGTATTTCTGATCTTAGGAGAAAAGTATTCTGTCTTTCACCATTAAATATGGTGGTGTGGGTTTTTCATACATGCCCTTGATCAGGCTGTAGAAGTTTTTCTTTATTCCTAGTTAAGAGTTTTTATCAGGAACTGATTTATATCAAATGCTTTCCCTATCACCATTGAAATGATTAGGTGTCTTTGACCTTTACTCTAGTAATATGATGTATTATATTGATTGATTTTGGATGTTAGGCCAACCTTAACTTTCTGGGATAAATACAACTTGTTCACACTGTATAATCCTAGTTACATATGGCCAGATTTCATGTCCTAGTATTTTGTTGAGATTTTTTATGTCTATATTCACAAAGAATATTGGCCCACAGACTTTGTTTTTTGGGCTTTGTTTTTGTTCTCTGCATTATATCTCTCCTTTGTTTTGGTACCCAGATAATACTAGCCTCACAGTATGAGTTGAAAAATGATCCTCCCTCACTTCCTCCACTTCTTCCACTTTCTCCTCCTCCGCCTTTTTTTGAAGGTTTTGTGAGGACTGGAATTGATTAATCTTAAAACATTTGCTTTTCTTTGTGGAAAGTTTTAAAATGACTAAAATGGCTAATTCACTTAGTTGTTATATATCTATTGAGATATTGTATTTCTTCTTGAGTCATTTCTATAGCTTGTGAATTTGTAGGAATTGGTTTATTTCATCTAGGTTACCTATTTGTTGGCAAAAGTTGTTCATAGAATTTCTTATAATCCTTTTTATTTCTCTAAGGTCAGTAGTGATGTCTCTTTTAATTCCTGAATTAGTGATTTGTATCTTCTCTCTTTTTTGATTAGCTTAGTTAAATTTTGTCAATTTTGTTGATCTTCTTGAACTTTTGGTTTTAAGGTTTTGTTTTTTTTTCTACACTCTAATCTCATTTCCAATCTGAGATTTATTATTTACTTGTTTCTGCTTATTTAAAGTGCTTTTATTTCCCTGCTTTCTTAAGGTGGAAGTTTAGGTTATTGACTTGAGATCTTTCTTCTTTTTTACTATAGGCATTTACACTGATACATTTCTCACTAAGCACTATTTTAACTACATCTCATAATTGTTGGTATGTTGTGATCTCTTTTAATTTATCTCAAAATATTTTCTAATTTCCCATGTGATTTTTCCTTTGAAACATTGGTTGTTTAATTTCCACATATTTGTGAATTTCCTAAACATTTGTCAGCTAATGGTTTTAATTTCATTCCATTATGATCAGACAGCATACCTTGTATGATTTCAGTACTTTTAAATTCACTGATGATTAATTTATGTCCTAACATATGTCTATCCTAGGGAATGTTCCATGTACACTTGAAAAGAATGTTGGCTTTTGTTGAGTGGAATAATCTATAGAAGTCTGTTAGATCTAGTTTGTTTGTAGTGTTGTTCAAGTCTTATATTTTCTTATTGATCTTCTGCCTAATTCCATTCATTATTGAAAGTAGGGGGTTGACGTCTCTAACTTAGTGCTGAATTGTAAATTTCTCTCTTTAATTCTACCATTTTTGCTTCATTTATTTCAGGACACTGTTGTTCGGTGCATATATGTTTATAATTGTTATATAATACTGATAGATTAAAGATTTACCATTATACATTTCACTCCTTTTCTTGAGTAATAAGTTTTGTCTTAAAGTCTCTTGACTGTTGTTAGTATGTGTGTGTTTATTTTTAGTGGTTGCTCTGAAGATTACAATTAACATTTTAAAGCAATCTAGTTTGCATTGGTATAAACTTAATTTCAAAGCTCAGCTTCTCACTCTTTTTGTTATTATTGTCATACAAATTACATATTTTACATTAGTCCATCAACACAGTTCTATAATCATTGTTTGATGCAGTTTTTAAATCAGGTAGAAGAACAAAAGAACTACCAAAAAAAAGTTCTTGTGTACTGTTTTTGATATCTACCTGTGTAGTTTCTTTAAGTAATACTGTATTTCTTTGTTTGAGTTTGTGTTCAGTGTCTTTTTCTTTCAGGCTGAAGGACTTTATTTATTCATCATCAATCTGTTAGATACCCCTTATTTATTATAAAGCAGGTCAACTAGCAATGATATCTTTCAGGATTTTGTTTTTGTGAAATGTCTTAATTTCTCCTTAATTTTTTAATGGCCATATGGATGGTTATAGAATTTTTGGTTGGCAGTCTTTTCTTTGAGCACTTTGAGTATATCATCCCACTCCCTTTATGGTTCTTATGGTTAACTGTTAATTTTAAGATCCCTTGTGAATGATGATTCATTTTTTTTTCTTATTACATTCTCTTTGTCTTTGGCTTTTAACAATGATACATCAAGGTACGAATCTCTTTATGTGTCTCCTACTTAGAGGGTTTTGAGCTTCTGGAAGTGTAAATTGATGCTTTTCATCAAATTTGGAAAGTTCCAGTTATTATATCTTCAAATATTCTTTTTGCTACATTCTTTGAGTCCTTTGTTCCTAGGGCTTTCATTTATTATGCATATATTAGTGTGCTTCATGGTGTACCACGGGTCTCTGATGCTGTTCATTTTTCTTTATTCTTTTTTCTTTCTGTTCCTCAGACTATATAATCATCAATGGATTTATCTTCAAGTTTGTTGATTCTTTCTTCTTACAGTTCAAATATGCTATTGTCCCCCTGTAGTGAATTTTTCATTTCAGGTGTTTTAATTTTTAACTCCAGAATATCTATTTGGCTCCTTTTTATAATTTCTATTATAATTTACTATTAATAATCTTCTCAGCTTGGGGAAATCATTCTCATACTTTGCTTTATTTCTTTAGACATGGTTTTCTTTAGTTCTTTCAGCATATTTATGATAGCTCATTCAGTGTCTTAGTGATTCCAATATCTGGTCCTCCTCAGGGACAGTTTCTATTGAGCCACCCCCTCATCCATATTTTGGCCATACTTTCTTATTTTAGTGTGTATCTAAAAACAAAATGAAACAAAACAAAAAACACTAGACATTTTGAACAGTATATCAATCCTGTAAATCTAAGCCCCTTCCTTTTAGCCTTTGTTGTTGCTACTTTTTCTTATTGTTTTTGTTGTTGTTCATGTTTGCTTTTTATTGGCTTTTGTAGACTAATTCTTTATAGTCTGTATTTTTTTTTGTCTCATGTGGCCCCTGAATTCTGGGTTTATTTATTGGTCACATAATTATTGGATTATTGATTTCCTTACATTCCTTGCACCAATACATTTCCCACCCTAAGCCATAAGTTTCTGTGTTTGTGTTGGGGTATGCCTTAAAGATATGTCTGTTTACAAATCTGGTTTAGCCTTCACTTCTTATTTGTGCAAAAGATCAAAAAAATCAGCCAAGATGAGAGGTTAGGTCTTTCTCAGATCTTTCCTGGTTATGTACTCAGCCCTATATGTGCGTGTCTAAATCCCCAAGAATACGTTGGAGGTTTTCAAAGTCTCCCACTTTGAGCTTCCCCATGTTTAAGTGTTCGGGCTAGCCTTTTGTTTGCTCCAACTTGTATCACTATCTCAGAAAATTGTCATTTAAATAATTGTTTCTGATTGTTTTCAACAAATACACAGTGAATAAGGTTTCTCAGTATATAAACTCTGAGTCAGGGAAAATAAAGACCAACCTTATGAATGGAGTTTTTCCATGAAGAAAAGCCAAAGAGGTCAAATAATGACAATTCTATGGGTTTGGAGCTTTTGGGGAGAGCTCCAAGCCCCTTCAGTCCCTTCCAATATCTCTGGTGTTGATGTTTTCACAGTTACCATAGTTTTGAGCCTGCTTATTTTCAAGGCTACCGTGTAGCTGAAGAGAGGGAAATGGGAATAGAGTAAATTAAAACACCACAAAGTTCACTGTTGTTACCAATACTTGTTTATTTTTCTTTTTTTAAATTATTTATTTATTTATTTTTGGCTGCATTGGGTCTTTGTTGCTACACGTGGGCTTTCTCTAGTTGTGGCGAGTGGGGGCTACTCTTCATTGCGGTGTGCGGGCTTCTCATTGCGATTGCTTCTCTTTGTTGTGGGACATAGGCTTTAGATGTGCAGGCTTCAATTGTTGTGGCACATGGGCTCAGTAGTTGTGGCTTGCAGGCTCTAGAGTGCAGGCTCTGTAGTTGTGGCACATAGGCTCAGTAGTTGTGGCACATGGGTTTAGTAGCTCCGCGGCATGTGGGATATTCCCAGACCAGGGCTCGAACCAGTGTCCCCTGCCTTGCCAGGCGGATTCTTAACCACTGTGCCACCAGGGAAGTCCCTGTTTATTTGTCTTGAATAAAGTTTTCTAGCATTTCTGCAAGCCATTAGTTGATTTCTAGAGTTACAAAAAAGTTGATTTTCCAGTGTTTTCATACCTTTTAAGAAGGAGTGGATTTTCAGATATCCTTACTCCACCATACTGGAAGTGCTTCTAAGAATTTATTACCTTGATACCAGCAATCAAGCTGCGTTTATAAAAGTGAAATAATTTTTGACCTACATGCAAATATTTGTTAAATTAAAACATTTTAAAAAATACTAATAATATCTCTTCCTCTCTGACATAATCATTTTAGTATACTGGTATTTATCTTTCTGCTCAAAATGTAATGGGTATTTTTAAAAAGAAATAATAGACAATACATATTATTCTACAACTTGGATTTTTTACATAACAATCATGGACATTCCTCCAGGGGTAAATACATTTACATATATGTATCTCCATATCAAACTCATTCTTCTAATCCCTCCCATAATTCCACAGAATGGATCTGTCATTTCTCTTGTGACCGGATATCTAGGTTTATAGTAATCTTTTTAAACCACTAAAAACAAAACAGCAAATAGATTTACATACTACTGCTTTTATTCCTACAGGAATGATTCATTAGCATGTGAGTGGTGAATCAAATACATTTGCCAGTTCATACTCTGAAAAGTTCCTGAATCTACAGTTTTATTCCTTTCTGTAAATCTGATGCCAAAAAAATGTATATCTTTTTAAAATAACATTGTTTTTGCCTAAAAATAAGAATGACTATTTTCTTATTCATCTCCTTACTGACAATTTACATTTCTGTTTCAGCTTTCATCTTCCTTACCTGTTCATATCTTACACTCACTTATGATTGACTAGTTTCCTTTTCCTTATCAATTTATAGAAGTGCTAAAAATATTACATAGTTTTTGTCACTACTTCCTTTCCCTTATGGCTTCTCAAATTTCAATCCTGATTTAGATTCTCTAATCCATTCCAGGTTTATACAGAAATCTCATACATATGCTTCTTATGTTTTTGATATTTTACTTTAAAATAAAATTGTATATTTAGAACTTATTTTTGTATGTGGTTTGTAGTGGAATTCTAAGCTTTGTTTTCTTTTGGATACCTAGCCAATTATACCCACACTATTTATTAAATATTTTCCACTCTACTGAAACACTACTTTTTTGTACATTAAGTTCTAATATGCATTTGTGTTTATTTCTGGTATTTTTTCTTCCCTTCCTCTTTTGTTCTCTTCTCTTGTGATTTGATGACTATCTTTAGAGTTGTGTTTGGATTGCTTTTTCTTTTCTGTGTGTGTATCTGTTGTAAATTTTTGGTTTACGGTTACCATGAGGTCTTGATATAACAATCTATATATATATATACGAGATTGTTTTAAGTTTCTGGTCTCTTAATTTCAAATGCATTTCCAATATCCTGCATTTGTACTCTCTTCATGATTGCTTGTTTTGATATCATATTTTTGTGTGGATGATTTCGTACCTTTACTATATGTTTGCCTTTACCGGTGAGCTTTCCCATTCGTAATTTCCTCGTTCCTAGTTGTGTTTATTTCTGAAATTTCTTTTTGTTTCCTCAGGACTATTAGTCTATTTCTGTGTCAATATGCTATTTTGATTGTACTTGCTATATGTTTTAAAATCCAGAAAGAAAGGGTGTTTTTCATTTTTATCCTTAAGATTTTCTTGCCTGCTCACGGGTATTTGTTCTTCCATATACATTCTAAAGTCATTTCTTGGGTTTCTTTTTAAATTGCGATTTTGTTTGCAATTGCATTACTCATATACTAATATGGGAAAATGATTAATGATATGATATCTTCTTTGGATATATGGAGTATTCTCTATTTGCTCATTTTTTATAATTTTCATATATTTTATCATTTAAAATTATGCTCAACTTTTTAAATTAAATTTATTCTTATTTTTTGGAGAGCAGAATCACTATTTTAAATGAAGTTTCCTTCAGTATATATAATTTACACAACTTACCAAATTCTCTTAGGAATTTTAAAACTCTTTAGTTTAGTAATCTCTAGATTTTTCTAGGTGAATTATAATATCTATAAATAAAATTTACTCTTCCTATGAGATATTTCTATTACTTAATTTACTTGTCCTGTTGTATTAGTTAAAATTCTTAAAGCAGTACTAAATGTTAACTGAGAGTGGGCATCCCTGCCCTGTTTGCATGTTAGAGTTTTATTAAATTTCTATTTTACCCTGTTTAAATTAAAGATAATTTCTAACTTTATCAGTTGCCTATTGGTTGTTCTTGTTTAATATGTTTACTTACCTAATTTTGGCTTTAGATTTTACAAGGTGAATCAACCTTGTGTGCTTGGAATAAGATATATTTTTGTCATGGTGTTTTATTATTTTAATACACTACTGGATTCACTTTGCAAGTATTTTATTTTGTATTTGGTGTTCATGTATACAAGGATTTGGTATATAGTTCTTTTTGTATTATGTTTATTAGTTTTGGATATGAGGGATTTATTTTTATGTTTCATAAAGTAATTTTCACAGCTTTGTGTATTATTCAATTGTTTCATATTACTTACATAAATAGATATAATCTCTCATATTAAGGTTAGTAGAATGCATCTGGAAAACCTTCTGGGTCATGAGCCACTTTATAATGGCAGATAGTTTTAATTCTGTTTCTCATCTTTTCTATGATCATTGGGCTCTTCAGGTTCTCTACCTTTTGGCAGTCAATTTGGGAATATTATAATCTGTTGAGAATCATTTGCTTCCTCTAGATTTTCCAAACTTATGCTACCAAATTTGCCCATATAGTTTTTGTAATTTTTATAAATATCTCCTCTATACATCTTGTTACATCTCTTTTAACATACATAATACACATTTTTGCTTCTTTCATTTAAAAAAATCAATCTGTCTAGGAGTTTACCTGTTTCATTATTTTCTCAAACAGCCCTCTTTCAGTTTTATTTTATTTTATGCTATAATCTTGGCTTTCTATTTCATTAATGATAGTTTTTCATTTCCTAATTATCCTTCCTGTTTTACTATGTTTTATTTTAATGCTTTCTGTGTCTCAGAGGTTTTAGAGTGAAACATGTTCATTAAAATAATTGGGATTTAGAGGCAGTTATGTGTGACCAATATCTTTATCTGTAATCTTGCTCAGAAATAACTTTATGGAACCCTTGTGGAGATGCTACCTTTTCCCTAAATGCTTGAATCAGCTTTGAACCAATGAAATCCACTTACCTTAATCCAGGTGGCTGCAAGAGGATAGTTCCCTCGGCAAATGATTGTAATTATTGCATCTGCAGTTATAGAATTAATGTAGTAAACACTTAACACAAAAGATCATATATTAGCTTGCAGTAAGCAATTTGGTTTTCCATATTGTCTCACGCTAATTATTAAGCCTCTGTTGCAAATGTATTTTAAATTTCAAGAGTGATTAAAATGGCATTTTTATTGTTTACTGTGGTCATTGCTGACTAGAGTAAATTGCTTGCTGACTCAGCTTAAATATAGAAAGTGCACACATATTCTGGATTTTTTCCCAGAAAGGAATGTGACTACAGGTCATATAAATGCAGAACAAATCCCTTTGGATTTAGAAAGTTGTGAATTTCCTTAGGCACAGCAGATTAGCAGTTAATCTTTCTTCCTTAGCAAGGTTTAAACCTGGGGCAATTTTGTAGACTCTCAGAATCAGTTATTTTTATCTGGACACTGGTTATTTTGCTGGAGACCAAGAAATAAGGTGACAAAAGAATGCTTGGCTGGCATTAAGGTGAGGAATAGATGAGAACTTTAAAAAACAAAAGAATAAATTATATAAGGTTTATCTTATTGAAGTATGAATTCTGTTTGTACATCTGATAGTCAGATGGAAGCAATAAGCCATTAATGCACATGGAAAGGTTTTCAGAGTAAATGGTGTTGGTAGCAGATTCCTCTCAAGGTATCTGTGGTTGAAGGAGAATGATTTGTTAGTCACTGGACTGCAGTAGAAACAATACTGGATTTGGTGTCAAATCTAGGCCCTGCTATTTAGTATTTCTGTGAACTTGATAGTCACTTAACCTCTCTGAACATCCAACTCCACAGGTATAAAGTGTTTTATAAATGTCAGGGGACAGTTTATTGATTCTCATGGTTCTGCAGGGAAAATGAGCAGGTCTTAACTTCAGTGAAACTGGGTGTCCTAATACCATGTGATTTGGAGGAGGATCCTGGCAAGTCTTTATCAAGAAGAAATGATATTGTTGAAATGTCCATATTACCCAAATTGATCTACATATTCAACACAATTCCTATCAAAATTCCAATGTCATTCTTTATAAAAATAGAAAAAAACAATCCTAAAATTCACATGGGACCACAAAAGGCCATGAATAGCCAAAGTAATCTTGAGCAAGAAGAACATGCTAGAGCCATCACACTTTCTGATTTCAAAGTAGCACAGTAGGAAAAAAAAAGACATGGGAAAAGTCTCTTGATGTTGGTCTTGACAGTGATTTTTTGCATATGACACAAAAGTGAAGACAGCAAAAGCAAAAAATAGACAAGTAGGATTGCATCAAACTAAAAAGCAAAAGAAATTATTAACAGCAAAAGAAATGATTAACAGAGTGAAAAGGCAACCTATGGAATGAGAGGAAAAATTTGCAAACCATATTTCTGATAACGGGTTAATATCCAAAATATTAAGGAACTCCTACAACTCAATAGCAAGAAAACAAAAAAAATGATTTGAAAATGATTTAAAAAAATGGGCAAATGACTTTAGACATTTCTCAAAAGAAGACATACAAGTGGTCAAGAGGTGTATGGAAAGGTGCTTAGCATCATTAGTCATCAGGGGAATGCAAATCAAAACTACAGTGAGCTATCATCTCACATATTAGAATGACTGTTCTCAAAAAGATGAAAGACAGGTGTTAGTGAGTATGTGGAGAAAAGGGAACCCTTGTACGCTGTTGGTGAGAATGTAAATTGGTACAGCCTTTATGGAAAACAGTATGGAATTTCCTCAAAAATTAAAAATAGAACTATCATATGATCCAGCAATTCCACTTCTGTGTATATATCCAAAGAAATTGTAAACAGGATCTAGAAGTGATATCTTCACTCTCATGTTCATTACAGTATTAATCACAATAGCTAAGACATGAAAACAACCTAAATGTTGGTTAACAGATGAACGAATAAAGGAAAATGTGATATATATATATATATATACACACATATATACACACATGTATATTTGACATATACACATATACCTATAATGGAATATTATTCAGCCTTAGCAAAGAAGAAAATTCTGATATTTGTGACATCACGGATAAACGTGGAGGACATTATACTAAGTGAAATATGGCAGACATAGGCAGATACTGCATGCTTTCACTTATTTGTGGAATCTAAAACAGTCAGTCTCATAGAAGTGGAAGTAGAATAGTGGTTGCCAGTGGCTGAGGATGTGGTGAAAATGGGGAGAAGATGGTCAAGGGGTACGAAGTTTCAGTTATGCAAGATGAATTAGTTCTGGAGATCTAATGTACAGCGTGTGACTATAGTTAATATTATTGAATTGTATACTTGAAATTTGATAAAAGGGTAGATCTTAGGTGTTCTCATCATGAAAAAAAGAGATAATTATGTGAGGTAATTGATATGTTAATTAGCTTAATTATGGTGATTATTTCACCAGACCTATGTATACCAAAACATCAACTGTATGACTTAACTATAATTTTTGTTTGCCAATCTCAGTAAAACTGGAGAGGGCAGAAGCATAAAATTCATAGTTTGCAGCTCAATAAGTATTTAAATATAAAAATAGCCTATTTCTTTTTAAAAATAAAAATCAGTAATAGTGTTAGTAAAAAAAAGAAAAAAAGAGAGATTGAATTCAGTACCAGATGGAGAAAACCAAATGTGATGTTTTCATAACAGAAGAAAATGAAGAAAGGAATTAAGTTATTTTGGTATTTCTAAGAAAAAGGAAAGCCTTCATCATTTTGTCAGGATCACACACAGCCAACAGTCAGGACTTACCACACAATCCAATGAAGCTCTCATACTAAACTTTGAGGATATTTGCAAATTTCATTTAAGTATGCCTGGCATAAGAGTAGAGTTCTTATCCTTACAATATTCTTCTCTTTCCTAGTTGGAGAATTTAGCTCTAATACCTCTTATACTGGGATTGCTGTTGTCCTGTAGACAAATGACTCTCTTCTTTGGACCCCCATTTCCACATTTGTAACAATGTGGTGATGACACCTCCTTGTTAGTCAAAGTGAGAATGATATGAGATCATGTCTTTACATTCCCTAACCTGCTGCCAGCATTAGTACATGATTGATGCATGTGAATTACCTTTTCTTGCCTACTTGTTACGTTTTTGTCAGGCATTCATTCAGCAAATACTGACACTGACTCAATGGTAGAGACAGTGCTAAATGCTACAATATGAAACAAGAACCTTTGTTTCAGAATTATGGAGTTATAGGTGAGGTGTAGACATCAATCCAACAGTCATGTGAATAAATATAATTACAAACTGAAATATGGGTTATGAAGAACTGATAGAAGATGCTATGACCTCGTATTAGGAGCTAAGGATGGCTTCACAGAGAAATGACATTTAGCAGATCTCAAATGTCAGTATGCATTAACTTGGCAAAGGATGGGTATGGAGTAGAGAGAGGATTTCCAGATAGCAGTAGTAGAGCATAGGACTAGATTCAGGAGGGATCATTGTAAATTTGAGTTGCTAAGGAACTTCAGGGTGGTTGGAATTCACAGAATTGGGAGTGTGGTGTAGCATAGTCTCCATGCTCTTCGGTTTTGCTGTGGTTTCAAAGCTCAGTGTTACCTGTTAAAAAAAAAAAATTGTCAGTCTTCAGATTATGAGGTTCAATAGCCAGAATTCATTATATTGGAAACAGAGAGCAAAAGTATCACTGAGTATCAAATATTTTATTTCTTTGTGAATTTCCTATGAAATCATACATACCTAGGAGGGATTTGCATAGAAGTTGCTTCGAAGCAACGTCTAACAAGTTTATTTTTTATTTTTTAAAATTTTTTATTTTTTTCGGTACGCAGGCCTCTCACTGTCGTGGCCTCTCCCGTTGCGGAGCACAGACTCTGGACGCGCAGGCTCAGTGGCCATGGCTCACGGGCCCAGCTGCTCTGTGGACCGGGGCACGAACCCATGTCCCCTGCATCGGCAGGCGGACTCTCAACCACTGCGCCACCAGTGAAGCCCAACAGGTTTATTTTTGCCAGCTGGATTTTGGTGTTCTAGGCTGAACCAGAAGTTGATAAAAATTAGGCTTAGTGTAGGTCTGTCTTCACAGGGAGACAAGTCACTAGAATAATAAATCACCTGTGGAGCTTTCACCTGTTGAAATCTCTTTGATGTTTACATATTTCCCTGACATTTACATTGGAATATGATACTCAGAAAATTGAGGGTATAGATTACAGGGTGAGCCTCAAACACAGTGTTTATAAACCTGAGAGGAGAGAGGTGTGGGGGCGGGAGAAAGAGAGAGAGATCTCACCTTGGATAATATCTATGATGTTTGGATTCAGTGGGTGCTCTTGGGTTTTCCCTCCTCTATGATATCCTACTTGACATATCACTACTACAAGTGATGAAGTGATGAATAACTTGGGATGAAACTACCAGCATGGGTCAGTTGAGTTGTCATTCACGTAATAAATATTTATTGGATAGCTATATTGTTCTAGGTGGTTAAAAAAAGAATTATATTTCTTACCTTTAAGAGTTCATGATCCATTGAAATACTAGGCATATGAACAATTATAATTGTGTTGATTACCAGTTTTTGATAACATACAATGCCATGCACTTTGATTAGTGACTTATTCTCTCATCAGTCTTTTTAACAACCATGTTTTAGATAGGATCACCAAGACTCCAAGGTCTTTAGTAACTTGGCCAAGTATCCACAGTTCATACGTGGCAAGCCTAAGATTAAACTTAGTTTTCTCTTCTCCTACAACTCATGCTCTTAACCACCACACCATATTATTTCAGAAGAATAATTATAGAAGCATATGCAAAAATTTAAGGGAGCCTCTAGAAGGATTATGTGATTCTGACTGGAAAAACCAAATAGGCTTCAGGAAGAGGTGATGTCTGAGCTCTGGCTTACTGGTCTTGATCTGAGCCAATTGTCTTCAACTCCTGGAGGACCACTGTGATGTTAAAAATATAGCCACCATCCATGGCGGTTTCGTTATGAAGAAATGTAAGGAGTGAATCGGTCATCTTTGGAAGCT
The DNA here is from genome assembly GCF_964165515.1 of Mesoplodon bidens. Classification (NCBI taxonomy): domain Eukaryota; kingdom Metazoa; phylum Chordata; class Mammalia; order Artiodactyla; family Ziphiidae; genus Mesoplodon; species Mesoplodon bidens. The sequence goes on along the minus strand of NC_138176.1, from coordinate 161,381,252 downwards.
AATAACGGACACATTCATTATCTTAAAAACTGATGAGTAAAAGGAAAGAATCAAGCATCAATGTACCTTTTTCGCTATTAAAGTATTCTACCTCATAAATGAAAGAAGAAATAACAGAATAACACCATTTTGACACTCCCCAATAAATTAACATGTACTTTCCCTCAAAAAGCTATTCTTATGCAACTGAATAAACAAGAAGTTCAGAGGAATTAATGAGCTACAATCTGGGGTATGAGGCAATTGACAAATAAATATATAATTTTAACTTGTAACTAGTACTGCAAAGAAGATAAGCTGATAGCAAATGATAAGGTGTGGGTAGTGGTGGAGAGGAAGGGAGAGGCTTCTTGGATAGGATGTGCTGGACAGGCCTTTCTGATGAAAATGAACGAACGAGAAGTCACTGTCCATGTAAAGAACTACTGAGAAAGTTTCCAAGGCAGAAGGAAAGACAAGGTGTGAAAATCCGAAGGCATGTTCAGAACATGACAGCAGAAACGTTACTATTGAAAAGATATTGTCAAAAACAAAAGAGAATTGGAAGAATTACCTCTGTTTTCATGTACCTTAGTCCATTTTCCCTTTCCCATTTTTCATTTATCTTAGTCCCTTTCCCTTCAAAGGTTTAGAATGAAGAGGGCGACTAACAAAGATGGATTTGCATAAACAGTGACCTGAATGCATGTAATATATGAAATAATAAATGCTATGTAGACTGGTCAAATAAGAAGAATAAAGTATCTAATTTAGTTTCAAAAGCCATGCTACAGGGACAGTTGAGAAGGTAATTGTTATTATCTATCTCACTCCAACAAACAATACACTTCAAAGGTCTAAATTCCCTCTCATTTTTTTAACATCTTTATTGGAGTATAATTGCTTTACAATGTTGTGTTAGTTTCTGCTGTATAACAAAGTGAATCAGCTATATGTATACATATATCCCCATATCCCCTCCCTCTTGTGTCCCCCTCCCACCCCTCTAGGTGGTCAGAAAGCACCAAGCTGATCTCCATGTGCTATGTGGCTGCTTCCCACTAGCTATCTATTTTACATTTGGTAGTGTATATATGTCCATGCCACTCTCTAATTTCGTCCAAGCTTACCCTTCCCCCTCCCCGTGTGCTCAAGTCAATTCTCTATGTCTGCGTCTTTATTCCTGTCCTGCCCCTAAGTGCTTCAGAACCTTTTTTTTTTTTTTTTTAGATTCCATATATATGTGTTAGCATATGGTATTTGTTTTTCTCTTTCTGACTTACTTCACTCAGCATGACAGTCTCTAGGTCCATCCACCTCACTATAAATAACTCAATTTTGTTTCTTTTTATGGCTGACTAATCTTCCATTGTATATATGTGCCACAGATACAGCCACTATGGAGAACGGTATGGAGGTTCCTTAAAAAACTAAAAATAGAACTAACATACGACCCAGCAATCCCACTACTGGGCATATACCCTGAGAAAACCATAATTCAAAAAGAGTCATGTACCACAATGTTCATTGCAGCTCTATTTACAGTAGCCAGGACATGGAAGCGATCCTCTTTTCTTAAGCATGGTCTTCATACAGGCTGCTGTGAGGCCGATTTCCTTTGCCACCCAACAAATTCTCCTAGAGTTACATGATCAATTCCCACTATTTGAACTGTCTTGGCAGAAGACTTCCAAACTGTATGTATGCCTTCTAGATACACACAGGGGTGTCAACTAGGGGTGGCCAGTGCAAGTGCTCTAAAGGACCTAAATATTGGAAGGAGACAGTAGGAAATCACAATATTGTATGTATGTGTAGACCTAACTTAAAGGCATTCCCAATTATCTAGTTTACTTATCTATTTCCTTTTTCCTATGCAGGTCAAATAAGACATAGTTTTGAGCATTACTTGACAGCAGGATGCTAGTCTGTCACTTCTATCCTAGATCCATCAAGGGAAAGGTGTAATGGGCCTGCCTTTTTAGAGATCTCACTGTGTCTGAAGTAGAAGTATTTTTCGCATTAAATACCTTCCTCCTGCCATGTTCTATGGCTTGGTGATTGGTGTGGCCATCCAAGTAGTTTCTCAAGCTATAAATGTGGGAAATTTTGGATTCTATCACATCTCCATCTGCCATATAACTCAAACACCAAAACTTACTGATTCTATTCCATAAATATGCACCTGAGAGCTAGGTTCTTCTCTCCATCCTCTCTGAGTCCAGTGAAATCATGTCTGAACTTCTGTAATATCTGTTTCACGGATTTGAGTCTCCCACATTCATTCTCCATATGGTCACCAACATGAACTTACTACAAAGTCTCAGGTCACTACAATGGGTAAATTTTTCTACTAAGTATAGAACAAATTCATTCTTAGCTTTATATTCAAGTCACCTCACTATCTGGCTTTAACCTACTTAACTGTAATATGAATTTTCAACCATTAATATTCATACACTTAGGGGCTTCCCTGGTGGCGCAGTGGTTGAGAATCTGCCTGCCAATGCAGGGGACAACGGTTCGATCCCTGGTCCTGGAAGATCCCACATGCCATGGAGCAACTAAGCCCGTGTGCCATAACTACTGAGCCTGTGCTCTAGAGCCCGTGAGCCACAACTACTGAGCCCGCGTGCCGCAACTACTGAAGCCCGCGCACCTAGAGCCCATGCTCCACAATGAGAAAAGCCACTACAATGAGAAGCCCATGCAACGCAACGAAGAGTAGCCTCTGCTCGCTGCAACTAGAGAAAGCCTGCGTGCAGCAACGAAGACCCAACACAGCCAAAAATAAATTAATTAATTTAAAAAATTCATACACTTAAATTTGGGTTAAAATCCTTGCTCAATGATCAACATTCCTGACACTATGCTCATTTTTTGCCACCAAGACTTTTCAGTCGCTGTCCTTTTGCCTGGGACTCCACCGTCTTTCCCCTGGCTACCTCTGACTCATTTGTTCATGACCCAGCTTAATGTCAGCACCTCTGAGAAAACTTCTTCCACATCTCAGGCTGATAAAGTCACTTCCTTCCCTGTACTCCAAATGCTCTTTATTAATAATTCTACCTTAACATTTACCCAACTGAACTGCAATTTTCTGCTTAGGTATCCTTCTCATTGGCGGGACCCTGAACTTCCCTTCCCTGAGGGCAGCAACCATGGATTTTAAACTTGCCCAGTGTTGGCACAAAGTGGGTGTTTCATAATTATCTATAGAATGAATGAGTGGATGAATTAATTGATACACAGATGAATTCCAGAAGCTTCACTAGCATTATTAAATGTCACTGTTCTAAGTCAGTTGTGCCTCAAGATTTTACATGTATCTGTCCTTCCTACCCACTCCTCTCACCCCCAGACACACACATACACACACGCACACACGACAGACAGTGTGCTCTTTGATATCAAGAAATTTGCCTCATCTTCATTTTCTTTTTCTTTTTTTTTAACATTGTTATTGGAGTATAATTGCTTTACAACAGTGTGTTAGTTTTCTGCTTTATAACAAAGTGAATCAGTTATACATATACATATGTTCCCATATCTCTTCCCTCTTGCGTCTCCCTCTCTCCCACCCTCCCTATCCCACCCCTCTAGTTGGTCACAAAGCACCGAGCTGATCTCCCTGTGCTATGCGGCTACTTCCCACTAGCTATCTATTTTACATTTGGTAGTGTATATATGTCCATGCTGCTCTCTCACTTTGTCACAGCTTACCCTCCCCCCTCTCCATATCCTCAGGTCCATGCTCTAGTAGGTCTGTTTCTTTATGTCCATCTTACCCCTAGGTTCTTCATGACCTTTTTTTTTTTAGATTCCATACATATGTGTTAGCATACGGTATTTGTTTTTCTCTTTCTGACTTACTTCACTCTGTACAACAGACTCTAGGTCCATCCACCTCACTACAAATAACTCAGTTTCATTTCTTTTTATGGCTGAGTAATATTCCATTATATATATATGTGCCACATCTTCTTTATCCATTCATTTGTTAATGGATGAGTAATATTCCATTATATATATATGTGCCACATCTTCTTTATCCATTCATTTGTTAATGGACACTTAGGTTGCTTCCATGTCCTGGCTATTGTAAATAGAGCTGCAATGAGCATTTTGGTACATGACTCTTTTTGAATTATGGTTTTCTTAAGGTATATGCCCAGTAGTGGGATTGTATCTTTGTATTCTATGTGACAATAAGCAGAGTTGTATTGTTCTCTAAATAGTTGTTGAGTTGAAAATTACAAAAATGTAATTGAATTTTGAAGATGTCTATGGCCTCTGTGTGTCAGGAGAGCTTAAGGTTCTTCTAAATATGGTCCTCTAATGGGCAGAGAATTGTTCAATGAATATCAGAACACTCCAAGGCCTTCTGTTATGCAGAATATGAATGACTGGTCCTCTTGTCACTCAGTCCTCTGTACTCCCACTTGGTGCAGTACTTAGCCAGTTACTAGATATAATTCTATTGTGTCTTTTAAGTGCAGATTGATGATAAGGTAAGGTTTCTTTGAGGGAGAGATGGTATTCATAACAGCATTTCTTTTAGCCCTAAATAGAAGAAGATGGTCTAATTTCCCTGAGAAATTTCCCATGAAATTTGCTTCAATAGGAAAGGTAGAGCTGCAGAGGAATTACAGTCAGTGTTTGGGAGTATCCACAGCCAATATCATCATAATCTAATATTGAAAAGATTTCTTTTTTTAAAAATTAATTTATTTCTGGCTGTGTTGGGTCTTTGTTGCTGCGCACGGGCTTTCTCTAGTTGTGGCAAGTGGGGGCTACTCTTCATTGCGGTGCGCGGGCTTCTCATTGTGGTGGCTTCTCTTGTTGCAGAGCACGGCCTCTAAGCACGTGGGCTCAGTAGTTGTGGCACGTGGGCTCAGTAGTTGTGGCTCGTGGGCTCTAGAGTGCAGGCTCAGTAGTTGGGGCACACGGGCTGAGTTGCTCTGCAGCATGTGGCATCTTCCTGGACCAGGGCTTGAACCCATGTCCCTTGCATTGTCAGGCGGATTCTTACCACTGTGCCACCAGGGTAGTCCTGAAAACATTTCTGAAATTTGACAAGTGAACTGTATATTGTATGCTGTGATTTTTCTAGAGAGGGATGTGGTGTTCAGTATTTTCCAAGAAATAGCCCCCTTTCTTTGTGCAGACTCTGCAGAAAAGCTGCTGTTTAACTAGAAAGAAAACAGGAAAAAGAAACCCTGTTTGGACTGAGTTATAAGATGTGTATTTAAAAAATATTTTTTAAAATTCTGCATATTCAATTCTTCACATCCATCTACAGAGTGTTTCCTGTGAACCAGGAACTGAGTATGCTGCAGTGAGCAGTTCGGGTCTTTGCCTTTGAGGGGCTCACATCTTTAGATGTTAATATACTTCAGTGGTTGTTATAAATTTAATTTTTAAAGAAGATACACATGAAGAGATTTAAAATTTGTGTTCAAGGCACCCAAATCCTGCTTCTCTTCTATAGATGGCTGCTCATTTTCCCAGTTACCCTGGGTTAGAATGATTTCACCTTCATCACAGAAGTGATTCCTGCTGGGTCCTGTTAATGATAACTTAAAACAAAATTGAGATATAATTGACATGTAACACTTTGTAAGTTTAGGGTATACAGCATATTGATTTGATACACTTGTATTTTGCAATATGATTGCCATGTAACCTTAGCTAACACCTCTATCAGATTATATAATCTTTGTGTTTGCGGGGGTGGGAATAATGAAGATCTAGTCTCTTAGCAAATTTGATGTTTATAATAGAGTACTGTTGTCTGTAATCAATACACTGTGCATTAGATCTCTGGGACTTATTTATCTACTAGTTTCAAGTTTGTACTCTTAACTAGCATCTCTCCTATTCCTCCACCTGCCAGCCCCTGGGAACCACTATTTTACTCTTTGTTTTTTATGAGTTCAGCTATTCTAGATTCATATATAAGTGATATCATACAATATTTTAATGGTGACTTAAAAAAAGTTTTGTTCAACTTGTATTACACTGTACTATATATATATATATATATGTGTGTGTGTGTGTGTGTGTGTGTGTGTGTGTTTCCAAATTGTACATCAAAGGAACCAAAACTCTATTGAACTCTAGTGTCTGCCCCTAAAGTCAACTGTCAAGCCTCAGCTCTGTAATTTCTCAAGAGTAATATAAGCCATGCTGTGTCATTCACTGTGTAATTACCTTTCACCCTGAATCAGTAGGGAAAATAGCAAGAGAGTGAGGAGCCCTGGAATGCTGCAGCCAGCAGCCTCCTTATCCTGTTCCCATGCACAGACCATTCGTGAGACTGGGGCAGCTGAGAGGGAGATGGAGCCATCTGGACCATGAGCTGCTGTTTGGAGTAGCACTCCCAGGGGATATTGTAAGCTGAAGCCAGGCAGCGGGCAACTGCCCTGGGAGTAGAGGAAGGTTTCTCAAAGGAGATGTGAGTTGAACTCGGGTCCCAGAAATGGGAATGATTGTCTAGTGGACATTCTGCAAGGACAGGAAGTGAGCTGACAGATATCAAGAAGAGCTTGTGAGATCTTGAGAAGTAAGGCCAGAGTTTTATTACCCTTGCTGCCCTGCACTGGCACAGGGCCTAGAACATAGTGAGTCTCTCCTTTTTACTGGCCATGTGAATGATTGAAAGAAAGCCTAAATGAAAAAGAAACCTCGTTTTCCAAGATGAGATCGTCTTTGCATTTTCCCCAGTTTAGGGCTGGTCCAGCTCTCCAGATTGCTGTGGATACTAAGGAAGAAAATAAGAGATTAATAAATGCAATCAATAACAAAGAGTGAATAGCAGGGAGTCTATGGTGGGTCAGTCTGTGAAGGCATTTGTGCCTTCTGGCGTTCATCTCAGCTAGGAGGGACTTGAGTGGCCCAAAGAAACCCAGTCCCAAGGAGTCACATTTTCAGCACATCAGGATCTCCTCACACTAGATCACATAACACATGGCTTGTCTGGTCCCAGGCACTCATTCCTTCCCCAGATTCTTTCAGGATAAAGCCTGCTCCACTCATTGTATTTGCTCATTGACATGTATTTTTTGAGTGTCCTCTCTATATCAAAGACTGTGTAAATGGTGGAGATTAAAATAGTAAATAAGGTAGGGTTATAAGAACTCATGATCTGGTGAGAGAGAGAGAGGGACACGCAGGAGAGAATTGCCTGGAGGCATGATACATAGAATAGTGATTCTTCACACCAGTTAGAGCAGAACTGAGCTTCTGATTTCCTGGACTCAGTGCTAGAGATGAGCTTGGAAAGAAGCTCTGTGAAACTGGTTTCTGTGTGTGTATTATTGTTGTTGTTGTTTGTTTTTTTGTTTGAGAGCAACAGCTCTGCAAAAAGCTGCACAAAAAAGGATGGAGGGGTCTGTAGGCAAATAAGTTTGAGAAACACTGAATATTACAACCCTTTCTAGCAAGTTAAAAAAATATATATTAACACACTACAAGTTCTCAGAAATCCTGCAATAAATAAATCTACTTCATCACCTTCAAGGATGTTTTTCTTTGGGGAATGCTGGTCTGTATCATCCAGAGGACTTTCCTTAGTTGTTGAGGGTATGTCACAGGCATAGTGGTAACAGAAAAGACTTTTAATAGAGTCTAAGTCAGAGCATCTCCAAGATGGAACCAACCTCAGTTGTCATTTTGGCCAATTTTCCAGCCAGCCAACCAGTTAAAGACTCAACAGAGTGGCCCTGGCAGCTGGCTACCCAGCTTTTCCTTAATGGGAACCTCAGTTCATTACATGTTAAACTAAAATTTATAACCCCTGACTTCTCTCCTGGATGTTGTCTTCTGAAGAAATCTGCCCATACTCTCTTCCAGAGGAGATATGAAGGCATTCATGAAGTCTCTTCTTGCCATGTCTTCTCAGAACCTTGAATCATTAAGACCCATTACTGCTGTAGAGTCAAATTTTTCTCATCCTCTGCTTAGGTAGATTTTTAAAAATGCACTTTAAATGCATTTATTGATTGAATGATTAGTGTGGATTTAATTTGGTCAGTACAAAATCATTTGTCAAGTTTTATTATCATTGACCTTTTTTTTTTTTTTTTTTGTAAAACTTATACAATCCAACAGAGATCATTATGTAATGGAAGCCTAAGAAAGTACTCACCAGGTGAACTGCCACAGCTGAGGGCATTGCTTTCCATAGTCACTCTGTTAGAGAACATGACTCTGTGTTTATCTCTGTTTTCTCCAGTGTTGAACTCAACACTATCTTTAAATTGGTATCCAAGTTATTTTTTTTTATTATAAGCCTTATCAACCATGCTAACTGCACAGTTACTGATGAGCTCTTTCTTCCTTGAACAAAAAGAATAGCAATATAGTAGCCAGCAGTTTTATACTATTTACTATGTGTCAGACAGTGTTCTAAGTGCTGTAAACAATTTAGCTCATGCAATTCTCCGGGCAACTCTGTAGGAAGATGACATTTTTATCCCCATTTCATAGAAGAGAAACTGAGATGCAGAGTTTAAATAACTTGCCCAGATGGCTCAAAAGGCAAGGACTGGAGCTTGGATTTGAACCCAAGCAGTCTTGCTGCAGAGTACATGTTCCTAACAGTTATATAATATGATTTGTCTTGGTTGAATTAATATAGACTTGATCCCAGAAGGGGCCTACCACAATTTATTTGATTGTCAAACATTTAAAGAAATGAAGGATCACCCGTGAATGTGAGAAGTAGGGTGAATTCATGTAAGCAAATGTTAACATTAGAACATTTACCTGATAAAAGCAAACAATTTGGCAAAACCCAGGAGTGATGGCATGGGGAGCTGGGTTGTTTGTTTCCCATTTCACAAAATAGAGCAGCCAAGCTTGTGCTTGTCTCAACAAGTCGTTTGTTTAACTTCTCAGAGGAATAACAGTGAATGTAAATAAAATCAATAACAACTACTGAATAATCTTAACAGGTGATGTATATCAGCTTTCCTCTGTGTGCTTCAGCTTGTCTGTTTTATTTCAAGATACTGCATGCATGATTTCTCACTTGCGTTCTGAGCTATAGTGTGCTTCAGTAATATATGCATCAAACATTTTGAAAGTCTGCCCCAAGAGGCAAAGACCACTTGAATTATACACTGCCTTGCAAGGTGATGACAGCTTAGACCTGCGTTCATGATTGTCTGAAGAATTCCATCCAGGGTTGCAAAAAAACATTTTTTAAAGTAATTTAAAGAGAGTTCTTTGTGTTTGACAATTCAGAACAAAAACATTAGTCCTATGAAATGTTACAGTGGGCAAGTAGGGTCCACACCTTCTTTATTCAGTATCCGGCATGACTTCTGCTAGTGTTTTGCCCACCAAACCTGTGAGTGTCCCCAGATCTAAGATGTCTTGCAAAAATCAGAGTTGTTATCCTTGCTGATGTTTCATAATCCTATTTATGGCCCAGCCACGGTGGAAGTAATTATTAGTATTTGAAGCCTTGTTCTATAAACTTGTAATGGTGTGTTTCATTGTTTGTGGCGTTAGCCTTGGGATGTTAGACATAACTCTGTTTAAGGCTATGAAGTCAGGCTGTCCATCCAGAACATGACAGATTATATATTTACTACATCTGCTGAATCAGCTGGGTTTGTGCCATGAATACCACATGCTCACTTGCAGAACTCAATGGGCTTCTCAGTGAACACTGATATAGGCTTTGACTTGTAATGTTTAGAACACAGTTTATTTATTTTTCCTCGGTTTGATTTATCCCTTATGGTTTCTGTTATCTGTAACGTGTATTTTGCTTTATAGGTTGAAACCCCAATTTGTTTTTACCATGGTATAATATCTTTTTTTCACCTTGGTTGGGGAAATCCAAACAACTGTTTTATCTATCCATCAGAGGCTGAGATAATACATTTCATAAAGCAGGATCAAAACATGTTCATGGTCAGCTGTCCTATTGTGTGTGTGTGTGTGTGATTTTTTCTGCCACAGTTGGAGTTCTACACCCCTTATAATAAGCACATGTGTTAGTTATGATAGTGTCTTGATTGAAGAACCAGTTTCCTTTTATCTTTGCCTCTGCCATATTCATCATATATCTTTCACGTCTCCCTGATTATCAACATCCATTGACAAATGACGAGGAGAAAATGTGGAAGATCTTATGGGCCAGGTTTGTAGAGGATGTCCATTCCTTTTCATTGGCCAGAGGGGTTCTCACTAATGTAGTTTCTGGCTTAGGGATGTTCAAGCAAAATTCTATACTGTAAAAGAGGAGTATGAATCTTTGTAGACACCATCTCTACTACACTATATGATATTAGAGAGCCTCTCTGAGCCTCAGTTTCTCATATTTAAAATGAAGAAAATGTAACTACCTCACAGATATTGTCATTAGATGGAATTATGTACCTAAAAATAACATGTGAACTGTAAAATGGCACACAGGTTTATAGTATTTTAATGTTATAATAATAATTATTATTAATGCTATTAGTGTGAAAAAGCTTTATTTATCTTACCCTAGCCTAGAGAATGGAGAATGCTGAGGAGCTAGACCATATGATAAGTATAGTGTCTTTATTTTCAGAATTTTCTTTTTTCTTGAGAGGTTCTTTCATGTGTGCACAGGGTATGCCAACATAGCTCACAGAGTCAAATATTACAGGTAAGAAGGAAGAGTGTAGGCAAACCACTATGGTTGGTTACCATATCTACAAATCAGTTTTGATCCCTTCCTAGAATAGTTTCTATAATCATTGCATTAATTCAGTGATAAACATTACAAACCAGAAAAAAACCCCAAAACCCTAAATTAAACATCACACAAAATTGCCTTCAAATAACAATGGTAGCTCCATGTGAAATGAAACCAATGTGTAACATATAAATGACACCTGGCTTCTGTGCTGTGGCAATGCATGTAGGTTAAAAGCAGGAGGCTTTGAAGTCAGAGAAACCTAGTTTGAACTTGGCTCTGCATTAACCACTTGCATGAATCTCAGTAAGTTAACTGTCTGGTCCTCTGTTTTCTCATTTATTTAATAGAAGGTTAAAAACTCAAATAGTTTTGATAAGAACTGGATTTGATGATAAAATGTGAGCTGCAAGGGAGGGTCACTGTGGGGATTTCTCTGCGTTCTAGCCATTGTCATAGCTGTACTCATCACAGAAATGCTATAGACCTCTAAAGTCACACAGCTGGCTAGTAATACAATTGGGACTGGAACCCAGGACTATCTGAAACCAAAGCTCATTCCCATAATCACTACATTTTATTGCCTTTCTGGCCTTGGCACTATGCCTGGCCCATGGTAATTGCTCAGTAGATCACAGTGATTACCATTATCTTTCATGTCTGTGCCGCAAGGCAGTTGGTAGGTGATAGTAGGTTTTCCATTCCTTGGTGATCCAGGTATTAGGTATGAGTATTCCCCCAGTGCGAGTGGAGGCTTGACAGCTCCACACCCTTTGAGATCATGGCTCGTCTGTGACCTCTCTTCAATGATACAGACTCTTAATGGAGGAAGATCAAGGAAATCACATTTCCTAGATATGCCTAAAAAGCTATGTGCTGAATCCTTCAACTGGATTGTCTATTGTCATGTACTTGTAATAGTTAGTTTTGTTTTTATGATTGTGAAGTTTGGATAATAAGATAGCTCCCTTTGTAAAATTGATTATGAGGAAGAATAAAACAGAACAGACAAGAGCATTTTGGAAACAAAGAATGGAGGATAGTATCTGCTATACAAATATTCAAAAAGCTAAAAAATGAAAATCCTGCCAAGGTAATTAAAAAAAATAGATCAAGGAGACAGAATACAAAGCCTTAAGTATAAAATATAATGTATTATTAAGGTGGTTTTTCCAGTCAGTGAGGAAAGGATCAATAAGTTGATATATGCTGCACGGCCATTCAGATGAAAAAAAAAGTTAGCTCTTTTTTTCATCTCACATCATTCAGCAAACACAATTTCAGATGTATTAAGCATTTAAATGAATAATGTGAAACTACAGAGGAAGCAGAAAACACAGGTAAATATCTCTTTGATCTCAGAGAAGGAAAATGGTATTCTAAACAAAAAAGTAATGAAAGGCACTATAGAGGCAGGTTGTATATTTGGGTACTTCAATATTAAAAGAAATCTGTATGTCAAGAGACATATTAAACAAAACTTGAAAGGCAAACACAAAAATTGGGGAAAACATTTGCAACATACCCTTCATCTAATTTTCACAGTATTCCTGTGAGGTAGATAATATTATCTACATTTATACATGAGAGAATTGAGACCCAGACACTTTAAGTAATTTAGTAACTTGCCCAAGATCCCTCAGCTAACAAGTTGGGGGACTCGAATTTGAATGCTTGAAAACTGAACTCTGACAGCTCTTCACCTCACCAACTAAAAAAATAGCCAGGAGACATAGTGATGAGAAAAATGCCTAATAGAAGAATCAGAGCCTTACTAGAGGAGCTGAACAGAGAAATCGGATTGGTTAAGAGAAAATTACAGTCTATTGTGATTTGCTTTAATAGATGCATGGAAGCTATGTATAAGGAATGGTTACTTCACTTGGGGGTGATTTCAAAGAGATCTTAATACTATCTAGATTCTTGAAAAATAAGTAGGATTCTAGGTACCCATGATGGTCACAGGTATGCTAGGGAGAAGAAATGATACACTCCACAGCACAGACTCCTGACACAGCTAGCTGGCTGGGGAGAAGGAGGAGCATAGGTTGTCTGCAAAGATATAGAGGCCGGTGAGGAATGTAAGTCACATAGATTGAGCCATATGAAATTGCTGATACTTGACCATTTTTGACCATTTCATCATTTCACATGATTCAAACTAGTATTTGTCTACCCACTCCATAAACCAGTAGTTACATGAGAAAGAGCAGGGGGAACTTCTTTTACTCTATTTTGGCAACACTGGGCATAGTGCTTGGTGCATAGCTGATCTTGAATACTATTATATGAAAGTGTTTAATAGACTATGAAGCCCTATTCAAATGTAAGAGATTGCGGTTGTAAAACAATCAAACATATCACAGATCTTAGCATTAAAATATGACCTGTCTTTAGATGCTGAGGTGGAGATGAAGAAAGGGGAACCAACATCAGACTTTGCATCATCTAAGTTGAAATATTTTCCTGAGCCCTTAGAGGTAATTCAGGGACAGTCATGGGGGATGAACAGGTAACAATTTAGAGAGTACCCTTTCCTTTTTCTACCCTGCTGTTCTGCCTTTATTACTTTTATATATCGATGCTCCAAAAAATATTTTTTATAAAAGTTTCTACTGCTTATAAAATTGCCTTAATAGATGTTGTAGCACCACTAAAGGATTTCAGGCAGGGGAATGTGCTGTTAGGACTTGTAGCTTATGGGCAGTACCCTAGCAGCAAGCATGAGTGATGGAATGGAGAGGTCGAGGCCAGAAGCTGGGAGACCAAAGAAGAGATGATGCCAGAGATGCTGAGTCATGGAGGTGGGAGCTGAGAAGAGGAGATGGACTGGAAAGACAGAATGGATGTTTCATCTCATGGGGCAGGGGAGGGGAGTAGTAAAAGGGGCTGGCTACCCTGATCTCCATATTGGGGATGATTGGGGGACCAAGTGGATAGCAACGCCATTCTCTGATATAGGTGCTTTAGCAAGGACAGCTTTGGGGGAAAAGATGGTGAATCTGATTTTGAGCATATTGAGTGGGAAATATTATTATACAAGTTTGGATTTGACCTTGCAAGGTAGATAGGCTGGTCACTGTCTTTGTCTTTGTTTTTGTTTTGTTTTCCTATTTGATTGGTGTGGAAATTATTGCCCAGGGAATTTGCCTGAATGGCCAGAATGGAAAAAAATCCAGGAAGAGGTAGGGCTCGGTCTTGAACCCAGGACCTCTACATTCTTTCATCTCTTCATTGTCTGTCTACCTACTAGAAAGCACTACTGGATTTTAGGACTCCCAGCCGTTCTTGGCCTCTTGGATTGAATGCACGCAGAAAATGACTAGTGAGCACTACTTCTAGGATTTTAATTAATCCTTGACTGGCTTTTGCCCTCTGAGCACTTTTTGCTCCTGCTTTGAATTTTTAAATAGATGGCAGGCAGTTATTTCCTTGAAATATCAAGCACAGACTTGGAGAGGGATCATAATCCATTATAATTAGTCTTCTTTGATCACTTGTCCTTTGTCCTAAGTACAGTAGGTACATTTAATTGTGGCTGAAGTATTTGTCAAGAATAGCATCCAAACTGTTCTCTCTCTCTCTGTAAACGCCCAAGGACATAACTGAAATGGAGAAACCACGTTCCTAATTCTCTTTTGAAATAGCTACCGAGTAGTAGAAGAAAGACTGGATTTAGAAGCAAAGACCTGTGTGTGGCCTATTCCTTGATCATGTCGCATAGTATACTATTATTTAAGCAGCACTGTGATGATTTAGAGAGAAAAGGAACTACATTAAATGAGGGCCTACTGTGTGCTTGGTACTTTATGATATGATCTCATTTGATCTTCAGGACATTCCAAGGCTGAATAGCTGGGCAACATCATACAGCTCCCACATGGCAGAGTCAGGAGGCAAAACCCCTCATCTGCCTGAATCAGAGCCCATGCATATGTACAGGGTAGTTCAGCTGCATCCCCTTGGGGTAGATTTATTTGGCAAACCAAATTAGATAGTGAAAGAAAATATATATCATCACATCACTGTGAGAATCTTGTGAAGGGTTGCCCCAAGGGGTGACAGGGTGAGGAGCTGGGGCCGGGTGACATGTTGCAAATTAATTCCCTGTTCTGCTGGTGAAAAACATTTTATCAAGTAATAATGCTACCTTACATCTGTAGTGTGATGTAGACTTTAATAGTTCAAATAATTATATGCCTTAACTCTGTCTTTATCCTCACTCACCTGAGTCTTGTGAATTAGGTGAGGAAAGGGGTATTAGAACCATTTTACAGATGAGGAAATTGAGACTACCATTGAGGGTCAGGTAACTTTTAAATCATCAGATTTTAGACATAGATTTATATGTCCTTCAAAAATAAGATCCAAGCAGGAGCAAACATATATGAAGAATTAGGCTCAGGAACATTTTTCTTAGAGGCTGACATTCACCTCTAAGTCATATGGTTAGAGTTTGCTTCTTTCCACTTTTCAATTTTTGACACTAAGTGTTAATTATAGAGCTGGAGAAGCACCCAGTGCATTTGCAAGAGCTAATTGATTCAATGAAGGGAAGGCTGATTTTGCAGCAGAATCCAAACTACCAATTAAAAGAGAAGGAATCCACACATGCATGATATCCAGGACATTTATATCATGGGAAACAAAAAAAGCCAGCCTTCCCTGCCACTGTAAGTCAAAGGACCTGGCCCCTGGGTGACCAGTTTGAGTCCTGGGCCAGGCCAAGACCACAGCAAGGACCAGGAAGCCCACCCTCTCAGCAGCCTTCCAGCCACTAATGAGTGTTTCAGAGGCTTCCCTTCTCTAGGGTAAAATGAAAAATCTTGGCAAATGAGAAGATTAGATTCAGGGCACAATGAGAGAGGAAATCAGGCAAACAGGAGCTGTATCAATCAATTAACTGTCAGAAAATGGGGCTCAGAATAGACTGATACTATTAACTTTCTTACAGTGCTCTAGAGTTTACAGAGTTTATGGCCCTCATAACAACAGCCGCTTAAGAGGCAGAAGTATTATCCCAAACTTAGAGATGGTAAATGCCCGGCCCTATTTTCCACATGTCCTGGTGCTAGAGGAGCCAGGACACGAATCCAGGTTTCTGACTCCCCTGCACAGCCCCAGAGGGCTGCCTATGCTGATGGGGGCTGAGGACAGTGGTGGGGTGTGTCTTGTGCTGTGGTTTGTGGTTGATTCTCCCGGGAACCCTTTTAAACAATTCCATCTTACTGAAGAGTGTCTCTGCAATGGTGTACAGGAGTGGCCGCAAGGCTAACAATAATGGGGCCATTAACTAAATGATAGCCCTAGCACAAAGTAACAGCCATGCTAGGGTCTTAATTAGGCTCTGGCTGAAGCAGAGAAGGAGCACATTCGTGGGAGATTTCTGGTTGACTAATTAGGTGTCAAGTTAAGAGTTTCCCTCTGGGATGTCTCAAGTCAGTCAGCATGTGATTCAAAACATTGTTCGAGCTGGGAGTTTCAAGTGGGCCAATTTCTCAGGAGAAGAGAGGACTTCCTTCCCTGAGGGCTTGCTCCATGGAGTAGTTTAGTACAGGATTCCTTTATTTTCCCTGACTGATAGTTTAACTTCAGAGACTTGTCAACTGTGAGTCCAATGTTTCTGTTCCACTGACAAGAGCTGAAGGCTGGCTATGTACCTGGGCACCCAGGGCTGAAAAGCAGTTAGCAGTCCCAGCTCGGCTATTTCTGCAGCAGATGTTAAATGATGCTAAGGAGGAAATTAGGATCAAAGACCAGGCTGAGACCCAGGCCCAGAACCTGGGAGAGAGGCTAGAGGACCAGTCCAGAGTAGTGGGGACAGCACTGAAATCGCATGGACCTTGTATTAAATGTAACCTCTGCATTCCATTCATTAGTTGTGGAAACAGGGCTGTCATATTAATATTGCTGAGCCCTTTTCAATACCTTTAAAAGGTACAGAATCATTTCCTCCTCTAAGAGAAATGATACAGATTAGATGAGGTAGAGCATGTGACAGATACCACTGTGCCGTGCATACAGTAAAAACTCAGGGAACATGGCCTGCTTCTGAATCTTTCTAGCCTGGGGGGCTTCTATAAGGGCTGATCCTGTCCATCAAGGTGTACATCTACACAAAATGACTGCCCAGGCCCATGTGTAGACTAACGTTTCAACCTGCCTGACTTCACTGGCTCTGCCGCCTACTCCATTCCCTTGACCTCCTCTGTTCTTGCCTTCACTGCCAGACACCTGCCTCTGGCCTGTTTGATGTATGATCCAAGCCCTCTTATCCTCTGACTAGTCCTCCTCTTCTCCTCCAGCCTCTGTCTCTCCCATTTGGTACAACAATTCTTATGACTGACTCTTCTGAGATCAACCACCACCAGCCCTTCTTCCCGGAAGAGGGTATGCATCATGAGAGGCACTTGGGTACAGAGAGAGGATCCATAAAGCTACGTCCTGGTCTCTTTCTTTGGCTCCTTGATACCTTCTGTTGGGAAGAGGTCAATGTCAACATCCACCATCTAATGGAAGCATACTCCTCTGATTGCGACCAGCTAGACAAGGGCTAAATGAAATAGAGAATTACTAGACAAGGCAAGCCAAGACCTAGAAATAAACTCCTTCTAAGAGGAAACAGGTAGGCAGTGGAGGCCAGGAAGCTGGAAGAAGATAGATGATGAATGACAGTCCAGCAGGTAGGTGGGGTCAATGGATCCCAGACCTGGAAACCAGGAGGTGGCAGTAAGGAACAGGCAGATTCTCAAGGTGTCAGACAGAAGTGTACTTCTGGAAATAAGGTCAGAGTCTGGAAGAGTATCTCCTTAAGGGACCCATGGAGGAACATGGTGTGGCCTCCGGGAAGGAGCTGAGACTTAAGGGCGGGGGGTTTTTGTGTATCAGTTTAGACACAGAACGCGGGAGCCATTTAACAGAGCAGCCCATGTAATGAGGAGGTGGGGACAGGGAAGGGAAAGGAGTGTGTCGCTGGGTTGCAGTATTCTGGACTCTTGCATCCTGACTCAGGGCAGTTGACCACAGAGGAAGCCCAGATGGAGATGTGTCTCCCAAGAGCTCTAGGGATGTGCAAGCTGGCAAGTCCACAGATTAACTGTGCAGAGCCTCCAAAAACTTATCAAAAAAAGGGGACCATTATCCTACTTGTGCCTATTTCCCAGAAGATAGGATCAACTGAGATGGAGTGCGAAGGAGCCCTATAAGTGGTAAAGCACTGCACTTTATGTATAAGTTTAGTCACTAATGTAGAACTGCTGGTATTTTTTGAGTTCATCACGATGCTCACTAAATGTTAGCTATTAAAATATTGTCAATTATTATTGTAGCAAGACAAATTCTGAGATAATTTATGTTTATGTGTGTCCCGTTTTCCTCATTGGAGAAGGTCACAGGCTGTAGGCTTTCTGACCTACAAGATGCTTTTGTTCCTAATTTTATCTTCTCCAAGCTGCCAAACTTGTGATGAAGATTTTAGAGGCAGAGTACCTCTGAGGGAAACAAGTAAAAATAGAAAATGTTTTCCCTTGATCCAAAGACAATCTGCAGTCCTGGGAGGAGGAAGAAGGATTGTGGGTCCTATGAAAGAGGGAACTGTGTCTCATTGCCTAGAAGTGTACCAAGCAGGTGGCATGCCTTCAGAGAGGGAAGTCTGCACATCTACAGCAAAGGTCGCTAGGTTCCCTGACTGTTGGATCTAAAGGGGACGAGGAGGACAGGGCAGTAGAACACACATTGGTAATCCACGTGACTTATGAGCTGGTGTATTGTGCTACCAGAGAGCTCTGGACCTTACACCACCATGGGGCTTAGGGGCATGTTGGAGGAAGGAACTTAACCTCAATCATGAGTATGTTTGATTTTTTTTTCCTTTGTAGCAGAGAAGGATATTTGGAGTTAAATTTAAGTAGATTTCAAGGAAACAAATAATATGATCTTTCTGTGCATATATATGTGTGTGTCTTGAATGTCATACCTTTTTTAATAATTGTTCTGTGACCACGTAACTCCTAAGGAAATGGAGAAGAACATTTTCCCAGTAGCTACTAGATGCTGCTGCTTGTTCTAGCATATCACTAAGGCAATCACGTTTAATCCTCAGAATAACCTATGAGGTATTCGAGTCCCCTTTGTGTAGATAAGAAGACTGAACTAAATAGGGGTTAAGTGACCTTGCACCAGGATTTGCAGTTAGTATCAGAACTGAGGTTGGAACCCAGGTTGTGTGATTACAAGGCCCAGCCTCCCTCCACCACATTGCACTGCATAGATGTGGCAGTGCTCGTCCCTTGTGAGGGAAGGGCTGGAGCCTCTGACAGCAGGTTTAATAACTGTGAACTGTGATGTAAAATAGTTCTCTTGAATGTATATGTTACGTGTCAAACTTTCAGAGAGGATGGCTAAGGGGCTGAATCATTGAGGTTACATTTTAGAGAACTTCAGTGTGACCTAAACCTGTTTCACTTTGAAAAGCAGTTGTCATCCTCCCCCCTCCTTTTTTAATCTCAGCATTGGGAAGGGAATGTCTATAGATATGTTGGCATTGTCCAACAAGAGACAAGTGATACAAAAAGACCTGACAGATTTATCCTAGGCAGAGAATTATGTGAGGAGGGTGCTGAATTATAGCTAGGGATAGAATGATTGCAGGTGATGCAGATACCGGGAAATGCCTTGCTGAATATAGGATGGAGCTTTAGATTTATTGCATCTAATTGAATCTTCAGCATGGCTAGGAGAAGTAGCTATTCTGATCACCATTGTTCTGGTGGAACTCCAAGGGCATGGGGAAGGGTGAGCAAGAGATAGATGGATAGATGGTGGATGGAGAGATGGATAGATAGATAGGTAATACGCATGTATTAAAATCAATGCCTGTGTGATGATAGGAGGAAGAAAACAAGCAAGGTTCCTGCCTTCTTGCTATAACTGAACAAGATTTCTTGTAGTTCAGGAATACGAGCTTCAGGCCAATGCATCTGAAAGTCTTCAACATCTTTGTGAAATAAATGAGCACATCTGTGACTCATCATATCTGTTCTTAAGTTTGTAAGGCAACTAGTCATTCACTTGCCCTGTTGAGTTCTTTTTCATTTTGCTTTTCAAAGTCAGTACTTAGGTGGAAGGAGACATGTCCCCTTCCTTTGTTCCTGCCTTCCTGCCCTCCTTTGCTCCTGCCTGACTTTCTTCCAGCTTTGTTCCTTCCATTTTTCCCTTCTTCTCTTTCTGCTGTTCACATTTATTGAGCACCTGTGTGTACCAGCTACTGAGATAAGTACCAGCAATATAGCGATTAGCCGACACAAAGAGCCTATGTTCTATGCTGTCAAGAAACCCAGGCCCACAGAGTATGTCAAAGAAGGATCCAAAAGTTCAGATTCAGAAGCATTTAAAACAGACCTTGAAAGATGGGTAACATTCCAAGAGGCAAATACTGTCTCTTTTGGGGGGAATATAGGACACTCTCTTTGAGGAACCTGAATGAGTAAACTGATAGAGACAGAAACTTCAGGGTGTGATCATTTCTAGGCCATGGTGATTAGGAGTGAGTGTGCACAACATGTCATGGGCTGGTTGTTCGTGTGGAGATTGTGGTCTCTGAATGGTTAGGAGCCTGGCTGCATCCTCTGGGCACCAGGCCTTGTTGAAAAAAAAATTTTTTTTTTAAGTAGTTATGTATTCAGTATTTTATTTATTTATTTTTGGCTGTGTTGGGTCTTCATTTCTGTGCGAGGGCTTTCTGTAGTTGCGGCGAGCGGGGGCCACTCTTCATCACGGTGCGCGGGCCTCTCACTATCATGGCCTCTCTCGTTGCGGAGCACAAGCTCCAGACGCGCAGGCTCAGTATTTGTGGCTCACGGGTCTAGCCGCTCCGTGACATGTGGGATCCTTCCAGACCAGGGCTCGAACCCACGTCCCCTGCATTGGCAGGCAGACTCTCAATCACTGTGCCACCAGGGAAGCCCTTTTGAAACTTCTTGAATGGACAAGGAGCCTGGCCAGGTCTGGCACAGGGATGTGTGCTCATGTGTGTCTGAATGCACATTAGTTCAAGATGTGTACTTACTGGATAATCTAATCAGTTCAGATTAGAAAGTGAAAAAGCTGTGTGTTATCATTATTATTATTCCCTCCTAATTATTCTCTTGGTTAAGGTCAAAACAGAACCAGGAGAGATCATTTTCTTTCTGTATCTTTGATTGTACAAACCAAGAAATTCAATGAAATGGCAAAGTAATTGCTTTCATCCTGTCCCTTTTAGTCAATTGTGTGAAACTGGGACCTGGTTCTGCCCTTTTAGACTGTTGAGGAAGGGGTCCTTGAGGGCCTGAGTGTATTCTGCTCTCAGGTGAGAACCCTCCCTCTGGCTTCTTAATAGCCTGATTCTGAGACTTAAGCCTTAAATTCTATGCTAGGACAAGGCACAGCATAAAAAAAGGTCCGTGGGTTTCTGAGATCCCTTCTGAAAAGTCCTCTTTCAATGCTTTTAGGGTTAATTCATGATTAATATTTTCATATCTTCCAATAAGAGCCAGGTAGCTTCATAGAAAGCATTGAAACCTTGGAGCCACATATAGCTGGGTGCAGGTTCTAGCTTCACTTCTCATGGCCTAGGGAACTTTAGACAAGTGGCTGAACCACTTAAGCCTTCAATTTTCCCCTCTCACCAGAATGTTAAAAGGATAATATGAGCTAGGATGTGTAGAACATACGACGTGTGTTCAATAAAGAGAATGATCATTATTTAATAGTGGTCATGACAAACACAAACATAGTGGAGAGTTCAGCAGTACTTTGTTAGGATAGAAGGATTTTGCATCCTCAGGATAGACTTTATCAGAGGCCTATGAACACCAAGTAGTACTTTACAAAGGAAGCTCATAATCTCGTGGCAGGTGCAGACAGTGCATAGGACCCAGCGGGACGGAGCAGCAACCCTGAGTCACAGTCCCAGGGCTCAGTGTCCTCTAGCCATAGTCACATTCTACCCTAAGCCTTAGGCTCGCTGGCCACCACTACTCAGCCTCAGCTTCTGCAACCCTCGTTTTCACCATGGTTGTGTTTCCTGAAATTGTCTTTACTCCAGTTCCTGGAAACAGCACTTAGCTGAGGTGAGAGATACCTTGGTGTCCTCCTTGGTTTGTCCTGCCCTACTCAGCTTATCAGGGACCTCTGTTTGGATATCCAGGCCCACCCCATTCCCAAGACTGCTGCCCGCACAGTTCCCAGTCTTCCAGTGCCCTGGATCTGCAGCTGTCTCTCTCTTTTGCCATGATCCCCAAGCCTCTCTGCTCAAGATCCGACAGGGATTCCAGGTTCCTCTGGGAACCAGAACTCGAGTTTCTCCTTTCTAACCTTTTGCTCAGCCCTACTAAAATTCCTCTCCGGTACCTGGTTGCCTGCTGGCTGCCATCTCGCCTGAACTATTGAGAGATCATGGAACATTCTGAAGGCATTTCCTAAGGTTATTCCTCTGGTCCAGTTTGAATACATCTTCTCCACAAGGTATGTGTATATATGTGTATATGTATGTATACACACACAAACATACATATATATATATATATATATATATATATATATATATACTTGTTACATATAAGGCTAATATTCCCTCAAAAAAAGTTGCTAGCGTAACTTCAGGGAAAATTAAAACTGAAAGGATTTTATTAATAATTGAGCTCTGCATGTTTCTTAAAGTTTGGAGCCAAATTATAATAGATTAATTCAGCAAATAACTGTTGAGCATTTGCTATGTGAGGGGTAGGTACGTGCCAGGTATGGTAAATTACTTAATAATAGTGGATGGCAGAACCTAAACCTGGGACTTTGAAAACATGATATTCAACATATGTTTATTATGGATATGTGCCCGACACATATAGATACATACATAACAAGATGGATATACAACACGGGAGACTCTTAAAATACATTAGTTTAATGATGAGAGATTCACTGTCTGTGAAAAACAGATCCAGATTATATGTGACAATCAGCAGTCCAGCTATTTTTGTTTTGGGGGTGAGGAGGGAAAGATTGATTTAGAAAATTTATGCTGACTTTCAATAAGTCTTCTTCCTTGAAGATATTGCCTATGATAGAGGCTACTTAATACAGTATTTTCTAATGGGTTATCAGACATTTCCACTTTTTGGTAATTCCCCTTTGGGTATCCATGTCAAAATAATGTGTGTTTCTACTTGACTGATTCACATAGGAGGACAACAGACACCTCAGGGGAGACATTTAGTGTCTTTCTTCAGAAGGACTCCTGTGAGTGGTAATGAAAGCCAAGAATGTTTTCCCCTTCCTTTCCTTCTCTCCCCATTATCTCAGATAACAGGAATTAATTAGCATCCATCAGGCTTTTACTTTAAACTCTACTTTGAGAGACTCATGTACTTAGTGATTTTTGTTTTGTTCTTGATTTTTTCCCCTTATTTTTTGAAAGTGACAGAGCTGTTTCTAGAATGTCTTGAATAAGCCAAATGAACAATAGGAGCAATGCTGCCTTCTCTCTCTGAATAAATACCCACTTTTCACTGAGGGAAGGGGTGTGGTTGCAGACATTGTAGAGAAGTGGCATTCATTTTCCTTCTGAGCTGATGCACAGTGCCTGCTGCAATTTCCAAAAACAGTCTGCTAATGTAACAATATACCAGCTACAGAATTTCAACAAAATCAGTGTGGGCTTTCTGTGAACATACCCAACTGTTGACACACACTCTAAAGCAATGCTGTGCTTGTACAGCTAGGGAAAATGGTGGTGATACACATGGTGCTAGATGATGTGATGTCTACGCACTTAGGCTTGCTTTGCTATAGTGCTCAATTTATCAAGCTAAAATTGAGTGCCTAGTAAGAACCAGGCACTGAGTTATGTGTTGTGAAGGAAGTAACTTTTCTGTGCTCTTGAGGAGTTTACAGGGTGACAAGAGTAGTAAGAAAAACAGAAAATTAATGAGCATTTTGGCCATCTGTATGTCTTCCTTAGAGAAATATCTATTTAGATCTTCTGGCCATTTTTTGATTGGGTTTTTTCTGTTTGTTTGTTTTGTTTTGATATTGAGCTGCATGAGCTGTTTGCAATATTTTGGAGATTAATCCCTTGTCAGTTGCTTCATTAGCAAATATTTTCTCCCATTCTGAGGGTTGTCTTTTTGTTTTGTTTATGGTTTCCTTTGCTATGCCAAAGCTTCTGAGTTTAATTAGGTCCTGTTTGTTTATTTTGGTTTGTATTTTCATTAATCTAGGAGGTGGATTGAAAAAGATCTGCGATTTATGTCAAAGAGTGTTCTTCCTATGTTTTCCTCTAAGGGTTTTATAGTGTCTGGCTTTACATTTAGGTCTTTAATCTATTTTGAGTTTATTTGTGTGTGTGGTGTTAGGGAGTGTTCTCATTTCATTCTTTTACATGTAGCTGTCCAGTTTTTCCAGCAGCGCTTATTGAAGAGACTGTCTTTCCCCCATTGTATATTCTTGCCTCCTTTGTCGTAGATTAGGTGACCATAGGTGCATGGGTTTATCTCTGGGCTTTCCATCTTGTTCCATTGATCTATATTTCTGTTTTTGTGCCAGTACCATACTGTCTTGATTACTGTAGTTTTGTAGTATAGTCTGAGGTCAGGGAGCCCGATTCCTCCATATCCATTTTTCTTTCTCAAGATTGCTTTCACTCTTTGGGGTCTTTTGTGTTTTCATACAAACTGTAAATTTTTTTGTGCTAATTCTGTGAAAAATGCCTAAATAGACATTTCTCCAAAGAAGACATAAAGATGGCCAAAAATCACATGAGGAGATGCTCAACATCACTAATTATCAGAGAAATGCAAATCAAAACTACAGTTAGGTGTCACCTCACACTGGTCAGAATGGCCATCATCAAAAAATCTACAAACAATAAATGTTAGAGAGGGTGTGGAGAAAAGGGAATGCTCCTACACTGTTGATGGGAATGTAAATTGGTAAAGCCACTGTGGAAAACAGTATGGAGGTTCCTTAAAAAACTAGAAATAGAGTTACCATATGATCCAACAATTCTACTCCTGGGCATATATCCAGAGAAAACCATAATTTGAAATGATACATGCACCCCAAAGTTCATTGCAGCACTATTTATATAGCCAGTACATGGAAGCAACCTAAATGTCCATCAACAGGAATGGATAAAGAAGATGTGGTACATATATCCAATGGAATATTACTCAGCCACAAAAAAGAAGAATGAAATAATACCATTTGCAGCAACATGGATGAACCTAGAGATAGTCATACTGAGTGAAATAAGTCAGACAGAGAAAGACAAATATCATATGATATTACTTATATGTGGAATCTAAAAAAAGGGTACAAATGAACTTATCTACAAAACTGAATAGAGTACAGATGTAGAAAACAAACTTACGGTTACCAGGGGTGTGACAAGACAGGGATAGGGATAAATTTGGAGATTGGGATTGACATATACACACTAATATATATATAAAATAGATAGCTAATAAGGACCTACCGTATAACACAGGGAACTCCACTTAATACTCTGTAATGACCTATATGGGAAAAGAATCTAAAAAAGTAGATATAGGTGTATGTATAACTGCTTCACTTTGCTGTACACCTGAAACTCATACAACATTTTAAAACAACTATATGCCAATAAGTTTTTTTAGAAAGGAAAATAAATGAATTACAAGACAAAATATAGCCAGTAACATGGAGAGATGCATCAACTGTCTTTGGCTGAAAAAAATTATTTTTCAGTATATAACAGTCAAGAGGTTGAATGATATCAGCAAGATTCTTCCATAGAATTAAAAAACAACAACAATAGCAACAACTAGAAACTAACTAAAATAACCATATAGTAACTCTGGAAATCAGTCAAAAGATCTACAGCAATGAGGTGATCACCCAATCAAGAAAAAGCCACATTCAAAATGGTAGGAAATTCTGTGCAGGTTTTATTTGCCCTTGTTCCACCCCCTTCTCAGCAGAGTGCGGAAGCACAGTTTGAAGAAAACTGTGGTTTAGTCCCCAGTTCCCATCTATGAACCAGAGAGAACTGAATTTGCAACATTATAATCTGCGTGTGGACCGCCTGAGAGAGTGGTCTCCGTTTCACCTACATTGGAGGTGAGACAGCCAAAACAGCTTGGATCTCAGACAAGAGGAAGCCATGGGAAGCAGCAGGCATGGCTCATGAAAATTACTACAGAGCTACAGACATGCAGACTCCTGAGATGAGAAATTACTGATTGAAGAATACAATAGGCAGCTAAAGCCCCAAGAAAAAACAGGGATGAGACTATTAAAGTATTATATTCAAAAATAGTTGTGTATATGGGGGAATTGTAAAACACACACACTCACAGGTCAAGAATATGAATAGCCAGAAGAGGCCAGAGAAGAACTTAAGCCTTCATACTAGGCTGATGCGGGAATGTCTTGCTCTGCATAGAGCCAGTCTGAAAAGACCGGGAAAGGTAACTTTTTTACAAGTACCCAGATTTCAATAAAATATTACAAGGCATACAAAGAAACAGGAAAGCATGACAGGAACAAAATAATCCCCAGAAACAGACCCCAAAGAAACAAAGGCATTGGACTTACTAGTTAAAGACTGTAAAACAGCTGTCATAAATATGCTCAAAGAGCTAAAGGAAAACATGAACAAAGAAATAAAAGAAATCAGGAAAGCTATGAACAAAATGAGGATATCAACAAAGAGATATAAATTATTAAAAGGAACCAAACATAAATTATAGAGGTGAAGATACATTAACTGAATTGAAAAATTCACTAGAGGGATTCAATGTCAGATTCAAATAGGTAGAAAAATTAGCATCAAATTTAAGACAGGTCAAAAGCAATCTACAGATTCAGTGCAATCCCTATCAAACTACCAATGGCATTTTTCACAGAACTAAAACAAAACATTTCACAGTTTGTATGGAAACACAAGACCCCAATTAGCCAAAGCAATCTTGAGAAAGAAAAACAGAGCTGGAGGAATCAGGCTCCCAGACTTCAGACTAAACTACAAAGCTATAGTAATCAAGACAGTCTGGTACTGGCACAAAAACAGAAATATAGACCAGTGGAACAGGATAGAAAGCCCAGAGATAAACCCACACACATATGGTCACCTTATTTTTGATAAATGAGGCAAGAATATACAGTGGAGAAGTCAGTCTCTTCAATAAGTGGTGCTGGGAAAACTGGACAGCTACATGTAAAGAATGAAATTAGAACACTCCTTAACACCATACACAAAAATAAACTCAAAATGGATTAAAGACATAAATGTAAGGCCAGACACTATAAAATTCTTAGAGGAAAACATAGGCAGAACACTCTATGACATAAATCACAGCAAGATCCTTTTTGACCCACCTCCTAGAGAAATGGAAATAAAAACAAGAATAAACAAATGGGACCTAGTGAAACTTAGAAGCTTTTGCACAGCAAAGGAAAACATAAACAAGACAAAAAGAAAGCCCTCAGAATGGGAGAAAATATTTGCAAATGAGGCAACTGACAAAGGATTAATCTCCAAAATTTACAAGCAGCTCATGCAGCTTAATATCAAAAAAACAAACAACCCAATCCCAAAATGGGCAGAATACCTAAGTAGACATTTCTGGTCCCAGAAGATCCCACATGATGTGGAGCAGCTAAGCCCGTGTGCCACAACTACTGAGCCTGTGCTCTAGAGCCCACGAGCCATGATTACTGAAGCCTGTGCACCTAGAGCCTGTGCTCCGCAACAGGAGAAACCACCGGAGTGAGAGGCTCTTGCACCACAGCAAAGAGTAGCCCCCACTCGCTGCAACTAGAGAAAACCCACACACAGCAGCAAAGACCCAATGCAGCCAAAAATAAATAAATTAAAATTTAAAAAATAAATAAAAAAGAAAGAATGGCGACAAACTTCTGAAATTTGAGAAGAGAAATGGATATACAGATACAGGAACCTCAATGAACTTCAAGTGGGATAAATCCAAAGAGACCCAAACTGAGATAGATTATAATTAAACTGCCAAAACTCAAAAAGAGAATCTTGAGACCAGCAAGATAAAAGCAGCAGGAAGAAAGGGATAATAAAGATTAGGGCAAATACATAGAAAAAATTTTGGTTCTTTGAAAAGATCAAAATTGTCAAATCTTTAACTAGATCAACTAAGAAAGAAAAAGAATACTCAAATAAATAAATTTAGAAATTAGAGAAGGGATATTATTACCAACTTTATAGAAATATAAGGAATATATGAGAATACTATGAACGATTATACATCAACAATGGAACAGGGTAGAAAGTCGAGAAATAAGCCCCATGCCTATGGTCAATTAATCTACGACAAAGGAGGCAAGACTATACAATGGAGAAAAGACAATCTCTTCAATAAATGGTGCTGGAAAACTGGATAGCTACATGTAAAAAAAACTGAAATTAGAACATTCTTTAACACCATACACAAAAGTAAACTCAAAATAGATTAAAGACCTAAATGTGAGAGCAGATACTATAAAAAAATCTTAGAGGAAAATATAGGCAGAACACTCTTTGACATAAGAGTGTTTAAATTTTTTTCTATCCATCTCCCAGAGTAATGGAAATAAAACAAAAATGAACAAATGGGACCTAGTTAAACTCACAAGCTTTTGCACAGCAAAGGAAACCAGAAACAAAAGAAGAAGACAACCCACAGAATGGGAGAAAATATTTGCAAACGATGTGACCAACAAGGGATTAATATCCAAAATTTACAAATAGCTCATGTGGCTCAGTATCAAAAAAACAAACAACCCAATCCAAAAATGGGCAGAAGACCTAAATAGACATTTCTCCAAAGAAGGCATACAGATGGCCAAGAGACACATGAAAAGGTGCTCAACATCACTAATTATTAGAGAAATGCAAATCAAAACTACAATGAGGTATCACATTACACCAGTCAGAATGGCCATCATGAAAATGTCTACAAACAGTAAATGCTGGAGAAGGTGTGGAGAAAAGGAAACCCCCCTATACTGTTGGTGGGAATGTAAATTGATACAGCCTGTTTGGAGAACAGTATAGAGGTTCCTTAAAAAACTAAAAATAGAACTACCATATGACCCAGCAATCCCATTCCTGGGCATATATCTGGAGAAATCCATAATTCAAAAGGATACGTGCACCCTAATACTCATTGCAGTACTGTTCGCAATAGCCAAGACATAGAAGTGACCTAAATTAAATGTCCATTGACAGAGGAATGGATAAAGAAGAAGTGGTACATATATACAGTGGAGTAGTTCTCAGCCATTGAAAAGAATGAAATAATGCCATTTACAGCAACATGAATGGTCCTAGACATTATCAATACTAAATGAAGTAAGTCAGAAAGAGAAAGACAAATATCATATGATATCGTTTAAATGTGGAATCTAAAACAATGATACAAATGAACTTAGTTACAAAACAGAAACATACAGACTTAGAGAATGCACTTATGGTTAACCGGTGGCGGGGGGAGAAGGGAAGGGGGAGATAGGTTGGGAGTGGGAGTTTGGGATTGACATGTACATACTGCTATATTTAAAATACATAACCAACAAAGACCTGCTGTATATAGCACAGGGAACTCTGCTCAGTACTCTGTAATAACCTAAATGGGAAAAGAACTTTGAAAAGAATAGATACATGTATATTTATAATTGAATCACTTTGCTGTACACCTGAAACTAACACAGCATTGTTAATCAACTATACTCCAGTATAAAATAAAAATTAAAAAGAAGAAATTGCTCTGGTAAGACAATTTGGCAACACAAATATGAAATAAAAGAGAAAACCAAGGCTGACATTGGGAGATCTGTTAGGGAGCAGAGAGCAGCAAGCTCTAAATTAAGACTAGGGGACAGGAGAGGAGTGTGTGGAATGATTCAGAAAGCTTTGAGGAAGTTGAATTTAACTGCTAGTTAGTTATGGAGCCCAAGACTCTGGTAGAGTTTACAGTGACTCTAGAGCTTCCAAAACTGTGTTGAGGCCAAGAATTCAGTGATGTAAGGAGGGATAAAGAAAGGAACTATTCTGAATTGGTTAAAATTAATTGCAGAAATCCCCAATCAAATCTCCTTTGGGATTTGAAGAATACATTTTTTTAAAATGCATGTTTAATCTGAAAGTAATAACATGAATTCTAAATACTTAGGAAGCTCTGTACTACCATGGACTCTAAGCTCTTTAATAGGGCACAATAACGTCTGTTAACTGGGTGAGATTTTAGGTTTTCAGAAATCATGAGGCTGCTCCAGCCGTTTGAGATGAGTCCAGGTGCTGGCTTGTGTTCCTGAAAATTAGTTTGAGGTTCTTTAGACTTATCCTATTATGTCTTTTTATATGTCATACCAATGTAAACTTAGAAATAATTAAAAACAATAGACAAGAACCACCTAATCTTTTTTAGTGTTCTTTTATGTAAGGAATAATTGATTGGGTGAAGTGGATTACATTTCAGTATCGAGACAGGCTCCTTTTGTTATTACTTTTCACTTTTTATCTGCTTTTTAAATTACCTTGCCTATTTTGAAAGCACAGTGCAGTTCTCTTGTGTTTCTTTTTTGGTGCAATACAGTGTGGAAAGGCTCTTGGCATAAAGTTGAAGGATATCCACTATGCAATTTAATATCCTTAGATAAATGACATTTTTAGAGAAACAGTCCTTTGAAATTTATATGAGGTAATGTGATAGAGAGGAAAAAAGCATGGAAGTTGGAGTCAGAGTGACTTGGTTTTTAATATGGGTGCTGGCACTTAATAGGTATGCAACTTTGGGGATGGAATTAAATCATTGAGTCTCGGTTTCTTTGTCTGAAATATGGGAATAATAATACCTCTGGCTCAGGTAAATATATATAGTAAAAAATACACAGATAGTAAAAATATACAGATAGTAAATACAGATAGTAAAATAGAGCCTGCCATCAAAAAAGGTGTGTCTGTCTTGTCCTAAAAAAGGATGCCTAATGTTATTATTGAGGTTCATCTATTAGGATAAATGAAAGAAGCCAGACACACAAGACCACATATTGACACATTGTATAGTTCCATTTATATGAAAGGTTAAGAATAGGCAAATATATAGGGACAAAAATTAAATTAGTGGTTGCCTAGGACTTGGAAGCAGGGTGCAAAGTGGCTGTTTAAGAATACAAGGTTCCTTTTGCAGAAGATAAAAAGATTCTACAATTAGATAATCGTGATTATTGTACCACTCTGTAAATCTACTGAAAACTATTGAATTGTACACTTGCAACAGGTGAATTTTATATGTTAATAATATCTCAATAAAGCCATTTAAAATAAAAGGCATTTCTGTATGCTGACCTGAATATCCTAAATAAAATAATCTGTGCCTATGGAAAAATGGGAAATTTTATTTGTCCTGAGTGGAGGGGGGAAAGGAGGAGGGATCTTTTGTATTTCTTTCTAAGTATCTGTCTTTGTGTTGGTGTATCTGTCAATTTTGTTTGTTAATAAATAACTCCCCAAATCACAGTGGCTCATTATTTTTTTCTTATTTACATTGCATGCTGACCTTTATTCAGATCTGTTTGTTTCTTGTCTGTTATGTCTGCTCTACTCAGCTTGGTCCACATGTCTTTTCATTCCTGCAGCAGCTGCTATAATGGGACATGCTGATTTTTCTGCCATAGGGAAAGAGAAGACTGAGTCAAACCATTTAGCTCTTAAAGCTTCTGCTCAGATAGAGTATGTTTCACAGCTGTTCGTATATCATTGGGCAAAGCCAGTCACATGGTCAGACCTAGTGAACGTGCACTCCTTCCGTGGAATAAAGTGGTTATGAATATTTGTGATCAATAAGACAATAAGCCAATCTATTATACTATTGTATAATATATACTATTGGAGGAAGACCTGTCTCACATCCTTACTAGAGCTTAACCTTCCATCATTGCCTTCCATCCTTCTACTTTCCCATCATCGAGTGTTTATCTTGTTTTCTTCTTTCCCCTCTGAGATCTTTCCCTTGGTTTAAATCAAGGGTAAATTTATAAATTTATGA
This sequence comes from Mesoplodon bidens, assembly GCF_964165515.1. Classification (NCBI taxonomy): domain Eukaryota; kingdom Metazoa; phylum Chordata; class Mammalia; order Artiodactyla; family Ziphiidae; genus Mesoplodon; species Mesoplodon bidens. Next base: position 161,349,518 of record NC_138176.1, on the reverse strand, counting down.
ATCTGCTTCTCCCTTTCCATGAATATCTCTTCCAAGAGTCTGCTGAGATGTCTAGTTACCACCTTATGCCTTTCATTCCATTGCCAGACTTTAAAATTACAGCCAGTTGTTGTCACTAATGTTTCTCTATCAAATTTAACTCTTCACATTCTGGCTTAAACTCTCTTAGTCCATTGAAATTGCTCTTTTTAAAGACTTCAGTGACCTTAATTGCCAAATTCAATGGCATTTTCTTCAGCCATTATTTATTTTGATGGTGGTGACATTTGTACTGTAAACTTCTAAAATGCAGAATGTCTGATCCCCGCCCCCCCCACCAAATTTCATATTCTCTCCCTACACTCCCTTCCTGTTGATCTCATATAGACCCTAGGTCTTCAGTTTTTACTTATTCATTTATTTATTTACTTATTTTTAATTTATTTTATTTTTGGCTGCATTGTGTCTTCGTTGCCGTGTGCGGGCTTTCTCTAGTTGCTGCGAGCGAGGGCTACTCTTTGTTGCGGTGCGTGGGCTTCTCATTGCGGTGGCTTCTCGTTGCAGAGCACGGGCTCTAGGTGCGCAGGCTTCGGTAGTTGTGGCACATGGGCTCAGTAGTTGTGGCTCACAGGCTTTAGAGCGCAGGCTCAGTAGTTGTGGCACACGGGCTTAGTTGCTCCACAGCATGTGGGATCTTCCTGGACCAGGGCTCAAACCCGTGTCCCCTGCACTGTCAGGCAGATTCTTAACCACTGCGCCACCACGGAAGCCCAGTATTTACTTCTGAGCATGTGACTTCCATATTTACATGTTTATTTCAGCTTTCTTGGGTAAAAAACTAAGGGTAAAAAATAATTGCTATGTTTAATCATTTGCTTTGCATATTAATCCTACAAATCTTTTCTTAAACAGGATGGAAATAGAAAGGTTTTTATTTTCTGAAAAATTTAAAAATAATCTTAGGTTTAATGATTCTACTCATAAGTATTATCTTGTGTAGCCGAAAGTAGTTTTCAAATTGTAAAGTACAACTCTAGGGTGCAAATATAACATTATAGATAGAAGTACAGCTTGCCTTAAGCACTCAGGAGCCCAGTATCAAGCTGATAAAGAATCAGTATTTCTGGACGTATTTTGCAACATTTACATATTAATCAGGGAAAGAAGGGAAGAAAATGGGGTAGTAAGGCTAAGCATCCTTTATTTCTCTGCCAACCACTTTATAAAACTTTATTACTTATTCCTTTAACAGTATAGCTTCCATTTTAAACTAAGGAAATAGAGAACTTGAGAACTTAAGTAATACATATGAAGTTATAGCAATGTAATTGTCAGGGCTCCATGTCTTCCCAGGGCTTGCAACTTGCTGCCATGTGTGTGTGTGTGTGTGTGTGCGTGTGCGTGTGTGTGTTGGGGGTGCATTTCTGGCATTGTAGTTTTCTCATTAGCAAGTAGAATTCACAGGTAAGAAGAATCCAGCATACATGGAAAGTTGCAAAATAATAACCAATAGGACCAAGGCAGAAAAATCTTTTAACTGAAACAGGTGTTTCAGTTGCATCAACCTGCAAGTTGATTAAGGGAAGGAGCATTCGGTCTCAGGGGCTTCCAGAGCTGACATGGGGCCCTTTAAACATGCCTTTCACCCTCTCTGATAGAGGCCTCTCAGCTGCCACACCGAAGCTACCAAGGTTCTGCCATGTATGTGACCAAACCAAAAATTCCGTGCTTGGTTAAGGCTTAAGTCCAAGCTGTCACAAGAGTGGACCGTAACACTGTGCTCTGAGCAATCTGCAATGATGGTCCCATTTCAGATGAGCAAAGCTTGGCTGGTCTACCCTCCTGTCCACACAGTGTCAACTGCCAGTTTCACCACAGAGCAGCCTGCTTCCTTCTTGAGATGGCTGTGCTATTTAGGAGAAATTCTGTGATTGTCAGTAATATGGTGTAGCTATGCTTTAGCATTTGGCCTTCCCTTCTTATTTATAGTCTTGGTCAGATGTCAGCTCTTGACTCTTGAATGCAGGATCTCACTGAGTGGAAGCGAAGTGTCCTCTTCACATCTCTCTTTACACAAAACACAGCTTTCTTGATGCCATGTACCTACTCCCCTTTTACATCTTTTAGTATACTGTATGCTTCCTTATACTATGCCTTATATTGGGAAGTGTTGGAGTTTTGCAATTATGAACTTGGACTCTGTTGTCAGAAAGACTGGGATTGACCCTCTGTTTCACCACTACAAACTTACCTCTCTTACTGGTATACAATACTTCACCTCATCAGGTTGTTGTGAAGACTTAATCCTTCTGTAAAATAAAGCATGATCAAAGTATTTAACACATAGTGAGTTGTCAATAAATGTTAACTTCTATGATATTTATTATTATTAGGACTCTGTGCAAGTCTGTGTACTTTTTTTTAAGGAACATGTGCATTTCCTTTTTTTCCAATTTCATTTTATTTTTATACAGGTTCTTATACAGTCATCCATTTTATACATATGAGTGTATATATGTCAAACCCAATCTCCAATTTCATCACACCACCACCCACCCCCATGCCACGTTCCCCCCTTGTTGTCCATACATTTGTTCTCTACATCTGTGTCTCTCTATTTCTGCCCTGCAAACTGCTTCATCTGTATGATGTTTCTAGGTTCCACATATATGCATTAATATATGATATTTGTTTTTCTCTCTCTGACTTACTTCACTCTGTATCACAGTCTCTAGATCCATCCACGTCTCTACAAATGACCTAGTTTCGTTCCTTTTTATGGCTGAGTAATATTCCATTGTATATATGTACCACACCTTCTTTATCTATTCGTCTGTCCATGGGCATTTAAGTTGCTTCCATGACCTGGCTATTGTAAATACTGCTGCAGTGAACACTGGGGTGCATGTGTCTTTTTGAATTATGGTTTTCTCTGGGTATATGCCCAGTAGTGGGATTGCTGGGTCGTATGGTAGTTCTATTTTTAGTTTTTTAAGGAACCTCCATACTGTTCTCCATAGTGGCTGTATCAATTTACATTCCCACTGACACTGCAGGAGGGTTCCCTTTGGTCCACACCCTCTCCTGAATTTGTTGTTTGTAGATTTTCTGATGATGCCCATTCTAACTGGTGTGAGGTGATACCTCATTGTAGTTTTGATTTGCATTTCTCTAATAATTAGTGATGTTGAGCAGCTATTCATGTGCTTCTTGGCAATATGTATGTCTTCTTTGGAGAAATGGCTATTTAGGTCTTCTGCCCATTTTTGGATTGGGTTCTTTGTTTTTTTGATATTGAGTTGCCTGAGCTGTTTATATATTTTGCAGATTAATCCTTTGTCCGTTGATTCATTTGCAAATACATTCTCCCATTCTGAGGGTTGTCTTTTTGTCTTGTTTGTAGTTTCCTTTGCTTTGCAAAAGTTTTAAGTTTCATTAGGTCCCATTTGTTTATTTTTGTTTTTATTTCCATTACTCTAGGAGGTGGGTCAAAAAAGATCTTGCTGTCATTTATGTCAAAGAGTGTTCTTCCTATGTTTTCCTCTAAGACTTTTATAGTGTCTGGCCTTACATTTAGGTGTCTAATCCATTTTGAGCTTATTTTTGTGTATGGTGTTAGGGAGTGTTCTAATTTCATTCTTTTACATGTAGCTGTCCAGTTTTCCCAGCACCACTTATTGAAGAGACTGTCTTTTCTCCATTGTATATCCTTGCCTCCTTTGTCATAGATGAGTTGATCATAGGTGTGTGGGTTTATATCTGGGCATTCTATCCTGTTCCATTGGTCTATATTTCTGATTTTGTGCCAGTACCATTTTGTCTTGATTACTGTGGCTTCGTAGTATAGTCTGAAGGCAGGGAGTATGATTCCTCCAGCTCCACTTTTTTCCCTCAAGACTGCTTTGACTATTCGGGGTCTTTTGTCTCTCCATACAAATTTTAAGATTTTTTGTTTTAGTTCTGTAAAAAAATGCCACTGGTAGTTTGAAAAGGATTGCACTGAATCTGTAGATTGCTTTGGGTAGTATAGTCATTTTCACAGTGTTGATTCTTCCAATTCAAGAACACGGTATATCTCTCCATCTGTTTGCATCATCTTTAATTTCTTTCATCAGTGTTTTATAGTTTTGTGCATACAGGTCTTTTGTCTCCCTAGGTAGGTTTATTCCTAGGTATTTTATTCTTTTTGTTGCAGTGGTAAATGGGAGTGTTTCCTTAATTTCTCATTAGATTTTTCATCATTAGTGTATAGGAATGCAAGAGATTTCTGTGCATTAATTATTATCCTGTAACTTTACCAAATTCATTGATTAGCTCTAGTAGTTTTCTGGTGGCATCTTCGGATTCTCTATGTATAGTATCATGTCATCTGCAAACAGTGACAGTTTGACTTCTTTTCCAATTTGAATTCCTTTTATTTCTTTTACTTCTCTGATTGCCGTGGCTAGGACTTCCAAAACTATGTTGAATAATAGTGGTGAGAGTGGACATCCTTGTCTTCCTGATCTTACAGGAAATGCTTTCAGTTTTTCACCATTGAGAATGATGTTTGCTGTAGCTTTTTCGTATATGGCCTTTATTATGTTGAGGTAGGTTCCCTGTATGCCCACTTTCTGGAGACTTTTTATCATAAATGGCTGTTGAATTTTGTCAACAGCTTTTTCTGCATCAATTGAGATGATCATATGGTTTTTATTCTTCAGTTTGTTAATATGGTATGTCACATTGATTGATTTGTGTATACTGAAGAATCCTTGCATCCCTGGGATAAATCCCACTTGATCATGGTGTGTGATCCTTTTAATGTGTTGTTGCATTCTATTTGCTAGTATTTTGTTGAGGATTTTTGCACGTATATTCATCAGTGATATTATTGGTCTGTAATTTTCTTCTGTTGTATTATCTTTGTCTGGTTTTGGTATCAGGATGATGGTAGTCTCATAGAATGAGTTTGGGAGTGTTCTTTTCTTTGCAGCTTTCTGGAAGAGTTTGAGAAGGATGGGTGTTAGCTCTTCACTAAATGTTTGATAGAATTCACCTGTGAAGCCACCTGGTCCTGGACTTTTGTTTGTTGGAAGATTTTTAATCACAGTTTCAATTTCATTACTTGTGATTTGTCTGTTCATGTTTTCTATTTCTTCCTGGTTCAGGCTTGGAAGTCTATACCTTTCTAAGAATTTGTCCATTTCTTCCACATTGCCCATTTTATTGGCATAGAGTTGCTTGTAGTAGTCTCTTATGATGCTTTGTATTTCTGTGGTGTTTGTTGTAACTTCTCCTTTTTCATTTCTAATTTTATTGATTTGAGTCCTCTCCCTCTTGATGAGTCTGGCTAATGGTTTATCAATTTTGTTTATCTTCTCAAAGAACCAGCTTTTAGTTTTATTGATTGTTGCTATTATTTTCTTTGTTTCTATTTCATTTATTTCTGCTCTGATCTTTATAATTTCTTTCCTTCTGCTAACTTTGGGTTTTCTTTGTTCTTCTTTCTCTAGTTCCTTTAGGTGTAAGGTTAATTTGTTTATTTGAGATTTTTCTTGTTTCTTGAGGTCGGCTTGTATTGCTATAAACTTCCCTCTTAGAACTGCTTTTGCTGCATCCCATAGGTTTTGGATCTTTGTGTTTTTATTGTCATTTGTTTCTAGGTGTTTTTTGATTTTCTCTTTGATTTCTTCAGTGATCTCTTCGTTATTTAGTAATGTATTGTTTAGCCTCCATGTGTTTGTGTTTTTTACGTTATTTTCCCTGTAATTGATTTCTAATCTCATAGCATTGTGGTCAGAAAAGATGCTTGATATGATTTCAATTTTCTTAAATTTACTGAGGTTTGATTTGACCCAAGATGTGATCTGTCCTGGAGAATGTTCCATGTTCACTTGAGAAGAAAGTGTAATCTGCTATTTTTGGATGAGGTGTCCTCTAAATATCTATTAAATCTATCTGATCTATTGTGTCATTTAAAGCTTGTGTTTCCTTATTAATTTTCTGTTTGCATGATTTGTCCATTGGTGTAAGTTAGCTGTTAAAATCCCCCACCATTACTGTGTTACTGTCAATTTCCTTTTTTATAGCTGTTAGCAGTTGCCTTATGTACTGAGGTGCTCCTATGTTGGGTGCATATATATTTATAATTGTTATATCTTCTTCTTGGATTGATGCCTTGATCATTATGTAGTGTCCTTCCTTGTCTCTTGTAACATTCTTTTTTTAAAGTCTCTTTTATCTGATATGAGTATTGCTACTCCAGCTTTCTTTTGATTTCCATTTGCATGGAATATCTTTTTCCATCCCCTCACTTTCAGTCTGAATGTGTCCCTCCGTCTGAAGTGGGTCTCTTGTAGACAGCATATATTATGGGTCTTGTTTTTGTATCCATTCAACAAGCCTGTGTCTTTTGGGTGGAGCATTTAATTCATTCATGTTTAAGGTAATTATTGATATGTATGTTCCTATGACCATTTTCTTAATTGTTTTGGGTTTGTTTTTGTAGGTCCTTTTCTTCTCTTGTCTTTCCCACTTAGAGAAGTTTCTTTAGCATGTGTTGTAGAGCTGGTTTGGTGGTGCTGAATTCTCTTAGCTTTTGCTTGTCTGTAAAGCTTTTGATTTCTCCATTGAAGCTGAATGAGATCCTTGCCAGGTAGAGTAATCTTGGTTGTATGTTCTTCCCTTTCGTCACTTTAAATATATCATGCCACTCCCTTCTGGCTTGTAGGGTTTCTGCTGAGAAGTCACATGTTAACCTTATGGGAGTTCCCTTGTTTGTTATTTGTCGTTTTTCCCTTGTTGCTTTCAATAATTTTTCTTTGTCTTTAATTTTTGTCAGTTTGATTACTCTGTGTCTTGGCGTGTTTCTGCTTGGGTTTATCCTGCATGGGACTCTCTGCGCTTCCTGGAGTTGAGTGGCTATTTCCCTTCCCATGTTAGGGAAATTTTTGACTATAATCCCTTCAAATATTTTCTCAGGTCCTTTCTCTCTCTCTTCTCCTTCTGGGATCCCTATTATGCAATTGTTGTTGCATTTAATATTGTCCCAGAGGTTTCTTAGGCTGTCTGCATTTCTCTTCATTCTTTTTTCTTTATTCTGTTCCACGGCAGTTAATTCCACCATCCTGTCTTCCAGGTCACTCATCTGTTTTTCTGCCTCATTTATTCTGCTATTGATTCCTTCTAGTGTGTTTTTCAATTCAATTATTGTATTGTTCATCTCTGTTTGTTTTTTAATTCTTCCAGGTCTTTGTTAATCATTTCTTGATCTTTGCCTCCAGTCTTTTTCCAAGGTAGTGGGTCATCTTCACCATCATTATTCTGAGTTATTTTTCTGGAAGTTTGCCTATCTCCACTTCATTTAGTTGTTTTTCTGGGGTTTTATCTTGTTCCTTCATCTGGTACAAAGTCCTCTGCCTTTTCATTTTGTCTGTCTTTCTGTGAATGTGGCTTTCCTTCCAGAACCTGCAGAATTGTAGTTCTTTTTGCTTCTGCTGTCTGCCCTCTCAAGTCTGTTTACTTTTTTTTCCCCAGAGAAACTACTCCTCCTGTGTTTACTACCATCAATTATATTTTTGCCCTACACAGTCTCCTGACTTGGCTCTAACGTAGATTTTTTTCTCTCTTTTTCATCTCTCACATCCAAGTCTATCAATTTTATTCCCAAATATTTTACTCCTGAATGTTTCTCTCCTTACTGCACTGTGTTTTTTTGGCAAGTAATTTAACTGTGCTTTTCACTGATATGTAATGTGGCCTCCCTGGGGTGCTGTGATGAACAAAATACATCACAGATTTAAAATGTACTAAGTGCTATTTGGTTAAATGAATGACAACCTTATTTTACAAGATAGTATAGACTTAAATGATTGAAAATATTCACTTCCAGAAATACTGTGTAGTAATCTTTATTTTCCTCTTGGCTTATAGTGCTGAAGTTGTTTTATTCCATGGAAATGAAAAAATAATTACCATAGATGAATGCAAATGCTCTGAAAAGATTAGTTATTCAATATTGTTTATTCCTCTGTCAGGAGCTAATTAATATTGGCATTATCCCTAATTGGTTGCTGTGTTCTGTTGTTTACTGAGATGGGCATCACCATTTCCACTCTTGGCAGTCAATTTGCTGTTGTGTTTCTATCCTTTTATCCCTGAAGTCTTTGATGTGATTACTCCCAAGAGATGAACTGAAAAACACAACAAAAGATGAATAAATAAAATTTAGGCATCCGTTCAATGCAGTGTTTTCCTGTACATTTCTAAAGTAAAAAACATTAAAAAATAGGAAATATTTAGAGATTGTATGGAAAGAATCAGAAGTACCCTCTAGGCAAAGAATCCACATGCAGAATTCTGCAAAAGAATTTGTCAAATATTTATTAGTATATAACACCTGTAGTTTTTAAATTATTGTTTTTAATTGTCACTGAGACTTTATGAGAATTAATCTTGCTTAGTAGGAAGGCAGCCACACTGAGCCCAGCCTTGCCATCCTGGGCCAAGGTTCTTATTCCTGAATAGACTGATGCCAGCACTGTTCCTATAGTAGTTCTGAATTTCCTGTGTATGTTCATTGTTCCAACTATGTTCTGTTATTACAAGAAGATGCTCAGTTTTGTTTCTTTTTATGGCTGAGTAATGTTCCATTGTATATATGTGCTGCATCTCTTTTATCCATATATCTGTTGATGGACATTTAGGTTGGTTCCGTGTCCTGGCTATTGTAAATAGTGCTGCAGTGAACATTGTGGTACATGTCTCTTTTTGAATTATGGTTTTCTCAGGGTATATGCCCAGTAGTGGGATTGCTGGGTTGTATGATAGTTCTATTTTTAGTTTTTTAAGGAACCTCTATACTGTTTTTCATAGTGGTTGTATTAATTTACTTTCCCCCTAACAGTGCAGGAGGGTTCCCTGTTCACCACACCCTTTCCAGCATTTATTGTTTCTAGATTTTTTGATAATGGCCATTCTGACTGGCATGAGGTGATATCTCATTGTACTTTTGATTTGCATTTCTCTAATAATTAGTGATTTTGAGCATCTTTTCATTTGCCTCTTGGCCATCTGTATGTCTTCCTTGGTGAAATGTCTATTTAGGTCTTCCACCCATTTTTTAACTGGATTGTTTTTTTTATACTGAGCTCCATGAGCTGTTTGTATACTTTGGAGATTAATCCTTTGTTATTTCATTTGCAGATATTTTCTCCCATTCTGAGGGTTGTCTTTTTGTCTCGTTTATGGTTTCCTTTGCTGTGCACAAGCCTTTAAGTTTAATTAAGTCCCATTTGTTTATTTTTGTTTTTATTTCTGTTACTCTAGGAGGTGGGTCAAGAAAGATCTTGCTGTGGTTTATGTCAAAGAGTGTTTTTCCTATGTTTTCCTCTTTTATAGTGTCTGGTCTTATGTTTATGTCTTTAATCCATTTGGAGTTTATTTTTGTGTATGGTGTTAGGTAGTGTTCTAATTGGATGGACCTAGAGTCTGTCATACAGAGTGAAGTAAGTCAGAAAGAGAAAAACAAATACCGTATGCTAATGCATATATATGGTATCTAAAAAAATGGTACTGATGAACCTAGTTGCAGGGCAGGAATAAAGAGGTAGAGACATAGAGAATGGACTTGAGGACATGGGGTGGGAGGGTGAAGTGAGAGTAACATGGACATATGTATGCTAGCGAATGTAAAATAGTTGGCTGATGGGAAGCAGCAGTATAGCACAGGGAGATCAGCTCAGTGCTTTGCGATGACCTAGAGGGGTAGGATAGGGAGGGTGGGAGGGAGGCTCAAGAGGGAGGGGACATGGGAACATGTGTAACATGTGGCTGATTCGCTTTGTTGTGCAACAGAAACTAACACAGTATTGTGAAGCAATTATACTCCAATAAAGAGCTATTAAAGTAAAAGTAGTTGCTACTTCCTCTTTTCCCATCTATTAACATTTAGCTGAAATTATGAGGATCTTGCTGTTACAGCAACAAGAGTTTGGAGGCTCGGGTTTCTAGTCCTGGTACTAACCTTCAAGCTTGGGAACCTGGGAGAAATGAGGTGCAGAGAAATAGTCTTGTTCAGAGTTATACAAAATATGGTCCTCATACAGGCAGTCCCCATGGCACCAGGGAGCTTGGTAGAAATGCATGTTCCTAGGCTGTTCCTAGACCAACTGAACCAGAGTCTCTGGGGGTAAAGTGCAACCCTCTTAGTGATTCAGGGAAGCACAGGGCTAGTGCCTAGACAATAAGGTTTTGTAAACCTTCCTAAGGATGCATGCATGGGGGAAAGTGGATAATGAGTAGGGAATGGTAGTACATGATGAGGCACCCATAGTATTCAGATGTGGGGGCAAGTGTGAGAGAGTCATAAATCCAGAGTCCAAGTTACCCTAAAATAAGCCCTAGAGGGAGCAGACCTTGCTATAAACAAGCATCGACTTCACCTGCCAGCACAGGTCCTAACAGCTGCAGATGTGGGGTGATTTTTTTTTTTTTTAATGAATTAACAAGTTCGGGTAAATTCCAAAATTCAAAGTTTCTGTCCCGGAAAGGCAGGGCAGAAGGGCCCTGACACATGAAAGTAAGCTGGTATGGGGGATTTCTAGGAATATATTCACTCCTTATCTGAGGGTTTAGAACCTGGCTCAAAGGCCAGCCTGGGCTTTACTAGAGATCTGGATTTCACAGTGGAAAGAGGCTAACAGGAAGATGTGCTTCCTTTGAAACATCCATGATGAGCTTACATAGTCAGGTCATAGTGGCAGGACAGCAGTGAGTGGGTCTCCCAGACAGAGGGCAGCTCTTCGCCCTGCCCCACAAAGGATGCAGTGACTTCTGACTCCAAGCTCTCAAGGCAGCTTACTGGTTAGTTGTCTCAAACTCCATGGACCTTTGTAAAAATGGAGACAACAATCTCTGCCCCTCAAGTGAGAGTCTTTGTGAGTATTCTTAAAGATGATGGTGATAATGTGTAAAGCGAGGGATACTGGATACTGGAAGTAGATGATTCTCTTTTTAATGTAGATGACTTCCCAGACAATTACAATGCAGCTGCAGCTTTTTACAAAAAAAAAAAAAAATCAGACCCCATTCCCTTTTTAAAGAGGTTTCCTTCCTTGTTACTAATGGGCATTTCCTAGAATCTTGGGTTGTAAAGTATGGACAGCACTAATTCCTCAAGATCAGTTTATGGCAAGTAATCTCTGGTTACCCCAGTACCTGAACAGCCTGGTGGATTTGCATATTGTGTGCACTGCGCTCAATTTGTCTGTTAGTGTTTAGGCACAAGCAGTGCTCAGGAATTTAGAGACAGGACCAAATTCTGCCTTTTAACTCCCATGAGTATTTCTAAGAAAATTTTAAAAATACTGTATGGGGGCTTCCCTGGTGGCGCAGTGGTTGAGAGTCCGCCTGCCGATGTAGGGGACACGGGTTCGTGCCCCGGTCCGGGAGGATCCCACATGCCGTGGAGCGGCTGGGCCCGTGAGCCATGGCCGCTGAGCCTGCGTGTCCGGAGCCTGTGCTCCGCAACGGGAGAGGCCACAACAGTGAGAGGCCCACGTACCGTAAAAAAAAAAAAAAAAAAAAATACTGTATGCATTGGATTTTAATTTGCTTTTCACATGTGAAGACAATCTGTAAATGTAATTATAAACTTCTGATCTCCAGCATCTAGCAAAGTTTTTTTATTTTCCTTGTATTTCAATCTGTGAGCATACATGTTAGTCATTTATAATGGCTTTATGGTGCACAAAATACAATGTAGTGATTTGAAACAGAGTCACTTGCTTGCCGGTTTCCACCTGGATTGACACTTTGGATCTTGGATACAGTTTGGATGTTTAGTAAACGGTTCATCTGTTTGTTTTTCCTTCCAACTTTCAAAAAATAAGCCGTGTAACATACTGGGTAAGAATTGAATTTCAGAGTCTACCTAAGATGTTTCTGACTCCAGGAATTACCACCCTTTGGCTTTGTGCCCTTGGACCAACTGTTTTAACTTCCTTGAGCCTTTGTTTTGTTATGTGGAAAATGAGAATTACAATAGCTCTATCTGAGGGTTGTTTTGAAGATTAAATGAGATGATATATGTAAAGAATTTAGCCCAGTGTGTAGCACCCATTAACACTTAATAACTATTAACTTTTGTTATAATTACTGCTATTATTACTTTTTAAATTATAGCTGTTTATAATGATTATTATAGTTATTATGTTTAAATTCTTGCATTCGTGTCCCTTAAATTTGTCACCCTTGGTGTTACTATCGTATGCTGACTCCCAGTTTTTCCTTGATCTGATTTTCTTTGCTTCCAGTCACAACAGTCCTCACTCCAGAGGATCTAGGACCTCATTTGTCAGTGGTTTCCTTGTGACATTTCCTTATGCCAAGCCAGATTTTAATGAAGATCTTGTCATGAGAGCTGCATTCCTCGTAGAACCACAGTGTTGGTGTGATATAGAGTTGGATTAGAGCTCTTTTCAGGTACTTCCGGATTTGGGATTCCCAGACTCTAAGCTTTCTAAGGAGTGTCTTGTCCCGGATTTTGTATCCAGGTGTGATTTATGTGACTGGGCCAGTTTTTCCCAGAATACCTTCTGCTACAGGCCTCAACTTCATTTAGCCTTATTCATCTAAAAAAATAGAAAATAATGTCAGTTTACATATGTAAAAAATGGGAATGATATCGTTGAAATGATATGCTGCAGTACAAATAACATAATGTGGTTATAGCATCTTTCACAGTTCATCTTGCATCTTGTATCTAACAAGCATACGTGGGTTGTCTCTTGAATGCTGTTGTGGTGCTTTTTCCTTAAGACCCCAGCATAACACCTAGAAGAATTTGACTCCACCATGTCCCCATATATAACCCTGCTCTATCCAAATGGCCTAAAAACCTCTATCACCTTAATTGAATCCAAAGATGAGCTAACCTTTAGATAAACACGAATAAGTATACATCTTAAATGAATTGCCTGTTTATAAAACACCCTTATACAAATTGATAACGATGTATGTTTGAATAATTCAAGAAACAGGATGTCAATAGCTTTTAGCATCAGGTACCAAGAGAGCTGTGCTTTTGAATATTAATTTGACTAATTTGGGATATTAGGCCATTTAGTATGGTAAGCACATAAACAGAGTAGTAGGATTCTTGAAGGGTAATCTAATCAGAAACAGGGGCATCTAGCATTTCTTTAAAATGTAACAATTATCTGAAAGTCTCATAAGGAATGTTCTGCAGCTGAGGAAGAACAAGATACCCCAAGTAAAATGTAAATGAACATAAAGTGATTTAGTGGGACTAATTCTGGGAAGAATCAGTACCAGTATGCTTCGTTTGTTTTGTATTTTCTTCCCATTTATTCTTATAGTCTGAGTGGTTTTATTAAAAATAATTTTGTAAGTCAGTATAAAACCCAGGAGTTTTATCTTCCTGTAAATATGTAAATGCATTTAAGGTGAACATGTCGGAAAGTGGAATTGTGGATTTAGAGTTTTCAATGACTAAGTTATGACCACATTGCATAGAGTGTGTGTGTCTAGTACATGCCTTCCATCATTTGTCTGTTTTAATTTTCAAAATTAACATGGGTTAATTTATTTCCTTCTTATGGATAAATAAATGGGGGAGCAGAGACCTAAAATAACTTTCCCAAAGTCACACAGCAACTAATGAGTGGAGCTGGCATACAAAAGCAAACCTCTGACATCACAAGCCATGTTTTGTGCACCACCAGCTGAATCAGTTTTGCAACCCTGAGGAGAGATATTCATACACAGTTAAAAAATAGTTAATGGTGAATACATTTCAGACTTCAGAATCCAGATTAAGCCTGTCAAAAGACCATTACTAATTTAACTGTTCATGTAAATCATTATTTAGGCTTAATACCCAGGTGTGATTATTTGAAATTGGACAAGACTGCAGTTTTTTTTGTTTGTTTTTTGTTTTTGTGGTACATGGGCCTCTCACTGTTGTGGCCTCTCCCGTTGCAGAGCACAGGCTCTGGACGCACAGGCTCAGAGGCCATGGCTCACGGGCCCAGCCACTCTGCTGCATGTGGGATATTACCAGACCGGGGCACGAACCTGTGTCCCCTGCATTGGCAGGCGGACTCTCAACCACTGCCCCACCAGGGAAGCCCCCAAGACTACAGTTTCTATAAACCATTTATTCCGAAAAGGAAAGGCATTCACTTTTATCTTAGTGATTCATCTACTTGTGTTTGTTGTAAGAAAAGAGGAACAGACAAAATATAGAGCCAAAGCAATATCATTTCCTATCACATTCCCTGGGGTGTCTCATAAAAATCTTGCACACTGAATGTCAAAGTCCAATTTGTGGAGCCCAGAATGACATTTTAGTATATTATAGGTTGTGGTCAGTATATGGAGTGCAGCCTCCTTAGGCTCACAATAATTAGGGAGTATCACATGGATTCAGTATTTGTTTAGCAGATAATTCTCAAGACTTTCATGTATGATAATGAAGCCCTAACTATTGTACTGTAAATCACACCTATTTCAAGTCTACTGAAAATAATAAAATTTAATTAACATGGTACGAATTCATTTAAATTTATGTGAGGAGAATCAGGGACATAATTATGAGCCTTTTTTTTTTTTTTAACAGGATGAGGTTGGCCATTTGATAGTTTGAGCCCAAGGTAGGTAAGGGTTATTTAGAAGTTATCAAAGTGTGAGAAAACATAAATCATACCGGAGAAGAACTTCCAATTCTTAACCACTTTATATATGATGGATGTGATATACATATAATCTTATTTAATCTTCACAACCACCCTCCAACCAAAATGCTGTTATTTCCAAATGTGGAAAATGAGACCTACAGAGGACTTGTAACTTGCTAAAGTCTATACAAATAGTAGGACTAATCTCAGCATGAGACCTCCCAAACTCCAAATAAGAGTTAAGCACAAAATAAATTACCTTTGATTAAACCTGGGAAACATTGGGGAAAACCCTTATTCTTTTATCACATAGCTTTTTAAAAATTAAAAAAAATTTAATCTTAAATTATGATGTGTATAAAATGGTAGCTTTATCCTTAGTTTGATTAGATACAATATCTTTTGAGGGATTTCTTTCCAAAAAGTGTCTCACGGAAGTGGGGTTTACTTTCATGGTTGTACGTAAAACTGGCCTTCAAACGGAAGGCTGTCTCCTGTGCTGGGAGGTTCACTACAACTTGAGGGCTGTGAAGCCAACACCAGGAATGGCGTGATCAGCTGTGTCTTGGGTGGAGAATTACATAAAACCTCAGGAATTAATGATTTTGTGCCATATTCTGTATTTCTTTCTTTTTCTTTCTTTTTTTTTTTTCATGGAGAACTTCATACTACAGGGTTTCAAATATTTAGGAAATAGTTAGGATTGAACCCTCCATGCCATTACCCTTGTCTTGAATTGTGAATTTTTAGTGTTGAACTCTTCTGTGTCCAAGTACTAATATATAGATGGGCCTACTCAATGATAAATGTACTATTATTTACACGTCTCAAGTGCTCTATGAAGAGCTCTTGCTTAAATTATTTCAGTTTTCATTCACATTACATTAGTTGCAAGCCCCATTTACAGATGAGATAACTGAGGTTAGAAAAGCTCACTAGCTTGCCCAAGTTCACCCAACTAGTGTGATTCAGATTGGATTTGAATGCAGATTGAGTTAACTCAGAAACTGGTGCCTTAACAACTGTTTAATTACCATAGTTCTCTACATACTCCCACAGGGTGTATTTACATGTTCTTAGAGATAGGAAAATATCTCTAAGAAAATGGTCTAAACATTTATACCAGGGAACATTTAGTGTAACTTTAATTTAGGTCCAGTTAGTATTTCTGTTGGTAGTTTTCTGAAATAACCTTCCCTGTGCCTAGCTTTGCTTTGGCAGCAAACTCAGTAGGGCACAGCCCGTGTGGCTGGAGCTCATGGAATCAGACCTGGTCATGGGAGGATGGGCACAGGTTGAGGCAGCAAAGTCACTGTTAGAAGTGAAGCAATAATCTAAGCCAAATAAATAGTCTCAGGAAAGCCTCAAGCTAAACTATTGTTACAAATAGACTGGAGACCAGATTCATCAAGCAAAGAGTAAGGTTGAAGTTGATGGTGCAAATGTCCATTTAGAGAATCTGGATCTTCATCTGAGACACATAGAGCAAACAATGAAGGCAAATCACATTTATTGGGTACCTGATATGTGCTAGATGCTATCCCGGGCAATTCATTTGCACCATTTTATTCAATTCTTACCAAATCCCAGTGGCACAAGTATTATTTTCCCATTTCAAGGTGAAAATGCTAGGGATCCAAAAAAGTTTTTACAAAGGTGCTACAGCTTCTAAAAGACCTAGAATACAAATCTTTCTCTCTCTGAGTCTTTACATAATCCAATGCTGTCTCCCTAGAGATTGCTAACTAAAGGAAATGCAGCCTCATGTCTGGTAAGATAGAAAAATTGAGGTACAGAGTTGAGTAACTCATCTGGGGTCATAAAACAATTAAGTAACGGAACCCCATTTTACACCCAGTCCTGATTTCAAAACTCTATCGGACCATTTCCATCTCTATATTAACGCTCATGAAAAGAAAATAGTTGTTAATTCTCATGAAAAGAAAATCATCACTTTACCAAAATTCCCTACCACCTACCACCCTTCTTCTTTGCTCCTATTTGCTGCAAACCTCTTCAAAGATGGGTCTACACTCAGGCAGTCAATTCCTCTACTTCCATTCTTTCTTCCATAACTTTCTCCAGTCTGCCTTTCACCTCACACTGGTCCTTTCCCAGTCCTCAGTGATCTGTCAACAAGGTCACCATGCTCTGTGGAGTGTAAAGTTTCTGAACTTAGACCCCACTCTCTTGCACACTCTGTATTTTCTCCTACCTCACTGGTCACTCACTCCCACTTCTCTCCAAGCTCTGAACATGGGAGCATCTCAATCCTTGATGCTCCTGTCTGTCTATCTGTCCCTCTCTCTCCTCATGACTGGTGAATCTATCCCAGTGTCACAGTTTTAAGTACCACTTAAATTTTGACAATGTCCACAATGACAGCTTCAGCCCAGACCTCCTTTCCAAACTCAAGACTTGTAGTTCCAAGTGTCTGCTTTATATCTCTGTTTGGATTTCTAAAAGATACTTCAAACTCAACCCTTTCAATATTTAATTCCTGTTCCCCTCAAAACCTACTTAACCAGCTACATTTCCCATCTCAAAATCTACCCATGTCTCATTATTGCTACTACTATTATACTTAACGATGCCACTAGCATTTCTTGCCTGGAGTATTTTTATAATAAATAATAAAACAAATATTTAACAGGTTTTCCCACTTCTAATTTTATTCATTTATAGTCTATTTTCAATATGGCAGCCAGAGTGACCAAAACATGTTAGATCATATTATTCTTATGCATAAAATCTAGCTTACAATTTCATCCAGAGAAAAAGTGTTTATTACCTCTTATCTCCTCTTTCCTTCTCTCTTCTTGCTTCCTCTACTCCAGTCATACCATTTCACGCCAACCGTGGACTCTAGAATTACCCTCTGATCATATTCTCTTTCCTCAGATGTTAGCATTACTAACTACCTCATCCATTGCAAGTATTTGCTCATATTTTACACTCTCAGTGATTCCTACTCCAACGAGTTTATTTAACACTGCAATTTGCCTACCACCTCGCTCAGTGCTCCTGATGCCCTATTCTCAATTTAAAAAAAATTGTCATAGGATGTATTACCTTCTCACACACTAGAAAATTTACTTATTTAGCATGATTAGTGTTTAATGTATGACTTTCTCCACTAGAATGTAATATCAGAGATTTGATCCTTTTCTCACTGGTATACTCCCAGCACCTAGAATAGTTTGACTGAGACATAGTAGTTTCTGAAAATACGTGTTGAATGAGTGAATGAAAGGAAGTATGGAGCAGACCTTTTGTACCTGTTTTAAATTTGCAGAAATTTAGGGTTCTCTGAAGTATTTAAAAGTGCAATCATTTTCCCCTATTGTTTTCAGATACAGTCTCAGCTATCTAACTAGACTCTCATTTCCTACCTATTAGTCATAGGTTTATGCAAATTTATGTCAGGCTGCATATAAATTACCAGGTAGTTCAATGGTATTGATCTTTGTTACCATTTAGTGAGGCTGGTCTGTTATCAACTCCAGGCAAGGTCCTGAATCAGCTTTTGCTTGTGCCCCTGGCTTGTAAATAAATGGAAGAATGGCTTTTGGCTTTGCTTCTGAAAACTCAGGAGCCTTTTTCTTTCCCTTAAATGTCATCAGATGCCTATCTATACTCTCTTTGCTTTGGTTAAGAAAATAGAAGGGATTTAAAATCATTATGATCTCAGAAAGAATCAAAATCATTCTTAAGCCCTTTCTTCAAGTTTACTCTAATTGCCCTGAGATTAATCTCTTATTATGGCAGCAAAGCCTAGCCCTTCTAGGATTCTTTGAACACTGGATTTCAATAATTTGATCTTCATGGACAGTGAATCTATCTGTCACACTCAGTTGTCCTTTCACTCTTTGAATCAACTGACATTTACCCATATCAAACTCCATTTGTCCATCACTTTTAAAACCCTCTCTAATTTCCAGTTGCTCTCATGGAGCTGAGTTTGAAGGTTGACGTGGATCATCCATTCTTTCCAGAATGGCAAATAGCTTTACAAGGTAATCCTTACATTTTATCTTAATTTCTTGGCAAACTTTAATTTAATTTTCTGCTAAATGGTTTCAGTCTCATGCAGAACCAAAGTGAACTAAGTAAACCATCTCAGAAATATTCCCTGTCTTGTCAGGGTAATTCTTTCTTCCATTTAAATGAAAATTAAGTAACACTTAGTGGTGATTTTTTAAAAATCATCAACATAATTACTCATGTCATTGTGAACCTCCGAGAAATCTTAAGGTTGAATTTCCCACCAGGCTCAGAATAGTTATAAAAACTTATTTCTTCAAGACAGATTGGATAGAAACCTAATATAGGCTGAAAGCATCTTGGAGCTAGAAATAGTCTTAGATATTATCAATCCCAATCATGACGAAGTTTGCAATTAAAGAGATTGAGGCCCAGAAATGGAAGATGAATGTGTGAATTCACATTCTGTCATACTGGTCAGATGAACTACTAACCTTGGTCTTTTGATTTAGTCCAGTAAGCTCTGAAATTATATGCAAACATTGGTGAGCATTTACAGAAGAATATTTCTTTGAAGATAGTGGCCATTGCAATTTATCAAAAAAGTCAGTGATCTCCTAAAAGTTAAGCACCAGGATCCTCCTTGGCATTCCACAGGCGCAATTGATCCCTTTTATGCATTTAATCCCAGGATCTATGTAAAAGTAAATTGAACTTTGTACTTAGTTTTAGACTATAATAACTCTTTCCCCCCCAAAAGCATGTGTGGATTAATTTGGTGTCATCCCAGGGCATTGGATTGCTGTGACTTCAGCATTCCCTGAGCCCAAGTGTAGTCCTTGGAATAAAATGCTAAATGTATTTCCAGGTGCCTCTGTGGAGTATGAGAAAGTACCTAAAGTTAAGTTATTTCTCAAGAGAGAAGAGAATTAGTTTTATATCTTCTTCTGACTTTTACCTCTTCTCTGCACAATTTATGAGTAGTAAAATGAGAGCAAAGACACAAATAAGGAAGAAAATCCAAATACAGTCTCTCTTTCTAAAACTTGTATTATGGGACTTTGAAATAATAGGACAAGTAATAAAATATAATTTTCTTCCACTGTGTTTGTATTTGTGTATATGTGTGCAAGAGAATCAGATACTAACGTTGAAGGACTTTTATTTTTTTTTCCATAACATATCAGAAAACTGGCTTTTCTAAAAAAATGTATCATCCAGTATGCAAAGATGAGCTCTATGGAAAAAGCATTGATATCTCCACTTTGTCACTAGATCCATCACCCCAGGCATGCCGCTTCTTTCTAAGCTCTGTTTCCATCTGTAAAAGAAGGAATTGAACTAGTTTGTTAAGCCACCTTGTTAATAATCAGTGTCTCTGTGATGCTTGCTATTAAACTCAAACTGCATGTTCCCCCCCCACCATTTTCTGAAATGGAATTTTTATGAATGGTTTTTCCAGTGCTTCAAAATAACATACTCATCTGAGATCTTGGCAACTAAGAATTGGCTGTTATAAACATATCAGACACAGAGATAGGCTAATCCCTGTTCTTTCTTAATCTGAGTATTGAACAATTATAGAGCCAAGGCCATTCCTCCTGTGGTCCCTGAATTGACTCCCTCAGAGTCATGATACATCACGAGGGCTGGGTTTTTCCTCCTGGGACACTGCCAAGACTTGATTTTAATCTTAGGAGCATTTTGTCATACTTGATCCTTTTCTGTCTCACATCCCTTTCCCCTCTGTTTCTCTTCTGCTCTTCTCTCCCATGATATCTTCCCTTCCATTTGACCAACTGGGTCTCACATTTCAAAAGGTAATGTCACATCAGCCATAAAAAGAAACAAAATTGAGTTATTTGTAGTGAGGTGGATGGACCTAGAGTCTGTCATACAGAGTGAAGTAAGTCAGAAAGAGAAAAACAAATACCATATGCTAACACATATATATGGAATCTAAGGGAAAAAAAAGGTCATGAAGAACCCTAGGGGTAAGATGGGAATGAAGACACAGACCTACTAGAGAATGGACTTGAGGATATGGGGAGGGGGAAGGGTAAGCTGTGACAAAGTGAGAGACTGGCATGGACATATACACACTACCAAACGTAAAATAGATAGCTAGTGGGAAGCAGCCGCATAGCACAGGGAGATCAGCTAGGTGCTTTGTGACCACCTAGGGGGGTGGGATAGGGAGGCTGGGAGGGAGGGAGATGCAAGAGGGAAGAGATATGGGAACATATGTATATGTATAACTGATTCACTGTGTTATAAAGCAGAAACTAACACACCATTGTAAAACAATTTTACTCCAATAAAGATGTTAAAAAAAAAAGGGTAATGTCAGAAGAAACAGAGATCTGTGTTGTCCTCCAGGTGCCACTGAGAGTACTCTGGGAAAGTTGATCATGTCCCTGGGTCAAAGTTGTGTGGAACATCTATTTTACACAACTTGAGGGGCCTTTGCAAGATTACAAATTCAAAATATATGAAGGAGCCCCAGGCAACTGGGGGCCCTTAAGCTCTGACCACCTCTGGCCAGCTGTGTTTACCTTTGTCTGTCCCAGTGTTTCAGCTCAGAGAAGAAAATGCGAAGTACTTGGGTTCTGCCACTTCCCCTTGGAGGGATACGAGAATAAAAACATTCTCAGTGAGTTTTGCCTAAAAATGCAGGACTATTTTGAAGGCTCCAGAGGACAATTGATAAGATTTTATTTTTCTCCTTTGTTAGAATTTGTATTTATTGAATTTCATAAAGGAATTAAGAGCAGCTTAAAATACAGACTCAGATGTAGTCTCCCTGACAAGATGCCCTCATGAACAAAATGTTGCCATTAGAGTTATGCATATAATTTTTGTATTATATTCAGAATAATTCTGACACAAGAAGAAAATGTTGTTTTAAGAGGGCGATTGATTCATTCAAACAATTTTAGGCTTACAGAGTGGTAGTTAGTGATAAAATTTGGAGAAGAATTAAAGGTGAAAGAAAAAGTAATTGGCCTCCAGTAAACACCAGTCAGTGTCAGTACATGGCAAGGAGACAAGGTCAGCATTCATATTTCATAAACCTGGTAATAGCACCACTGTAATCTGCACAGCTGCTTTGGATGTGAGATGATATTCTATTTCTGAAAGACTCAGCTTTTCTTTATGTAAGGTATCCTTCCCTTCCCATTTAAAATTTATTTGTATTCATCATGAAAAAAAAAAGAAATAAAGAATTACAAAACTGTTGCCCATATTTCCAGCAACTGGCACAAATGTTTATTTTCTTCCAGTCTTTATTATCTTTTTGATATTTATTTAACATATTTGAGAGCATACTCTCCATATATTTTTATCCTGTTTTATTCTCTTTACATATTCCCATGTGGACATAACCTCCTTGTAAATAAGCCGTTTTGCAGATATTTATCTTAAATACCAAACAAAGTTTACTTAACCTTCCCGCCAATGATTGGCTATTCAGGTTAATTCCAATTTTTTTCCTTTAAACATACACTGCAACGAATATTTTGTGCATAAAGTGTTTCTCTATTTCAGATTATCTTCTTAGGATAGATTCCCAAAAGCAGAATTACAGACTCCAATGGTTTGAATCTTTTTTTGTCTTTGTTGCTTTTTGTTTTTAAGGCTTTTTTAGTACAGGGTGCCAAATAGCATATCAAATGGGATGCATTAATTTTCACATACAAAATCTAAATTTATGAAACATTCTGTTACATTAACTTCGGCATTTTTTTCTCAGTCTCTAGCTAAAGGTTGCTGTCTCTCTCAGATATAGGACCAGCTAGCAGATTGGGACTGATCACCAGTCACTGGGTAAAACTACTAGGTTTCTCCTAATTCTGTGGAAGGAATATCACATCCAGTGTACTGAGTATTATGTGGGACAAATAATTAACATCAAATGCAAGGTAGACATACCCATTTTTCCTATCAGACCGTGCATATCATTTTGGGGTAATCGTGTTTTTCTTCCTAATTCTTTAAAAGCAAAATGTACACACAAATACCAACAAAAATCAAAATAACAATCTTTTATAAGAGCTTAGTATTTCACTATGATTACATTTTGGTGTGATGCATACACTTGAACAGAATGAGTTTTAAAATTGATTTATTTCACCTTAAAAATGAAAGTTATTCTTTTTCTCACTTTGTGTTGATTTTTCTTTTTGGTTGTTCAGCACTAATGAGACTTGAGAAAAAGAGAGAAAACATCTTCTTTCACTGCACCTTTGGTATGAACTCATGGGCAGGAACAGTATGTGAAAGTTAGAGGAGGCATGTTTTAGTTCTAAATAAAGACATTCGTGTAATCATCACTATGTGTCTTCATCAGAAACCAAATGATCACTTGGGAGCAATGTTGTAATGAGGATTTACCATTGGTGGGTGGATGAATTCCATAACTTTAAAAGTGCCCTTCACCTTTGAGATTCAGTGATTCTCTCATGACCGGGGGCAGACTTATCTGTATTGACAGATGGCTGAGACAAAAAAGGTGGTCCCAGGAGAGAAGAGTCACTCACAGAGGTTTGGCTCAGGATCAGTTTTTTATTCTCAATGAAGAGGAAGAGTTTAGAGAATTGTTTGATGCCTGTCACTCGAAGTTATCTCAGCCCAGGTATCCATAAGGCACTGTGTGAGTTCTTGAGAAAAAGAAGATGTGAACAAAAACTTAACAACTTTCAATAAAACCCTGTAAGACATTAAGGTTGAAGAGGTTCACAGAATGTCATGACATAAGATGGGGGTAGTTCATTTCATGGACCACAGCTCAGTTTGGGGAATTTGAGGACTCCTGATGAGGGTCTAGGGCCTCAACAAGAATGATGAAAGCAGTCCATTGCTCAGCAGAGGACACAGTGACTAACAGGGGTAAAAATAAAGCCCACTTGAAATGTGTTTGGGAGGGAGAATTTCCCCCTTACCATTTTAGTTCTTTTGGCTGGTTGAATAATTAAAATGACATAAGACAGAATAATAGGAAGAAAAAAAAAAGTACATACATAAGGGGAATCCACATGGCATGGAAGGTTCCGAAAACAATCAGGCAAAATGAGGTATATATGTTATTCTGGTTTAAGAAAAAGGAGGAAGAGAAGGAAGGAAATTGACAGGAAGGTGAAAAAAGAGCAAATATTTGGTTAACAAATGTTTGCTGGGCCATGTAAGAACAGTGGGACATAGAGAAATTTTAACAGGCTTGGTTATTATGTTCCTCCTTGTCTCTCACATCTAGTTCATATTATACTATAGGTGTATCTCTGGTGATAGTTTTCTTTCCTGGGATAGGCCCTCTGTCTGAATATTTTTAGGCAGTTAAGGGGGAGGTGAAAAGATAAAAATTCCCAAGTCTTCTGTTCCTTCCTCTTGCCAAAGAGACGCATTTTAGTGTGGCAAATTTTGCTTCCCTGCAAATAGAAAAACCAGTAGACAGTAGTGGTTCTCAAGAGAAAGACAGTGACTCCCGAAGAGGGAGAAGGGCGTGACCTAGTGATGATTAAATGAAATAACGTGAATATGTTCTTTGCACAATAGTCATATAGCAAGAGCATTGAACTCAACTGGAAAAATGATTTTCTTCTTGGGCAAATCCCATACCATTTGAGGCAAAGAGCCAACATTATTAACTCCCTACAATGCTGAGCTGGAACTCAATTTGCTTTTGTTTTTACAAACAGTTAAAAAGAGGCTTGGCTGAACTTTCAAAGGGGAAATTGAGACAACAAATAATTCTGGAGAAGGAATATTGCATTTTTCACGTTCATTTGCTGTGACTACCAAACCAATTACAGACAAATCTTCCTTTCTTTCCTAGAAGATAATAAAAATGATAATTAGCAATCTGATCTTTCATTTCTTCACATGTTCTTGACCTTTTCTTGCTATTTAGGGCTTATCATTTTACGTATGATTTTTAGAAAGAATACGTTGAATGATTTCATTTCTTCATTAGAAACATTGCTTCCTTAAATATAAATGTTTTCTCCAGTGTTCTCTAAACAAGAAATAGAATAGGAAAGATCCCTGTTACTTCTGTTTCCTTACATTCCAGGAAGTTATATAAGATGATGAGTTTGTGAATTGATGCCACATATTTGAAATATTTATTGGACATGTATGAGTAATAAATTCACCCATGACAGTTTAGTTCAACTTATTTTGCCTTTAAGATTATGTGCAGGACC
This sequence comes from Mesoplodon bidens, assembly GCF_964165515.1. Taxonomy (NCBI): domain Eukaryota; kingdom Metazoa; phylum Chordata; class Mammalia; order Artiodactyla; family Ziphiidae; genus Mesoplodon; species Mesoplodon bidens. The sequence continues at coordinate 161,324,671 of NC_138176.1, read as the reverse complement.
CACACTCAGGTTTTTGATGTCTGACAAACCTGCAGGTAAAGTCTTTCTCTATGATGTAAAGGTTGAGCCTCAGCTTTCCCAGCTGGGAACTGGTGATAATCTAACAAAAGGTTCTTGTGAAGATTAAATAAAATGAAGGACAGAAAATATGTTGCTTAAAACTCTGATCTCAAGAAGCCTTCATTATGAGTATAAGGCTAAAACAAATGACCTCAGAAACTATACATAAATAAGGGCTAAAGTGTCAAACCCACCTGAAACTCTCTCTTTAAAACTCATTGGATCCATCCATTTCCTCTCCATTTTAACTTTTCCTGCCTATGGTTAGTGCTAGCTTTTCTCAGCTTGCATTATTTCAACAGTTTCAGTTGTTGTCCTTGATCTACTTTAGTGCATTGTTCATATAAACAGAAGATAGCACTTCCTTATTTGCATCTAATCTGCTAAAATCCTTTCAGTGGGACTTTAGAATGTGTGTCCCTTGGCAATAAAGAGGAAACAGTAGAAAAAGTATGTGTCTGTTCTGAACGATTACCGTGCTACCTTGGGTAGGAATAAGTGGGTCTTTTGTGGGTCTGGGCTGAACTTTTGTCTCTGTGTATTTAAGTGGACCCATCCTACCTATGAAAAGTTGGTAATGACCTTATGTTTGTACCTCTGGAAAAATATGAGGATGCTGTAAACTAGGGCAGTAATAATAGGAATAATAAGATGGTAACAGGTTTGAAGGTATAGAAATGACAGATGGTTATTTGTTGAGGAGTGAGAATAGAGTATGGTTTAGGTTTAGAGGCAGACGACTGGGTGTCATTAATTAAGACAAGAAACAAAGCATTCTGAACTTATTAAGGTGAGAAGTTAAGAAGTTTAACATCAACATGTTGTGGTTCGGGGTAGCTGTCTAGGCTGTTGTAAAGTATATGGAGCTATTGAGAGGGGACCAAATTAGAGATAGATTTGGAAGTGATCAGGACATGGGTGATGTGTGAAGGAACCAGGTGGAGTGGATGGGACCATTCAAGCACAGCCAGAAGAGCACAGGGGAGAAAGAAGTAGACCAGGGATATACCATCATCTCTTGTCTGGACTGTGCATTTACCTACTGCTATGGCCTTGCTGCTTCTACCTTTGTCCTAGTGTAGTATATTCTCAGCACAGCAACAAGTTAAAACATAAGTTAGATCCCCTTACCCCCCTGCTTAAAAACTCCCAGGGGCTCCCCGTCTTACTCAACTTAAGAGCCAACGTCCTTTCAAGGTACCCCACGTCCTTTGTGACTTACTAGCTCCTCCCCCGTGTGCTTTCTCCCCTCTACTCTTACAATCCCTGCCTCTTTCTATTCCAGAGCATCATCCACCTTGTTTTCCCTCCCAAGCCAGGAATAGGCTTGCCACAGAGTCTTTGCAGTGGCTCTTTCTTTTACTTAGAATATTATTTTTCCTAGGAAGCAGCATCTCTTGCTCTATTTCCTCCTTCAGATCTTTGCTCAAATGTTGTTTTTTTCACCAGGCTTTGTTTTGACCACATTTTGAAAAGTATCAGTTCCCCAACCAACATGGGACTCCCTAGCTTTATTTCCTGCTTATGTTGCTCCATAGCTATTATGACCTTTTATTGTGCACATCTAATCATTTATTTGTGTATATATCTCTCTCCATCAAACTGTAAGCTTAATGAGGATGGGGGTTGTATCTCTGTCCTTCACTACTGTATTCATAACATTCCAAACAGTGCCTGGTATGTAATAGGCAACCAATAAATGATTGCTGAAGGACTGAATGAAGAAATGAATGAATGAAATCTGGAGAGATCCATTGTCTTAGTTGATAGGTGGAGGAGAGAAAAACCACATGTCAAAAAGTACCTTGGCAGTGATAGACATAACGTTGATTGCTTTCCTCAATTTTATTTTCCCCATTTTGTCAGTAATCCAAAAGGCTCAGTTGCGAGCTTACCACCTTCTGGAATCTTGTTTCTCATGTACTAAGTGTTGGTGCTTGGCTGGCAAGACTGCATGAACCTGTTCAGGTCAGCAGTGTCCTTCACTTGCTCTGATAATCCAGACTCATGAAAAAAATTAAGTTAGCAGCACAACTTTCCAGGTTGTCTTGGTGTTTGTGTTAGCCCTCAGCTAAATTGTAAAAGGCTTTATTGCAGGGACAAAATACTTTCCTTCTTTTTATACCCTCCAGTGCTAGGGACATATAAAGATGGGCTGGCTAAAAATTCATTGATTTTCATAATAAATATTTGTTCTTTATGATGTTTCAATGAAAACGTTATAATAAAAACATAATTATATTTCTGTGTTTTATCAAGAACACTAGAATCAAAGTCAGAAAACCTGGGTTTGAATCCCTAGTCAGCTAAGTTTCTTTTTTTTAAAACTGAAATATAGTTGATTTACAATATTGTGTTAGTTTCAGGTGTACAGCAAAGTGATTGAGTTTTATATATATATATGTATATATCAGATTATTTTCCATTATAGGCTATCATAAGATATTGAATATAGTTCCCTGTGCTCTACAGTAAATCCTTATCATTTATATATAGTGGTGAGTATCTGTTAATCCCATACTCCTAATTTATCCCCACCGACTTTGGTAGCCATAAGTTTGCTCACAGTCTGTGAGTCTGTTTCTATTTTGTAAATAAGTTCATTTGCATATTTTTTAGATTCCATATACAAGGAATATCATATAATATTTGTCTTTCTCTGTCTGACTTACTTCACTCAGTATGATAATCTCTAAGTCCATCCATGTTACTGCAATTGGCAATATTTCATTCTTTTTTTTACAAAGCATTGTAAACAATGCTGTTATGAACATTCGGGTGCATGTACCCTTTCAAACTAGAGATTTTGTCTTTTTTGGGTATATGCCCAGGAGTCAGATTGCTGGACCATATGGTAGCTCTATTTTTAGTTTTTTAAGGACCCTCCATACTGTTTTCTACAGTGATTTACATTTCCACCAACAGTGTAGGAGGGCTCCCTTTTCTCCACACCCTCTCTAGCCTTTACTGTTTGTAGACTTCTTGGTGATGGCCATTCTGACCAGTGTGAGGTGATACGCCATTGTAGTTTTGATTTGCATTTCTCTGATAATTAGTGATGTTGAGCATCTTTTCGTGTGCCTGTTGGCCATCTGTATGTCTTCTTTGGAGAAATGTCTATTTAGATCTTCTGCCCATTTTTTGACTGTGACTTTGGAAGAGACACACATTTCTTTGTGCCTCAGTTTCCTCACTTATTCAATGTGGCCATAATATCAGGCCTTACTTCACACAACTAATGTGGAATTTAATGAGGTAATTCTGAAATTACTTTGTAACATGTAAAATTTCATGAATTGTATTTATTATATAACCGTATACAGAGAAACTGCTTTCCTCTGGAATTTTTCAGATCCTGTAAGTCAGACAATTCCGGCCTTAGTCTGTGAAAGATACATGTTTTAAATATCCAACCTAACTTCAATATAATTCTGTTCTGGGATTTTTGTTCTTTTGTCTTCCAATTTGATTTGCCTGATATGTTGTGACAAATATGTGATTAAATGATTTTCTGGGGTGACTAAAAATGTACCTATTGTTATTAAAAGGTGCTGCTTGTCTCAATGGAGATAATAGTTTCATTCTATAACTTAACTGTTTCTACTAGAAGAAAGTCTAGGAATGAATCAGGATGTATCTATATCCTGTACCTCCTGATTAATTTTGAAAATGATGTTCTTAGTTACATCTGAGTGAAACAGAAGAGAAGGGATAACTTAAATGTGTAAACTGTGTAAATATTTTCTCTTATAAAGAGAGTTATGAACTTTAGCAGAGAATGCAGGAGAGATGTATTTCAGAGGCATGATCAAATGGAGGAAGGAGCATGACCTACAGACCAATGTGGGCTCAATATTTAGCTTGGGGCTCTTAGGAAAGTCTAGTCAATAGATTTTCCTGGAAGAAGGGAATTGGTAGTGTGAGGGAGTATACCTTTGAGGTGGGGGTTGACAAATGCAAATGATCAAAGAAAACCTCTGAGAATTCTAATAAAGTCTACAACTGAGACTAAGCTCTCTAACCACTATTGTCATCTGTATTTTCTCACAAAACCATCAACTATGTCTCTTTTCCTGAAAGTTCTGAAAATTTCTAAGTGTTTTCCTTCTGACTTTCTAGATATAGTCCTTTTCTTCTTAGAATGAACTGAGTTCTCTTTATACATCATGTGACAGAGATGCCATTCTAGGAACACTGCGGATCACTCAAAGTATGGTACCAGGGCTTCCCTGGTAGCGCAGTGGTTGAGAGTCCGCCTGCCAATGCAGGGGACACGGGTTCTTGCCCCGGTCTGGGAAGATCCCACATGCCGCAGAGCGGCTGGGCCCCTGAGCCATGGCCACTGGGCCTGCGCATCTGGAGCCTGTGTTCCTCACGGGAGAGGCCACAACAGTGAGAGGCCCATGTACCGCAAAAAAAAAAAAAAAAAAAAAAAAAAAGTATGGTACCATAGTAGGTCACTGCATTTCTGGGTCTGGGTCTTTGCCTTAGAAGTCCAGTGATGTCATCATGCGACCGCCCTCAAATTCCATGGAACTAACTCCACAATCTTCACATGCATAAGGAGCAAGTGAGTGACTACGATGCCAATGCTGATCTTCAGTTGAGAAATGAAACTACCAAGAAGAGAAAGTATTTACGGTAGCTGGTCTACACATTCTGCCTCTGCAGAAAACCTGGGTAGGACACACATCCAAAAAATTAGGTGGCTCCTTGGGTAACTTGAATTTAGAGCCAAGAGAGTAAGCAGGAGAAACCAGTTCTCTGGAGCTATGGCATCTGATGCATCCACCTGTATTGTTGAAGATACATCTACTAGGTCAAGGTATTTGTATCAGGTTGTCAGTTTCCCTCTACCATGGACTGAGTTGGAGATTGACTACTCATTCAATATTTTGTTAAGTGACATGCACTGGTCTAAGTGTGTGGGGACTTTGGCAAACAAAACATTATGGCAGAAACTTTCATGGAAGCTTCAGTCTATTCGGAAAGGCCATTTTCAGACAAATAATTTTAACAGTGTTGAGTATATGGTAGATATGGAGACACTAGGACTGGCCAATAAGAGTACCTAACCCTGGTTTGAGGGCTTCAGCAAAGAGACTGTGCCAAACCCAGTACTTAAAACTTGAGATCTCAACTTCCAGGGTGTATTCAACCTCAGTAGAATACTCTCTTTAGATATAGCAATACTGCTGATGAGAGGAATACATTCACTGGCATGTGTAAAAGCTTTGGTATACTGTGAGACTCTTCTTGCTTTTGAACTAAAGCAGTGGGACATAGTTTAGAGGAACCAGACAGCATGGCCAACAGCTATGTATAATGTAATCTCTGAATCTCATCTCTTAAATGGAGAAAATGGCATCCCTACTTCCCAATTTGCTGTAAGTGTGGACTGAAATACTGTTTATAGAATACAGAACCAGGGCTAGCACTTACTAATGTTAGTTCTGATTCTGAGCCCTTAAATGCAAAACTATTGTAGCTCTTATCTGTGGATTTACTTGGTTCGCTTTTCAAAGGAGGCTAATTTCCACCCCTCTCTGTCTTCCATGCATGACCCGTCAGATGACTCCTAATAAGGCTCTTATTGAGTTCTGCTTTGGGTTCCCAGCTTGAATGTTCTTGTGCTGAGAAGAACCATTCCAGAGCCTTGCAGATAGAGCAGTGGCACACATTGGGATGGATCACACTGATATCAGCACATCTGTAGGTGGTACTTTCCCCAGCATGATATTTGTTCCTCAGTTTATGGATGAGTTCTTCATGCTGTGGTGTAGCCGAAGTTGTCCTATTAATCAGAGGCACAGCACCTTGGATGGCAAGGCACAATAGTGCAGTTCTGAACAGGATTCTTAATGTATGAAAGATAAACAAGGTGACCCTGAGGGCAAATTGATAATTGTGGCAAGCTTAGTGCTTCCCACTAATGTATGGAGATAGGTTAATTTATATTTCCCCACAGGTGTTTGTCTGATAGACTGATGATACTAAGCAGAATAACAAAATCTGCATTTAAATGAATGTATTATAACATGGAAAAGTGGAGCTAGAACACAAAGTAAGCACCTCATGTTTGGGAAGATAACAAAGTACAGTATCTTGGAGTCCTCTGGGAAAACTCTTGCCTATGATTTATAGTCTTCTTGGTGACTGACTCTTCTAGACCCTCCTGGATCCCAGCTAATGAGTACAGATAACTCTACCGCACCACACATCACACTTCTTCTTCTTTTTTTTTTTTTTTTTTTTACTATGGCATAGGCACACATTCCCACTAGATTAATGTTTCTAATAAATTAGGAAGGATGCTAAGTAAGAAAGGGCACCAAAATGGAAAATTCAGTGAAGCACAGACTCTGTGGGCCCAGAAGTAAATTGGTTTTATTAGTTTTTTTCTTTAAGACCATAGTGAAAGTAATGGCCTAGCTATTTTTGTTATACATATTGCGCAGATAATTTTGGAATCTAAAGTGGATCCCATTATTTAAAGTCCTACTATCTTTTCCCCTGAGACTTAAATAGTAGCAGAGGTGAAATTCAAAATATTTTGGTATGAAACTGATAGCAACTAATCAGAAAGGATGCCAGCTGTAATACAGTAGCAGAATCCTAGCAGTCCCCGGATATGCTAGGCATTAAGTCTTCAGTTATTGGATAATGGGGAGGTCTGAGGACCTAGAGAAAGGGCAAGAATGGCCAGAGTGGTGGTCATGGGGCATCCAGAGAGCCTGTGGCTATTTATTTACCAACGGGTTAGGAAGTATTTCAGTATTTTAACAACTGGTATCACTGTAATGTGCACACTAACCTAACATCAGACCTGAACAGAAAAATCATTGAGTTCTATTTTCATCTCAAATTCAGAAACAGGAAGTTTCAGGCAAGTGATCATATTAGATTAAGACAGAAGACATGCCAAGATTCAGTCTGGGGCTTCCCTGGTGGCGCAGTGGTTGAGAGTCCGCCTGCTGATGCAGGGGACACGGGTTCGTGCCCCGGTCTGGGAAGATCCCACATGCCGTGGAGCGGCTGGGCTCGTGAGCCATGGCCGCTGAGCCTGCGCGTCCGGAGCCTGTGCTCCGCAACGGGAGAGGCCGCAACAGTGAGAGGCCCACATACCTCAAAAAAAAAAAAAAGATTCAGTCTGGGCTCTTCCACTCACTAGATGTTAACTTTGTGCAAGTTAGTTAATCTTCCTGGTCTTCCTTTACCTTAGCAATGGCATGAGGATACTACTACCTACTTGGTAAAGCTGATGGAAGGATAAGATTAGATAATTATATGGGATGCTCCAATGCAAAGTCTGAAGCATGGTACAATGCTGGTAACTTTAAAGTACACCTCCTGATTTTGCTGTGTCTAGGATTCCTTTCCCACTCTTACTTTGGAGCATCCTTGGAGGCACTGGGCATCTAGATGCCCTACATTTTGTGGCCAAGGTGTGGGTAGGAAACCCAAGCTAGGGCAAAACCACACTCTTGCCTTGCAATTTTATTCTTAAACATACCACAAGGATATTTAATGGTTGGAGTTCATTTCTTTTGATTAATATGTCACTAAGAGAGGGTGCAAGAAAATTTACAACCTATATCCCAGCTCTGCCTTGATTTCTCTTTTCAGAGACAAATGGCTCCAGTTTTTTTCTTTCATGCTTTCCAAACAGTTTATTCCAACAAGTTCCTTTTTTGCTTAGATCTGCCAGAGCAGGTTTTGTTGCCTGAAATCACAGAACCTTAACTGACACAACAGTTGATTGCTGTATTTACAGAGACATGACCCTGTGGTTTTTCAGAGAAACACAAATATCGCTGCATGGGTCTATTCTCTATCTGATTGGAATTTATTCTCTTCCTTTTTTTTCCCTCCCTCCCTTCCTTCCTCTGTGTCTCCTGTCTTTCTAGTTTCTACCATGTTATCTATCAATTCTGTATCTTCTAAACAAATCAACTCTGGAATAGCCCCCCAGTTTCATGGAATTTGCATGTTTGGGGGACAGATTTGAGGAAGTGATCTGTAACAATTTTGTTTATGTTACTTTGCAAACCAGGAAATGTAACCAGAATAAACAAGTCACATACATAAACTTTTAGGTAAAGCTCACTTTCTATGTAATGATTTACCTGACTGAATAATGTCTACTCCCAGTGAAGTAATTTTCTTGATTCAAGCTATGATCATGCCCCAGGGCTTTCACCCAGCATCTCAGGTGGTGCTGTCTCTTGACCAATTTTACTGCCTTTGTGAGATTATCAGTAGAGTTACACACAGCAGTGCAGGTAAGATATGCCATAAAGACCGCTGTTCATGTCAAAATGTAATCGTGAGGTGAAAATTGTGTTCAGAACGATGCTGTCCCAAGCTTATTAAGGCAAAAAAAGAGAATAAAAGGGGAAAATGTACTGTCGTGAAACCTTGTATAATGATTTCAAGCCATGCTGGGCCCTGACAGCTGATGGGGGGACAGAGATTAAGTTGGGGCCACCCTTTGTAGACTTGTACAGCTAATCTCATTAGAGATACAGCTTCTCCTGTGACAGGGTTAACAGTACAAAGTGCCAAGCCTGAGGAAGTTGGTAAGATCTAGGCATAGCTTGATAGAGCAGTACAATAAAGGGATAGGAGGGAGGCAGGCAAAGCAGACTGTGGGCAGACTTGGCCCTGAGCATCAGGTTTGGGAAATCAAAACCTTCTGAGAAGGAGGAAAAGAGTATCAGGTCCCTAGTTAAAAAAGATTGGTGGTGGGCTTCCCTGGTGGCGCAGTGGTTGAGAGTCCGCCTGCCGATGCAGGGGACACGGGTTCGTGCCCCGGTCCGGGAGGATCCCACATGCTGCGGAGCAGCTGGGCCCGTGAGCCATGGCCGCTGAGCCTGCGCGTCTAGAGCCTGTGCTCCGCGACGGGAGAGGCCACAGAGGTGAGAGGCCCGCGTACCGCAAAAAAAAAAAAAAAAAAAGATTGGTGCAGGTTCAGCCTCCAGTTTTGGATGGAGCAGGTGCAGGATGCCCATGCCTCGTCAGCTAGAACAGCAGTGAAATAAAGACCCAGGTGGCCTGAAACTGGGATGGTTCTGTGGGGGCCACACCTCACTCTGCTAAACCAGAGGGTAGAGTGCCACTGGCTTGTGTAGTTAGGTTCCTGTCCTGGGACTTGTGAGCCTCCAGGTGACCACTAGGCCAGCCTAGAACAGGTGGTAACCACAGGTGCAGTATTTGGGACTAGGCCTCTGACATGTTCCTTATGTGTTCCAGATACATGCTTGTTTCTCCTCTGTGCAGAAAATAACTCTGTTATGGAAGGAAGAAAGATACATATAGAAGTGGCAGTTTTCTTTGAGTGTGTTTCTCTGCCCACCTGCTAACAGAAAAAATAAAATATGAGGTCTGATAAGGCCAACTCAGACTGTGATAAAGGATTTTACTAGAGAAAACATTGTCAAATTATAGTACTTTGCCTATCCAATAGCCTTTTTCTAATGAAATATTTTCTCAACAGCGTTATTTTGGAAACCAATTAAACAGAAGGCTTTGTAATTAAATGTTCTAAGGTTAAATTGGGTTCCTATGGGGTTTCGTGTGCATTTAGTAGTTTGAGTATTTTCCACAAGAAATCAATATTGTCCTAAAACCTGTGGGAATGTACTATTCATTTAAGTGGAGTCGATTAAAATGTTAACATGTTATAAACTGTAAGCCCAGCATGGGATGCACTGTTTCCATACATGGCATGAAGATCAGAATCTCAGACTGGCCATTAATTATGGGGAGTTAAAGTATATCTGATATGACAGATTTATAACCCTCCCCTGATCAAATTACTTTATTCTTTTGACACCAAAACCATGAGGGCCTTCAACTTAAAAGTGAAAGCTAAAAGGATATATAACAATGGAAGTTAAAACACCATCACCCCAAAACAGAAGTAGTAAAATAAAAACTCTGAAAACCAGCATTGAAACACCAAAAATTCAAATAAGTTGAGTTACTCCAAAGAGCCAATCAGTATCCCAGATAATAATAACACATCACTGAAAATGAATCCCAAGGAATACATTTGAGGTTCATGGCAAAGAATGTATCTTAGGTAGACCAGAAGTGCAGGTTCCTCAAAGGCTGGTAAGCTAGAAGGTTTGCATAGACTTGTGTTTAGTGCTCTTGACCACTCTCTCAAACCTACTCACTTAAATTCAAACCATAGATTTTCTTGTTCAAATTTGACACTTGTCTAGGTCAAATGCTGAACCAGATAGGCTACTGTAATGGCGAGCATAAACTGGATCTATCCCAGGCAAATCAGGACAGTGGTCACCTTAATGATTTCCCACTGATTATCCTTGGGCTACCTTTCAAATGAAGAGTTTTCCATATGAAATGAAGACTGGAATGATGCGGTATTCATTCTTTGCTTTTTCTAGTGACACAGTTTTCCTGGTCATCTTTTATATATATATATATATATATATATATATGTGTGTGTGTGTGTGTGTGTGTATATATATATATTTGTGTGTGTGTGTGTGTGTGTGTGTGTGTGTGTGTGTGTGTGTGGTACGCGGGCCTCTCACTGTTGTGGCCTCCCCCGTTGCAGAGCACAGGCTCCGGACGCTCAGGCTCAGCAGCCATGGCTACTTATCAGCTGGTCATCTTATATTTGTACTCACAAGTGAACTCTCTACCTTGTTTCTAATGACATCTAAAGATGCAACTCAGTCTTCCCCTATCTGTTAAGCTCTGGACCCACAGGTTTTCTAGTTACCCTCCCAGAGTTTTCCATCAGTATCTCCAGCTCAATACTCCTAAACTCACACTCATTATCTTTTTCCCCAAAACTCCTTTCACACCTTTGTTTCCTGTCTAACTAGTTTCATCTCTCCTTACCACCCTTTTACTTCACTAAGCAAAAATGACAAGAAAATTAGACGTTTCAGTTGTGGAGAGTGATAGCTTTTTAGAATATTTTGAAATAATTATGATGCTAAAAGTAGGTCTGTATTTTCTCTTGTGGGTTATAAGAGTCCCCCTGCAGCGATCTGAGCTTGCCATGGTTGCATCCTAGAAGAGGAGCCATACTACAACATTTTTCAAGGGTAAGACATGGGCACAAACCAATCAGAACAGATGCCACAACAAATTACAAATTAGGGGCAGGCCACAAACAGTCAGTGCCCCCTTAAGATGCATAAGAGCTAAACATTATCCTTGAAGCTGATAAGTCCTACAGCCCAGAAGAGGTACTAGGAGAGAGAAGAGACACCAAGACGCTAACCGGTCCTTCAGTCTCCACTACTGATTTACATTTCTAAAATATACATTGGATTATTTAATTCCCTGTTGAAAAATTATTACATGTATTTACAGGGCCAACAGAATAAAGATCCTCCCCTTGACCCATAGAAGGCTTCATGGTCAGGCTCGGCTACTTCCTGATCTCATATTCTTACACACTCCACCACCTCTATCCTGGCTGTCCTCCACTGTGTGTTAGCATTTCCTCCTGCAGGCCGCATTTTTCCAGGCCTCATTGCTCCTGTTACCTTGCAGACATGGTTTATTCCTCTTGCACTGCCCTCCCTGCTCTGCTCACCAATCACCCACCCCTGATCCAGCTGCCCCTTTCTTGTATAGTGAATTCCAACTCATCCTTCAAATCTTAGTTCATATATACAATTTTCAGTTGAGTATTTCTTTTTTTTTTTTTTTTTTTTTGTGGTACGCGGGCCTCTCACTGTTGTGGCCTCTCCCGTTGCGGAGCACAGGCTCCGAAAGCGCAGGCTCAGCGGCCATGGCTCACGGGCCCCGCCGCTCCACAGCATGTGGGGTCCTCCCGAACCAGGGCACGAGCCTGTGTCCCCTGCATCGGCAGGTGGACTCTCAACCACTGAGCCACCAGGGAAGCCCAGTTGAGTATTTCTTTCCCCTCTCAGCAGGGTTAATCCCTTGCTTCCATTGTTCCCTATACATACCTTTCTCATAGCCCTCATTGTTTGGTACTCCCATTATACCTGTCTCCCTCCATCACCAGACAGTGAGCTCCCAGAGAGCATCAGACTAGTCACATCATTTTCTCCAGGATGCCCTGGGAGATGTCAACCAGTATTTGTTTAATACATTTCAAATTCTCACAGGTGTGATGCTGAGAGCCCAGTGCCTATGGGCTTTCACCAAGGCAGGGCTCTGTTGGTGAAACATGGACTACCTCTGCTTAGACATCTAGGCAGGAGACTGCACACTGCTCCTTCCCTTGATGGTGGTTTCAGTTAGCTCTGATCAAGCAATAGATGGTTCTTGCAAATGGGACTTTTGGAGAGGCTTTTCCAGGGGGATTATTTAATTATTTACCCAAGTGTGTGTCGACCCCAAAAACAAGAAGAAGAGATGTGACCACTGTAGGCAGAAGTGGCAAGAGGGAAGTGGCAACTGGTGTCCAGCTGACATTGGGAGTCATAGAAGAGAGAGGGTATAAGGTGAAGTAGACCCAGGCCATCCTCTTCTTCTCCCTTTGGTCTTCTTATCCTCTGACCCTCTTATCGCTCTACTGTCTCCCATTTACCAGATGCAACCAAAGCCAGAGTGCCAGGAAACCCAGGGTAATATATCTCTTTAAAAGTCAGCCTCCTGGGCACAGAACAGGGCAGAAAAGAATGGAGAATAAATATAGGTAAAGAGAAGATGGAGAAAAGCTAGCACAGATACAGAGTCCCCAATTTACCCAGGATTTTTTGATAGGGCTTCCACTTCTAATGGCCTGTGCCTTTCCACTATATGAGACACGTTTTGTCCCTTGGTCATTCCAGCACTGTCTCTACTTAGAGGGTAGGTTCAGTTGCTAATGCCAGATTTGAAGCTTCATGAGGCAAAGGACCTCGGTGGCTTGTTCACCATTGAATGCCTAACACCTAGAACAGGGCTGGGACACGTGGAAAAGAAATAGTCATTTACTACATGAGTGAATGCGTATAAGTAGATGTAAGTCCCCTGACCCTCACTTATTTTAAAGACTTTTCTATTCCAGCATTCTCTGCCAGTTAGCCTGTTGCAAAACCAAAAATCTGCTGCCAAAATGTAACACTGGATATTTAGTTCTCTTATGGCCAGAAGAAGATTGACCTAAATTTTGGAATACAGTGTAAAGCATTTTCTGATATCCAGATCATTTGGAAGCATATAGCAGTCAAAGCTGTTCTATATCTTATTGGAAAGAAAGAAAACAAAATAAGCAGAATCAATGAGAACAACAACAACAAATCCCAGAGAGTATAAACTATTGCTTTTTATCCCTAACTTTTGCACAGTTTTCTGTGGTGGCTCATATTTATTCCAGCTTATTACATAAAATCAATGACCTGTTTTCTTACTCTTACCTGTCTGTCCTCTGTATGATGCACGTTGAAAGGTGTAACTCCTTACATTGACAATATCGAAAGTAACCTGAGTGAATCCCCTCCACTAGTCACTCTTCATCCCTGCTGGGCATTTTTTTGGAAAATGAGAGTCCAGTTGAAGAAGCCATGGGACTGGTGAACAAGTCCTACAAAGATGTGGTGAGGAGAGGTGGAGCCCAAATAGAACAGACACTGGCCATTTTATTTCTCTTCAAAAACGCAGGAGATAATGCAGTCAATAAGAAGCAGGAAAGAGCCAGGGGATTTGTTAATAAACACCAGTGTAGTGGAAAGAAAGGACAGAACAAATCTTTCCCTTAGGCTTGGCTGTCCTTGTTCTGACCTGTAGTAAACAAAGTGGGGAGAGGAATGTGATGAATAGAGCCCATGAGGATTCTATCAAACACCTAAGATTTTTCTCATGTCTAACTCAGCCCCTAGTTTAGGAAAAAAAAATAAGATTTCTATCAACTTTTCTTAGTTGAGCTACTGTTAGGAGTTACAGTGGCCACATTCAAATTTCAGATGGAAGTGACTTCAGGAACTGTATTCTTGTTGTCATTGTTTGTTTGTTTGCTTATTTGGCTGCGCCAGGTCTAAGTTGCGGCTCACGGGATATTCACTGTGGCCTGGGGGATCTTCGTTGCGACCTGAGGGATCTTTTAGTTGCGGCTCGCGGGATCTTTAGTTGCTGCATGCGAACTCTTAGTTGTGGCATGTTGGATCTAGTTCCCTGATGAGGGCTCAAACCTGGGCCCCCCTGCATTGGGAGCATGGAGTCTTAGCCACTGGACCAGCAGGGAAGTCCCTGTTTTTTTGTTTTTATTAATTGAGATATAAGTGACACATAACTGTGTAAGTTTAAGATCTACAATGAGTTGATTTGATACATTTATGTATTGCAGTATGGTTACCAACGTAACTTTAGCTAGCACCTCTGTCACATCACATAATGATCATTTCCTTTTTTCTGGTGAGAACATTTCAGATCTAGTCTCTCAGCAACTTTACAGTCAACAATAATGTATTTTATACTTTAATCACTAGGCAGTGCATAAGATCTCCAGGACTTAATCATCTTTTAACTGCAAGCTTGTACCCTTTAACATCTCCTCAGTTGTTTCACTTTTAAGATCAGAAAAAGCATGTCTCTCCTAGATTAATGTGCCTCCATTCTCCAGTGAATATCTAAGATAATTTGCTGGTAACATTTGTAAGAAATAAAAAAATTAAAAGGTAGGTACTGGTATGTGTATGCAAGACTGAAGTTAACTATTCTATATTTTTTACATTTGAGCTCATTATGAAATTGAGGAAACATTCAAGTGATTTATATTTTATAGGAGAATAATGAACTCACCAAATATCCAAAGTCCACTTTGAAAGGACACTCCCAGTCAGTTGCAGCTCTTCTATGGCCCTCCTTCATTGCCTTCCCCATTTACCACCTCCAGCCTAAATTTTTGATAGATTGTTTTTTCCTTGCTTCTCCCTTTAGCTTTATTATGTATATATGTATAAAAAAGAAATAATGGTATAATTTTCTTTCTATAAATGGAATTGTGTATTCATTTCTGACTTTATTTAGTTCAACATTATTTATTTTGAAATTCATTCATATCAATGACAATAGTTGCACTGTTTTATCGTGTTCCATTTTATGAATAAGCCACAAATTATTGATATATACTAGTGTATATTTGTGTTATTTCTAGTTTTATTATTGTTTTTCTTTTTTGCTGTGACAAATGAGAAAACTAGAATAGAATCACTGGATCCTAGGGAATGGTTATCTGTATTGTTCTTAGATAATTCCAAACTGTTTTCTGAAGTAATTGTGCAAACGTACGCTGTAGCTAATGTGGTATGGATGCCCCCTTGTTTCACATGTGCTAACATATGGTGATAAATAATATTGTCCGGCTTTTTTATTTATGCCACTCTGGTAAGGTTTTAGTGGTATCTTTATGTGGGTTACTTTGTAGTTTCCTGAAAACGGAATATGGTAAAGTTCCAGTTGCATCTGATTTCAAAGGAAAAAGTAAACAATTTAACTAAACAAAATAAGAACAAAAAATATAACAACCAAGCAACAGCAACACACGTAAAAAATGAACATTCATTAATTGTGAGCTTGTGTCCATTTTGAATGGCCGATGCCAGTGATTAAGTATTTTGAATATCGTGTGCGTGTATGTGTGTGTGTGTGTGTGTGTGTGTCTGTAGGTAAAATAAGAAGATAGGAGGCAATGAGCTTTATCTATGACCCTCTCACTCTCCCTAGTTTCTTTTTTTCTTCACAAAATTCAGAGCAGAATAACTGTAATATTCTTTTCTTTTTTTTTGGTGATAATGACATTTCTAAGAACTCTTTTGTGGTCTTTTTTTTCCCTCATGGCTTTATTTTTTTTAATTGGAGTATAGTTGATTTACAGTTGTGGTACATATTTACAATGGAATATTACTCAGCCGTAAAAAAGAATGGAATAATGCCATTTGCAACAACATGGGTGGACCTAGAGATTGTCAAACTGTAATATTCTTTTACTGTGTTTCCCATCTATCCAGGACTTACCACAGTTTGTTTAGGCCGGAATGAGCAGATCTCTGACTTTTCCATTCTTACTTCTTCCCAGCCTCATGACCAGTGTTAATTGTTAGTGGAGTGATGGTAGAAAAACTCAACCTTACAATATGCTATGTATAAGAAACTAAGTTAGAGACATTTCAAAATATGTCTATTATCCACATATGCAAAGAACAATAACAACTTTATTGGTAGATTAGAGTGAATGAAAATGTAAAACCTTTTTCCAAAAAAAAAAAGCATAACAAAATAACCCACATAACAGTGCCTCTGGTATCATTCATGGTCTTCAAAGAAAGATTTTCTTCAACCAGCAGTACACTCTTTCTTTATCTGTCAAATCTATTTACATTTATGCCAAGGTGATTCTTTACTTTTTTGGCTCAGAAATTATAAGACCGTACTCACATTTCATTTTCTGTTTTTAGGATTTTTCAAATAATCAGTGAGTAAAAGTTATTTTAAATGCTTTTTTTTAAACCTATATACTTAAAAAATTTTTATTTATATATTTACTTTTGGCTGAATAGGGTCTTCATTGTTGTGTGCGTGCTTCCTCTAGTTGTGGCAAGTGGGGGCTACTTTTAGTTGCAGCACGTGGGCTTCTCATTGTGGTGGCTTCACTTGTTGCGGAGTATGGGCTCTAGGCGCGTGGACTTCAGTAGTTGTGGCACGCAGGCTCAGTAGTTGTGGCTCACAGGCTCTAGAGTGCAAGCTCAGTAGTTGTGGCACATAGGCTTAGTTTCTCTGTGGCATGTGGGATCTTCCTGTACCAGGGCTCAAACCTGTGTCCCCTGCATTGGCAGGTGGATTCTTAACCACTGTGCCACCAGGGAAGCACTCAAATGCTTTTTGCAAGTGACTAAGAGGCCAATGTTATCTCAGAGGAAAAATATATGTCTCAAACACCACCCATGTAATGCTAAAAATCAGAAAGTCTTCATCAGTGGAGCCCAGTCTTATAAACAGGCAAAAATGTAAATGAGAATAAGAATTGTCAGTAAAGCATATTTGAAGAAACATTCTTTCTTTATTTTATTTTTTATGAATTGGTAAATTCTTTGAAAATATCATGATATCTATAATTCTCCCTATGCAAAAGAATTTCATGCTAATTAATTTGGGAGAAAAACCTTTGGTTCTATCCCAGAATCATCATACTCTTTCTATGTGATAGATTCTTCCAACAGAACATAGGAGTGACTTTTGTCTGGTTATTTTTCTTAGGTCTCCGTGGAAATTTCTTCTTTTTATAGATACCATCTGGCCTAATGAGATTCTAACAGCTTCTACACACACTCTTTCTTTGCATTTTAGTTTTTTCATAGGAGTCATTGTTGGGAGTGAAATGTAAAAATAAGGGGAAAAAGTGTGTGTATTAAATAAGCTTGGTACTTTTGCTCTGTCATTTAAGGAAAGTAATGATGATGATTCATTTGATTTACTGAATGTAAGTGTTCAGTTTGAATGTTGTCCTAAGGATGTTGCCTTACTTAAGCATTGAGTGATCCCTAAATTAAAACTGCTGCCATAGCTACTGATAGATTTAGTCTAGGAATATATATAATCTTCCTCTAGTGCAAGTGTGTGTCCATAATGTTAACAAGAAATCTTCTTAAGCAAGATTTGATTATGTGTTCTCAAGCATCACTAATCTTCATTCCTTATCAGTGTATGTGAGTGGAGGAGTGTGGAGTGGATGAGAATAAACCCAGTTTTAAACTGAGATGTAGTGGTTAGAAAAACAAATTTGAGATAATTATTTTAGGACTCACGTTGTTAGCTCCTAATTGACCAAATGTATAAAGCTGGCTCATAACACATGATCTCATTTTATGCAAAACTTTATAGAAGGTTCATAGTGAACAATGAAAAGAAAATGAACATTAAACAGTCTTTGTCAAGACATATCTTGACAAGTTCTGTTTCATTTCCCAGGGATTCTGTCTCATGGGATAGATCTGTATATGTACATGGAGAGGCACTTAGGGCAGAGGATAAGACAGTGGCTCTGTGATAAGAAAGACACAGATTCATGTTCAAATTCCTCAATTTACCTGTGACTTAGGACATGTTTCTTAAATTTCATTATCCTGTAAATGAAAATGAATGGAGGAAAAGAAATGAGATAAGAGACTTAAAAATGTACCTAGGAAACAAGAAACATTAGCTAATGTTGTTTGTAATGGTATCTTTTGATTTTGTGGTCATGTTCTTTGATGTCTAAATTGTTTACATGAAAATGACCAACAGAATAAATTAGATGTTAGCATCCTTTGCTTAGTCATACATTTGCCAAATGCTATTTTTCTACCATGTGTCTGTCAGGAGCTGCTGCTATGGCTATGTCAGTGAAAAGAGCAGGGGAAACCCCTGCCATCATGGAGCTTTCAATCTACGGATTAATAAGTAAATCACAACCTGGGTAAACTAGTATCTTCATGAGAAAGAAATATGTCCCTCCCACACACTTATTATTCATTTGTGACTGTTTGAAATAATAAACATTAAATTACCTTTCTCTTTTCTCTTTTTTTTAATATATATTTTTAACGTCTTTATTGGAGTATAATTGCTTTACAGTGTTGTGTTAGTTTCTGCTGTATAACAAACTGACTCACTTATATGTATATATATATCCCCATATCCCCTCCCTCTTGTGTCTCCCTCCCACCCCTGTAGGTGGTCACAAAGCACTGAGCTGATCTCCCTGTGCTATGCGGCTGCTTCCCACTAGCCATCTATTTTACATTTGGTAGTGTATATATGTCCATGCCACTCTCTCATTTCATCCCAGCTTACCCTTCCCCCTCCCCGTGTTCTCAGGTCCATTCTCTACGTTTGCATCTTTATTCCTGTCATGCGCCCATGTTCTTCAGAACCATGTTTTTTTTTTTTAGGTTCTATGTATATGTGTTAGCATATGGTATTTGTTTTTCTCTTTCTGACTTACTTCACTCTGTATGACAGACTCTAGGTCCAACCACCTCACTACAAATAACTCAATCTTGTTTCTTTTTATGGCTGAGTAATATTCCATTGTATATATGTGCCACAACTTCTTTATCCATTCATCTGTCGATGGACACTTAGGTTGCTTCCGTGTCCTGGCTATTGTAAATAGTGCTGCAATGAACACTGAGGTACATGACTCTTTTTGAATTATGGTTTTCTCAGGGTATATCCCAGTAGTGGGATTGCTGGGTCATATGGTAATTCTATTTTTAGTTTATTAAGGAACCTCCATACTGTTTTCCATAGTGGTTGTATCAATTTACATTCCCACCAACAGTGCAAGAGGGTTCCCTTTTCTCCACGCCCTCTCCAGCATTTATTGTTTGTAGAATTTTTGATGATGGCCGTTCTGACTGGTGTGAGGTGATACCTCATTTAAGTTTTGATTTGCACTTCTCTAATGATTAGTGATGTTGAGCATTCTTTCATGTGTTTGTTGGCAATCTGTAGATCTTCTTTGGAGAAATGTCTATTTAGGCCTTCTGCCCATTTTTGGATTGGGTTTTTTTTTTTTTTTTTTTTTTTGCAGTACGTGGACCTCTCACTGCTGTGGCCTCTCCCGTTGTGGAGCACAGGCTCCGGACGTGCAGGCTCAGTGGCCATGGCTCACAGGCCCAGCCGCTCCACGGCATGTGGGATCTTCCCGGACCAGGGCACGAACCCGTGTCCCCTGCATCGGCAGGCAGACTCTCAACAACTGTGCCACGAGGGAAGCCCCCGGTTTTTTGTTTTTTTGATATTGAGCTTCATGAGCTGCTTGTGTATTTTGAAGATTAATCCTTTGTCTGTTATTTCATTTGCAAATACTTTCTCCCATTCTGAGGGTTGTGTTTTCATCTTGTTTATGGTTTCCTTTGCTGTGCAAAAGCTTTTAAGTTTCATTAGGTCCCATTTGTTTATTTTTGATTTTATTTCCATTTCTCTAGCAGGTGGGTCAAAGAGGATCTTGCTGTGCGTTATGTCATAGAGTGCTCTGCCTATGTTTTCCGCTAAGAGTTTGATAGTTTCTGGCCTTACATTTAGGTCTTTAATCCATTTTGAGTTTATTTTTGTGTATGGTGTTAGGGAGTGTTCTAATTTCATTCTTTTACATTGTAGCTGTCCAGTTTTCCCAGCACCACTTATTGAAGAGGCTGTCTTTTCTCCATTGTATATTCTTGCCTCCTTTATCAAAGATAAGGTGACCATATGTGAATGGGTTTAGCTCTGTTTTTTTGCCAGTACCATACTGTCTTGATTACTGTAGCTTTGTAGTATAGTCTGAAGTAAGGGAGCCTGATTCCTCCAGCTCCGTTTTTCTTTCTCAAGATTGCTTTGGCTCTTCGGGGTCTTTTGTGTTTCCATACAAATTGTGAAATTTTTTGTTCTAGTTCTGTGAAAAATGCCACTGGTAGTTTGATAGGGATTGCACTGAATCTGTAGATTGCTTTGGGTAGTATAGTTATTTTCACAATGTTGATTCTTCCAGTCCAAGAACATGGTATATCTCTCCATCTGTTTGTATCATCTTTAATTTCTTTCATCGGTGTCTATAGTTTTCTGCATACAGGTGTTTTGTCTCTCTAGGTAGGTTTATTCCTAGGTATTTTATTCTTTTTGTTGCAGTGGTAAATGGGAGTGTTTCCTTAATTTCTCATTCAGATTTTTCATCATTAGTGTATAGGAATGCTGGAGATTTATGTGCATTTATTTTGTATCCTGCTACTTTACCAAATTCATTGATTAGTTCTAGCAGTTTTCTGGTACCATTCTCAGGATTCTGTATGTATAGTATCATGTCATCTGCAAACAGTGACAGTTATACTTCTTCTTTTCTGATTTGGATTCCTTTTATTTCTTGTTCTTCTCTGATTGCTGTGGCTAAAACTTCCAAAACTATGTTGAATAATGGTGAGAGTGGGCAACCTTATCTTGTTCCTGATCTTAGTGGAAATGGTTTCAGTTTTTCTCCATTGAGAATGATGTTGGCTGTGGGTTTGTCATATATGGCCTTTATTATATTAGGTAAGTTCCCTCTATGCCTACTTGCTGCAGGGTTTTTATCATAAATGGGTGTTGAATTTTGTTGAAAGCTTTTTCTGCATCTTTGGAAATTATTATATGGTTTTTATCCTTCAGTTTGTTTATATGGTGTATCACATTGAATGGTTTGCATATACTGAAGAATCCTTGCATTCCTGGGATAAACCCTACTTGATCATGGTGTGTGATCTACCTTTCTCTTTAAATTTTTTTTTAATTTAGATTTGAACATGGAGGTAAATTTTTTTTTATGATTAGGTTTGTATTTTTATTATGAGATGTGAAAAACATTTACACAGCTCAGGTTCACACTGGTAGGGGTTTTACCTTCAAGGGCAACTGGTGACAGAGCCATTAAGGTCTACAGAGAGAGATAGATGGAAAGTTGGTCTGAAGATGCAATTTCCCATTTACTGGATTGATCCTTGATTTTATCAGCAAGCTCACGTTCAAAAAATCCCATTGTGAGATATAATAGATGACACCTGATACTAAAAATCCACATACCAGCCTGAACAGTTCAGAAATTAATGCTTCCCATAACACCAGGAGATTTGATAATGAAGCCAGCTCAATAGAGGTCAAGGGGAAATGATATTATGTGTGCTCCCCTGTGAATCAATGTAATCCTATTGCTTTTCCCCAGATGTTCACTCCTGGCATGTGCAACTACAATGTGATCTCAGTGACTTTCTTAGGAATACTGTTGAACAATTCTGTAGTAACTTGAGGCACTGTAAAACTGTTTATGGGTATAATGGGCATAGTTCATATATCAGGTCCCTCTGCACCTTGAGATCTGATAAAATAGACGCATGTTCCCTAGCCCATGTTCCTTAATTGTCCAAAGCACTCCCACATGTTCTGAGAGTTCTTAGGAGGATTTATCATATCAAGGTCACTTCTAGTTTCAAACTTCGGCTTCCTCTAAATTTGAGTTGCCATGCCATCCTGTGATTGCTTTCTCTCTTCCTTATTGCATTGATTCAGATGTGAAAATCCAACCCTTCCTCAATTTCCACTGCCCCAGCTCCCAATTCAAAAGCCAGTTGAATGTAGTAGATTGTACTAAAGATGTAGCAATTTGAGGGTTATGGGGTGGAAGCAAATGTAGGAATTTACATGGTAACAATACAAACACTATCACATTTATTTAAAATACTATTGTTTAAATTCCTTTGCTCATCCCTCCACTAGGAGTATTCCACAGAGACTTCATTTTAAGGGTCCTTGGCGCCCAGTCTTGTGCCCATTTCTCTTCTGGGCCCTCTTTTTTGTATTCAAACCCATCACAATGCTCTGCTGAGCAAAAAAGCCTTGCTTAACACAGCTCCCTTTCTCGGAGCGAATATGTAGCTTCGAATAATCTTGTTATTGTTTTGACATTGCAAAAACCCTTGTGCATGCTGGAGCCTAAGATACATGGGGGAGAAAGCCAAGAGCTGAGGCTGGAGAGGTAGAATGCAACCAAACTGAGGAAGGATTAGCTGACTATGGTGAGGCATCGGAACTTTATCCAACTGACAACCTGCAGTCAATGAAGAATTTTAAAGAAAGTGAAGCCATTGCCAAAACTACGTTTTTGAAAGATTGATTTTGAGAATTACAGGGAGGCAATAGAAATTCTAGAAGGAAGATAATAAGGGCTTAAACCAAGATTGTAGTAGTTTAAACAAAAATGGTGGTAAAGTATTTTCACTGTGTTTTGGGATTATTTCTTAAGTTCTATCTTCCAGCCAAGTCTGTAAGATCTTTGAGAAGATGGATTGTCTAATTCACTTACAAATCTCCCAAAGCCAATTTTGGACTTTGCATCTACTAGGCTTTCTGTAAATGTTGAACATATAGAATAAAATGGGTTTTGTTCACATCCACTGTGAGATGCATTGGCCAAAGTTAGTACATGGAAATGGTAATTAAAAAGCCTTTCCAATGTTCCAAACCAAATGAGTCCACATCCTCTAGTTTCCTAAGGCTCCATTTTTTACCCAGTAAAATGATAGACATCACCATCCCAAGACATAGACCCTTCTCTAGTCTTCTCTCCCTCTTTCTCTCTCCCCCCTCCCCCACCACCCTCAAACAAACAAACAAACAAAAAAATCCTTCAGGAATATTTTTATCTAGTATTTTGCTGGGAGAGTAAAAGGATGATTTTTCTTAAACCCTTTTTCTCATCTCACCCAGCTTCTTACATCTCAGCCTGTCTCTCCCTACAACTTGCCTCTGAATTTTGGTTCTGAGCTCTTCCCTGGGCTTATTGGATTGAGTGCCCTCTAAAACCAAATTCTGTCCCACCAATGATTTCTTCATTGCCCCAAGCGCCATAACCCAAGGTTGTTGTATGCGACACATTGTCATGTAATTTTATTGGATAAAGGAAAGTGATTATAACACAGGCCAATAGCAACTGAATGTTGGATAATGGTAGTCTCAATACACATTGGACATTCCTAAGTTTTGAGAAACTGTAAATTACTTTACACTACCATTAAATACAAGACCCCTCTTCTTTATTTAATGTCTCTCCCCACCACCTTCTTTCTAGATTCTAATCTTTTGGTTTCAGAATATAAACTCCAAAATTTTCTGACTTGATTATGAAGATTTTCTAATTTTCTCTCTCTAAATGTGTTTTATCTATTGTATATAGGATTCCCAGTTAAAATACAGGACTCTATTACATTTAACTTTCTGATAAATGGCAAATAATTTTCAGTATATGACTTCAGCATGAGATATAATTACATAAGTAGATTAAAAGAATTCTCTCTTTATCTGAATTTAAAGTTTAACAGGACGTCTTCCATTTTTAAAGATTTTATTGAGGTATAATTAGCATACCATACAGTTCACCATTTAAACTTGAAATTTACAATTCAATAGATTTAAGTATTTACAGATTTGTACATCTATCACCATAATCAATTTTAGGACATATCATTACTTCAAAAAGAAACCTTGCACCCTTTAACTGTTTCCTTCCAATCCTTACCATCATCCCGAGACCTAGGAAAACACTAATCTATTATTTTCTCTAAAGATTTGCCTATTATGGACTTTTCATATAAATGGACTTATGCCATATGTGCACCTTTGTGACTGGCTTCTTCACTTAGCATAATATTTTCAAGGTTCTTTTATACTATAGGGTGGGTCAGTACTTCATTTGTTTTACTGTGGAATAACATTGCCTTGTATGGATATACTACAATACATTTTATTTATCAGTTCATCATTTGACAGACACTTGAGTTACTTTCACTTTTTGGCTACCATGAATAATACTACCATGAACATTTGTGTAGAAGTTTTTGTGTGGGCATATGCTTTCATTTCTCTTGGGTGTATAGGCATGGAATTGCTAGATCATACAGTAACTTTATGTTTAACATGAGGAACAGCCAGGCTGTTTTCCAAAATGGCTGCACATTTGTACATTCCCGTCAACAGTGAATGAAGGTGCTAATTTCTTTACATCCTTTGCAACACTTTTTATTGACCCACTTTTTTGATTATGGTTTTGGGTTGTGTTTTCCTAATAACCAGTGATGGTGATCTTTTTATATGCTCACTGGCCATTTCTATGTTTTTTGTTTTTTACATCTTTATTGGAGTATAATTGCTTAACAATGGTGTGTTAGTTTCTGTTTATAACAAAATTAATCAGTTATACATATACATATGTTCCCATATCTCCTCCCTCTTGCGTCTCCCTCCCACCCTCCCTACCCCACCCCTCCAGGCGGTCACAAAGCACCGAGCTGATCTCCCTGTGCTATGTGGCTCCTTCCCACTAGCTATCTACCTTATGTTTGGTAGTGTATATATGTCCATGCCTCTCTTTCGCTTTATCACAGCTTACCCTTCCCCCTCCCCATATCCTCAAGTCCATTCTCTAGTAGGTCTGTGTCTTTATTCCTGTCTTACCCTTATGTTCTTCATGACATTTTTTTTTCTTAAATTCCATATATATGTGTCAGCATACGGTATTTGTCTTTCTCTTTCTGACTTACAGCACTCTGTATGGCAGACTCTAGGTCCATCCACCTCTTTACAAATAGCTCAATTTCGTTTCTTTTTATGGCTGAGTAATATTCCATTGTATATATGTACCACATCTTCTTTATCCATTCATCTGATGATGGACACTTAGGTTGTTTCCATCTCCGGGCTATTGTAAATAGGGCTGCTATGAACATTTTGGTACATGACTCTTTTTGAATTATGGTTTTCTCAGGGTATGTGCCCAGTAGTGGGATTGCTGGGTCATATGGTAGTTCTATTTGTAGTTTTTTAAGGAACCTCCATACTGTTCTCCATAGTGGCTGTACCAATTCACATTCCCACCAGCAGTGCAAGAGTGTTCCCTTTTTTCCACACCCTCTCCAGCATCTATTGTTTCTAGATTTTTTGATGATGGCCATTCTGACTGGTGTGAGATGATATCTCATTATAGTTTTGATTTGCATTTCTCTAATGAGTAAAGATGTTGAGCATCCTTTCATGTGTTTGTTGGCAGTCTGTATATCTTCTTTGGAGAAATGTCTATTTAGGTCTTCTGCCCATTTTTGGATTGCGTTGTTTGTTTTCTTGTTATTGAGCTGCATGAGCTGCTTATAAATTTTGGAGATTAATCCTTTGTCAGTTGCTTCATTTGCAAATATTTTCTCCCATTCTGAGGGTTGTCTTTTGGTCTTGTTTATGGTTTCCTTTGCTGTGCAAAAGCTTTGAAGTTTCATTAGGTCCCATGTGTTTATTTTTGTCTTTATTTCCATTTCTCTAGGAGGTGGGTCCAAAAGGATCTTGCTGTGATTTATGTCATAGAGTGTTCTGCCTATGTTTTCCTCTAAGAGTTTGATAGTGTCTGGCCTTACATTTAGGTGTTTAATCCATTTTGAGTTTATTTTTGTGTTTATTTTTATTTTTTGAAGAGATGCCCATTTGGATATTTTGCTTTTGTAAAAATTTGTGTTATTTATCTTTTTATTACTGAGTTGTTTTATATATATACACACATATATAACATATATATTACATACAAGTCTCTTATCAGTTATATGATTTACAAAAATTTCACCCATCCTGTAGGTGGCATCCTGTACTTTTAGTTGCTAAATTGTATTTCTCAATTCTGTACTAAAGGGCACCAGCTTTATATAACCTAAAAGGCCCCTGAAGCTGTTTTCCAAACAAAGGAGTGGCCCTCTCCAGAGGAGAGGCATTCTGTCTTCCTTCCAGGCTTATTGGCTCCAGTCGTTGTTTGCGTTGGCGCAGGGGAGGGAGCTGTTCTGTACATTGGAGGATGTTTAGCAGCATCTCTGGGCTCTATCACCTAGGTGCCTGTAGTACCCTCCCCCTTCCCAGTTGTGAAAACAAAAATGTCTCCAGGTGCTGCTAAGTGTCACCTGTTGGGGGTGAGAGTGGGCAGCAGCATAATTGCCACCTTTAGAAACTACTGACTGTGAGCTATGGACAAAACAATTCCTCGACATCCACTTATTTAGTAAAGGAGTACATATTCAGGCAGTATGTATAGATGCAAGTTTATGTTTGAGAAGAAATGGCTTGGAAGAGTGTGACTAAATATATGGAGGCCTGCCACATTGAGGGACATTTCCACATTCTCCTGGCTCCAGATGGTGAAAAGGGTGTGTGTGTGGGGCGGGAGAGTTTTGATCAGGTAAATTACAAGAAAATTTTTACAAGTTCTTATGATTGGAATGATTTGTGAATAGAATAAGGTAGGGGTCTCACATCATGGTTAGTATCCAAGCAGAAGCTGCATTGAATTCTCAGGAATACTAAAGAGGGTGTCCCTAATCCAGATTGTTTCTGGATTCTGACTTCCAAAGCCTCCTCTACTGTCAGGAGAATGACCTTCAGACAGCCTGTTCACAGACATTCAGGGACAATTGCTAGTTAAAAGCCAGCATCTTTCTCTGCTCTCTTGGAGATTAGTATGCTCTTAAGGATTTTTCAGTGGTTTTTTGATTGTGGCCTTCAAACCAAGTGCTGAGTAAAAATACATTTTCATTTTTCCAACATTTCTGAACCATGCAATTGCTACTTAGTTTAAAAAGAAGATTGACTTTTTCTAGGACTTTTTCTAGGAGGTGTAAAAAAGGAAAAAAAAAAAGTATTGCCAATTCAAGAAAAATGCAGAGAGACTGTCACTCACCTTCATCACTACATACTTGACTTGAATATCCCCTGTTTGTTATAGGCGACCACACATCCCACATGACCCAAGAAAGACCTGGTTTACCTTCTTCCTGGCATCCCATTTGGTTTAGTATTTGTTCTTAGTTTTTTAATAATTTTAAAGAAATGTTATTAATAATGCAACATAATAATGTGAATGTCTTACCAGATGGAACATAGCTACCTCCCTCTTTATAAAGATGCACAATACAGGGTGCTTGCTGATATAACAGAGTCTTCCTGGACACAAGGGACTAGGGATAGCTAACTCCTCTGGCTTCAAGTGTGTGTGGGAGAAGTACTGGATGGAGTTATCCCACTGGACACTTGGAGTATTAGCCAGTTCTGTGAGGTGTGCTAAGCCTGCATGGTGCAGAAAGATGCTAGGCCACAGGTGTGAGAGGGGTTGGAGTGAAGCATGAGAAATTATTGCCTAGGAGTTCGTGGAGCAGGTGAGAGTAATAACATTATAGTTGTTGAATACATGGAACATAGTATGAGTGCTATCAGTTCAGTGGTTTTGTTATTTATTGTATAGCATAAATCTATAATTTTTTATTTAGCTTGTTGTTTGACATTGCTTCTTTTTTAAACAAATCTCTGTAGCAGCAGTTGCTCAAAAGTTCATGCTTAAGGAAATTCCAATTGGTAAGAAAGTTGATGATAAACGTGTAACTTGTACAAAATGTTGATCCATATTTACCATCAGTGTAGTAATATCACTGATAGAACAAAAGCCAGAAGATTCAAATCTGCTAAAGAAACATCAGCATCTACTTGAAAAGTTACTAGTTACTTTGAGACCGTGCCTGAAGATGCCAAATTAACATCGTTGGCTCCAAAGCATGACTCTTTATGTCAAATAATTGTTCTTCTAAATTAATTTTACTCATTTTCTATTGCAAGTATTATTATGCATGTACAAAAAAGTGAAACCATAGTAGTTGTAAATGTCTTGGCTTTATTAACAGAGATGATTTGCAAGCAGGTGAAAGATGCCAGTTTTATATCAGTGCTATCAGATGCTTTAAAGAGCAAGTCAGTTACTGCCAATAAATGGAATTTCATCAAATTCATGGAATCAAGCTAAAAGTTTTGGAAGTTCCTTCGAATTATGGTAAATCATCTCACAGAAACTTAAAAGCTGCAAGAAATCTAGTTTACTAAAAGTTCAACATTGAACAATGAAGAGAAACTACTTGTTTCTTTTTGCAGTGGTAATACACATAGAAAATTTGAAGGAGTCTTGTATCATAGGAAAGCAATGTTCTTATTAAACCATAGAATCTATGAAGCAGAAAGAGGGTGGTGTACACACATAATTCATGATTGGGTCCAAATAATATTCAATAATCTACCAATAGATAGAGAAGCTATAGTTGTCAAAATTTACAGATACGTTTAGTAAAAGTAACTTCGGAGACAAGGCTAATGCTTATTATCCAATATACATTTTAGCCTGATGGTCCTGATTTCTCTCTGCAATATTCATCCTTAATCATTGTTGGAAATTTTGAGCTTTTAAAGAAATATTTTGTAAACCAACTTAAGTATCCTGCAGTCATATAGAACTTTTTTGGTAAACATGTCTCCTAAGTGTTTTCTTACAAAAGAAAAGCTCATTTGTAGTTAACAAAAAGAATGACATTGAGGTGCATCCCTGCAAAAACAAGGGAAAAACTGAAAGAATTAAACAAGAATCCAAAGGTTAGATCATATTGAATTTTATAAGTATTCCTTCGTTTCTAAGAACATCATGACATAGGGTAAAAATTTTTGATGGAATTTTATTTTTAGTTGGATGACTATATAGTATATACAATAATGGCCTGAGTTTAAGAAAGCTTAAAATGGTATATCTTCGTTTAGTGAAATAGTTAAAGGAATGATAAAGAGAGACAACTTTCTTGTTGAGTTGTATCTTCTAAAAATACTTAACAAAGAAACGGACTGTAAATTGGAGCAAAAAAAAATGTACTATTGAAAATAGTTGGGCTGAAACACTGGCACATTTTATTATGCACGTAAAAGAATTGTCTCTGGGCTTCCCTGGTGGCACAGTGGTTGGGAGTCCGCCTGCCGATGCAGGGGACAGGGGTTCGTGCCCTGATCTGGGAAGATCCCACATGCCGCAGAGAGGCTGGGCCCATGAGCCATGGCCGCTGAGCCTGCGCGTCCGGAGCCTGTGCTCCGCAACGGGAGAGGCCACAACAGTGAGAGGCCCGCATACCGCGAAAAAAAAAAAAAAAAAAAAGAATTGTCTCTGAACTTACTTGAGCACCTTCAATGAAAGTATTAAAGTTATTACGGTGGACGATAGAGAAGAGTCAATTAAAAGTATCAAAAATTTGGAATTAATTACCCATAAAATGCAATCTATACTTGCTAATAGGTGATTAAAAAATAAGGACATCTTTTCAAAGATACATTCTTCAGTATACCAGCAACATGGTATTGGAAACAGATATAAACAAAATTGATTAATTTATATGAATATGTACTAAGAATGATTATTTTGATGTTATTATTTTTTAAATATCCAAATAATAAAAACTTGTTTTGCTATTATTGTTATTATTATATAACAAGAGGAGATATCTTGCTTTTACATTTTAGAAAGAATTTTACTCTTGAACATTTTTTAATAGAAATATTTTATGTATACCAATTTAATAAACGAATTTGTTAGTTAATAAATAATTATTACAAAGTATACAATTTCATTATTTTTGGCACACCATTTTACTCTCAAAAATATCTCAATTTGCACATTAAATCATAGAGTCACTCTATCTCTGATTATAATGGCAAAGTGGTCTGTGTACACAGGCATATATGCACAGGAGCACGTGCACTCAACAAGTGATACAATTTTTTTAAAAAAACTTATATTTTCACTTCCGTCTTTAATCTTAATCAGCAGATTCCAAGTGCTTCTCCCCTCATTGTCATTAAATTAAAAAAGCATTCATGGCTTCATGGTGTGTTCAGGAGGTCCCACGCCTTATATAAAAGATAGGAATATGAGATATGGCCCTTATTATCAAAGTACAATCTTTTGGAGAAAATTATATACACACACTATATAACAAATATATATCAACAAAAAATAATTTTATCACAGTATGTTAAGTGCTGTATTTGAAATCTGTGCTAGATGTAGCTATCACACAGATAATATAATAATTAACTGTTCCAGGAGAATTAGGGGCCAATTGGGGAACACGTGCTGGATGAGGTGATATTTAAGCTGTTCTAGGCAGTCCCCAGACATGGGA
This sequence comes from Mesoplodon bidens, assembly GCF_964165515.1. Lineage (NCBI taxonomy): Eukaryota > Metazoa > Chordata > Mammalia > Artiodactyla > Ziphiidae > Mesoplodon > Mesoplodon bidens. Next base: position 161,294,123 of record NC_138176.1, on the reverse strand, counting down.
CTATCAAAGATAAAAGGACCTGAGTTGTACAATAACATAATTGTATTTAGTGTAAAATAATTGGCATTAGAAAATGAGGCTGAGAGAGTAGGCGTTCACATCGTGGATGGCGCTGTGAAGCATGATAGTGGCTGCAGGTCATGTATTTTCCCCGTGGCTAGAAAGTGTGTTCTTAAAGTATGTTTTCTAGCAACATAAGTTCCATAGGGCATAAATAGTCCTTATTATAGAAAGAAAAAAAGTATGGTTCTGTGGTCGAATAAGTGTAGGCAATGATTGTACTAAAGGTTCAAAGGATAGGTGCAGCCCTTGTTCTTGTTTTCCTAGCAACACTTCTCAGGGCCACAGATATCCCTGTCTGCAATATTATTTGTTCTAGCACAGAATACTTTCTTTAGGGAGCATCTCATGGAACTAGAATGCTACCATAGACTTTTCAGGGAACCCCACTCTGCATGAAAGGAAATATTTTAAGGATTTTTGGTAAGTGAATGTAAATCGGAGTTTGCATTTTAAGAAGTATGGAGTTTTTATTGAAGCGTTATGGAAATTCTGAGCTCCATAGCTAAAACTAGACACCATGACTGCAGTGAGAGGAAAACTGCTAATGTTGAGAGAGAAATGGAGAAGGACTAGAATTGTTTTATGTTTAGTCACATCAGTGGGGATGGAGAGAACCCTGGTGAGAGACTGCATCTGGGAAATGACAGATTCCAGAAAGAAAATCTATAGGGGACTGGATATTTATGTAGAGCTGGGCCCCATAGAAAAATACTCAAATGCCTAAACGTAATTTCGGTCGAATTATGTGTATTTTAAGATTCATATATTGTTTTACAAGGCACCTGCATGTTTTCCTTTAAATAATGAACTCTACCATTCTGCATTTAACCCAAATATAGTTTATAAGAATTCATTGTACAGATCTGTTTTTAAATCTACTTTTGTAAACTAACATTCACAGCTATAGCATTTTTGTATTAGCAAGTACAACTGAACTTAAATTGTCTTTGAAATCCCCTGATCTGAACTGTTCCACGAGTGGCATTGTGTTTTCTTTGTAAATGTTGATCCCAGGCTCAACTTACTTTAGCCACTCAGTGTGGTCTGTCCCGAGGTCTTCCCTGAGCTTATTTCGCTAAGCAGTCAATCACACTAATAATTGATCAGGCTTTCTGTGCTTCTCACCAGCTAGACATATCACTCAGGAGGATTTTGTAACACTTTTCATGAAGTCTGGATCTGCTGAGGATTTGATGGATTCAAGAAGACAAACAAAGTGACAGCCTTTGATAAAATTACCAGAAGTATGAGAAATTGAAGCTGGAAGGCAGCTCACTGGACCACTCAGGGGATGGGGGGAAAATACAAAAGAAAAAAAAAAAACCACAGGAATGAAATTGTTTTCCATCAGACAAGTCTGACTCAGACTAGAGCTCTCTTTCTCATAAGAAATAAATTTGTTTGACTCACATAGAGTTAGGGGTTGAGATTTCTTTATTTTCCAAACAGTACATTTTTCTTTTTGTTTTTCTACTTTTTAAAGAACATATATTCTGGAAGATGGTAACAGAGAATGGCTTTGATTTATAAGTAGGAGGTTATGGAGAATTTTGTTTTGCCCTTTGCTATTTTCCAAGTGGTTAGTATTTTGCTGATCTAGTTGAGGACCCAGTGTTACTCTTGCCTAGATCCAGAGATAAAAGGCTAGTGCCTTAATTTCCAGCTACGAAATTGTGATGGAATAGTTCATGTCATTGGAGCATAATCTTTGTAATCTGGAGACCCTGATTTATGTAATTCGTAGGGTGTTCATCAGGGTCTAGCCTGGTTTGCTTATTAGTTAGAGGATGGCATCAAGGTTGCCAGAACATTATTTGGGTTCCAAGGGTCCTTAGTTTACAATGAGAATTATTAGATAATTTACTATAAATTTATTTTATTAAATTATCAAATGTACTAATTAGAGAACTTATAAAGAATTAAGAATTATTAAAGTTTTATTATTAAAGGATTATTAAAGATACCCTGACCAAAAAAAAGACAGTTGTCATGGAGAAACAAGCACTGTGAACTTGGAATCAGAAGACCTGGGAAATAGCTTAGGACCCTGCATTGATTGGCACTGTAATCGTGTGAAAATCTTGGAGCCTTTGGTTACTCATTTGTAAAATGCATGCAGTCTTCATCTATCTTAGTGTGTTCTAACAGAAATTCCATAGGTTGTTTATAAACAACAGAAATTTATTTCTCACAATTCTGGGGCTGGGAAGTGAAGATCAGTATGCTGTCAGGTCCAATATCTGATGAGAACCTGCTTTCTGGTTCATAGATGGTCACCTTCTTCCTGTTCATCTGCTTCCTGTGTCCTTACATGGTGGAAAAGTGGAGAGAGCTCTCTGAGGCCTCTTTTATTTTTTTTATATATATATTTTTAACATCTTCACTGGAGTATAATTGTTTTACAGTGGTATGTTAGTTTCTGCTATATAGCAAAGTAAATCAGCTATACATGTACATATATCTCCATATCTCCTCCCTCTTGCATCTCCCTCCCACCCTCCTTATCGCAACCCACTAGGTGGACACAAAGCACCAAGCTGATCTCCTTGTGCTATGTGGCTGCTTCCCACTAGCTATCTATTTTACATTTGGTAGTGTATATATGTCCACGCCACTCTCTCACTTCGTCCCAGCTTACCCTTCCCCCCACCCCGTGTTCTCAGGTCCATTCTCTACATCCGCATCTTTATTCCTGTCCTGTCCCTAGGTTCTTCAGAACCATTGTTTTTATTAGATTTCATATATATGTGTTAGCATACGGTATTTGTTTTTCTCTTTCTGACTTACTTCACTCTGTATGACAGTCTCTAACTCCATCCACCTCACTACAAATAACTCAGTTTTGTTTCTTTTTATTGCTGAGTAAAATTTCATTGTATATATGTGCCATATCTTCTTTATCCATTCATCTGTCAGTGGACACTTAGGTTGCTTCCATGTCCTGGCTATTGTTAATAGAGCTGCAATGAACATTGTGGTACATGACTCTTTTTGAATTATGGTTTTCTCATGGTATATGCCCAGTAGTGGGATTGCTGGGTCATATTGTAGTTCACTTTTAGTTTTTTAAGGAACCTCTATACTGTTCTCCATAGTGGCTGTATCAAGGTACATACCCACCAACACTGCAAGAGTGTTCCCTTTTCTCCACACCCTCTCCAGCATTTATTGTTGGTAGATTTTTTGATGATGGCCATTCTGACCGGTGTGAGGTGACACGTCCTTGTAGTTTTGATTTGCGTTTCTCTAATGATTAGTGATGTTGAGCATTCTTTCATGTGTTTGTTGGCAATCTGTAGATCTTCTTTGGAGAAATGTCTGTTTAGGTCTTCTGCTCATTTTTGTATTGGGTTTTTTTTTTTTTTATTGAGCTGCATGAGTTGCTTGTATATTTTGGAGATTAATCCTTTGTCAGTTGCTTCGTTTGCAAATATTTCTCCCATTCTGAGGGTTGTCTTTTCATCTAGTTTATAGTTTCCTTTGCTGTGCAAAACCTTTTAAGTTTCATTAGGTCCTATTTGTTTATTTTTGTTTTTATTTCTATTTCTCTAGGAGGGGGGTCAAAAAGGATCTGGCTGTGATTTATGTCATAGAGTGTTCTGCCTATGTTTTCCTCTAAAGGTTTATACTGTCTGGCCTTACATTAAGGACTTTAATCCCTTTTGAGTTTATTTTCGTGTATGGTGTTAGGGAGTGTTCTAATTTCATTCTTTTACATGTAGCTGTCCAGTTGCCTCTTAGGCAGTTCCAGACTTTTTCCCCGACTCCCTCCCGGCTAGCCGTGGCGCACTAGCCCCCTTCAGGCTGTGTTCAGGCTGCCAACCCCAGTCCTCTCCCTGCGCTCCGACCTCCGAAGCCCGAGTCTCAGCTCCCAGGCCCCTCCCGCCCCGGCGGGTGAGTAGACAAGCCTCTCGGGCTGGTGAGTGCTCGTCGCCACTGATCCTCTGTGCAGGAATCTCTCCGCTTTCCCTCCGCACCCCTGTGGCTGCACTCTCTTCCGTGGCTCCGAAGCTTCCCCCGCCCCCTGCAGTCTCTGCCCACGAAGGGGCTTCCTAGTGTGTGGAAACCTTTCCTCCTTCACAGCTCCCTCCCACTGGTGCAGGTCCCGTCCCTATTCTTTTGTCTCTGTTTATTTTTTCTTTTGCCCTACCCAGGTACATGGGGAGTTTCTTGCCTTTTGGGAGATCTGAGGTCTTCTGCCAGCGTTCAGTAGGTGTTCTGTAGGAGTTGTTCCACGTGTAGATGTATTTCTGATGTATTTGTGGGGAGGAAGGTGATCTCCATATCTTACTCCGCCATCTTGAAGGTCCCTCCTGAGGTCTCTTTTAAAACAACACTAATCTTATTCATGGGACCTCCACCCTCATGAGACTATCACTTTGGGGGTTAGGATTTCAACATGTGAATTTTGAAGGTACAGCAATGTCTAGTCAATAATATCACCCCATAGGATATTCGTGAAAATTAAATGGTATGCAGAATCCAGAAGTGGTCTGTAAACCACAAATTGCAATTCAGTGTAAGGCGTCATTATTGTTATTGCAATTACTATCATTATTGCCCTTTGTAGAATTTTCTTAGGTCAGTGCATGCACATTTGCAAATTGTGACATTGAAATGATATGCTTTGTCTACCTTTGTATGGAACAGGCATGGCATATAAAGATGTCCTACACATTAACACTTCTAAAAACAAAACAGTAAGTATAGCCAAGCCTTTATATAGACTGGTTAGGAACTTGAAAGAAGAGAATAACTTCTTCTGCAGCTATGTTTTTATTGTATTGTAAATTGGGACCGTTTTTCTTTATTACGTGTCCCCCCATCTTACTATCATGCCTTGCCTTGCTCCTTTACTAGATTTGTTAGATTCTAAACAATAATTTGAATCCCAAGTGTGTGGTACAAAGCTCCTGGACTACTATTGGGCAAAATACATTTTTAAGTTACATGGAAGTATTGCACAGCACCAAAGTAGGGAATTAAACACTTTTCAGTTCTTCACGGATTATTTTAAAATACATCTTAAATTTACAGAAAGTTGTATCTTCAATGATTTAATAATATGTTTTCTTCTTCAAATAATGGTGTTAATATACTCCATGTTGTTGAAGGAAGATGACATACCATGCAGTTATAAAATTTGTAAAGAAAAATTACACACAAAATATCAGAACTTGATCCATACTTTGTTCATTGATAGAATTCCTACTTGGGGCAATTAAAGCCTAAATTATTAAATGTAGGGGAAAATTTACATATTTGCCTACGTAATTTCATTCTTCCAATTTTTTCTTTGTCCTTAAATGAAATTTTGCTACTTAGTGTGTTTTTAAGTGGCCCAGTATGAATTATGTTCCAGTAAAGAAGGTCTTCTAGATCTTCTGTATAGAAATACACATAGACAGACACACACATATATATATATGCATATATGTATATGTATATATATTTTCCAGCTTTCCAAAGGATCCAATACACTATATTTGCTGGCATTTCCCCACCCAAGTCCAAAGTGGACCCCGGTTCTTCCTCAGCTCCAACACGGAGATGCATATCTGATACACTCAGGACAGATTGATAAGGAGCCATGGTCACTATTTCACAGGGAACTAGGAATTTCTAGCTATGCTTAAGTATTTAAAAATGGAAACAAGAGGAGCTAAAACTGAGGAAATTGATGGAGTAGCACTTTGAGTGAATTGTTAGCAATTCAGACTCAAAGATTGAATTGTTTTATTAAATAGAAAGAACAATTGGAAACAGAAATGGAAAGAGCAATTGGCCTGTGATGTGAACAGGGTGGGACAGGGAAGAGGATCAGAGAATAATCCAGAACCTGGAGGTCAGATAAAGTGGCCCACCTAAGGCCTTTTTATCACCGAGGGGATTCTTGAAGATGATAATGAGACCACTCTCTGCAAGATTTGTAATTTGGAAACTAGATAGGTAGATAGATAAGAGTATATTTAAGGTTAAATTTATCTGTCTAGTAAAATCTACCAAGTTCTCACTTTCTATTGTGGGAACAAATAATTACATCAATTTTTTGGACATCTTAACAGGCCTAAATATGAAAGATTATTGCAAGATTATTACAGATTTCTAGCCACGTCAGGGGAACCATCTTTGACTCATGCAAGCAATATTCTGATGCCAGAAGAGCCTGAACAATGTTCTTTGTTTTGTTTTGTTGCTTTTTTTTTTTTTTTTTTTTTTTTTTTGCGGTACACGGGCCTCTCACTGTTGGGGCCTCTCCCGTTGCGGAGCACAGGCTCCGGACGCGCAGGCTCAGCGGCCATGGCTCACGGGCCCAGCTGCTCCGCGGCATGTGGGATCTTCCCGGACCGGGGCACGAACCCTTGTCCCCTGCATCGGCAGGTGGACTCTCAACCACTGCGCCACCAGGGAAGCCCTGTTTTGTTGCTTTTTTGTTTGTGTTTTGTTTGTTTTGGGTTTGGTTGGACAGTGCTGAGCTCAGATCTTCATCTAACACTTGCTAGTTGTATGACTGAGTAAGCCACTTAACCTCATCATTTGTAAAATGGTCTGATAACAGCTCTCTACTTATTTGAAGATTAGATGAAGTGATATATGTAAAACGTGTAGTGTAGTGCTCAGCATATAACAGGTGTTCATGGTATTCTTTATTAGACCCAGGAATAAATGAGTTTAAGAGCAGATCAGCAGCAAGAAATTTATTAGTGAGTCTTAGTGTGGATCTTAAACTACTTAAAAATCCCTCTTGCCCATACTTCCAGAGTTGAAGTGAGAGCTGGTTCTGGTGTACAGAAGGTGAAATACCTAATGGTTTCAAGTACTCCTGGGTTCACACAGGAGCTGAGGAATACAGAGGGCAGGGAGCCAGACACAACAGTTTGTCTTGTACAGGAAATATAGGCAAAATTGATTTTCTAAAGAGAAAGATATTTAGTTTAATTCCCTTTGCACCTGTTCCTCTGCTTGGGCTTCTGTTATATTAAACTGTAAAACAGCTATTATCACATTTATTACAAAGCTGATACAGAATAATCGAGTGTGTCCTTGGAGAAATTATATGAACAAATTCCCTAATTCTGCAAAATAAGTCAGAGTCCAGAAGGGGATTCCACATGCTCCCCTACTTTCTCATCAATGCTGGGCAATGAGTTTTCTGGCTTAGGTACATTTATGACATCAATGGAGTTAGGAATGGTCAGTGAGGCGGGTGCCAGTGATGGGGAAATTTGGCATTTTCCAATGCAATGAAATAGTGTGGATGGGAGTACTCTATATGACTCAGCATTTCCTGCCACTGTTTTCTGGATAGTTGAGTGGGAAACAGACTGAGAGAGCATAGCTTAGAAGAGACAGGGTCCAGGGAAGAAGGCAGTTGTGGAACAGACAAGAGGAGAAAAGGAATTGTGTTGCTGGAAACTCCAAAACGTGGCTTCCTTCAGCTAAAGAAATTTCCCAAAAGATGAACCAGAATGCAAAGGATTTGTGCTGAAATCCTTCGGCGGACTGTGAATTACCTTAGGGCTGGGATTGTGTCTAATTCAATTTATATATCAGCACCTAGCATAGTACCTGGCACATAGGAAGCTTTAGGAAGATTTTGTCTTTTCTGAAAGGCTGGAGCAAGAAATAAAATAATGAATCAATTTATTGAAGATTTAATATTTATTTCCCTGCATAATTTGCCCCAACATCTTACCCAATATCTAAGACTAATTTCCAGAATACTTCAGCCTGCCAACGAGAAGGGAGTGAGAAATAGGAGCCTGAATTGCCACTGCTAATGGGGCCAGTAACTTACAGTTTTGTGCTGCTGCTGCCTCGCCCCTTGACTCCTCTGATTGAGATTCAACTCTTCTTTGGTATTTCCATTTCCTCCTTAGGTTTACTTCTCTCCCTTGTACCCAGTGACTTTGCTCAGAAAACAAGACAGTGACAAAATGGAATGGAAAGAACATAGGTTATAAGGAGGTGTTTGCCTGCCTTTAAATCCCAGCTGCACTTCTCTAACTTAATTCTGTCACCCCAAGTTTGCTTAGTGTTTTAGGTCCTCAGCTATAATGATATTTACTTCCTTGGGTTATCATGTAAATTAACTGAAACACAAATGTAATAAGCATGGAATTATGCCAAAGCCAAAGTTGGAAACATCAGTTAGGGGTTAGGCCCATATAATACCTATGGCAATATCACCTCCATTCGATAGAAATTGGACCAGCATATCTTGGAGATGCTTGGCAGGATTAACATTCTAGGATTCTAACATTCTGTTTCAGAAAATCCAGGACCTAGCTACGATCATTTCACTCACATGCTGCAGAAATACAGAGGAAATGTGCCTCCATACCAAGGGCTTATTAGCATCTTATCTTTGTTTCAACCCAAGGCTGGAATGTACTTCAAAAAATAAAAATCTTGCATTTTTGAAACATTCTTTTTGTTATTATTGAAAAAGCCCAAAGGCTGTTGTCTTTAAAGATTCATTAAATATCCCATGATATATTATCTGCCTTGGACAATACAAAGCAGAATATACCGTGACATATTACTTAAAACACAAATTGAACCCACCAGAAGCAGTGATTTCTGTGAGATTAAAATACAGTATTTGCAAAAGTAGTTAGTATATAGAGATAAATGGAGATGCCTGGGAGTGCTTACTAAGGAGAGAAATAGAAAGGATTTAAAATGCCATTTTAGGTAATGGAAAAAAGAATCTGGGGGAATAAATCTGCTTTCTCAAATACTAATTTTAACGTGTTACATGCATTCTGCATTTAAAAAAATCTGACATTCGTGGATAAGAAGTATGTTGCAAAATCTTTCTCTAATTCTCTGTTAGAGCAGAAAAAAAGAAGTCTGTAATATTTCAAGGAGGCAACACTGACTGTGATAAGATGAAGTGACATTAAGTTACCCTACTAGTAATAGTTGTTGAAAGCAAATTTTTGTTTGTGATTTTCCCTGAGCTGCTTATACTTGGATTGGATGATGGTGCTAAAAGTATCAAGGATTTTGTGTTTGTTTTCATTGAACAGTGTTAGAATTGACTTTTTTAAAAGCAGATACAGTAAGCCGCCTAACAAAAATTTGTAGCTTCATTCATTGTTTCAAGGCAAGTGCCCTTCTAAGAAACAACTACGCCAGCCACCCAGAAACCCTGTCCCAGATACCTCATCCCAAACATGCTCACCACTCTCCCCAACAAACTATGCTGACTTTTATTGTAATTGCTTCCTTGATACTCATTTAGTTTTATCATTCAAGCATGTATCCCTGGACACTATAGTTTAGCCTGCTAATTTTTTCTAATTGGTTATATATTGAAAATAAATTTAATATACAGGTTCTTTTACCCTCCTCCTTTAAAAAAATTTTAATAACATTTATTTGTTGAGAGACCAGGACCATTTTACCTGTACAGTTTCTCATAGTGTGGAATGTGTGATTGTACCTTCTGAATTAGGCTCACCCTCTATCACTTTAGTGAGACTGTAGTTGGAATTGTGTTCCTTCAAGAAGCACAAAAAAACTGGTTTTGTTCTTTCTTTGATGTTAGCAGCTATTGATGCTTAATGCCCATGTCCATTAAGTAATAGAGGGTTGAAAATGGTAATATCCAAATTCTATATTTCTTTATATATTAGTTGAAATAATTCCATAAAGAGACACTTGAATTCATCTTCTCTTTCGTTACCCAGTGATACAGTTCATAGAGGAAAGATAGGATAAAATCTCTTTTTTTTTTTTTTTTCACTTTTTTTTGCGGTATGCGGGCCTCTCACTGTTGTGGCCTCTCGCATTGAGGAGCACAAGCTCCGGACGCACAGGCCCAGTGGCCATGGCTCACGGGCCCAGCTGCTCCACGGCATGTGGGATCTTCCCGGACTGGGATACGAACCCTGCATCAGCAGGCGGGCTCTCAACCACTGTGCCACCAGGGAAGCCCAGGATAAACTCTTAATAACGTCTGTCTGCACAGAGCACTGCTCTGCCTGTGTCTCCAGATGGGTGGACATAGCTAGACAGCATGCAGCAGCCCTCGAGGCCTTTGGCCATGTGTCCATGAGAGACCCATCTAATCGAGTGCCATGCGTAGTTTTTGAAAAGCAAAGACCTATCTCAGTGAAAGTCCTTAGTCGAAGTGTCTGTCCTTTCTGGAGGCAGAGGGTCCACTTCTGGGTACCCTACTCTGGTCTCACTGGTGACAAACTTCCTTTGGTCCAAAAAAAAAAATTTCTAGTTTTCGAGTTAACAAATTTTTCCTATTATTCTTTAAAGATAACCATTTAAAAAAATGACACTATGAACCCATGGATTTGCACGTACTTGATGGGTTTTAATCCATTGCAATTATTAACCTTGTAGAAGATAAAATATTGACTGATGACTGTTTTGAGTATAACACTTTATGTATGTTATCCAACATAATGCTCTCAAAAGTCCCACGAAGTATCTTTTTACAGATGAGAAAGCTGAGGCATAAAAAGTTTAATTTGCCCAAGTTCCCTCAAATAGAAGCAATAAAGCTGCCATAAAAATTAAGGTTATCTTACTTTTTAAGCACTTGGCTACATTTATTATGGTAGAAGTTTACTAATTAGATTTTTAGACATTGTCTCATTTACCAAAACATTTATGTGAATTAGCAAATCTAACTTTATCTTCATTTTACCAAGGAAATTGATACTCAGAGAAGTTAAGTAACAAGTTCAAAACTGTCTGTGTGTGTCATAAGGGACAAAGCCCAAACTCTGGCCCTGGGCCTGATGCCTTTTGAAGCAGTGCTGTCCTTCCCAAGTTGTGATCGTTGCAGTGAAAGGGAAGCTGTGTACCTCCATCTTTGTGCCCGAGTGTGACAGACCCCGATTCCAGGTAGTGAGTCTGTTTGATATATGCATTTTAGGGAAGAGTAGAGTGGTCAGCTTACAATAACAACACTACTTCAGGAATGTTGCAATTCTTTTTTTTTTAAATAAATTTATATATTTTTGGCTGCATTGAGTCTTCGTTGGTGCACGGGGGCTTTCTCTAGTTGTGGTGAGCGGGGTTTACTCTTTGTTGTGGTGCGTGGGTTTCTCATTGCGGTGGCTTCTCTTGTTGTGGAGCATGGGCTCTAGGTGCGTGGGCTTCAGTAGTTGTGGCACACGGGCTCAGTAGTTGTGGTGCATGGGCTTAGTTGCTCTGTGGCATGTGGGATCTTCCCAGAGCAGGGCTGGAACCTGTGTCCCCTGGATTGACAGGTGGATTCTTAACCACTGTGCCACCAGGGAAGTCCCAGGAATGTTGCAATTCTAAAGGCCAAGTCAGGACTCTTTCTAAAATAGAGACAAATGGCATTGTGCACAGTTTAGCGTCCACCGCCTGTCCTAGTATTTCAATGCCTCTTTTTCCTCTTGAGGATCACAGACTTAATTATTGTACTTTCTACAAAGTTTCATCATTTGCCTTTTTCTACAAAAAAAAAAAAAATAGGGAGGAGGATAATTAGTGAGACCCCCACTACTCCCACCACTTTTGCTTTCTAAGTTGGTATATATATATTTTTAAAAACACACATGTATCTACATATCTGTTTCTTTTCTTGCATCATGCAGGAGCTTCTCCATCTCTCCTTGAACTCTCCAGCACATCTGTACTCATTGTGTGCCCCTGAGTCACAAACCTCTTTTATAAACAGAAGTTTTGCTAGAGAGAAATTTTAAATGCTGAATTCTGGAGGTACCAGTTATTTAAGATGGGAATGCTGGCAGCATTTTTGGTGAGGTCAGAAGGAAAAACATGCAGTCTTTAATGTTCTGAATAGAACTGCCTGGACAGCTATATGAATGTGACAGAATCCATGGGAGTTTATTATATATGCTGGGAACTGGAGCTAGGAATACCTCTGTCATTCTCTGAACCATAATCCTCTGAGCTCTTCCTATAACCTTGGAGAATGACTCCTAGAAGTCCGGCGGTGGGAGTGGGATGGGGTGGAGGGGTCGTTACTAAAAGTTTCTTGTTAGTTATTTGAAGTATTAGAAGTTTCTTTTGCAATCACCCAGTTGTAACACTAAGATAAGGCACATCTACATCCCCCTCACCTCATGATTTTTAAGTATATGCACACCTGCCTGAGATATTTTCTTTTTATCTACAAGATTTAATTAGGCCTGTAAAAAGCAATGGCTCATAAGCCCATCACGATATTTCAGTTCAATGCAAATCTGCAGACTTAACTGCCTCTGACAGCAACACGGGCTGCATTTCAAAACCCTCAGGATCTGGGATCAGCTGTTAAATGTTAGCACATTTTTACACAGGGCATTGGAAACATGGGTTTACACCAAACAAATGCGTCAAAATGTTGTACTTCCTAAAGTGTGGAATTACGTTTTCCAGTGAAGGTGAATTAAAATTGAGGCGTAGATGAACTTCTTGATTCCACAGTAGGTTTCAAGTGGAATTATCTTAGGAATGAAAATTAGCCTTCAGAAATCAAACTAGTTACTCTGAAGCATCTATAATGACCTCATGGTATGTCACCAGGATAGAATCTTAAACTACAAAAGTGCAAGGGGTCTGTTCCCAGGTCACCCTTGGAACAGATGGCCTCTTGGACATTTTTTTCATGTTCCCTTCCTTCAAAGGTTCTCCTGACCATACAGAGGAATAATCTGAGGATCTCTGAGGGAACTCAGACATACCCAGAAATGCTGCCTGAGATTATCTTCTAATATGAATGTATAAGGAAGGTCCTCACAATTCTAGCTGTAACTTACCAACATGGAATCAGAATAAATATCCACTAACAGAGGATTAATTTAATACAGGTGGATATTATGCAACCATTAAAAAGCAATGCTGGATACCTATACTTATTGACATGAATGTGTATTTTTATGTGAAAAAGGCAGGTAAAAAGATGGTGTGTGTAATAGTTCAATTCTTTTCTTACACAGACTATCCATACGCTACATGCTGTTGCATTTCGTATCTACCTCCCAGCAATGATCTGGCCTCCTAAGTGTTCTGCCTTCCTCCATTCCCTCACCATATTGGTCCTCTTCCTTTAAAAACTCAAATGTCTTAACTCCAAATATTTGGTATCTGACAAACTGATTGAGATATAGCCAGTTCATCTTTAGAGGAGATATGGAGAGATCTCCAACCTGTTGCTACCACTATTTCTCACTGGAACAAAGACCCCTTTTCCATTTTTAATCATTTTGTTTATTTTAGTTATATCCTAAGATCTACCATCATAATCATATCTTTTCAAACACAAATTGCCTGTTCCTTTTTAGTTCTAGAGTGGCCAGTTTTCCATTATGGTTGAACCCACCTGTCCAGTTTATCTTTTCCACACCCACGGGGGCAGAACATTGCTGGCAAAAAACCTCTTAAGCCAGATTAGCTTTACTTTATATACAAAATGAGTCAACCTTGTCTAATAGTCTTATCACAATTGGCTAATAAGCTTATTCTTTTACTCCCCAAAATAACTAATTCATAAATCCTCCTTTTCCCTAAAACTCACTGGCAATCTAGGCTTTCTCACTTTACTTACTTCAAGCTTGCTTTATAATTCATTGAGAAAATGGAAGACTTCAAATGGAAACTCCCTTAGTCTCCCAACGACAAACCTAAAAATCCACTTCCTCAACATCTGTTTTCTCTTTTTTTCCCTTCTGTTGAAATAAATTCATTGTCCTGCCACTTACCAATGACCAAACCCTTCCGACTCCAGATTTTTCCTGCATACTTTCTCAAGGATTCAGTCATTGTATTGCCCTCTCTTTTTGCTGAAACATAAATAATAGCTTTCTCAAATAGTCATTGATAACATTTTACAAACGTAGTTTAGAATTTCTCTTTCTTAAAAAAGAAGGACAAGAAACTCATTTGCTTCTCATACATCTCTGGCTACCACCCCATCCATTTCTTCTGGCTGTTTGTTTTTCCTATACCAGTACTTCTTGAAAAAGTCCTTTATATATTCTGTCACTAATCTCCTCTCCTCATTCTTCAACCATTGCAGTTGGGGTTTCATCCAAACCACTGCATAAAGCTGCTCTTGTCAAGGTCACTAAATTCAGTTGCCCGGTATTTGTCTTCATCTTCTAACCTCTCAGCTTCATTTGACACATTTGATGACTTTCTCCTATTTAAAATACTCTCTATCTTAACCTGAGTTACATCTCACTTTTGTGGATCCTTCCTAGCTGTCAGGTTATTGCTTCACAATGTAAGTTGAAGGCTACTTTTCCTTTTCCCAATCTTCTTTTTTTTTTTTTAATAATTCTACAGCCTCCTCCATTTCCTTGTATATTGCCCTCTTCTGTGTTATCTCATTGTATCCCAGGGTTCTAAATATGTTAGAGTTTTAGGCATGATGAAGATACTTTTGGTTGTGTTCTAGGGCTACTTAAATCATTCTGGTATACCTGTTACCTTCAACAGTACAGTTGAGGTGTGAATCAAATTTTCATAGTGCTCCTTGGAAAGCCACTAAGAACTATTTTATTTCTCATGGACACCAGGGTAATGCATGGACATAATTGTGAGAGGGGAACATGCTAGCTGCACAGGTGCCAGCCCTGGTGGGATATACTGGCCCGATGGCTTCAGCTGTGTGTGGCCTGACTTTGCCCTTTCTCTTTGCTCTGGTGAAAGTATGCCTTGCTATTGTGATTTTCATTCAGCAAATCTTTATTGGTCACAAGCAAAGCACTGAGCTGGGCTTTGAGGATAGAGACAGTAATAACAGCAACCCTGGTATAGAATTTACTCTGTGCCAGGACTGTTCCTAAGCCCTGTAATAGATGAACTACCACATTTACATTATTACAATGACCACATTTTACATATGAGGGGACTAAGACTCAGTAAGACTTTAATTGGCTTCCTAAGGCTAAAAGGCTGCTACCTGGCAGAGCTGGCTTTGAACCAAGAAGATCTGGCTCCAGAGTCCTTGAGGTTACCAGCTTGTGAGAAGAGACAAAGTAATTGCCACATTACAGTGTGGTAGGTCCTTACTCTGCCTGGGAAGGATTCCCAGAGTGGCAAAGAGGCAGTACCCTTTGAACTAGGCCCTTAAAAGGATATGACATTTCTGTCAGAGGAATAGAAACACTTTCAGCAAAGGAAAAAATACATGCAAATTGCAGAGGCAGGGAAGAGTGGTAATCATGAGGCACAAGATGGAGTTCAGAGTGGCTAGAACATAATTTGTATTCATGATGCTGTGAGGAGATGGGTCAGTGTGAGGCGAAGACACTGGCCTGGTGATTAACAGGCTCAGCTAGAGTGCCAGCTTTCTCCAACTCAACATCCTTGCTGATCTTGCTTATAAAAGGTCATTTAATGACAAAAATCTCTCAGGTGTCTCTCAGCTCATATTTTCTGTAATTATGGAGAACCCCAAAGAAATCAAAAGTATCTTATGTTCAAGTTCCAAAGCAAGACTCATCTATCCTGTAGAAGAATCCAGATGGCCTAAGCCTAGTTCTGTGCCCCGTTACTCAGGCCTCACGTCCTTTTGAATATCATTTGAAGACAGGGTAAGCAAAGGTTAAGATTGTCTGGGACTGTGTGGGGTCCAGGGTTGTGTTATTTCAGTGCTAAAAAAGAAAGTCCCAGGCAAACCAGGATGAGTTAGTTACCCTATCTGCAGGCCAGTTAATGTGCCATGATCTGATAAAGCAGGGACAAAGTTCATGACAAGTCATGATACATAGAACTCAAATTGGTGTATCTGTAAAGTATAGAATAATTTTGAGATGTAGACATGCTTTTTTCAATGTTTTCATTAATTTTACAAGTACTATTTGACTTATTTTATCAGGTTTCTGTTATCTGAGAAGACTGATTCTGAGCTTAATACCATGTGCTTGGACCTTTCTTTTTTTCTCACTATTGGATATATTTTCTTACATTTATTTCTATAGAGGAGACAAATCTATTATTTCTGTTTATTTAAATAGTACATGTCCCCCCCAAAATATTGAATAATACATAAAAATGTAACAAAAATAAAAAATCACCTGAAATCACACCACTCTAAAATAACCACCATCAATACTTCCTTGAATATGCATGCATTTCTTTGTGCATACACATATGCCTTTATATATACATGCAGTTATATTCAATTGGGGTCATATTATCAATGTTGTTATTTATTTATTTATTTATTTATTTATTTATTTATTTATTTGCAGTACGTGGGCCTCTCACTCTTGTGGCCTCTCCCGTTGTGGAGCACTGGCTCTGGATGCACAGGCTCAGTGGCCATGGCTCACGGGCCCAGCCGCTCCACGGCATGTGGGAGCTTCCCAGACCGGGGCACGAACCCACGTCCCCTACATCGGCAGGCGGACTCTCAACCACTGCGCCACCAGGGAAGCCCATCAATGTTATTTTTATTGTGGACATCTTTATTCTGATTCACTTTTTTTCCCTCTCGTCTACATTTGCTCCCTCTTTCTCCCCACTTCCTCCCAGCCAAATATAGTAACCACTGTTAATTTCTTACAGTGAATCCTTCCATTTAGTTTAGGTCCTCAAGATACAGATACCAAGACAGGATTACATGTGAACAGATGTATTAAGAAAAACACCTGTGAAAGATAAAGGGAAGGAAGCAGGAGAAGTTGGGGAGAGCCTTTAGATAGGTCTAACTGCTGAGAAGGGGAAGAGTAAGGTAGAAAGAGTCTGAAGCTGCAGTATAGTTCCAAGAAAGTTTGGCTAAACCATTAGGAACTCAATGAGCAAAAGTCACCTAGCTGACAACTTGTAGGAATGGGTCTACTTTATTACCTGTGTTGTGCCCAGTCATTAGCTGACAGCAGCCTGCAGAAAGTGTGGCCTTAGCGTAAACAAGGGTTAGACCCAGGAGGACAACAGCTGGTCTGGTTTTTATAGCAGAAGATCTGAGCAACACATAGCTTTCTCCATGTTTGTGTAGCAGTATACAAATTCACATGCATAAATATTGGGATTTGGTCATTGTTTTTTACAAATAGAAGATCATTTTAAATACACTACTCTGAATCTGGCTTTGTCACTTAGTAGTATCATAGAATCCACCCAAGTGAAACAATACATAACTCATTCCTTTCAAGGGACACCATATTTTATAATATTTACATACCAAAACTTACTTTGGCTATTTTATATTATTGGGAATTCTCTTAAAGACCTAAATATAGGGCTTCCCTGGTGGCGCAGTGGTTGAGAGTCCGCCTGCCGATGCAGAGGACACGGGTTCATGCCCTGGTCCAGGAAGATCCCACATGCTGCGGAGCAGCTAGGCCTGTGAGCCATGGCCACTGAGCCTGCGCGCCTGGAGCCTGTGCTCCGCAATGGGAGAGGCCACAACAGTGAGAGGCCCGCATACCGCAAAACAAACAAAACAAAACAAACAAAAAAAGAACTAAATATAAAATAATATAATACACTTGTAAAGAAAAAATATATAGCATGTTTTAAAATATAAGCATTTAATCCATCTACAATGTATTTTGATAGATGGCATGGGATTGGGTCTGAAAGTCATCTGTCACTCTTCCATCTTCCTTGGACTTTTAAAATTTTGATGACATCTTTTGTCCCCTGACATCATCCTATCTTCATGTATTCATATGTTTAAAAATATCTTTACTAACTTTATTCTCATTTTTGTTTTGAGGAATAAATAGAAATAAGTGTCAGTATATCATATCTTACATTTTATTCTTGTATATGAACTATTAGCTTATTTATCCAGTTCAAAAAGGTTAATATTCTATTTGAAGTTATATATTAAGAAGTGAATTAATTTCCAGGTGGGTTGACATTTTTATTCTGTCTTTGCATCTAAGAATAAGATATGTCATTACTTAAGTACAGACCTTGTTTTCTGTTTTTCAGTAAGGTTTAATAGTTTCCTCCTTATAGGTGCTAACTTTTCTTATTAAATTAATTCCTACATAGGTTATAATTTTGCCTTTTGAGAACAGAATGTTTCCCATTTCTACTTATATCTGCTTATTGCTAGTATAGACAGAAGTTATATATTTTGGAAATGTATCTTATATCCAACCACCTTAACTAGTTTCTCAATTAATTATTATTTTTAATTTGCCATCTTGTTTTCCTGTAAAATAGTCTTAACTGTTATATTTAGAAAAACTGAGAGGAAAGGTTTTGGAGGTGAGGGGGGGTCAGCTCTGAAAGACCTTTAAACCATGATATGCCATTTGGACTTTAATATGAAGGCAATGAGGGTAAGGCACAGAATTATATTAAGCATGAAGTTGCTTGATGAGACTGGCTTATTTAAATTATCTAATTGTTTTATCTTAAAGTGGTGACTAAGAGCACAAGTCTTGGAGTTATATCAGCCTTCCTACATTTATTAGCTTTATGACTTTAAGCCTCAGTTTCCATATCTTTAAAACAAGGATACTAACTTTGTTTTCACATGGGACATCTAAAGAATAACATGATAAAGTATGTGTAGAGTGCTTAATACACAGTAAGTGAACACTCAGTAAATTGGTATAGTCAGTCATCATCATGATCAGTATCTTCATCCTCAACATCATTTCCATTTTCCTGATGTTAGAGACATATATGAACATGGTCCTCTTAATAAGACATAGGGATTTTCCCCACAGACTTCATAGGGGAGAGAAATAAGAGCATAGTGGGCTGGCAGAATTCAAGATCTGTTCTGCTACCAACTGATGTGGACTTTTCAATTTTTGGTTTTGCTTTGTTTTTCTTTTATGTATATTTATTAAAAGGTCTCTTTCTTGCCTGTTGTAAATGCTGTTTTCTAATTGCTATCATTACAGGTTTTTTCTGATAAAGATTAATGGAATGGTAATCACAGAGATAAACTAAGAAAGATTTGGCATTACATTTTCTGAAACACAGTCAGACCTCCTGTAATACGCAGATAACATCTACTTCTAAAAATGGTAGTTCTATTAGTTAGGGTAGCTCTCATTAGCAGCTATAATAAATAAACCAACAATTCCATGGCTAAAGATAATAAACCTTTTTATTTTTATTTTTTTCCTTCTCACTCCTATGAGTCTTCTGGGCAGCTCCCCTCTGGTGTGATGTGGGGGTTTACTCCTTTCATCCTGTGGCTCTGCTGTCTTGGATTCTTTCACCTCCAGCTGCAAGAATGAGGGACAGATGTGTGGGGAGGATACCCTGGCTCTTTACTCCCTCAGTCTCAAAATGACACATGTCAATTCCACTTACATTTCAGTGGTCAGAACTTAGTCACATGGCCACATGTCACTGTGTATTTCAGCCTCCTGATAACTCCACACAGCCTTCCTGTGTATTCAAGATGCAGAGAGGCAATTGTACACCCATTTGTATGAAAAGCCAGCAACAATTAAGTAAGGATTTAAGCCATAACATCCAAATCCATAAATAATCGTTTTTTTAACTTTAACAAAATTATAAAGAAAAATTGTGCATCCTTATTAAAAACTTACTAAGTCAAAATTATTCTATTTCCCAGTCATTTTACATTTTTGCCCACATGTGTAGGAGAGAAAAACCTGGGATAAATATGTATTTGCTTAACAATGGAATGCTGTTGACCTGTTTTCCCCTCAGGATTCCACTGGGAATTCTTAAATAATATGTATTCACATTAATTAAAATAAAATATGATTGAATTAGTTAGGAACCTAATTTTTCACAACAATGATCATTATCTAGGTGATTTTTATTATATTTAATCATCCATGTTATATCACTATTTCCACCTCTGGTATCAACTGGTTTTTCTGAGTCTTTTTTTCTAATTTTTGAGCTTATGTTAAAATTCTGTTTTCTATATCATCTTGTTGATATTTTGATAATTTCAATATTTTAGAAAATATTTAATAAATGGTGTTACAGACTTGATTAATTAAGGTAACATTTTGAATAGAGATCGTACAATATGGTAATGTTCCTAAATTTTTTAAACATAAGTTCAATAGTATTAAATAAATTAAAATGTACCTCTGCTTCTATAAACTCTTAATAAATAAAAAATGAAAGGTTATTTTTGGAGAAACTATTTGTTACTTTGTTTTCTCAGGTATTAGGTAACACTTAAATAGTTCAAGTAATGAGTAAAATTCAGTAATCACTTTTTCATATGTACACAGTCCTTGGATAAACAACTGATTGATGATGTCTCAGCTTTTCAGTCAGAAATTCATTTGGAGGAAGGAAAAGTGTTTGTGAATGCTTGAACTGAGGCTGTCAGTGACATTATTTTGCATAATTATATTGTCTGTTGATTCATTTTCCATATTTCTTTGGATGGAGCTTCTCTTGAATTGATTAAAACTTTCATTTTATAGTCTATTTGAATTCAAATTTTGCTTCAAAAATTCTGCTTTGATTGGACATCTGGATGCATCATTTCCCAAGGGCATTCATAAGAAAAAGGAAGCACACAAGGTGGGAGATGGCGGTTTTCCATTTGTGTTGATCTCTGTACCATCTATTAGCACTGCTAGTAGAACTTATACTCTTTGATATGCATTGGGAGAGGGTTAAAGTCTTGTAACAGGTAAATGCTCTAAAACTTAGAACCTCTTTGAGAGCTAATAAAATAGAATTAACCTCTGAAGCTCAAGATTTCCCAGAATAACACTGGGCAATTTCATTCAACTGAGAAGTTCGCTGCTAAACTCTCTTACCTGAACTCCTGCATTTCCATCTTGAACATTCAGAAGTGGAACTTCTTAGCTTCTAACTCCTCCAGCTTTTTGCTCTTCAGATTACAAATAGCTCCAGGCACAGGAGTACCAATTTTCCATAATAGGATCCATTGTGCTGAGTGTGTCAGAGCATATCCTGACACCTCAGAGCTGTCACCACTAAAGGAGAAAAATATAGGGATGGCTTCTTTGTTGTGAGATGCTATCCTCTGAGTGCTCACAACCTTCATAATTCAGCAGGAATACTCTCTTCCAGAAAGAATGGAAGACAAAAGTCAATTTCCTAATTTGTGCCTTCTTCCTTTCATTCCTGACTTAAGTATTGAGTGCCACTTTGGTGCCAGCTTCTAGTGAGATCCTGGAAATGCAGAAAAGAGAAATGCCCATTCTGTGGGATAAGATGATTGTGATACAATGTGATGAGAGGACACAGGGAACACTGCTGTGAGCAAGGTTCCAGAAGAGTCCATAGAAAGCCAGTGGTTCACTAGGACGTGGTTCACAGAAAGCTGATAGGTTAGAAGTGGATGGGCAATCCAGGCAGAGGAGGCATCAGGAAGAGTGGAAACAACAGGAAATAATAGAAGCATATGGGAAACCATAAATTGTGTGAAGTCCTGAGTGTGAAGTATTGGGCAAAATATCAGATAGGCAGGATAGGTAGCCAGACCTTTAATACAGAGAATCATTGTTCTTTTTTCCTTACATCTTTGGTCTTCTAGGCATGTTACTCTGAGCATACTGAGGGCTAGTATTGTTTCTCACTTGGCTGTTGACAGCCAGCAAATTACTCCCTTAGGTCTAATTCCAACAGATTCAGCCTCTGAACCTCATTAGTAGTAAATGGGAGCTAAGCTGCAAGAACTTTAAAGGATGTTCATACTGAGGGTCCAGGTCATAGTTCCTATGAACTGTGGTTAACAGCCTTGACCTGTATTCCCAAACTGTCACCAAGAAAAGCTAACAAACAAAACACACCTGATCTTTATGGAACCAATGCTGTCCCTGTACCTGTCCCCAGGCTGTGTTTTCTGAAAGCATGGACCACAGAGCTTACAGAGCTATGTAGTCAACATGTTACTTCTCCATACAGAAAGATGAATGCTGGCACATAAGTCAATCCCCAGTGGGCCACTGCAAACAATGTAGCAGACACCTATCAGCTTTGCTTTTTTCTGTCTGAGTTTTGCTTTTTGATGGGTAGTGGCGCTCTCAGGCATAGTAGATTGGAGACCTTGGGGAAATGTTTGTCCTTAATCCCAGGACACCAGGGAAGTCCTTGGCCTGGCTCCCTACAGATGATTTGATTCTAGCCATGGAAATAGTGCCATGAGCTCCTGACTCAGGACTAGGGGGCTTCCAGGACTGGGAAAGTATGGAACTCTGTTGTGATATTAAGGCACTCCAGACCCAGGAGTTTGGGTTTGTTTCAAAGAGAAGCAAACAAACAGAAAAATTAAATCAAACAAACTGAAAACCCAGACTTCAACTGATAATATGATGTAACTTTTCAAAGCATGAGTTTGAGAGTAAGAGCTGGATTGAAATTCCTCATGTTCTGCTACTTATTAGTGATAGAGTATATTTGGCAAGTTACTAAACTAGTGACTTAGTTTCTCGTCCATAAAATGAGTTTAGTGCTTCTGTTATGAATAAATAATACATGTAAAACTACTTTATAGTGCCTGGTACTTAATAAACATCTAATAAACTTTATTATTTTTATGTTCATGACTTGGTTTGTAATCCTAGTAAAAGATGGCAAGCATGTTTCCCTTTGACTTTTTTGTTTGGTTTGTTTTTTTATTTGTTTGTTAACCATTCATTGGATAGTAGTTATTATTTTGTTTTTAAATTTTAACTATTTTGTATAGGGAGATATATGTACATAATATACTCAATATGGTAAATTCTCAGGAAGGAAGAAAAAAGGTGTACATGGAAAAATGGCACATGGAATAGCATATGAATAATATGTTAGATGTTGGAATATTTAAGAAGGGAAGGCTTATCCTCTACATTTTAAGAAGTTCTATGAAAAAGGAAAAAATAGATCTGGATATAGAGTCTGAAACTAATGGTTTGAGGAAGTCTCAAACATGTAATTTGGTTTATAAAGTTATAAATTACCCATTTAGTGGGTAAAAAAGGGAAAAAAATTACTTGAAAAGACTGATATTTCTATCCCCAGGTACTCTGATCAACTTAGATTTTGAAAGTAAAGACAATGTAGGGAATAGTTGCATGAATGATGTAGTTTTTGTCTTTATTATGATATAGTATTTTGATTGTGCTAGAGAGCTAAGACTGATGCATTAACTTACCTGGTGGTAGATATTAAATCAATAAAATGAAGAACTTTCTAAAGAAAAATAAAAACAGAAAAACAGCCGCCTGAAAATATAATAGGCTTTGTTAGCAGGAGGCCGTTTAGGTCGATATAAGATAATCACTCGCAATGGTGTTTTGCCCTGCTGTGGTAACAAATACATTCCAGCATTTTCATGGTTTAACAGCAAGGCAGTTTATTTCTTGTTCACACACAGTTGCTGCAGATCTGGAGACTCTTCACACCAAACATCCTAAAAGCGGCTCCTGAAGGATCCATGCTATTTTCATCTCTGACACCCCCATGTCACCTTTGCAAAGCAGGGGGAGATAGAGGAGGCCCCCTGCTTCTTTATACCTCATACTGGAAATGAGGCTTCTCTTGCTGTCACATTCCTGTTTCCCAGGATTTATTGTTGTGGCCCCATCCTACCTATAAGGAAGTCTTAGAAGTATTGTCTTCCTGTGATAAAGGGAACACAGAGCATTCTTTATCTCTCTTTTTTTAAAAACTTTTTATTGTATATTGGAGTATAGCCGATTAACAATGTTGTGATAGTTTCAGGTGCACAGCAAAATGACTCAGCCATACATATACACGTATCCATTCTCCCCCAGACTCTCCTCCCATCCAGGCTGCCACATAACATTAAGCAGAGTTCCCTGTGCTATACAGTGGGTCCTTGTTGGTATCCCATCTTAAATGTAGCAGTGTGTACATGTCAGTCCTGAATTCCCTAACTATGCCTCACCCCCACCCTTCCCTCCTGGGAACCATAAGTTCATTCTCTAAGTCTGTCTTGACCACATAAGGATCAATATAAGCTTGGACTAAAGGACCTGAATCTGGTATCTGCAATTTCAATGATTACTAATCGTGGTTTATGAAACTTACCTAACAAATCTTTACCTAACCAGTGCCTGCAGTAAGGGTGCTTAAATTGGAAAAATCTACACTAAATACAGTTAAACTTATGTGTCTGGGAGGGTATAAAAAATGTGTTGTATCACATAGACATGCTTTCCCATATATGTATGAGTGGCAGGATGCTTCTCTTGTCATTGTTCTCTGGGTAGACTTCTAGTTACACTTGACATTTGTCTTGCTTGCTCAAAGCCAACTCTAATAGTTCACCTGGGGAGATACTATGTTGAGGCAAATATATGAAAATCATTCTTCTGTGCATGATATTTCTACCTCCACAAATGATTCCACACACCTCCTTGCCAACTTTGAGACCTTAATCCTCCTTTTCCCATCACTGAGTCATCCTAACTCCTGTTGATACTGCTTCCAAATATTTCTTTACATGTAGCTGTTTTTCACCATCCCAGATTCTTTCTTTTTCCTTAATCAAGGACCTCACATTTCACCTTTGAACTAATTAGTGAACTCATGTGTAGTCTGCCTTCTTCTAGCACCTCTTCTTAAGCAGCTACCAAAATCATCCACTTAAGGCTGGAGACAGTAGACCATTATTGTTAAGCATAAAAGTTCTGGAGTGAGACAACCTACAACCTTGGATAATTTTCATAACATTTATCCCTAGTTTTATCATCCATTAAGTGGGAGATAGTAAGACCTCATAGGCTTAAAAGCAGGGTTATAATGGGAATAATTTACAATTGGTGCATCATGGCACAAATGAATTAGAACAGATGCAGGCCTTAGCTGACACTTGAGGTACCAACTAAGAAAATTTAATTTCTGGGTCATGGGAGGTTCTGTCAGCATGTCTGAGAATGGACTAAGGAGGCAAGGGTATGGAGGAGGTTACATTAGGTTTGGAAAATGGTTTTTTACCAGTAATACAGGGGCAGTTCAATAGTTAAATTTTTATTGGAGTATAATTGCTTTACAGTGTCATGTTAGTTTCTGCTGTACAGCAAAGTGAATCAGCTGTACGTATACATATATCCCCTCTTTTTTGGATTTCCTTCCCATTTAGGTCACACAGAGCACTGAGTTCCCTATGCTATACAGTAGGTTCTCATTAGTTATCTGTTTTATACATAGTAGTATATATATGTCAATCCCAGTCTCCCAGTTCATCCCACCTCCTCTTCCCCCCTTGGTATCCATACGTTTGTTCTCTACATCTGTGTTTCTATTTCCGCTTTGCAAATAAGTTCATCTATACCATTATTCTAGATTCCACATATAAGCCATATTACACTTGTTTCTCTTTCTGACCTACTTCACTCTGTATGACAGTCTCTAGGTCCATCCACATCTCTGCAAATGGCACAGTTTTGTTCCTTTTATATTCCATTGTATATATGTACCACATCTTTGTCCATTCCTCTGTTGATGGTCATTTAGGTTGTTTCCATGTCCTGGCTATTGTAGATAGTGCTGCAATGAACGTTGGGGCACATGCATCTTTTGGAATTATGGTTTTTCTCTGGTTATATGCTCAGGAGTGGGATTGCTGGGTCATATGGTAGTTCTATTTTTAGTTTTGTTAAGGAACCTCCATACTGTTCTCCACAGTGGCTGTACTAACTTACATTCCCACCAACACTATAAGAGGGCTCCTTTTTGTCCACACCCTCTCCAGCATTTATTGTTTATAGATTTTTTGAAGATGTCCCTTCTGACTTGTGTGAGGTGATACCTCATTGTAGTTTTGGTGTTAATAAGATTAAAGTTTATTTCTCACCCACATAAAGTCTGTGAACAGTTCCAGTTGACTCTCCATTCTTAGGCAGATGGACTTGGCTGGGGAAGGGAGACTGGAGAATTGTCCATCAGCTCTAAAACACTTATCCCTTGCAGTGGCATCTATTGGTTCTGCACATGGCTTAATGTCCAAAGCAAGTTGCTTGGTCATACCCATCTTCAAAAAAGTTGGAGAAGTGCAGTCTCTTTCGTGTGCTCAGGAGAGATGAGTTGGGCATATTGGTAGGCCATGGTAATGTCTATACACACACTCTAACACGTTGTTAATTGATCTAATTATTATTAAAGAATATTCTGATCACTCCATTTCTCTGTTCAAATTATTTTATTGCCCTTGCTCTACCTTCCTTATAACACCCAAACTCCTTATTGTCATTAACACCCTTCATGATGTAAATCCTATGTTTTTCTTTCTCTCTTCTATTTCTCTTCACTTTACCTCTGGTCAATACAAGCTCAATTATTTACTTTTCCTATCAATCATTGCTTGTTTCTCTATCTTTATACTATTAATTCAACTTAAGTACCTTTACATGGTCTTCACAGGTCATATACCTTCTCATAATTCTACCCATCACGTTCAAATGTTCTAAATTTCCATTCCCACTTTGAACCTCCATAATAGCTATACTCTATTAACTTTTATAACACTATGAGGTCCAACATTATATTACAGGATTATGCCCTATTCTATCCTGAAAACTCTTTGAAGGTAGGGTCCATGCCTGATTCATCTGTGTAGCTCCTCTTATGAGTGTCTTACTCATAGCAGTTCAGTAAATAGTGTTGAATTAATTGATGAGACAGTCACTATATCAAAATGAGCATTGGACTAGGGATAAGAAATTTTGGAATTTACTTGCTGCCCAGTTACTAACAATATTACCTTAAGCAAGTTACTTTACCAGTTGGAACCTTAGCTTCCTCATCTGCAAAATGGAGGTAATTATAACTGCCTTGTCCCTTAGTTTCCTAGAATATTATTGGAAAATGGAAGCCAGATATGAGATCATAGTATGCGAAAGTACTTTGTATAAATTGTCCTCATTATGCTATACAAAAGCAGAACTCTGATTTTAAGTCTTCAATTGATTGGTTCTTCAGCAGTATTTAATTCTGTTTACCACTCTTTTCTTCACAAAACAACTTTTTTATCCTTTGAGTCTCGGGACACTTTATACTCTTGGTTTTCTGCCTACTTCTCCTTTATCTGGTCATTATATTTTGGAGTTTCTCAAAGCCTGGCTTTAGCCACCACTAACTCTCTCTCTTATTTTTTCACATTTTATTCTGTACTCTTTTGCTAGATGAGTTGTTTCTTACTCATAACATAAATTTGCATCTATATACAGATAACTCACAAATAGCTATTTCATGCCCAGATTTCTCATATGAGTGATAGATCTTTAAATTTAACTGCCTATTTGATATCTCCACTTGGATATGTCAATATATCTCAAGCACAACGTTGTGAAAACCATGCCTTTGATTCACATTTGCCCTCAGAAACATTGCTATTTTACAGAGCTTCTTTCTCAGCATAAGGCATCACCGTCTACTTAGTTTTTTTTTTTTTTTTCTTTTTGCGGTACGTGGGCCTCTCACCGTTGCGGCCTCTCCCGTTGCGGAGCACAGGCTCCGGATGCGCAGGCTCAGCGGCCATGGCTCACGGACCCAGCCGCTCCGCGGCATGTGGGATCCTCCCAGACCGGGGCACGAACCCGTGTTCCCTGCATCGGCAGGCGGACCCCCAACCACTGCGCCACCAGGGAAGCCCCCGTCTGCTTAGTTTTAAGCCTCAAAATCTAGGTTACCTTCCTCATCCACAATATCAACAAGTACTGAAATACTACAAACCGTTCCATAGCTATTTCCATTAACAGTATTCTAACAGAAAGCCTTGCCATGTCTCATAGGTTCCTTAGAAATACTTCACTAACTGGTATTTCTATCCTTTGTCAATTTATTATTTATACTACATCTTTAAAACTGTATCTTATGCTCTTACTTAAAACGGTTTCCATTGTTTCCAGATAAAGGTTAAGTTACTTAACATGGCCTTCAAGAATTTGCATGATCTGCTTATATCTGCTCTTTATTGTTATCTTTCTTTCCCTGTAACAGGGTCTCTCTCAGTGACCACACATTTCTTCATATATGTCTCATTCTTCATATATATCTTCTTATGTCTTAAGAATTTTAGAGAAATTTCCAATAATATAAATTTTCCTTTTCTGTGCTCAGAGCAATAGTGTTAACTTTTCTTTATTTGTGGTTTCGTATGTACCAAGTACTGTGTTCCTTATTTTCAGTATTTTTAAATGTCCCTCAATTTTTATAATGATACTATGAGGTAAGAACACTAAGGCTAAACTTGATTAAGTGGCTTTCTCAAGGTCATCTGACTAGTAAATAGGCAGTAGGCCATCAGTATGTTTCCTGCATCAATTGCAAAAATTGTATCCCTCTTACCTGATATTTGGTCTGGCCATGCAAATTGCAATCCATTTTTACTTGTACTTAGTTTATATATTCATTGTGGGTTCAGTTAGCATTACTGGTTTCCCACCTTATGACTGTACCACTAGCTATTCTAAACTTTATATAAAGATCTAGTTGGCTCATTACCTTTCAGTTTGATGGCTTTCAGGCTGTGATTCAAAGAACTCTGTGGGTTTGAGCTCATTCATGAGCCATTACCAAGATCAATATTGGAGAGGAAATCTCTATCCCTGTTCCTACCAGAGCAATAATCCATTGATTCATTTAAAATATTAATTATTTTTGGACAAGGCTCTCATTTATGGAAAAGTTTTTATTTCAAATAATAAAACTTAAAAATAATAACAGCTGATCAATTATTCATGATTTAGGCTCTCAGAGAATGACAACAAAAATAATTATCACTAGTAATGTCAAGATTAAATATGATGATTAATTTTTGGAAATTTTATAACTTCTTGCCTTACACATAGTATTTTTTAAAAATTGTTTTCTTAGTGATTTATAAAAACTGTGTGTGTGTGTGTGTATGTATGTATATGTATGTGTGTGTTTGGATGGATAGACAGATGGATCTGGATTTATCTTCACATTAAGCATTGAATTTTTTTTTAAATGCACTTTGGTCTTTGGCTTAGGTTATTATAATTGTTGCCATATATATGTATACATATTTACTCAAATCTATTAATCTTTTCTTTCTTTTTTTTTTTTTTTTGGTATGTGGGCCTCTCACTGTTCTGGCCTCTCCCATTGCGGAGCACAGGCTCCGGACGTGCAGGCTCAGCAGCCATGGCTCACGGGCTCAGCCTCTCCACTGCATGCGGGATCTTCCCGGACCGGGGCATGAACCCGTGTCCCCTACATCAGCAGGCAGACTCCCAACCACTACACCACCAGGGAAGCCCTATTAATCTTTTCTTTATGGCTTACAGGTTTTAAATTCTATTAAGGAAAGCCTTCTCTAAATTGTACTAATTGACAGATATTTAATGTAAGGGATAATTTCCTTAACTTATTAGGATTTATACTGTTCAGTAGAAAGTATACAAACAGGCCAAGAAACTAGATAAAAGATTAAACAGAAAAAATAATACATAATTCTAGAAGAAAAAATGTTTTATCTCACTCATAATTAAAGAAATACAAATCAAAAAACACAAGATTTCTCATCCGCTCAGGTTAGAAACAAATATTTTATCTAGGTTTTTGAGACATTTATTATTATACATCATTCTTCAGACTGCAAATTAATATAGAATTTTGAAGAATACATTAAAAATATCTGTCAAAATCTGTACATATGCCTTTGTACCAGCTGTTCTTGGTTATGGATTTATCCAACTGATGTATTTTCAAAAGCACATCAAGATAATTCTGTAGGAATTTCTGTTTTACTGCTCTTTGAACTATCAAATAAAAAATGTTGGCAAAATGCTGAATAAGTATTAATTAGAGATGTAGTCAGATAAGTCGTATAGATTTGGTCAGTAAACAATGTACAGAATATCAGTTAATTGAAATGATTGAAATAGGGAAGTGTGAGTTCATGTAGAAGTCACTAAGAAACAGGAATATAGGAAAAGCCCATGGTAAATAACTGATGATTACTTTGTGTAATTTTTTAAAGTATATATATATATATATTTACATAAAAATACACATGAAACAATGTTTCTTGAAGAATACATTATAAAAATATATTGAAAATGACCACCTTTGGGGAGAAGAAGTGGAGGTGGAAAATATGGGAGGAATAGCTTATTTTTTTCACTTTGTAAATATCTTTATATTTACAAATATTGTTTAAACATATTTTACTAAGTAGAGGTATTACTGTCAAGTTTTTTGTAAAAATTTTTAAAACCTTGATATTAAGCTATTTTAATTCCTACCTTTTATGAAAAAATTCTAAAGCTAAAGAGTTTTAAAATTCTTCCTCGTTTTATAAAAGTGGATCCAAAACTTATACATATTTAATATTGTAGAGAATCTCCACTTTTATTTGAACAGTTACCCTTAGCATTTTTTTTTCATGCCTTCCTGCATTCTCACACACTGAATACATCCTTATTAAGTTGCTAATTCTGCTGTGAGGAAGTTCTCTATATTTTACAATTGTGTACCTAAAATTGAAGGCAGCCCTTTTAATGAAAGGATTATAATATTCTCCACGGTTGGTAGTTGGTTTTGAGGGTACTTAGAGTCAACTCAGTTATAGACCCTGAAAAGGAATAAATGCCCTCACTTGTCTATCTTTGTGATTTTTGTGTGATCTCTGCAGTAATAGTACATATCTGTACCTACTTTGAATTCAGTATTATATATTTCTTCTACCACCCCTGACCTGCAAACAAAGTATAGTGTTTTAAAATCATGATCACTGCTTTAAGAACAAGTGGCCAAGTGATAAACAGCCAGAAATAAACAACTTAAACACTGGAAGATATTTCCTGTGCTTTGAATTTAAAGCACTCATTTGAAAGAAAACCAGAATCTGTTTTTTCCATGTTTCATTAGGCTTCTTTATTTTTGTTTGTTTTTGTCCTCATTTCTCTTTCCTTTTAATTTTTTCAGAGATTCTGGTAAAAGACATTTAAAAATGTAAAATACCTGATGAGAGGAGTTGCTTAAGAAATGTCTCAGCTGAAACCAGGACTTTGGTGTGAGTGCTAGCTGCTTAACAAGTCAAGGGTGTGAGGAGCTATGGATAAAGAAAGAACATTTTGCCATGAATTATTCAGCTAACCATGGGATGCTGTTATCTCCACTCCAGTGGCTCTTAATTGCACATGTAAGAATTCTGCTTATCTGGCATTCAGTTTGATGCCAAGGTGCAGCTTGCCCAAGCAGAGTGGGAGGCGGGAAATAAGGATCCCATCAGATAGGCAGCTGCCATTCAGGAATACATTAAGGAATATGGCATAGGATTGTGACCAGAAAGCTAGAAGACAGGCAGACATTGGCAATGGAAGGACTTGAGAATATGTGACATGAGATTGTGTTTTGCTTTGATCTTGGTATGTATTGCTGAATCCTGAGTGAAAAGGAGAATTGTGTGTGCTCCCTAAATCTATTGTGTCCCCTTTGTTAGAGACCCAGGATTGATCCCTGGGGCAAAGGTAACACTTTGCTCTTTAAGTCAGCCTCTCAGAGGACCTAGTATTTTTTCATTCTAAATGGACCCTTGGCTCAGTTTTGAGAAGTTGCTGGTTTTAATTTTTGAAAGTCTCTCTAAGATAGGCTTGTTAATCAAGCTAAATAATGTTCCTAAAACTTTTTCCTCATCTTAGAGGAGATGTCTTTTGGTGCCTGTGCTATTTTTTTCCACAAATTTTACAATTATAACAACTTACTTATAAAATACCATTTAAAATATTTTGAGGAGTTTTAATTGGAAACTCTTCTCAATTTACATCTCTCTCCATAGTAGATGGCTCTTTTTTATTATTTCACATATCTATTTCCAGATTCAGTTGCATATGCAACACACTTTTTGTCACTTACCGTTTGTCATATACTGTGTAGAGCATAGGGGATGTAGACGTTACAAGGACCCATAGATAAACATCCTTATTTTATGAAGCTCAAAGACTAGAGGGAAAATAGATAACACACTTCCATGGTACTATGTAGTTGTCACACATTGGAAGGTCATGCCAGACACAATGGAAGCATTATTGAGAGTTGCAGTACACAAGGCTTCCTGGGAGAAGGGGCTGGAGCAAGTGGAAGAGAAGACACCACTTGCCCTGAAACTTCATGACTGCTCATGCATTTGTAAAGTTGACAAAAGAGGAAGGGTTGGCATTCCAATCAGAGGGCAAGGCATGGATAAGATTCAGAACTCTGGCAGGCTTGGAGGGCTTAGGAGAATAACAAGTCTTAAATGGCTTTGGGGGAGAGTAGGGTGCATGAGAATGGCAAACAATGAGTGTGCAGCATATACACATGGTCAGGTAAACAATTTATGAAGTCCTGTGTACTTAGATGTCATTATGAAGACAGCAGAGAGCCATTTGCAGACTTCTAAGCAGGAGTGATAGCAGACTTCCGATGCAGAAAAATCGTTTTGATGACATTGTTCCTTCGGCAGTTTCTTTATGGGTCTATACTATTAAAAGCTTCCTGTGAGGGCTTCCCTGGTGGCGCAGTGGTTGAGAGTCCGCCTGCCGATGCAGGGGACACGGGTTCGTGCCCCGGTCTGGGAAGATCCCACATGCCGCGGAGCGGCTAGGCCCGTGAGCCATGGCCGCTGAGCCTGTGCGTCCGGAGCCTGTGCTCCGCAAGGGGAGAGGCCACAACAGTGAGAGGCCCACGTAACAAAAAAAAAAAAAAAAAAAAAAAAAAAAAAAAAAAAAGCTTCCTGTGAGCATTCCCTATGGGATCGTACTCAAAAGGGCAATGCAGGTTAAGAATTGGGTCTACTTTCGTGTTCTCTCATTTTTGAGGTACATGATTTTGGACAAGGCACTCCTTTCCTGTTAGATGTAAGTTCCATGTATGCCAAGAGCCTAAAACAATTCCTCATGCATAAGTAACTCTGTAAATGTTTGTGGAATAAATGGATAATTTTCTGAGCCTCTGTGTTCTTTTTACTAAAGTGAGGAAGATTGAAATTTGTTTTAAGAGTCATCTTTGTGGTATGAAGAGAGCCACATGATTCTAAGTTAAGTGTAAGACTATACTGTACTCTTAAGGGAAATTATTATTATTTGAACCAATATTGTGAGTCTGGGGAAAGTATAGTGGGAGAGGAGAAGCCATGAATCAGCTTTCAGGAAATTTCTTCTCCAGTGCTTTATTTTCTTGATGTTGATGGACTCTTCTTCAGTATTCTCCTTTGCTGGATCTTTTTTTTTTATTCCTACATTTTAAATGTCTTAGTTCCCAGGGAGTCAGTCCTAGGGCCTATTTGTACTCTGCTGTCTCCTATGAATACATAACTATCACATTTGAATTTTGAGTTCGGGTATTTCTGCTGAGCTTAAGGTTGATGAGTCAACTGTTTATTGAGCATCTCTGTTTAAATTTCTCCCCCACCCCAAATGCTTTTCTTCCATACTGTTCCACTGGCCTTTTCCTTCTTTTGTGCCTCAAAAAAGCATTCCCACTACTCTTGCCTCTTAGACATGAAATATCTTTACAGTGGGTTTCGGTGTTTCCAAAAGCAAGCAGAACCACTTGATGGGGTGTTTTTAGTTGCTTCCCGGCAGAAGTCCCAGAAGAAAGGAATATATAGGTTGAAATATGTGAGGGACCATAGTTGAGGAAATACAGAAAAACAGAAAAACTTATAAATTAATCTCTCAAAAATGACATAGTTACATTTTCCCCATGTTATTTTGAAGAACTTGATGTTGTAGATAATTGTCTTTTGTGTTTAGTCCACCATCATACATTCTCATTTCTGTTTTGTAAATGATGCTAAGCCTCTGGAGAGGTGGAAAACTTCGTGAGGTTTTTATCTTAGGACACTGATACATTGCCAGTACCTTGGGACATAATAGGTGTCTTAATTAATAAACAAATAAATGTCTCTCAGCACATGCTCATGCCCAATTTTAGCAGAAGGCTGAAGCCATTATTCATAGATTCACTCTTAATCCCCTTCACTCCAGTGATACCTATTTCTCAATTCATGT
This sequence comes from Mesoplodon bidens, assembly GCF_964165515.1. Taxonomy (NCBI): domain Eukaryota; kingdom Metazoa; phylum Chordata; class Mammalia; order Artiodactyla; family Ziphiidae; genus Mesoplodon; species Mesoplodon bidens. Next base: position 161,260,194 of record NC_138176.1, on the reverse strand, counting down.
TGGCCTCTCCAACTCAATGGACTAAGTGTCTCATATTTCCTAACTCAGTGCTTTATCTAATGGTTTTCTAAATGTCTCTTATTTTATTTCCCCAATTTCCACTTTATTGGTTGCAAATATTCAAGAGTCTGATTAAGTGCTACATTCTTAGTGAGTTCTTCTCTGAATCACCCTCAAGTTTAAATGCCAGTACATCATTCTTCTTATACCAAGATCACCTGTTTTATTCCTGTGGCTAGGCTTTAATAGCATCCTTTGTTTCAAAGTGGTATGTCTTTTGTTCTAACTCTGCATTAGGTTACCTGATGGCAGGCATCATGTTGAAAGCTTTCTATCCCAGTGCCCCCACAGGGTTCAGTAGAAGTCCTCAATAAGTATTTTAGTTAAATTGAGTTGAATTAAACTGAATTTTTATTCAAAAACTTATACAGCAATATGAATAAGAACCAATGTCATATACACACTACTATATTTAAAATAGATAACCACAGGGACCTACTGTATGGCACAGGGAACTCAGCTCAATATTCTGTAATAACCTAAATGGGGAAAGAATTTGAAAAAGAATGGATACTTTTAATGGGTATAACTGAATCACTTTGCTGTACACCTGTAACTAACACATCATTGTTAATCAACTATACTCCAATATAACATTTTTTTAAATTGTTAAAAAAAAGTCATAGAAGTCATTATAAAGTACAAGTTAGTCTAAGAGTTATACAGTCAAACATATCCACCAGAAGAATTTAGGAAAAGTCTACGGAAGCAAAAGTGAAGTTGAATATAACATTAATACTTAGATACTATTTATTTGGGAAGGGAAGCTTTATCATATATGAAGTGTCCTCATTTTTTTTTTTTGGCCTCATATTTAGGAGACAGTAATCCAATTGATTTGTTAGGATAGTTTAAAAAAAATCTTTCCATGATTTTGAACTCAGAGAACATTGGAAAATGGAAATTATTCAATATTTCCTCTCAAAAGCCTCTCTCAGTGGTTTTCCATGGATATTTGAGATATTGCTGTTCATCTAAGCGTTAATGGAAAAGAAGAAGGAAGACCTTGAGTCCTTTCCCTTTGACACATAAACCACATCTTAAGCACCATTGTTCCCAACAGTAAAAGATAAATATGCAATCCGTGATAACATTAGTTTTGACCTAAGCTTTTGTGGTATTTGTAGCTTATTTTCCTCCACTATTTCTTATTTGGACCTTTTCTCTCATGGTTTTATTAAATTAGTTTTATTACAAAATTTTTTTGCCAAGCTTTTAAAAAACAGTCACAGTAAATTGATCACAGCAAACTCTAGTGACAGGCTGTATTTCCATGGCAACCATAATAAGCTCTGCACATATTCTCATACAGAGGTAGAACCAATGCTACCACATAAACACAAACAAAGACCAATAAGGAATTAATGCACAAACATTTATTACAATAAACGTGATCAGGGCTGCAGTAGCCCTACATTAAAGATTTAATTCATTAATGCAAGCATATTTTTTTATATCCAGTATAAAAACAAAAGAAGAAAAGTACAAACTGTACAGTGACTTGATCAGTGATTTAGAAATAAATAAATGTTACAAGTTACTTAGTGTAAACTCATATGAGAATGCTTTCTCTGAGTAAAATTGATATTTTAGTCCAGGTGTCAGTGAACATTTCTGTAAAAGGCCAGATAATAAATATCTTAGGCTTTTGCAGGTCCTATGGTCTTTGTTGTGACTACTCATCATAAGTAAAACAAATGGGTGTTGCTCTGTTACAGTAAAACTTTATTTTAAAAGCAAGCAATGAGCTGGAATTGCCCCTAGTCTGTAATTTCCAACCCATTTTTAGGCAGTTGGAAATTTTTACAACTCATTGAATTTAATTTTTACAATAATAATATAAGGCAAAGGTAGTATTCATTCTACAGATGAGCAAATGGAGATCCTGAGAATTTAAATAGCCCAAGGTCAGGTAGAATCTGAACACAAAACTAGTCTACCTCATTGTAAAGCCTGACTACTAAACACTACACTTATCTGATGACAATAACTAGAATACATCCATGCTTAAGGCAACAGCAGTGTGCTAAATTGTTTGTGACCATTACTTCATTTATGTTATAAGATTCCTATGAGGTAGGTACAATTAGCATCCTGTATTTGCAAATGAGAAACCCACACCTGGGAAATCTAAGAAAATTTTCTAAGAACAACAAAAAAATGACTCTATCTTTGTTCAAATTAACTTATTCTACTTAATTCAGTGACTGAAATAACGAAATCATTCTTTAAATGTGACCCCAGTGACATCACAAATACATAAAGGACCATGCTTGCTTAAAGAACTTCTGAATTCTGGTGGATGCTTCCAGATTTGCAATGCATATTTGTTAAGTTGCAATTTTACTTTGATTGTAACTTGGTTTCCGTTCGCTCTGCTTTATGAGGAGGAATTTCATGAAGAGGCAAAAAGGGTGATTGTGGTGTGCAGTTAATTAGAATTTCTAATTAAAATCATCCTAAAAAAATAACAACCGGTGCCAGTAGAAGAGTAATGACTAATCTGTAAATTAAGGAAACTGTATACTACAAGACTTGTTTTTTCTGTTGGATTGAAAAACACACAGTTTAAATTAGCATAACATGAAGAAAAGTATTTACCTTGAATACAGGTAAAATGCATATGGCAATGTGGTTGAATTCAATCTGACCAAATATAATTCAGTTAAACCCTGGAGATTTTGTAACTGACACTCTTGCCTCATCCCTCCTGCCCCTCACCCCTTTGATTTCTCATTTTAAAGTTTGGGGCACAGATTTGATTCTCTCAAATAAGGGCTCAGTAAACTTGCTAGGCTGTCCCATTTGTATGTCTATATGCAAGAGTGCATGTGTGTGTGTGAGTTGTTTGCATGCACACCTGTGAGTGTGTGTGTGTGTTCCATGAAATATGGATAAAATTCTTAGCATGGTGCCTGGTGCTTAAGTATTCAATTCTTGCTTCTTCCCCGAGTTTGTAGTGACAATGATTTCCCTCATAATCTTATTTCATGGGTCTAGGAAAGCCTGGGAATTTACCTCAGGGAGAGAAAGCATCTGTCAGGAGCATTTTCTTCCCTGATTCCTAGTTATAAGCCTTACAGCCCTATTTGTAGGATTTTTTTTCCACTACCCAGGCAGTCTCAGGTGACTCATCTTCTAATTTCAAAACTATTTTTAATTACATAAGCCTCTTTCTGAGTTTCTGCCTCTGTTCATCCTGTATTAGTGGATATGGTTACAAAAATAATAATTCTGGAAAAAACCTTTTTTTCTTCTTATTAATAGTTAAAATATTGGTTTAAGCTGTTTGGGAAAAGGAAGCTAAGTGTTAGATTATAAGTATCATAGTTACTTTTAAGCATGCTAAAACATATTCTCACTTTTAAAATTTAATAGATTTTATTTTTAGAACAATTTTAGGTTTACAGAAAAATTGGGCAGAAATTACATAGTGTCTATATAATCTACCCCCCAATACACACACACAGTTTCCCCTATTATTAATATTTGTTACAGAGAATGAGCCAATATTGAAATATTATTATTAACTAAAGTCCATAGTTTACATTAGGGTTCACTCTTGGTGCTGTACGGTTCTGTGGGCTTCGTAAAATGCATAATGTTGTGTATGCACCATTATAGTATTGTACAGAATGGTTTCAGAATAGTTACACTGCCCTAAAAAATCTCCTCTATTCTACTTATTTATCCATCCCCTTTTCCCCCAGCCCTTAACCACTACTGATACTTTTTGCCCTCTCTATAGTTTTGCCTTTTCTAGACTATCATATATTTCAAATTGTAGAGTATGTAACCTTTTCAGGCCTGCTTCTTTCAATCAGTGATATGCATATAAAATTCTTTCATGCCTTTTTATGGTATGGTAGCTCATTGCTTTTTATTGCTAAATAATAACCAATTGCAAGGATGTAGTACACTTCGTTTTGTTAGGGAGGAAGACATTTTCCTTTACCGTTTTTTAAGGTCTTTTGGCTAGTATACGAATGAAATTGACATGAGACAGATTAACATGGGAAAATCAAACAAAAGTTTAATAACACGTATACATGGGAGAGACCCAGGAAAACTGAGTAACTTGCCAAAACTGGCTGAAGCTCTTACCTTAAATTTAATCTTCAGCTAAAGACAAAAGAGGATGTTGGGGGTAGTGGTTTGGGATTTCAAAGGGGAGGAAGGCAATTCACATGAAGATGGAAAAGCAAATATTTGGTAAACAAAAATTTGCTGGGCTGCTCATAAACAGTGGAACACAGAGTGGACTCTAATCTCTATGCCCTGTCAGCCTCTCCCCCCACACCTAGCCCGTATTCTTCACAGATATCTCTATCGATAGCTCTATTCTGGGAACAGGCCCTTTATCTAATTTCTTTTTGGCAGTTAAGATGGAGGTAACAAGAAAAACTCCCTGAGTCTTCTGTTTCTTAAAACTAATCAGTCTAAAATTAATCCTCATGCCAAAGAGAAACATTTTGGGTTAGCAAATTTTGCTCCCCTATAGCTTATTGTTTCTTATTTTAATTCACTTATTGAAGAACATCTTGGTCAGTTCCAAGTTTTGACAGCTATGAGTAAAGCTGAGACAATTCATGTGCAGGTTTTTGTGTGGACATAAATTTTCAACTCATTTGGGTTAACGTCTAAGAACGTGAGTGCTGGATCATATGGTAAAAATATGTTTAGTTTTGTAAGAAATTGCCAAATTGTCTCCCAAAGTGGCTGTACCATTTTGCACTCCCACCATCAATGAGTGAGAGTTCCTGTTGCTCCACATACTAGCCAACATTTGATGTTGTTAGTGTTTTGGATTTTATCCATTCAGATAGGTGTATAGTGGTATCTCGTTGTTGTTTTCATTTGTAATTCCCTAATGACATATGATGTTTAAATTTTTTTCATATGCTTATTTGCCATCTGCCTATCTCCTTTGGTGAATTATCTGTTTAGATCTTTTGCCCACTTTTTAATTGGGTTATTTTTTTTTTATCCTTGAATTTTAAGGACTCTGTATATTTTGGATTCAAGTTCTTTTTCAGATACATATGTTTTACAAATATATTTTTCCCCACTCTGTGGCTTGCCTTTTCTTAGCAGTATCTTTCACGGAGTTGAAGTTTTACATTTTAATTGAATTAAATTTAATTGATAAGTCCCACTAATCAATTTTTCTTTCATGGATTGTGCTTTTGATACTTTATGTAAAAACTCACTGCCAAACACAAGGTCACCAAGATTTTCTCCTGTATTATCTTCTAGAAGTTTTATAGTTTTGTGTTTTACATTAGGTCTGTGATTTATTTTGACCTAATTTTTGTAAAAGGTGTAAGGTCAGCATCTGGATTCATTTTTTTTGTATGTAGATGTCCAGTTATTCCAGCACATAAATTCACTTTTTATTTGTTACTTATTGATATTTATAGTTTCAAATCAATAATTCCAAATTGAAAAGCCCACCAAATGCCTACGTTTAAAGGTCTTTTTGCTATATCCTCATTCCTAGGAATTTAGTATCCATGAAATAGTTTGGGTGGATTTGTCTGAACATTAACACTTGTTTACAAAAATTTTTCTTTCCCAGTCTTAGTTCCTTGGGCTGCTATGAGCAGGATGGATTTGAGTGTGCAAAAGTACTTGACATCATGAATGGAAGAGCTTCATAATTCAAGTTCCATATCAGAAGAAAAATGGGGAATCAAAAGGGAGTCAAGGACATATAGCTACATTATAGCAGCTGCAGGAAGTGACAAGCATATCATGTGTAACTTGCTGTTTTCAAAACGATGTGGGAGCTGAGTAAGCATGTGAATATGGCTACAGTCTCTTCTATATGGCTGCTGACCATTTCTGTCAAGTGGTACAACTCCATACTTGCATTATTCTTTTTTTTTTTCCCAGTTAGATAGTCCTCAGACATCTGCTCAGTTTAAAAATCAGGTGTTCTGGGGGAAATGCTTGGCCAAATTTCTAACAACTTCATCAAAGATAGTGTTATTTTAAAAAACAATTACAATATATACCTGCATCTGGACTATAAAGGGGTGCCAAAGAGAAAAAAAATCTATTATCTATGTATCTATATCTATATAGATATAGATATGTGTATGCACATTACACACATACCTGCATACTCACATACACATGTATTGGCTTATTCTTTCCTATCTTAGTAATATTTATGATAAAAGCTTGTATTTATATAGCATCAAGCTCAAAGTGCTTTTACATTTAATAATTTATTTAATCCAATGGGGGAAAGAAACTCCCTCTTTTAAATTAACATCAAGGCAGAAGTTTATTTTGGGGATGGGAATTCAAATATTTGAACATATTTTTTACCTAGCAAGTCATTTTCTCCTCTAGGACAGATAAGAAGCCATTAAATTTAGCCCAGCAGACTGAGAATCCAGCAAATCAAATGACAGATAAGGACTTGAAATATGAACAGCATACCAAATTCTGAACTTAGGCAGTTTGGGGAAAGAAACATTCAGTGGGTTTGATGGGAGTTTGTGTTTAAAAGGTGTTTGTTCTACAAATACTTGGAAGGGAAGGGAGGAGTAGTAGCCAAAATAGGTTGAAAAGAAAAAGCATACCATTGCTCATCAAAGTCAGTACCTAAAATATCTGTGTTTTTCAGTTTGACAAAACAATCAATAGTAAAGTGATATGAAAACATTTTCCTTTAGGACTTGCTCTATTAAAAAAAAACAATACTGATTCAGTAACAATCTAAATCCCAAATGAGTTTTTCCTACCAGTGTCATCAATAATTCACTCCATGAGGGCACACCATTTTTCACCATTAAAAGTTAACAGTGATGAGTAGGGTATCGGCAAGAGAGGAAAAAGCTGAGATTTCATACCTTGTTTTTGTTAATTCTGTGTTTGTGCATGACTGGATTTGTTTGAATCTTCAGTATTTGGTCCCATGATTCTCATAACTGCTTGTAAGCCAATGTCTTACAGTTTGGGTTCAGACACTTTGCTTATTATTTCTATAAAAAAGCTTTATGTTCTATAAAAAAATGAAACATAGTATTCTTCCTATAGCATGAGACTCTTGAGTGGGGTTACTTTGTGTTCATGGGCATGATACTCATTCTCTGCACAGGACCTCATGCTCAGAATGGCCTCACACTAGGTTTAATATCCTGCTATCACTGTTTTGCCATTCTTAACAATTTTTGAACAAGAGCCCCATGTTTTCATTTTGCAGTGGGACTCACAAATCATGTAGCTGGTCTTGTAGGTTGGAATAAAAAGTTCAGGGACAAATAGACCAAGGTTTCAATTTCTCCCCTGGACCTTATACTCACATGAACTTAGACAAGCTAGTTGACCTTAGAGAGCCTGTTCTACTTATTAATAAAATGGGGATGAAAACCATTTACTCCACAGGACTGTAAAGATGCTTGGATGCAACAAAACATATAAAGCAAGGATAAGACAAATACAGTTTTTATCTCAGCAGCCAACTGCAGACAGTTGCCTGGAAGAATGTGTAGGGATGCTGGTAGCCCATTTAGACTCAGCAGGAAACACTTCAAAGTTGAAGCACAGATTAAGTCATGTGTAAGTCATGGGACCCTAGCCTAACACAATGGCTGACTCTTGATAAGCACACAATAAAGCTAAGATTTTATCCCCTTTTTTCCCTGGCTTCTTCTTACCCACTTTATATCTGGTGACTTCCTTTTAACCTTTAGCCAGGAAAACTGAGACTAAATTCCTTTCTAGGCAATAGATATCATATGTATCTTAATTAGGCCTAAAATTCTGAGTTGATGATTAAAGCCTCACTTTGAAAGGCCCAAGATCATACTTTGCAAGTTCTAGCTTTCATAGGGTATTACGTATGTTTTATTTTCCCAGATTTTCATTAGGGTCTCAATATTAATTCATGATGTTTTTTCAGTTTATCTACTTAAGCCATCCCCTATACTCATAATCAAAACATAGGTTGTTATGCTAGAGAGGGAAACTCAGCTCAAGAAGCAGTACAGAAATATAAACCCACTTTGCATGCCAGTTCTGTAAAATGCCAGCCATTCACTTGTAACAATATTTTCTTATGAATTATCTTTATCTGCTATAACTGCCCGACTTTGAAGGTATCCTCTGCATGGAAGATGAGGACACAGTGCTCCTTTTTTTTTTTCCCCGTTGGGTGGGTTATTATTTTTTTTTTATTGAGGTATAATTGACATACAACATTATATTCATTTCAGGTGTGCAACATAATGATTCAATATTTGTGTATATTGTGAAACGATCACCACAATAAGTCTAGTTAACATCTGTCACCATACATAGTTACAAACATTATTTTCTTTTTGTGATGAAGACTTTTAAGATCTATTCTTAGCCAGTTTCAAATATGCAATACAGTATTATTATTATTATTATTTATTTTTTTTTTTTTTTTGCGGTATGCGGGCCTCTCACTGTTGTGGCCTCTCCCATTGTGGAGCAAGGCTCCGGATGCACAGGCTCAGCGGCCATGGCTCACAGGCCCAGCCGCTCCGTGGCACGTGGGATCCTCCTGGACCGGGGCACGAACCCGTGTCCCCTGCATCGGCAGGTGGACTCTCAACCACTGCGCCACCAGGGAAGCCCTGCAATACAGTATTGTTAACTGTAGTCACTATGCTGTACACTACATCCCCATAACTTATTTTATAACTGGAATTTTGTATCTTTAAGACAGAGATCAGGGGACCTGTCACATGGTTATAAAAGACCATGTGGTATCAAGATTTACTAGGGGCTGTCTTGCTGAAGCAGTTGTTGTTTCGGGGGGATTTGGGTATATATGTGAGTATAATTAAGAAAACTACAGCAAAGATAAACAAGGGAATTTTTTAGGGGGAGATTGCACGGAAATTGTGTAGACTGGTCCAAAGATACCCTGAGTCCTACTCTCAAATCATAAGTCTTCTGGTCTTTTTTTTTCCTTCAGCTGTGTTGAGATATAACTAACATATAGCATTGTATACATTTAAGGTGTACAATTTGATGAATTGATTCACACATATATTGCAAAATGTTACCACAGTAAGGTTAGCTAACACATCCGTCACCTCACATAGTTACATTTTGTTGTTGTTGTTATGGGGAGAACATTCAAAATTTGCTTTCCTAGGAACTTTCAAATATGCAATACAGTATTGTTAATTACAGTCACCATGCTGTCCATTAGACCTCTGGAACTTATTCCTCATATAAGTGGGTGCTTATACCCTTTGAACAATATCTCTTAATTTCCCCTACCCCCAGTCCCTGGCATCCACCTCCATTCTATTCTCTGATTCTATAATCTTAATTCCTTTTTAAAAGAGGCTTTTCTAATTGAAAGAAACATTCTTCAACATAAATAATTCAAGTTACAGAACCTGAATTTTGGGTGCTTAATTAGCTGATTCCTATCAATTAACAGATTAGTAAACTAAGGCCATAAGATTTTTTTTTATTAGTTTCTGCTTTATAACAAAGTGAATCAGTCATACATATACATCTGTTCCCACATCCCTTCCCTCATGCATCTCCCTCCCTCCCACCCTCCCCATCCCACCCCTCCAGGCGGTCACAAAGCACCCAGCTGATCTCCCTGTGCTCTGCGGCTGCTTCCCACTCTCTATCTACCTTACCTTTGGTAGTGTATATATGTCCATGCCTCTCTTTCGCTTTGTCACAGCTTACCCTTCCCCCTCCCCATATCCTCAAGTCCATTCTCAAGTAGGTCTGTGTCTTTATTCCCATTTTACCCCTAGGTTCTTCAGGACATTTTTTTTTTAATTCCATATATATGTGTTAGCATACGGTATTTGTCTTTCTCTTTCTGACTTACTTCACTCTGTATGACAGACTCTAGGTCTATCCACCTCATTACAAATAGCTCAGTTTTGTTTCTTTATATGGCTGAGTAATACTCCATTGTATATATGTGCCACATCTTCTTTATCCATTCATCCGATGATGGACACTTAAGTTGTTTCCAGCTCCGGGCTATTGTGAATAGAGCTGCAATGAACATTTTGGTACATGTCTCTTTTTGAATTACGGTTTTCTCAGGGTATATGCCTAGTAGTGAGATTGCTTGGTCATATGGTAGTTCTATTAGTAGTTTTTTAAGGAACCTCCATACTGTTCTCCATAGTGGCTGTACCAATTCACATTCCCACCAGCAGTGCAAGAGTGTTCCCTTTTTTCCACACCCTCTCCAGCATTTATTGTTTCTACATTTCTTGATGATGGCCATTCTGACTGGTGTGAGATGATATCTCATTGTAGTTTTGATTTGCATTTCTCTAATGATTAATGATGTTGAGCATTCTTTCATGTGTTTGTTGGCAGTCTGTATATCTTCTTTGGAGAAATGCCTATTTAAGTCTTCTGCCCATTTTTGGATTGGGTTGTTTGTTTTTTTGCTATTGAGCTGCATGAGCAGTTTATAAATTTTGGAGATTAATCCTTTGTCAGTTGCTTCATTTGCAAATATTTTCTCCCATTCTGAGGGTTGTCTTTTGGTCTTGTTTATGGTTTCCTTTGCTGTGCAAAAGCTTTGAAGTTTCATTAGGTCCTATTTGTTTATCTTTGTTTTTATTTCCATTTCTCTAGGAGGTGGGTCCAAAAGGATCTTCCTGTGATTTATGTCATAGAGTGTTCTGCCTATGTTTTCCTCTAAGAGTTTGATAGTTTCTGGCCTTACATTTAGGTCTTTAATCCATTATGAGCTTATTTTTCTGTATGGTGTTAGGGAATGATCTAATCTCATACTTTTACATGTCCCTGTCCAGTTTTCCCAGCACCACTTATTGAAGAGGCTGTCCATTCTCCACTGTACATTCCTGCCTCCTTTATCAAAGATAAGTTGACCATATGTGCGTGGGTTTATCTCTGGGCTTTCTATCCTGTTCCATTGATCTATCTTTCTGTTTTTGTGCCAGAACCGCACTGTCTTGATTACTGTAGCTTTGTAGTATAGTCTGAAGTCAGGGAGCCTGATTCCTCCAGCTCCGTTTTTCATTCTCATGATTGCTTTGGCTATTCAGGGTCTTTTGTTTTTCAAAACAAATTTTGAAATTTTTTGTTCTAGTTCTGTGAAAAATGCCAGTGGTAGTTTGATAAGGATTGCATTGAATCTGTAGATTGCTTTGGGTAGTAGAGTCATTTTCACAATATTGATTCTTCCAATCCAGGAGCATGGTATATCTCTCCATCTATTTGTATCATCTTTAATTTCTTTCATCAGTGTCTTATAATTTTCTGCATACAGGTCTTTTGTCTCCTTAGGTAGGTTTATTCCTAGATATTTTATTCTTTTTGTTGCAATGCTAAATGGGAGTGTTTTCTTGAATTCATTTTCAGATTTTTCATCATTAGTGTACAGGAATGCCAGAGATTTCTGTGCATTAATTTTGTATCCTGCTACTTTACCAAATTCATTGACTAGCTCTAGTAGTTTTATGGTAGCATCTTTAGGATTCTCTATGTATAGTATCATGTCATCTGCAAACAGTGACAGCTTTACTTCTTCTTTTCCAATTTGGATTCCTTTTATTTCCTTTTCTTCTCTGATTGCTGTGGCTAAAACTTCCAAAACTAGGTGGAATAAGAGTGGTGAGAGTGGGCAGCCTTGTCTTGTTCCTGATCTTAGTGGAAATGGTTTCAACTTTTCACCATTGAGGACAATGTTGGCTGTGTGTTTGTCATATATGGCCTGTATTATGTTGAGGAAAGTTCCCTCTTTGCCTACTTTCTGCAGGGTTTTTATCATAAATGGGTGTTGAATTTTGTCGAAAGCTTTCTCTGCATCTATTGAGATGATCATATGGTTTTTCTCCTTCAGCTTGTTAATATGGTGTATCTCATTGATTGATTTGCATATATTGAAGAATCCTTGCATTCTTAGAATAAACCCCACTTGATCATGGTGTATGATCCTTTTAACGTGCTGTTGGATTCTGTTTGCTAGTATTTTGTTGAGGATTTTTGCATCTATGTTCATCAGTGATATTGGCCTGTAGTTTTCTTTCTTTGTGACATCCTTGCCTGGTTTTGGTATCAAGGTGATGGTGGCCTCGTAGAATGAGTTTGGGAGTGTTCCTTCCTCTGATATTGTTTGGAAGAGTTTGAGAAGGATGGGTGTTAGCTCATCTCTAAATGTTTGATAGAATTCGCCTGTGAAGCCATCTGGTCCTGGGCTTTTGTTTGTTGGAAGATTTTTAATCACAGTTTCAATTTCAGTGCTTGTGATTGGTCTATTCATATTTTCTATTTCTTCCTGATTCAGTCTTGGCAGGTTGTGCATTTCTAAGAATTTGTCCATTTCTTCCATGTTGTCCATTTTATTGGCATAGAGTTGCTTGTAGTAATGTCTCATGATCTTTTGTATTTCTGCAGTGTCAGTTGTTACTTCTCCTTTTTCATTTCTAATTCTATTGATTTGAGTCTTCTCCCTTTTTTTCTTGATGAGTCTGGCTAATGGTTTGTCTATTTTGTTTATCTTCTCAAAGAACCAGCTTTTAGTTTTATTGATCTTTGCTATCGTTTCCTTTATTTGTTTTTCATTTATTTCTGATCAGATCTTTATGATTTCTTTCCTTCTGCTAGCTTTGGGGGTTTTTTGTTCTTCTTTCTCTAATTGCTTTAGGTGCAGGGTCAGGTTGTTTACTCGAGATGTTTCCTGTTTCTTAAGGTGGGATTGTATTGCTATAAACTTCCCCCTTAGAACTGCTTTTGCTGCATCCCATAGGTTTTGGGTCGTCGTGTCTCCATTGTCATTTGTTTCTAGGTATTTTTTAATTTCCTCTTTGATTTCTTCAGTGATCACTTCGTTATTGAGTAGTGTATTGTTTAGCCTCCATGTGTTTGTATTTTTTACAGAACTTTTCCTGTAATTGATGTCTAGTCTCACAGCATTGTGGTCGGAAAAGATACTTGATACAATTTCAATTTTCTTAAATTTACCAAGGCTTGATTTGTGACCCAAGATATGATCTATCCTGGAGAATGTTCCATGAGCACTTGAAAAAAATGTGTATTCTGTTGTTTTTGGATGGAATGTCCTATAAATATCAATTAAGTCCATCTTGTTTAATGTATCATTTAAAGCTTGTGTTTCCTTATTTATTTTCATTTTGGATGATCTGTTCATTGTTAAAGTGGGGTGTTAAAGTCCCCTACTATGATTGTGTTACTGTCGATTTCCCCTTTTATGGCTGTTAGTATTTGCCTTATGTATTGAGGTGCTCCTATGTTGGGTGCATAAATATTTACAATTGTTATATCTTCTTCTTGGAACGATCCCTTTATCATTATGTAGTGTCCTTCTTTGTCTCTTCTAATAGTCTTTATTTTAAAGTCTATTTTGTCTGATATAAGAATTGCTACTCCAGCTTTCTTTTGATTTCCATTTGCATGGAATATCTTTTTCCATCCCCTTACTTTCAATCTGTATGTGTCTCTAGGTCTGAAGTGGGTCTCTTGTAGACAGCATACATACGGGTCTTGTTTTTGTATCCATTCAGCCAATCTGTGTCTTTCGGTGGGAGCATTTAGTCCATTTACATTTAAGGTAATTATTGATATGTATGTTCCTATTCCCATTTTCTTAATTGCTTTGGGTTCGTTATTGTAGGTATATTCCTTCTGTTGTGTTTCTTTCCTAGAGAAGTTCCTTTACCATGTGTTGTAAAGCTGGTTTGGTGGTGCTGAACTCTCTCAGCTTTTGCTTGTCTGTAAACGTTTTAATTTCTCCATCAAATCTGAATGAGATCCTTGCTGGGTAGAGTAATCTTGGTTGCAGGTTTCTCTCCTTCATCACTTTAATTATGTCCTGCCACTCCCTTCTGGCTTGTAGAGTTTCTGCTGAGAGATCAGCTGTTAACCTGATGGGGATTCCCTTGTGTGTTATTTGTTGTTTTTCCCTTGCTGCTTTTAATATGATTTCTTTGTGTTTAATCTTTGACAGTTTGATTAATATGTGTCTTAGCGTATTTCTCCTTGGATTTACTCTGTATGGGACTCTCTGTGCCTCCTGGACTTGATTAACTATTTCCTTTCCCATATTAGGGAAGTTTTCAACTATAATCTCTTCAAATATTTTCTCAGTCCCTTTCTTTTTCTCTTCTTCTTCTGGAACCCCTATAATTCGAATGTTGGTGTGTTTAATGTTGTCCCAGAAGTCTCTGAGACTGTCCTCTGTTCTTTTCATTCTTTTTTCTTTATTTTGCTCTGCATCAGTTATTTCCACTATTTTATCTTCCACCTCACTTATCCGTTCTTCTGCCTCAGTTATTCTGCTATTGATCCCATCTGGAGTATTTTTCATTTCATTTATTGTGTTTATAATCGATGCTTGATTCATCTTTAGTTCTTCTAGGTCCTTGTTAACTGTTTCTTGCATTTTGTCTATTCTATTTCCAAGATTTTGGATCTGGGAAATAGAATCTTGGATCATCTTTACTATCATTATTCTGAATTCTTTTTCAGGTAGACTGCCTATTACCTCTTCATTTGTTAGGTCTGTTGGGTTTTTATCTTGCTCCTTCACCTGCTGTGTGTTTTTCTGTCTTCTCATTTTGCTTCTCTTACTGTGTTTGGGGTCTCCTTTTTGCCGGCTGCAGATTCGTAGTTCCCGTTGTTTTTGGTGTCTGTCCCCAGTGGCTAAGGTTGTTTCAGTAGGTTGTGTAGGCTTCCTGGTGGGGGGGACTACTGCCTGTGTTCTGGTGGTTGAGGCTCGATCTTGTCTTTCTGGTGGACAGGTCCACGTCTGGTGGTGTATTTTGGGGGTGCCTGTGGCCTTATTATGTTTTTAGGCAGCCTCTCTGCTAATGGGTGGGGTTGTGTTCCTGCCTTGCTAGTTGCTTGGCATAGGGTGACCAGCACTGTAGCTTGCTGGTCGTTGACTGAAGCTGGGTGCTTGTGTTGAGATGGAGATCTCTGGAAGATTTTCGCTGCTTGATATTATGTGGAGCTGGGAGGTCTCTTGTGGACCCGTGTCCTGGAGTTGACTCTCCCACTTCAGAGGCACAGACAGCACTGACTCCTGGCTTCAGCACCAAGAGCCTTTCATCTCCCCTGCTCAGAATAAAAGGGAGAAAAAAGTAGAAAGAAAGAAATTAGCAGAAGAAAGAAAGATAGAGAGAAAGAAAGGAAGCAGGAAAGAAATGAAGGAAGGAAGGAAGAAAGGAGGGAGGGAGGGAGGAAGGATGGAAAGAAAGAAAGAAAGGAGGGAGGGAGGGAGGAATGAAAGAAAAAGGAAGAGTGAATGCAAGAAGGGAGGGAGTGAGGGAGCAAGGAAAGAAAGAAAGAAAGACAGGAGGGAGGGAGGAAGGAAAGAAAAAGAAAGAGTGAAAGGAAGAAGGGAAGGAGGGAGGGCGGAAGGAAAGAAAGAGAAAGAAGGAAAGGAGGGGCGGAGGGAGGGAGGGAGGAAGGCAAGGTAGGAAAAAAAGAAAGAGCAGGTAAAGTAAAATAGAATAAAGTATGAAATATAGTAGCATTATTAAAATTAAAAAGTAATTATTGAAAAAAAACGGACAGATAGAACCCTGGGACATATGGTGGAAGCAAAGCTATACAGAGAGACTCTTACACAGAAGAATACACATACACATTCACAAAAAGAGAGCAGGGGGAAAAATCAAAAATCTTGCTCTCCAATTCCACCTCCTCAATTTGGGATGATTCGCTGTCTATTCATTCACTCCACAGACACAGGGCACATCAAGTGGACCGTGGAGCTTTAATCCGCTGCTTCTGAGGCTGCACAGAGATTTTTCCCTGTCTCTGCTCTCACAGCTCCCGGGTCTCAGCCTTCGACCTGGCCCCGCCTCTGCGCGTAGGTCGCTGGAGGGCGTCCGTTCTTCGCTCAGACAGGACGGGTTTAAAGGAGCCGCTGATTCGGGGGCTCTGGCTCACTCAGGCAGAGGGGAGGGAGGGGCGCGCAGTGTGGGGCGGGCCTGCGGCGGCAGAGGCCGGCGTGACGTTGCACCAGACCGAGGCGCTCCGTGCGCTTTCCCGGGAAAGCCGTCCCCGGGTTCCGGGACCCCGGCAGTGGCGGGGTGCACAGGCCCCCCGGAAGGCGGGGCGGACAGTGACCCACGCTCGCACACAGGCCCCGCGGCGGCGGCCGCAGCAGCAGCCCCAGCGTCCCACTCCCGTCTCCGGGGTCCGCGCCTTTAGCCGCGGCTCGCGCCCGTTTCCAGCGCTTCCCCAAGCTGCCCTCTTAATGCCCTCTCCCAGCGCACCAGGAAACAAAAGGAAAGAAAACGTCTCTTGCCTCTTCGGCAACTCGAGACCCTTTCCCCGGACTCCCTGCGGGCTAGCCGTGGTGCACTAACCCCTTCAGGCTCTCTTCCTGCTGCCAGCCCCAGTCCTCTCGCTGCGCTCCGACTGAAAGCCGATACCCGAGCCTCAGCTCCCAGCCCCGCCCATCCCGGCGGCCGAGCAGACAAGCCTCTCGGGCTGGTGTGTGCCTGAGGGCACTGATCCTCTGTGCCGGAATCTCTCTGCTTTGCCCTCCACACCCCTGTTGCTGTGCTCTCCTCCGCTACTCCGAAGCTTTCCCCCTCCGCCACCTGCAGTCTCCGCCCGCGAAGGGGCTTGTAGTGTGTGGAAACCTTTCCTCCTTCACGTCTCCCTCCCACTGGTGCAGGTCCCGTCCCTATCCTTTTGTCTCTGTTTATTCTTTTTTCTTTTGCCCTACCCAGGTATGTGGGGAGTTTCTTGCCTTTTGGGGGGTCTGAGGTCTTCTGTCAGCGTTCAGTAGGTGTTCTGTAGGAGTTGTTCCACGTGTAGATGAATTTCTGATGTATCTGTGGGGAGGAAGGTGATCTCCGCGTCTTATTCTTCCGCCATCTTCCTCCGGGGTTCCGGCCATAAGATTTTTGGTGGAAAAATGTAAATAAAACAGGGACTATGACCTATCCAAACTCTGTTATGCAACCAAGCCTATGGGAGTTTAGGTTCATGAACCAGTTTCCCCAGATTCTAGTCACCTTTGAGTTAAATGACCATAGACTTTTTTGCTTCCCCAAGAATGAGCTAGCAGTCCTGGGAAGTACAGCTGGCCTTGAGTATTTTCCCAACTACAGATGTACACAGTATGCTGTCCCAGTCAGAGACATTTCCCCCTTAGCTCTGGATCCTAGTGAACCTTCTGGAGCCACAGCAAATTATTAAAGAGCCAGTGCTGCATCCACTCAAGTCCAACCTGAAGCGCTGCTTTTGAGCGCAGATTTCTTCTCTGCAACCTTGTGGATGCCTCACCTGGTCTCCCTAAGCCTCAGTTAATTCATTTGTAACTTCAGCAGAATGACAACTGTCTCTGTTCAGCTGCCTTTAAAGCACTGTTTTGATGAAGCTTAAAAAATATAAACCAAAATATTTTGTAAACTGTTCTATCAATATAACAATATTAATATTGGTGTATTATAATAGGTATAATTTTAATATTACTCTTATTGATATTGACATAACATGTCCAAACTATTGCAGTAAGATGACTTGAAAAGCAGTGCTTTAAATAGTTAATTCAGATCTAGTCAAGTGAAATACTAAAGTGAGTAAAAGAGGGAAGCAACTTTCAAATACGTAATACAGTATTATACAAACTATAGTCACTATGCTGTATATTCCATCCCCCTAACTTATTTATTTGATAACTAAAAGTTTATACCTTTAGCACACAGGGATCAGGGAACTTGTCACATGGTTATAAAAAATATTTACTGTTTTTAAAGAGCATATTAATCTGTAGATCATGGAGCATAGTGCAAAGGAAATTTCAAAACCAAGAAAAATAAAGATACTTGAAAATATATTTATTATCCTTGGAAAAATATAGGGAGGGGGAGCATTGTTTGATGCCCCAACAAGCAAAGTTTCCATCAGTTTAAAGAGCAAATCCCAAAAAAATGGTCCCAGAAGGCAATCACACTGACCGTCAGTAATAACCACAGGGCTGGGCTGCATGGTGTCTTGGTTACTCTGTCTAGAGCCAGAACACTTGGGTTCAAATGCTGGCTGGTTCTACCAATTAGCATGAAATTTTAGGCAAATACCAACTGCTCTGTGGTTTAGTTTCCTCAGTTATAAAACGGGGATAATCTAATAGGGCGGTTATGATGCGTAACTGTGAAAATATTGCTTAGAACAGTATTTGACAGTGTAAGTAGTTATTAAGTATGTTTCTTAGGATGTTGAATTATATAGTTCCTATTCATTATCTTTTAAAAAAAATTTTATTGGAGTATAGTTAATTTACAATATTGTGTTCGTTTCATGTGTACAGCAAAGTGAATCAGTTATATATATACATACAACCACTCTTTTTTAGATTCTTTTCCCATATAGGCCATTACAGAGTATTGAGTAGAGTTTCCTGTGCTATACAGTAAGTCCTTATTAATTATATATTTTATATATAGTAGTGTGTATGTGTCAATACCAATCTCCCAATTTATCCCCCTCCCCTTACCCCCTGGTAACTATAAGTTTATTTTCTACGTCTGTAACTCTATTTCTGTTTTGTAGATAAGTTCATTTGTACCCGTTTTTTTAGATTCCACATATAAGCGATATCATATGATATTTGTCTTTCTCTGTCTGACTTCATTATCTTTATTTTTCTAGACCAGCTTTGGAAATAAAAAAGAAAAATTCTAGTGTCAGGCCATCATAACTATACAACCCATATCTGCTTTAACTTTTGCAATCATTCAAATGCCCTGGCTTTTAGATTTTATCCATATAGTTAATAATTGTTAATGATTTTGAACGTAATACAACAGAAAAAAGATCTTTAACAGGGAATCAGTGGGACAATTGTGAATTGTAGTTTTGTATTTTCATGTTAATGTTCTTTATGTGATACTGAAGTCTATGCATTAGGCCAGTGGTTCTCAAAGTGTGACCAAGGGACCTCTTGGGTTTCCAAGACCATTTCAGAGAGCTCATAAGTTCAAACTATTTTCATAGTAATACTAAGATGTTATTTGCCTTCTTCATTCTCATTGTCTCTCAAGTGTACAGTTGTATTTTTAAGAGGCTCCATGATCTGTGATGTTGCAAAAGTTGGAAAAACTGTAGAAACAGATCCAGGAATCTAAGTGTCTTCTTTGAAAACAGACATTAAGGATATTCATTAAATTGTAAATACCACTCTTTTTACTAGTTTTGTTTTGGGAAAATGTATTTTTATAAAAGTATATATTATTTACATTAACATATAATGAGTTTAAATTGTTATTTTTATTGAATTAATAAATAAGTACAGTTGACCCTTGAACAACGTGGGTGTTATGGGTTCTGACCACACAGTGGAAAATCCACATGTAACTTTACAGTGGCCCTCTCTATCCACGGTTCCACATCCACGGATTCAATGACCCATGGATCGTGTAGTGCTATAGTATGCATTTCTTGAAAAATCCACGTGTAAGTGGACCCGTGCAATTGAAACCCATGTTGTTCAAGGGTCAACTGTATTTTAAATTTTCAAATTTTTAATTTTTGAAGGTGATTAATTATTAATAGACATGACTAGCATAAACAAAATTTTTTGGAGGCCTCAATAAGTTTTAAGAGTATAAAGGGGTTTTAGGACCAAAACTGTGGGGAACTGCTGCATTAGACTATCTCTAGGCTCTTAGAAATCCATCTGGGGCAGGTATTTTCATGGAGTTAAACAAGTCTCTGGAAAGGCCAAGATGCAGGTCCAGCAGCACCCAGTGCACCCAGCCCCACCCTGTCTAGACTAAGGGAGCATTTAGTTGTTCCTTCCAGTTCCAGAGTCATTGGTACAATGGGCGGGTAGGCTGTGAACCAGGAACCATTGGGGTGCTCTGTCTAGAGACTGTGGAAAAAACCATGGACTGGAGTAACATGGTCTAACCAGAGGTTATGATACTTGAAAGCTGCCAGTAATACAGATTTAAAATAGTGTGTAGGCACAGATAAATTGTGATGTAAAAGTATGTGTAGTCCATGTGGTGGTACTCAGAGATATAAAACTATTTCCATTTTGATATATGTGGTTTGTTTTGTTTTACAGTGTCAAATTATTACATATTTTCATAATTAATGTACATTTATATGCATTTGACAGTTCGATACAATTTTGATAATTGAGTTAGTGTTCTTTTGAATTGAGAAACTGCTGGGTTAGAAATTTGGGGGCCAGGTATAAGTAAAGACAGGCCTCCTCATCACCTCTCAGTGCTAAGTACCTATCAACCAGCCTCATGGCCACATCCTTCCAAACTTTCTAATACCATTGAAGAACCATTCCCACAGAGGCAGCCTGATCTCCCAAAGCCATTCCCTCATTCAAGCTCCCTCATGTTTAGTTATTTTTTTCACTAATATTGGCCAAGAATTGGTTGCATGTTTGGTTCTGCTCTTTGCAACTCAGTATTTCCAGGCTTCATGTTGTAAAGGGGGCCCACCTCCACTATGCCTTACCCCCGTGCTTTCCTTAGCACCCTGGTCTCTCCCACATACAGCTTGGAAAACTGCTGCTGTTCACATCAATCTTGGTCTGGAAACCATGTGTGAGTTTCCCAAATTTAGATAAGAAATGGTGAACAAAGTCCAACCCAACGTGGCATTTGTTAATTATGAGGTTAGATATACCTCTTTGCTAGGATTCTGAGCACGCACCTGGGAAAAACAAAATACAAGCTCAAACCCTGAGGAAATGGCACAAATTGATTGAAGGTGCATCACCCAATTAGGAATTGAGGCATTGCCAGCTGCATTCTCAACCAGATGTTCATTCAGGCACATGGAGTCACTACTGAGGATGCATTTCTACTGTTCTGATTCTCATAATGAACCTACCGAAACATCAGATGGGGAGCATTCCAGGTGTGAGATCACGTTGCTGAAGGACTGGTAATGAGGGGCAATCCTACTTGATTTAGATATTTATATAACTTGCTATGAGAACCTTCTGCTAAAGACACCCCTCTGAGTCTGAAAAAAAATGTGTTAAGTAGGTGGACAAAAGGCTTTGATTTTCCCTCCCTTTAGAAGGAAGGTAAATGCCAACTCCAGAAGCCTGAAAACACAGTCAGCCAGGCAGCTGAGAGAACATTATCTTCAGCACTGACACTACCACGGGATTCACTTTTTCATATATTGTAGGTCTGCAATTTCCCATTGACTGGGATAATTGGCAATTCCAGTGAGCGAACTTAAAAATCTGTCTTTCTCTTTAACTATAACATAATATAAAATCAGTATCAAATTTCTGTTCTGCAGCCGTTGAAGTGGCTTATTTCCAGAAATGTTTAGAGAGTATAATAGCTTGAACCCAGATGTAGTTGCAGAACAGTCACTGAAAAATAGTTTTCTTGCATATAATTCCAACCTTCCACCTGTGCTAATTGCTAGTGACATTTTAGGTTGTTTTTCAATACTTTAATGAGAACTAAAGCTTTAGCAAGGAGTATTACTGTATGTCCCATCCAAGTGAATGCCAACTATTGATGTCTGTGCTGGCCTGTGAGGGGAACCTGTCCTCCAATGGGAGGAATAGTAACTAGGTGAGATATTTAATTTATAGCTCTAGCAAAACTTAAGAGGGATAATCAAAAATCTTGCAAGTATGAATTATGGCCCTTGAATGGGCATGTGTGTAGAAAGAGTTCATGTTTCTACATCTGAGCACATCAACATTTGGGTGTAACTTCTTATGAGATATGCTGAGACTTAAGCTGTGAGAGAGTGTGTCACTGGAGGAAACTAAGAGGGCCCCACGTGGAGCTGAGGAACTAATCCCACAGCCTGGTGGATACCGAAGAGGGAAGTAAGAGAATTACTGGCTACTCAAAATGTGGTCCATGAACCTGCAGCATTGGTATCCATGGAGAGTTTATTAGAAAAGTAGAATCTCAGTCCTACTGAGTTAATTTAACAATCTGCCTAGGTGGTTTGTATACGCAGTGCAAAGCTCTGTTAACAGAGGGTTATGGTGCATCTCTGCTCAGTCTGGCCTGGAGTGGAGCACAGCAGGCTAGCAACAGGCATGATAATTGAGGCAATTAGGAATCTGACACTGCTGATGTTCAGTGCCAGGTAGGGGCCAGGTTGGTGTTCCACTTGAACTTTGGACCAAAAAGTTTCAATGAAATGTCAAGGGGTCAAGGACAGTCAGTGACAAAGGGAGAGAGGTCCCACCCCTGTAGGGGCCACACAAAGGCCAAGAACCCTGTCAGTCTCTAGTCCACCAAAGTGAGATTCAGGGCAGTGATACAGCCCAAAATGTATGATTGAAAAGTGTTCAAGGCATCAAGATAAATGTGGCTTCAGGACCAAAGCCACATAGTCTGGGTTAGGGCTAGAGGATGCCTGGGGTTCACCTGAGACACCTGAATTTTCAGCCTTAGGGACCACATTCTAGACTTTCCTCACTGGTGGGAAAGGAATTCTCAGGCTCTGCTGGAATTGTAGCCTGGGTGATGGGTTTCCACCGAGTCCTGAAAGCTGAGCTGGCTGGGGCCAGTGCTCCAGCCTATTCAACCTAAGGTGGAGAAACATGGAACACACAACCCAATAAATAACAGCTCCAAGTTACAGCACTTTGTGGAGAATAGGCTCCCAACACTGCCACTTTCATAAATTAAATGGAAGAAATGGTGCAAAATAAAATGTGGTCAAAGTTGGCAGGATCCCATGATAAACATTTATAATTTTAATAAGATCTAAATTATGGTAACAACCAAAAAGTTTTTCAATTCCATCCAAAGTCACATCCTGAGCAATTCTAATACCTTATGTGTTCTTAAGGAATTATGTTTTGTTTTTCTTTTAAATATGCCAAAGTCTTGGTAATATTGACTTTCCTTGATTGTATCCTTTCCTTAAACCCTTGCACCCACACTATGCGGTAAATATTCTTAGCCTCACGATTAAACCAAGGCTTACAGAGGTTAAGGAACTTTTCCAAGGCCATACAATCTTCTGTAAAACACAGCTTTTTCAAAAATTTTCTGAAAGTTTTCCAGTACTCTACCATTTCCCAAGGATTTTGAATGTTATTATGAAGGCAGTTGTTAGGTATTAGATGTTTAAAGCAGGAACATTCCTTTCATTAGTCACTTTTTCATTCAATTATGTGTATCTTACAGGTCCTAGGAACCTGTAGATAAAAATACAGTGATAGAAATGGTCACAAAACAACGTTTCTCTCATTTTGATCCCATTCTGCCTTCCTCCAATGCCAACCAAGTATTTCAGGGGAGCCCTAGAGGAATTATCCTTTGTACTCTGTGACTAAACCTCATTTGCTACTATGTACTCTATGCCATTCCCCTCCCTTTATGCTCTGGTTTTCTGCGGTCACTATGTGAATTAATAAGGGTAGACAAAGCTGCAGGAATAAATACACCCATATATTTAATAGCTTAATAATATATAAGATTATTTATATTCTCCAAAATAATTCAGAGAAGTTCCAGGTAAAGCAGAGGGCAGGAAAAATAGGGACTCTTGTCACACAATTATTCAGGGATTCTGGATGATGGAAGCTCTGCCATCTTTAGCATATGATTTTTAAGGTCTCTCTGAGGATCACCAGCCCAACCAGTGAAAAGGACAAGAGAATAATGGCTGAGCACATGTCAGGTGTTTCACAATGGCTACTCTGTGAATGGTATGGATGATGTCTTCTCATTTTTTATTGGCTAGAACTCAGTCACATGGCAAACCAAATTGCTAGGCAGGCAAAGGAATATAGTTTGCCTTGTTCCCAGGAAAGGAAGAAATGCATTTTTTTTGCATCTCATTTTTTAAATTTTTATATTTTTATTAGAGTATAGTTCACTTATAATGTTGTGTTACCTTCTACTGTACAGCAAAGTGACTCAGTTATACATATACATATATCCACTCTTTTTTAGATTCGTTTCCCGTATAGGTCATTACAGAGTATTGAGTAGAGTTCCCTGTGCTATACAGTAGGTTCTTATTAGTTATCTATTTTATGTATAGTAGTGTGTATATGTCAATCCCAATCTCCCAATTTATCCCTCCCCGCCTTTTCCCCTGATAACCATAAGACTGTTTTCTATAACTGTAAGTCTATTTCTGTTTTTGTTTGTTTATTTTTTATTTTTTAATTAATTTTTTATACAGCAGGTTCTTATTAGTCATCAATTTTATACACATCAGTGTATTTCTGTTTTGTAAGTAAGTTCATTTGTTTCATTTTTTAGATTCCACATATAAGCAATATCATATGTTATTTGTCTTTCTTTGTCTGACTTACTTCACTCAGTATGAAAATCTCTAGGTCTGTCCATGTTGCTGGAAATGACATTATCTCATTCTTTTTTATGGCTGAGTAGTTTTCCATTGTACATGTGTACAACTTCTTTATCCATTCCACTGTTGATGAACATTTAGGTTGCTTCCATGTCCTGGCTATTGTAAATAGTGCTGTAGTGAACATTGGGGTGCATGTGTCTTTTCAAATTATGGTTTCCTCTGGGTATATACCCAGGAGTGGGATTGCTGGATCATATGGTAACTCTATTTTTAGTTTTTTAAGGAACCTCCATACTGTTTTCCATAGAGGCTGCACCAGTGTACAGCATTTTTTTTTTTTTTTTTTTTTTTTGCAGTACACGGGCCTCTCACTGTTGTGGCCTCTCCCGTTGTGGAGCACAGGCTCCGGACGCACAGGCTCAGCGGCCATGGCTCACGGGCCCAGCCGCTCTGCGGCATGTGGGATCTTCCCGGACTGAGTCACGAACCCGTGTCCCCTGCATTGGCAGGCGGACTCTCAACCACTGCGCCACAAGGGAAGCCTCTGTACAGCATTTTTGATGGACTAGTGTTGCCTGTGACACTGTCAGTATCCCAAATGGAAGCAGTGGTACCAAAACCTAGCAGAGGCAGCCACTGATACTGCTCATTTCCACAAGACCACTTCCACTGCTGACAGTGACCTGGGCAAGACTGTGATGCTCAGTGTCAGTGACAGGGTGACCCTCATGCAGCTAGTTATACAGTGACAACAAACCTTCACCATGTTCAGCTGAGCTTTTGAAGATTGGAGGAAACATCTTTGAACTTGCACTGCTGTTTTACTGAAGACCCTTTGCCTACTTACAAATTTTAGTGCATAAATGTCAGGGGGGAGGGTTGGCAGGAGGAGGGGGGTTTAAGCATAAAAATGTGCTGTGTGCTTTAATCCAAATCATCCTTTCTATCTAATGCTGAGTTTAAGTGGCTTTGGCTCAGACTTAAACACTTGTTTAAGCGTTTAAGCTTTATATAAAGCTCCCTTTATTTATAAAGAGAAACATGCTGTGGTGGAAATATTCATTGAGTCACAACTGGGCTCAGGTTACTATTGATCAGACTTCCTGTGTGACCTTGAATGGATTAATGAACATTTCTGGCCTCAGTCTTCATCTATAAAATGTTAGAAATAATATGTACCTGACGGGCTTGATTTAAGATTAAAATGATTTAATATATGTAAAGCGTTTAGCATAGTAGTCCATTATGATCACTATTATTATTATTATTATTATTTTATTTATTTATTTATTTATTTATTTTTGTGGTACGCAGGCCTCTCACTGTTGTGGCCTCTCCCATTGCGGAGCACAGACTCCGGATGCGCAGGCTCAGAGGCTATGGCTCATGGGCCCAGCCGCTCTGCGGTATGTGGGATCTTCCCGGACCGGAGCACGAACCCGTGTCCCCTGCATCGGCAGGCGGACTCTCAACCACTGCGCCACCAGGGAAGCCCTATGATCACTATTATTATTGACTGTCAATGATTTGAAGAAATAGATGGATAGATACTTCCAAGAGAGGACTTCGTTTTTGTCATTTTTTGCCCATATATCATTAGATGCCACTAAATATTATACTATATATAATTACATATTGAGTATTTTATAATACGCATAATTGTTTTAATGAATAGGACTATAACAGGACTGTACAACTCTCTAAGTTTCTGGTGCTGATGACTCTACCCTGAAAGTTAGAAACCTTTTCATTTCCAAGTCATTTTAGATATCTAAAATCATATTTTTCAAGATTTTTGAAAATCTACTTTCTTTGAATAGATGATTTTCATCCCAGAACTGATTTTTGTTTTATGCCAGACTCAGTACACCTTTGATTTATGCTCAGGTTGTTTTCTGAGGCTTTAAAGAATCACAGCTGGGTGGAAAAATGACTCTTGGCAAACTGATTTTCCAACTAAGAAACCCAAAGTGATGGATCGCTAGAATAATGGCTGTAATATATACTGAGAATACAAAGGAGATACATGATTCCTTCAGGATGAATTTGGATTTGTAAGAAGTAAGCCTGTATTTTATTAACTTTGTGCATGTAAGTAAAGTCAGACTATAACACCATCTCTACATAAATTCATGGTAGCCCATGTCTAGCCAAACCAATTTTAATATTGAATTATAAACTATGTAAGGAATGTCATAGTAGTAAGTTCTTTGTGTTCCTCAGTAGAGAAAAGTATTGTTCCCATAACATATCTTATAATTATTAGAGTACAAGTACAAGGATTTCTCAAGAAAAACTTTACCATTAAAATTTTAAGCTGATTTATTAGATGTATCTAATACAAGTATTCAAATGTTTGTATTGTTGATGGTTATTTTTTATATTCTCATGCATAAGTTATGACTTATAACTCCAAAAAGTAGATAGCATGCAACTATTATGCTAACTCTTTGAATGCATTAGTTTAGTTTCACATCCCTCTGAGCTATATACATATCCTCTTTAATCCCATTTTATAGAAGAGGAAACAAAGGTAATATGCTAGATTATATAGTATATGATTTGTTGGAGCTAGACTGTAAATCCAGGATGTCTGACTCCAGAAACTGAGCTCTGGTATAATGGTCAGAGTCCATCAAAAGGTCTAAATTTGATGTCTTCCAAAATAGAAGAATGATTATATGTAAGAGACACTCAGTTTGTTGCTGAAGACTCCAGAGGTTATGAGTAGCTGCTCTAGGGAAAGGAAAAATATATATTCTATTATTATGAAGAAAATTTCATACTCACATAACTGGTCATGGAATAGATCTCCTGTATGTAGTAAACTTACTCCCTACAGAGGGGTTGAGACTGTCACAGAATCTCTTAAACCATGAGATGCTGAAATTAATATATCCTTGAGCTAACATATCTTATTTCTTACCTCTGTCACCCAATTAGGTACTGCTTTGGTCAGAATCTTACTTGCAGTCATTGGGTACTTAGTCTTCTAGTTTTTGTCAGATTTCTTTAGATAAAGTATAAGATCCTTGAAGAGAGGACTTATGTATTACAGAACAGTGTTGCAAACATGTTATATTGGAAATAAGTTGGAATCTTAAGTCATATTAATTCCGCTAACTAGTTGTTTGACTTTGGGCAAATAATTTAACTTCTATTAGACCCACTTGCCAACTAGAGACATTATTTGCTCCATAAGTTTACAAATTACTGAGAGGCTCAAATGATAAAATGGTGTGGCTGTGGTTCATTAATTGTGTCTTAATACTATCATAATTATTATTATTATTGTTGTTTTCTGTAGTAGAAGGAGCTTCTTAAGCACTTAATAAAGTAACGTAAATGAGTGAATGAATGATATTCAAATTATCCTCATGTCTAAATATATGTGGCTTCCCTGGGTTCCTAGGCCTGATTAAAATAAGCATGCTTGCCTGCAAAATGAGCCTTCTGCAGCCTCCCAGAGAATCCTATACAGCTGATAAGAGGCTAAGTCCCTACCACCCTGTCAGGAGCCACACACACCAAAATACTGCTGTTCTCCATTTAATTCTTGAAACTGGAGAAGTTGGACCAGAGTATAATTGAAATGGAGAACTAGAGGGCTAGGTTCTTTGGGGAAGATTCATGATTGGCAGTTGCATCATGGTAGGTAATAATGAGCAAAAAGATGAAGATTTAGGTGAGGCAGAGTCATTTTGGTGTCTGTAAAGTAGTTGCTCTCTATTCCTTGGGGTAGGAGGGGAAGGTTTGACTGTTTCATGCTGCCTGGGCTCATTTTGGTCAGGAGGAGTCTTAGATGGATGAAAAATTCAAGCCCTGGGGTAATGCATTCAGCAGCCCCTGGGGAGGATATGCACCGGACAACTTATTTAACTGTAGTACACACAGAACAAAGCAAAATATTTTAGGGGTTTGGTTTTAATCTAGTAAAGAAATCCAGCCTGCGTATCTTCCTTCCTGCCTCTCCTCATAAATACATATCCTTACAGGGGCATATAAGACAATCAGAGAACAGAGGTCGGTTTATTGCAGTGCAAATCTGACTGTGTGTCTTCCTTTGAGAAGTCAGTGGCAACACCCCAAAGGAAGAGACTGCAAAAGTCACAATACAAATATAGTCAATGATTTCAAATTCCTTTATTTCCCTATCCCTTTGCTGCCTTCAATTATCTGTCTCTGACTCCTGAGGAAGGCTTTATAGTGCCTTTACTTGCTATTGAATTTATTCTATACACCTCCTGGCAGTCTCCCTTCCCACGGCTCTTTCTAACATCAGTACAGTATCATCTTTCAATCCTTTGTTTCTGTGCATATTTTTCTCCCTTTCTCCCTCCCTACCATACCAGTTTTAACAAAATAATTTCCAATGTTGAGTTTAGAATCTTACTTTAAAGAGATGAAAGGGATCTTCCCTAAATCTTAAGCAACAATTGGAAGCATGCAAGTGTGCACTCGCTTATGCATATGTTTCTGTGATGAAGGAGGGTGAGGGAAATCTAGAGACAGGTTAAGGTAGGAAGGATCTGGCAACCTACATGAGGCTAGTGTGAGAAAAAGATAAATTTAAGTTTATAATAGAAAACAATTTCCAAGTCATGTATTAGAATAAATGCAGACTTACAGAGGAAATAATGCAGAGCTTTTCCAAGACTCTTAAAACCCCTTATGCATTTCTATCATTTAAAGAGAATGTAGATTAGCTTTTTAAAGGGCGGGAGGTTATGAGAAGTTTATATATATGAAAAAGTCATGCTCTGTCTCTTCTCAAGACTGTAAAGAAGGGCTTCAACAGAACCACTCTCTGAATGTCCTCACTTGATGTTTGTCCTCTGTGGTTAGGGGCCATAGGGAATTTCGTCTGACTTACCCTTGAGAAGGCTAAACAAACCCTGACCACAGGATACAGGCCTGATTGCAAAGGGAAAATTCACTGAATACAATCAATTCTGATGATAGGTTGAAGGTTCAAATATCATACTACAAATAAAACTCAGGGTAGGTTTATCAGCCCAGGATTATTTTTAAAGGGATCCTATTCAAGAAAGATGTTGCGGGCTTCCCTGTTGGCGTAGTGGTTGAGAGTCCGCCTGCCGATGCAGGGGACACGGGTTCGTGCCCTGGTCCAGGAAGATCCGACATGCCGCGGAGCGGCTGGGCCCGTGAGCCATGGCCGCTGAGCCTGTGCGTCCGGAGCCTGTGTTTCACAACGGGAGAGGCCACAACAGTGAGAGGCCCGCGTACCGAAAAAAAAAGAAAGATGTTGCTAGGCTAATGGAATTCCAGCAGTAAAATGCTAAGAAATGAATGCAAGAGGAAGAAGTTTTGGGGAAATTAGAAGCAGATGAGGAAATTTCCATATCATGGAAGAACAGTCAGAGAGGGCTCAGCCAGAATACCTCCAAAGGACTTAGGAGGTAAGTTCCTACAGAAGAAATGAGACAGTTTTGAAAATCTCTTGGCAGTATCGCCACATACATGGTTCCCCACTTTCCCTGGCTTACCCAGCCTCTCTTCTTGCCTTTTAGACTATTATAGTGTCAGTGTGAAAAAAAAAAAGCAGCTGCCAAGTGAAGGGTATGCTGAGCAACAGGAAATGATGACAGAGAGTAAAGGATAGGCTGGATTTATGAGCTAGGTATTCCATGGTATCAGTATAGCTTCATTATTGATTAGATGTGGGTGATGGAAAAGCAAAAGGGCAGGGGCAACATACAGATGTCTATCTGGGTCCCCTGGGTGGATGACAGTTCCATCCATGTCACTAAGAATAGGTTTGGTTGGGATGATAACATGTTCCATTTGGTTCATGTTGAGTTTGATCTATTGGAGGGAGATATACAACAGGATATATAATCTGCTCTTCTGCTATCATTTTAAGAGTCAAAGATAGAGACTTTCCTGGTGGTCCAGTGGTTAAGACTCCAAGCTTCCTCTGCAGGGGGCACGGGTCCCATCCCTGGTTGGGGAACTAAGATTCCCCATGCTGTGCAACATGGCCAAAAAAAAAAAAAAAAAAAAGTCAATGATAGTTGAAAACTATTCCAATGAACAGAATCATCTGGAGAGACAATAAACAGTGAACAAAGAAAAGACCATGCCTGAACCTTGGGGAAAGCCTTTATTTAAGGTGTGGGCAGAAGAAGAGGTACCAACAAATGAGATGAGAAGGACAGCAAGAGGCAAACCAAACAAAAACAAGTGACAGTGGTATGAACTCTTAAGAGAAATTTTACAGCAATGAGTAGAAAGGTCTGAACACTGAAGACAGCTTGGCAATAGAGCAAAATGGAGAAGCTAAAAGTGACTCAGACACTTTCAGTGGTGGGTGGGAGTGGAGAGAGACTGGAATTATATTGGTACCCATTGCCAAGTGTGGAAATGGTGGTGCTGGGGACCAGATTGGAGGGAAGAGAATTATTTCTGTTTTTGACATATTGTGTTTGCAGTGATAGTGGATATCCATAATTTATCTATAAAATATCTGTATTCTACTGAATACCTATTTATTTATATTATCACATTATATAAATAAATGTCTGGGTTCCTGGGTGAGTTAGAAGTAGGGGCAGTTTCCTTTACAAAACATTGTAACTTTAGTCAGCTGTTTCATGTACTTTGCTACTAAACTGTTCTTCTTTTGCTTTTTATCTCTCTTGTCATGTGCTCTTCAAAACTACTTGCTTTTTTTTTTTTTTTTTTTTTTGCGGTACATGGGCCTTCACTGTTGTGGCCTCTCCCATTGCAGAGCACAGACTCCGGACACGCAGGCTCAGTGGCCATGGCTCACAGGCCCAGCCGCTCCGCAGCACGTGGGAACTTCCCAGACCGGGGCACGAACCGGTGTCCCCTGCATTGGCAGGCGGACTCTCAACCACTGTGCCACCAGGGAAGCCCCAAAACTACTTGTTTTAATTTATGACAGTGACCTTACAATGCACTTTATAATGCATGTACCTTGATGATAAGGTGTGATTTGTGATCTTTCTAGGCTTGCACATGACTCTCCAAGAGCCATGCTGTGTTAATACAGTGTTCTGAGTCATTAAGATTGGAAATTATTGGGCTTCCATGGTGGCACAGTGGTGAAGAATCCGCCTGCCACTGCAGGAGATACGGGTTCAAGCCCTGCTCTGGGAAGATCCCACATTGCCGTGGAGCAACTAAGCCCGTGTGCCACAACTACCGAGCCTGCACTCTAGAGCCCGTGAGCCACAACTACTGAGCCTGAGTGCTGCAACTACTAAAGCCCATGTGCCTAGAGCCTGTGCTCTGCAACAAGAGAAGCCACTGCAATGAGAAGCCTGCACACTGCAATGAAGAGTAGCCTCCACTCGCCGCAACTAGAGAAAGCCCATGTGCAGCAACGAAGACCCAACACAGACAGAAATAATGAAATAAAAAAAAAGATTGGAAATTATTTAAATGCATCATTATTATAGACAGGACTCAACAATTTGACAGTGTATATTCTTTGAAATTTTACTCAAAATTAAACATCTTATTTTGAAAACTGTCCTTGGACCAAGATAACTAGCAGACATCCCAATTACTTCTCTTTCAGGTAGATAAATCTATACACTTCTCTTGGGATAATACAAATGAGCAATCAAACTAGGTTTAATAGAAGGCAGTTGCATGGAATTATGCCTGACTATTTTCTTCACAGAGGATGGTTCATAGGGAAGGAAAACAGAAACTTCACGAATGGGAAAGGATAGTATGTATTCCAAGGTTGTGCCTATGGAAGTGAAGTTTCCTCTAAATCTTTTGATTCTTTAAATAACTCCTATCTCTTGGGCACACAACATTCAGAAAGTTGGCAGAGTAGAGAATGCCTGCCGTGGAATCAGAGATGCTATAGCCAATGAAGTAGGAAGAGAACCAGGCAAATGCAGTGTCACAGAAGCCAAGAGAATTTGGTTTTACATGGTTGGGTTGATGGATGGACAAGTGGATTGATGGATGGATGGAGTGGTCATCTATATTGAGTGCTGCAGAGAAGAAAATAGAAGATGAGAACAGATAGATGACCATTTGTTTTGGCAAAATATTGTCTTTGGTAGCTTTGATAAGAAGTATTATATTGGAGTTGTGAGTATGAAAGTCCAATTGGAAATGGTAAGAAGAAAACCAAAGGACAGTAAGTACAGCAGGGGATTAGTTGAGGAATTTTTCTGAGGATAAGTGAGAAATAGGGTAGTGGCTGGACAAGGAGATAGGGCCATGTATACATGCGTGTAAAATGTGAAAGAACAAAGGAACGTTTGGGCTTCAGAAGGAGCGCACATGTACTTTCATTTTAGTATGATGATGAAAAGTAAAGTTGGTAGCTGGACATGCATGTAATTTGGTGGAACTGGTAGGGGAAAGATGAGGTCATTCTCACCTGCCTATTAGTGATGGATTCAACAAGTCATCAGCAGGGAGGAGACCCAGAGCAGCTGGAGCTTTGAAGAGAGAGCATGAGGGATGCAGTTGTCATCTCTGAGAGTATTACAGTACTAATGAAGTATAAACTACATTAGGTACAAAGACAGTAGGTATTTGCAGAAATATGAATATAAAGAACTAATCAAGCCAAGCAACATATGAAAGGTAAAGCAATGATATAAAAAAATGATACTGTTGAGTTCTTTTAAATGTAGGACTAAAGCTAAATGTTTTTAAGAATCATACTTATAGAAGCAAAAATAAACCATGACAACGTTGAATTAATAATAAAACTAACAAAAATCAGGATATGGAGATGCTGAGAGGAAAAACTAAGGATAAAGTATAAGCAAACTGATTTTTTTCATTTTTAATATTGAAGGATCACATTATATCAGGTGTGTGAGAAAAATGTTATCCTATATAAGTATAAAGTGAAGTCCTAGAAAAGTTATAAAAAACAAAGTAAATCAAAGTACGATTGGGGCACATTTAAGATATGTGTATTTTACTGAATGTTAAGTTTTACGTGGAAAAAAATGCCACAAGCAGATATTAAATTGTAGGTAATTATATGCACATTAAGTGTGTAAGAGTAGAATATACTGATATGTGCAACTTACTTTGAAATTCATTAAAAACAAAGTTATAAATGGATAAGGGATATGTATATGGATATTTTACATATGTATATATGAATTGTAGAATCCAGCTGATGTATAGGTGTTCACTGTACAACTTATTTTTTAAATACTTTTATACATTTAAAATTTTCACAAGAAAAATCTGTGCCAAAACTCAGATGGGTGCAGGTAGGAAAGAGAAAGAAAAACATGGGAAAATTGGAAGTATAGCAATTCCATTATCTTTTAGGATGGAAAGTTTGTGGATCTATTTAAATACATTGACTCAGTTAATTGTGCTTTTGAGTTTGTAATTTAGTTATAAAGTTAATAAATATAAAATTCTAGGGCAGATTAGCCTTTTCAAGATTTTAAGGAAAAAATACTCAAGACTTCTGAAGTGCTAGAATTTGCTACATAATTGTATATTGTATAATCTTTTTTTAAATAGATCTTTATTGGAGTATAATTGCTTCACAATACTGTGTTAGTTTCTGTTGTACAACAGAGTGAATCAGCTATATGCATACTATTTATGTTGACTCCTGCTGGAAGGGGGAAGGTGAAACCAGGCTGATATTTTATCCAAAGGGTATATTCTCATGTCTTGCTGTCTACCTGGATCCTGTGAGAAGCCCCGTGCCAAATAGTAACTAGATAACTGCTCTGTGGATGCTCCTATTAACAGTTCAGTAGTCCAGTCACTTGATAGAAACTGGTGTTGTAGGTGTCATACGGGAATTTTACTTCTTTTCTCCTCCATGCATTAACAAAACAAAACACACACAAAAAAATGGTGGGGGGTAGAAACCAGTTTCTCAAACCTAATTTACTGTTGGTTAAAGCACCTTCTCTCTATACCCAACATGGTGGTGTCTTATTATCACTTTCCTGGTACCTTGTCCCAGTGTTGGATTAAGCCCTGGTATAACAGGAAGAAGACCCTTTATTTGCCAGCTTCCATTTGGTAGCTATGGCCTATGCTCATAGACCTCCTTCAGCAGCTGCTTCAAAAGCCATTGATCTGTGATGACAGTGATTCTCCGCTGGTTCAAATAGAGACTCTCCATCAACTCCTTCAACAGCCCAGTGCTATCCAAGATAGGGTATTAAATTCTGTCGATACATTCTTTTTTTTTTTTTCAAACAAAAAACAAGAGAATTTATATATTTATTTTTTTTAACATTTTTAAAAAATTAGTTTCTGCTTTATAACAAAGTAAATCAGTCATACATATACATCTGTTCCCACATCCCTTCCCTCTTGCGTCTCCCTCCCTCCCACCCTCCCTATCCCACCCCTCCAGGCGGTCACACCGCACCAAGCTGATCTCCCTGTGCTATGCGGCTGCTTCCCACTATCTATCTACCTTACGTTTGGTACTGTATATATGTCCATGCTTCTCTTTCGCTTTGTCGATACATTCTTAATTCACTGTTCTTTAAAAGAAAAAAAGTAACGTGCAGGTATCCTCTGATGAACACCATGTTAGTGTTTGCATGATTGAATTGGTTGCAAAGCATCTTGTATAAATTCCTTAAGTTGGTGGCATGTGGATTGCGTTTTCCTTATTCCTTATTATAAATAAGAAGGCTTTAAGAATATAAGGAAATCAGCTCGGTGCTTTGTGTCCTTATATTCTTAAAGTCTTATTTGAATATATTGTATTATATAGTTAAATTTTTGAGCTTGTAAATAAGTTAGTACCCTATTTCTTAAGTTAGCACTATGTCATCAATACTTTTCTGAGTTTGTTCACAGATATAATAATTACTACTCTGATATTCTTCATTTTGAAAATAATTAGGTTTACAATTTATGGCTATCACAAAAATGCTAAAATTAACACTTTCAGGCATAGAACTTTTTCACATTTGCATTATTATTTAGTTTAAGTTTTCTTTTAGAAATGGGAATATAAAATCAAATGTCATGACTATTGTCATGCTTTGAATGCATTTAGTCAAATTGTTTTCTGAAAGTTGTACCAATTTACCTCTACTGGCAATTTATTAGAATACCTCTACTGGCAATTTATTAGAATCCTAATTTCACTACATTATTATGAACATTGGACATTTGATCATAGTTGAATCTATAGGGTATTCATTTCTTCCTTGTGTCAATCCCTTAGCCATCCTTCCCACTGTAAGGAATGAATTTTTAAAAGTAGGAGGTGGTATCTGATCATAGTATCTACAATTCCTTTTCTAGGCATTTTGTTCTTAACTAAGGATTAAATGTCTAGTTCACTGTCTGCTATCCATTCTTTGAAATTTGCCCTCCAATATGTTGTCTTTTCTGGCCTGCTGGGTTTGCAATGAGATTTGTGGTAATGATTTTGTACCTGCATTCTTGCTATTATGTTCTATATCCCATGCTTGCTTAAGACTTACTAGAGATCAAGGAATATGGTACATTTCTAATCACATCACAGGAGAATGCTGTGATGGGAAAGTATAAAACATTAACTGTTAGAGAATGACCCACCTCTTATATTATGTGTGGAGATTCTTATCATGTGTAGGTTATATTTATTGAATTTATTTGTTCATCATAGCTTCAACTTTGAGAACAAATAAAACTCAATTCAGATACAGGCTCTACCACTTCCTAGCTTAGATATATGCTTTTAAATTTTTCAAGCCTCACAACAGTTGACTATGAAAAACTATGTCCACCTAATATGTTCGTTTTGAGAATTAAATGGGATTGTATACAAAGATCCAATTACAGTTGTTGGGACACAGTAAGTACTCAATATATATTAGTTATCTGGCTCTATCCCCTTGGTATGTAATTAACAAGGCCCATGTCCTTAGGGAGTAGAGTGAGTGAGCAAGTGGAAGGGTGCTGAGATACATCTGAATAACATCCTCCTGTCAGCCAACACGTCATGGCCCTTTGGCTGTGGAGGATGGCCATTCATCCTTCTGGAGGCCAAACTGGTCTTCAGAACTCTAGGACAATTGAGTTTGACCATGGTTCTACAGTTTTTCTTTAAGGAGACAACAGGAATGTCAGTGAACAAATTCTTCTTCCCATGTGGCAAAAAATGTTAAAAAGCTGATCACTTGAGGTGATAGGTAGGAGGTATGAGGGCAAGCAGTCAAGCAAATTGATAAATATTGCTAGCTTTTGAGGTCTAAAGTCAGAAACCGGTACTTGTAAAATATGTCTTTTTTTTTTTTTTTTTTTTTTTTTTGCGGTATGCGGGCCTCTCACTGTTGTGGCCTCTCCCGCTGCGGAGCACAGGCTCCGGACGCGCAGGCTCAACAGCCATGGCCCACGGGCCCAGCCGCTCTGCGGCACGTGGGATCCTCCCAGACCGGGGCACGAACCCGTGTCCCCTGCATCGGCAGGCGGACTCTCAACCACTGCGCCACCAGGGAAGCCCGTAAAATATGTCTTTTATTATATTGTTTTTATGTATATTGCTTTATGTATTCTTCTCTAATGCAGTAAATTTTCTGTATTTCAGTGTTATCTTAGCTATGGTAAGTGGAACAAAGGGAAAGAATGCTTAATGGGAATCAACCTACTTTGTGGGCTAGGATGATGTGTCATCAAGAATATGAGTGGGGCAGAATCAGTAATATTTACCTAGCTGACCTAAATAAAAGTAGTTTATCCTTCTTTTTTATTCACATAATTTTGTACCATGGCTGAGGTTGTTTCCTTATATGTTCTGGAAAGATTTTCCTCATTTGTATAATTCACAAAGGAAGGTGTCTCAAAACTGGGCATCTTTCAATATCACTTAAACTTTCTTTATGGAATGGCAAATCACTGTGAGTCAATATGTAGTAAATTTTAACTGTAGTCCAGAAAGAAATCCCAGTCTCCACATTTCCTGTAGCTTCAGCCCTAGTACTTTCCTTTTAATTGTGATCACCCACAGTTTCATCTTTGAAAGCCAGTGTTTGCTGATCAAGTCTGGGCTTAAGAGAAAGTAACAGTTGATGCTATAACAAAAATGTTTCTGAAAAATAGTGTAGGGTGAGGTTACTTTTATTATTCACCTAAACTTTATTGGAAATCATTGTTTTTCTATTTAGAATTAATTCACATAGAGTAATTAGGTAAAATAAATTAGATGCAACATGAGAGCAGAAGAGTTGCTAAGTTTCTAAATACACCTGGAACTGGATCTCATGCAGATGGTATATTTGAGAGGAAAGGACACATCCCTATCTCTCTATCTATCTATCTATCTATGTACTTTATTTTTAAAGTAAATTTAGGTTTATAGAAAAATTGAGCCGGAAATACAGAAAGTTTCCATATACACCCTACCACTTACCGGTTTCCCCTATCTTGCATTAGTGTGGTATATTTGTTACAATTTATGAACCAATATTAAAACATTATTGTTAAAGTCCACAGCTAATATTAGGGTTTCTTCTTTGTGTTGGACATGCTATGGGTTTTGACAAATGCATGACAGTGTGTATCCGATCACACAGAATGGTTTCATTGCCCTAAATGTCCCCTGTTCTCCACCTATTTACTCCAGTCTCCCTTCTTTCTTGGCAGCTACTGATCTTTTTATTATAGTTTTGTCTTTTCCAGAAGGCATATGGTTGGAGTACAGGCTACAGTATGTAGCCTTTTCAGATTGGCTTCTTTCACTTAATAATATTCATTTAAGGGTTTTCTATGTCTTTTCATGCTTGATAGCTCATTTCTTTTTAGCACTGAATAATATTCCATTGTATGGATGTACCAGAGTTTGCTTATCCATTCACCTATTGAAGAACATCTTGGTTGCTTCCACATTTTGACAAATATAAATATACCTGCTACACACATCCACATGTGGGCTTTTCTGTGGACATAGTTTCCAACACATTTGGGTAAATACCAAGGAGCGTGATTGTTGGATCATCCTGATAATGCCTGACTTCAAGACTTACTGTAAAGCTCTAGTAGTCACAACTTACTGTAAAGCTCTAGTAGTCACAACAGTATTGTACTGGAGAAAGAACAGGGAAATAGACAAATGAGTAGCCCAAAAACAGACCCATAAAAATATAGTCAACTGGTCTTTGATGAAGAAACATTCTTGCCAACATCTAACTTTTGTCTTTTTGATAATAATCATCCTACCAGGTGTGAGGTGATATCTCGTGGCTTTGATTGGCATTTTCCTGATGATTAGTGACATTGACCATTTTTCTCATATACCTGTTGTCATTTGAATGTCTTCTTTTGAGAAATGTCTGTTCAGATACTGGCCCATTTTTCAACCAAGTGTCTTTTTCTTGCTTTTGAGTTGTTTGCATTTCTTATAGATTTTGGATATTAACCCTTTATCAGATTTATGATTTGCAAATATTTTCATTCCATAGGTTATTTCTTCATTCTGTTGAATGTTTCCTTTTCTGTGCAGACTCTTTTGAGTTTGATGTAATCCTTTTGTCTGTTCTTGCTTTTGTTGCCTGTGCTTTTGGGGTCATATCCAAAAAATTGTTGCTCAGACCAAGGTGAAAAAGCATCTTCCCTGTTTTCTTCTAGTAGTTACATAGTTTCAGGTTTTTCATTTAAGCCTTCAATCTATTTTGAGTTGCAACAACACGAATGAAACTGGAGGACATTATGCTAAGTGAAATAAACCAGGTGTAAGAAGATAAATATTGTGTGATCTCACTTATATATAGAATCTAAAAAAGTCTAACTCATAGAAACAGACAGTAAAATGATGGTTGCCAGAGGCTGTAGAGTGGCAGAAATGGAGAAAAGTTTGTCAAAGAGTTTCACACATACAAGATGATTAAATTCTGGAGATATAATTATACTATGGTGACTGTAATCAATAATACTGTATTGTATACTTGAAATTTGCTAAGAAAGTGGATTTTAAATGTTCTCAACACAGGCACAGAAAAGTTAAATATGTGACTTGAAGGATACATTAATTAGCTTAATGCGGTAACCATTTCATAATGTATGCATATATCAAGACATCACATTGTACACCACAAATGTACAACTGACATTGACAATTGATGTATTTTTGTCGATTATACCTCAACAAAGCTGGGAAAATGAACTGATTATTGATACAGATGGATTCGTATCTACCATATTTTTACTATTTTCCTTGTCCTTGCTCTCTTTTTTCTTTTTTGTCTTCCACTCTTTTTCTGCCTTCTGTGGCTTTAATTGAGGAGTATTAGTGCTCATAAATGATTTTATTTTTTCTCCTCTTTTAGTATATCAATTATACTTCTTTTTTGACTTTAAATGGTGCCTTTGAGTTTGCAGTATAGATTTACAACTAATCCAAGTTCTCTTTCAAATGACATTATACTGCTTGTCATAGCTGTACGTGTCTAGGCTACAGCCCCCTCTGGTGTCCTTGATTTGTCTCCCGTCTTGTACAAGATTTACTCCCATTGATGTGGTGGTAAGTGTGGGAAGACTTCCATAGTCCTTTTATTGGATCTCAGTCTTTTAGTGAATCTGTGCCTGTGAACTATTAACATCACAAGTAATTCTCATAGAATTACTATGAAAATTCACCCCACATAGGAGATTAAATTGTAGTTGGGTTATTTTCCTTCCACCAGGTCAGTTAGGCTCTGGCAGAATAGTTTCTCTTGA
Source organism: Mesoplodon bidens (assembly GCF_964165515.1). Classification (NCBI taxonomy): domain Eukaryota; kingdom Metazoa; phylum Chordata; class Mammalia; order Artiodactyla; family Ziphiidae; genus Mesoplodon; species Mesoplodon bidens. Next base: position 161,220,195 of record NC_138176.1, on the reverse strand, counting down.
GGGCAGGTCTTATTAGGAACAGAATGCATTGCACATATTTCAAAATGACTGAGTTTCTCCTCTCTCCTGCTAGAAGCACCAAGGAATTTTTCTCCAGTCTTCACTGTGAGAAACTAGTAGAGATCTTGTAGGTAAAACTCACAAAATTGTGGAACCCCATGACCCCATGTGGAACCCCCATAACGCCTCTCTCATGTTGTTGATTCTCAGACGTGTCCACACTGAGTCTTGAACAGTTTACCAGTTACAGCTGAAGGTTTCCTACCCCGGTAGTCCTCTTGATTTTAATTAATAAAAAAAATTACATTATTCTATTACAATGTCTCCCTCCTTTTTTATGATAGGATCTCATTATCTTTTTTGTCCTGAGATTTTACCATATGCTATTTGCAAATTTACAACATTAGAAAAAGAAGCCAACTCTGAAGGTATGCCAGGAAATAAGATTTGAAGAATCAGCATGACCCATTCAAAAGCCTCTATAATGAGCTTCATGAATTCCTTGGCTTTTCCTTTGTAATTATATTAAATGGAAGAAAACGAGACTCTACCCATGAAAGAAGTCAGTACCTTTCAACATGTGCCAGTCCCTGGCCCAGACTTTGAATAGCATTGATTTGGTTTGTGACATCACAACACTGAGTATTATGACTTACCCTTCTAGGCAAGTCTGAGGGGCATCCTTGGCATTGTCTGTCACTCAGGACAACAATGTATTCAGAAAGAAAGGTTTATCTTTTCTCCTTTATAACTGCAGAAGTGTTATTTTCTGTGCCAGAATAGTGGTGACAAATCAGTTGGGAAAATTACAGAACAACTTTGATTTAAACATTGAAGGGTTATATTATGTCAGTGGATCGTATTTTCAGAGACAGAAGAGCAAATTGCATAAAGCTTTATTTGAAAAAATCACCTGCTAAGAATCACAGCTGATCTGGTAATGGAATCTCCATAAATGTACTAAACCTTATCTCAGTGAAAAGCGGATATAGTTTAACTAAGTTAAAATTTAATTATTTTTTTCCTCACTGTATATTTAGAAAGTCAAGAGGGTAAAGAAAAAAATCAAATTAACTTCATCTCACAACCCTGATATACCTACAATATTAGTTTTCTAGTAATACCATGATGAATTACCACAAACTTAGCAGCTTAAAATAAAACAAATGTATTATCTAGTAGTTTGTTAGGTCAGAAATCTGGGTAGCCTTGGCTGACTCTTCTGATTAGAATCTCACAAGGCTGGAATCAAGGTGTCTGCTGGACTGGGCTCTTACTTAGAGGCTCTGAAGGAGAATCTGCTTCTAGGTTTTCTCCAAGTCGTTGAAGATTCAGATCCTTCATGGCTGTAGGGCTGAGGTCCCTGAATCCTGGCTGGCTGTCAGGCTGGAGCGTCTCTCACCCACTTAGTGCTCCTGTGTTTCTTGTTGTGCTGCCCCCTCCATCTTCAAACCAATAATGGTGCTTCAAATCCTTATGCTTCAATCACTCCAACTTCTGCTGCTGCATCTCCTCTGCCTCTAGTTTGAGAAAGTTCTTTGCTTTTAAGTGATTAGACTTTTAAGTGACTAGATTGGGCCAACTTGGCTAATCTCTCTACTTTAAAATCCATTAATTCTATCTCCAGATTTCCTTATGTCATGTATAGTAACATTCACAGGTTCCAGGGAATAGGGTATGACTACTTTGGGGGCATTCTACCTAATATCACATTTTAATGTCCCTCAATTTTATTGTATTTAATGCATTCATTAGTATGTAATTCCTGACAAATAGAATGCCTCCTAATTGATTTTTTCACTAAACAATGTTGGTGACCTCTTTACGTACTTTGAAATAATCTGTTCAATCCTCATCCGTGGCCTTTATCCCAAGCACATTGGTGTGTTTTGGTTATGAGTCAGGAGTGCCGCATAATTTCATACCCATGATACATAAAACACATAAATTTGGAATGACTTACTATCTTAAAAATTATACCAGATTCAAGGTTTGTGGTACAGAGTCACTCTTACTAATTTATATTCCTTTTTGCTTTCTTGAGAGAGAGGAAAAGGACACGGCTCTCATGCTGGGAGCCGTGAGTGACTTTTATCTGAATGTTATTCAGAGTATATATCTTGACAAGAAGAAGACTGAGAAGTTTTGCTTTAGTCTGAACAAGGTATGTTTTTTTGTTTGTTTGTTTGTTTTTTGTGGTACGGGGGCCTCTCACTGCTGTGGCCTCTCCCGTTGCGGAGCACAGGCTCCGGATGCGCAGGCTCAGCGGCCACAGCTCACGGGCCCAGCCGCTCCGCGGTACGTGGGATCTTCCCAGACCAGGGCATGAACCTGTGTCCCCTGCATCAGCAGGCAGACTCTCAACCACTGCGCCACCAGGGAAGCCCCAAGGTATGGTTTTTAATGACTGTGTTAAATTCCATTGTGAGGAAGGACAGACATTTTAAGCAAATCTATATTTTCGAAATTATTTGTGTACAACTTAGTAATGTTTTGAATATACAGCTTTGTGTAGGGGAACTACTAGGACTGAAATATAACTCTGTTATTGATTAGTAATATTTATTGTGAAATTGCTACCGAGAAAGAATGTCCTAGTTTAAATTCCCATCAGTCTTCTGCAACAATGTCTATTCTATTATGTCAGCCCCAGAATAAATGATGAATATACTTTAATTATAATACTGGCTAATGGTTTTTAAAGATATTTTATATCTTATTAAGCAGCCATTTGTCAAAGAGCTTTATCTGTTTTCAATGAGTTTTCATCTGGAATAGATTTGTCTTCTTTTAAAATGTTTTTTTTTCTTTTTTTCTTTCTTTCCTTCCCTCTCTTTCCTCTTTTCTTTCCTTCCTTCCTCCCTCCCTCCCTCCCCTCCTCTTCTCCTTTTTTCTCTTCTCTCCTATTTTCCTTTAAAAAATATTGTAGGACCGTGGTAAAATACACACACACACACACACACACACATACACACATATATATGAAAACTGATATTAAATGAAGAGTCAATGTACTTCTCATTCTGGATCCCAAAGTAGAAGCAAGTGCTGTTAATGGGATCTATTCTAGTAATGTACAAATATTTTTGAATTAGTGAAAAGATATGCGGCATTAATTTAGCAGGACAAATAATTAATTCCACAGATTCTGGAAGTTCTCAAAATTGATATTACTGAAAATTTTCCTGTGCACAGAAGTTTATTTTTTTTGGAAAAATATCTGATATTTAGTGAGATACACTCTTATTTATGAATTATTGGCATTTCCCAAGTCCCTTCAGAACTTTATTCTTAGATATGCTATAAGATTTGTACACTATCATATTTTTGTAATGTGCATTTCAAATATATATGCAGTGCTGGCAAGCCTACATTTCTTGGCTGGAAAGTTTGACATTGAAAACATGTATTAATGTTCTAAAATATGTTTCTGACTCCAAAGGTACTGCTTAGCAATGCTGGGTGTTGAGGGAAATGTTTTGTGGCCCTGAGGCATGAAGCGTTACTAATATCTCTTAGAATATAAAATGAGTTTGTTTTCTAAAGTCATTGTGATTCTAGGTTCTCAAAATTTCTCTGTAGCTATTTAGATCATAGAGTTTGAGTCCAATAATTTGAAAAATAAGATTTAACATCCATGGTATTGACATTGCTGTTGATTAGTGGATTAAAAACAAGAAAATTTTACATCCAATTAGAGATGAATACCCTTTAAGAATAGTACTTCTCAGTCTTTGAGAGGCTGCAATTCAGGAGGTAGTTTGTGAAATGTTCAGAGACATTGATATAGCTAATCACCTTATGAGATGATAATACATATATTCTAGAAAATATTTCTATTTTATATGCATGTACTTCTTCCTGTACTGAATATAATGCTTGGGGGAGCTCATATCTGTAAGTTGTCATTTGTTTAGTTATATTTGAATATTTAGTCAATCATTAAAAAAACAGAAGGGACACCAGTATTTTATAACAGCAGACTACCTTGGGCCACTTTGTGGAACATTCGTGTTTCATGGGAGCCAAGTTTGAAAATCTTTATTTTAGTGCAGATGTGTAGAACAGCATTTTACAATGAGCTTGACATGTTTATACTCTGTTCATTTTAATCTGTTTATTTCACAAGTTGTGGGCAGAGAAGTATAAATACTAGAGCTTTATGCCAATAGCCAGAATTAATTTTTACAAATTGGAAAATGTGAATAAATTGATTTTTTTAAAGTCAAATTGAATTTAATAAGCATTTGCCAGCTCTAATTTTGTGGCTTAGAAAAATCATTAACGAAATAATCATTACTTACTGAGCATTAACTATGTGCAGTTAATGCTTTATTACAATTTTTTTTAATAGGAAAGGAAACTAAAATTAAGGAAAGAGAAATAGCTTGCATGAAGTTCAGAAATTTGTGATAGAAGCAAGATTTGAATCCACTTTTTGTTCAGAGCTCACAGTCTTACCCATTATTCTACCTGCTATAAAACTGCCCATTTTCTCCCCTTCCCTTTAATCCCATTACCTATCAGCAGTGATTCTCAAAATTCCTTCTGCACCCAAATCTCCTAGAAGGTTTTTATATAAAACACAGATTGTTAGACCCCACTCTCAGAGTCTCTGACTCAGTAAGTGTGGGTCAGTCCTGATATTTATATTTCTAACATGTCGCAGGTGATCTTAATGCTACCTATCCAGGGACCACACTTTGAAAACCGCTGTTGTATAGTCTCTAATGTTTATTGATAAATAGGTGGTAGCCTTTGGGATCTATTATTATTCTACACACCTGTTTGGGTTAAGTTAGACCTGGAAATCTGTGAGTCCAGATGTCATTGATTTGAAGACAATGTTAAGCATTCTAGTACCTTCTTAAAGCTCTCGCTAATTACCTATCACATAAAAGTCCGAATTGATTAATTTATTATTCATTACTGTAGCTGTTTAGAGCTATTCAGTCAGTCTAGACATAGTTTGTGAATTTAGAAATGTATCCTAGAGAATTCACTGATATATACCTGATTATAGGAAGATAAATAAAGGAAAATGTCTGTCCATGAATATATCTAGAGTCTTCGGATGCAAAGACTCTACTTAAGAATACATACTCAAATTAACTTTATATCTTTATTTCTAGTTCCTCATTGTTAATTGTATCGTCCTTCTTTATTACATCACCTGTAGACTATTCAGAGTACACAAATTTTTCAGTATTGTCCTTTTTATTTTATACTTTTTAGGTATACCTATTCAAATAAACACTTTCTTGTAGTATTTATTTACATGTTTAGTTAACATCCCCAACATTTAAACATAACAAAGTGGTTTACTACAAATCTATCTAGGCAGATTTGAAATTATTTTAATAGGAAACACAATGCTATGGGACCTCAGTAGATACCATTAGAAGTGGTGCTTCTGTGATAGGCTGGATCCTTCACTTCCTAGTGTGCTTAATAAATTTCAGGCATTAAGACTCATCACAATCGCAGAAAGAGATAGCAAAATTCTGTATGTGGGGGGATCTGATAAAAGCTAGCCATTTAGTCCTTGAAGAGGGAGATGAAAAAGGGAAAGGGAGGCAGATAAGATGTACCATTAAATAGACAAACCAGCAAACAGAAAATAATTACCTGTTACTGATTATCTGAACTTTCCTTGCAACTAATTATTCATGTGAGATAAAAAGTCTAGTGAGAATACCAAGAATGTGTTTTATATATTATTTTAAATACTAGTGTACTTAGCCTTAGCAATGGTCTCTTTTAAACAGGATACATGTATGCTACATGCACTCACATGACTCGTACATACAGAGGTGCACACATAGACATACCTGTCTGCGTGCAAGTGCACAGTGAAAAACTTCGCCAAGACAATGCCCTTCAACATGTTTTAAAAAATCTGTTATAATCTCCCAGAGAACACGATTGCCATAGTAACTCAAAAGCCATTGGTATTCAAAATTAAAACAACCTACTCTTGCTATTCAGGATATTGATTATTTTATTGTCCTATTACATGGATTTAATTAGATGCACTCATTTCTTTTTCTTACTTAATGTTGAAGGAGATACAACCTTGGATATAAACACTGAGGAACAGGTACCAACATTTCATTCGAAAGAAGTGTTTTTTTTAATATTGTCCATTTATGTGCAATGTTTTTTTCAACATTTACCCGACCGTTTTGAAAACCCATATGCCCACAGTGTAGACAAACTGAATGCTGCTTGTGGCCAGCAGTAATGGTATGAGCACTTTTCCGTGCCCTCTTAACCCCAGGCTTCCACAAACAAGGGAACTTATCTGAAATCAAGTCTTAGAACTAAATGGCCTTATTCTTCACCTCCATCTGCCCAAACTGTCTCATGTCCCAGCTCAAAGCACTACTTCCCACGTGATGCCCTCCCTGATAAATCATTCTACCATTCTACACTTATGTTCTCCATTTCCTCCTGCAGCATGTTCATAATGTATTCATTAAAAATGATATCATAGGGACTTCCCTGGCTGAGCAGTGGTTAAGAATACGCCTGCCGGGCTTCCCTGGTGGTGCAGTGGTTGAGAATCTGCCTGCTAATGCAGGGGACACGGGTTCGAGCCCTGGTCTGGGAGGATCCCACATGCCACGGAGCAACTAGGCCCATGAGCCACAACTACTGAGCCTGCGTGTCTGGAGCCTGTGCTCCGCAACAAGAGAGGCCGTGATAGTGAGAGGCCCACGTACTGCGATGAAGAGCGGCCCCCACTTGCCACAACTAGAGAAAGCCCTCACACAGAAATGAAGACCCAACACAGCCAAAAATAAATAAATGAATGAATGAATGAATGAATGAATAAATAATAAATAAATAAAAAGCCAAGCATTTGAAGCCCTTAAAAAAAAAAAAAGAAAAAAAGAATCCGCCTGCCAATGCAGGGGACATGGTTCAATCCCTGGTCCAGGAAGATCCCACATGCCACGGAGCAACTAAGCCCATGTAACACAACTACTGAGCCTGCACTCTAGAGCCCGTGAGCCACAACTACTGAAGCCTGTGTGCCTAAAGCCCGTGCTCTGCAACAAGAGAAACCACCGCAATGAGAAGCCCATGCACTGCAGCGAAGAGTAGCCCCCGTTCGCTGCAACTAGAGAAAGCCCATGCTCAGCAGCAAAGACCCAACACAGCCAAAAATAAATAAATTATCAAAAAAAGGGAATGATAGATTTATAAAAAAAAGTGGTTCATAGCATATAACGTTTGATGTCAATAGATTGTGTTTTTCTTGAACGTTTCCTTCTGTTTCCTGTAGTCTTCTGTCTCTCCCTCTTTCCATCAATAGGGAGGGAAGAATGCTGATTTTCACTGAGTATGATTGCTGGCCCAAACCCTCTGTTGGGCACATATATAGGTTATCTTTCTTAAGCTCTGCTACAGTCTTATAAGGTATGAATTGTTTTCACTTTGTATATGAAAAGATTGAAGCCCTGAGAGGCTAAGCAAATTGTTTAGATTATAAAATTGAAGGTAAAATGTGTTTCTGTGAATATGCATTGGAGGATTAGAAACCCTCTGTTTTTTCTGAGTGCCCTGGTTGAGGGGTGTTCTCTGCCAATGCTGTAATGGGCAGGGGCTCTGCCTATGCAAGGGGAAGATGCTCAGATGCTATGCATACACACACACATACGTGCATGGAGACACCCAGTCAGAGTTCATGGAGAAGGATGAAGCATGAAGGAGAGGGGAGTCTGACACCAGTGAGTGAGGAGAGAAGAGGCTAAGGACCTCTGGGGAGCCTGCAAGGCTGGAACATAAACGTCTGCTGGGGATTAGTAAAATGCCCGGTGTGATAGTCTCCTCTTGATTGTTCTCTCTGTGGAATCTGCCTATGAAGTCCAAAAAGAAAACCACAAGTTGCTAAGAGAAATGAGATTTCTTATGAAAAACAATGTCAAAGTGAGCTCCCTGTACCGCTTGGCAGGAGACCAAGGCAAGGCAATAGGAGAGAGTTTCATAAGTATGGGAGCGTTGCATAAGCCACAGGTTGATTGGCACGGAAATCACAGTTTCTTCCTCTACACCATGCAAGCGTTTCCTCAGGTCTTCAATTGTGTTTGGGGGATTTGTTGATGTAGGGAGCTAGGGTCCATCTGTCTACACCGGGCAAACATTTCTAAAGTTCTGTGAGGTTGCTTAATTCTGATTATTCACTGTTTCTAATAAAGTAGTCAACTAAAATATCATTACGGAAGAGAAGAGTATTTCTCAGGCCTTCAGTGAGGACCCGTGTCCTGGCCAACAATTCCACCTGTGATCTGTGTCTCCTGCCCATCGGGGCCGCTAGAGCTTCTGTGGTTATATGTTTCTCCCAATGTTTTAGACGGATTTCCTCAAAATTGCTCCATTTTCTTTAACAGGCCACAACATTATTATGATTAATTTGGCTATAATTGAGTTTTATTACAAGAGTGACATTTGTCTTTGACTTTGGCAGGATGCTTGCCTCTTTTTTTTTTAACATCTTTATTGGAGTATAATTGCTTTACAATGGTGTGTTAGTTTCTGCTTTATAACACAGTAAATCAGTTATACATGTCCCCATATCTCTTCCCTCTTGTGTCTCCCTCCCTCTCACACTCCCTATCCCACCCCTCCAGGTAGTCACAAAACACTGAGCTGATCTCCCTGTGCTATGTGGCTGCTTCCCACTAGCTATCTGTTTTACATTTGGTAGTGTATATATGTCCGTGCCACTCTCTCACTTTGTCCCAGCTTACCCTTTCCCCTACCCATATCCCCAAGTCCGTTCTTTAGTAGGTCTGTGTCTTTATTCCCGTCTTGCCCCTAGGTTCTTCTGACCATTTTTTTTCTTTTTTTTTTTAGATTCCAAATATATGTGTTAGCATATGGTATTTGTTTTTCTCCTAACTTACTTCACTCTGTATGACACACTCTAGGCCCATCCACCTCACTACAAATAACTCAATTTCATTTCTTTCTATGGCTGAGTAATATTCCATTGTATATATGTGCCACATCTTCTTTATCCATTCATCTGTTGATGGACACTTAGGTTGCTTCCATGTCCTGGCTATTGTAAATAGAGCCGCAGTGAACACTGTGGTACATGACTCTTTTTGAATTATGGTTTTTCTCAGAGTAGATGCCCAGTAGTGGGATTGCTGGGTCATGTGGTAGTTCTGTTTTTGGTTTTTTTAAGGAACCTCCATACTGTTCTCCATAGTGGCTGTATCAATATACATTCCCACCAACAGCGCAAGAGGGTTGCCTTTTCTCCATACCCTCTCCAGCATTTATTGTTTGTACATTTTTTGATGATGGCCATTCTGACCCGTGTGAGGTGATACCTCATTGTAGTTTTGATTTGCGTTTTTCTAATCATTAGTGATGTTGAGCATTCTTTCATGTGTTTGTTGGCAATCTGTATATCTTCTTTGGAGAAATGCCCGTTTGGGTCTTCTGCCTATTCTGGGATTGGGTTGTTTGTTTTTTTGAAATTGAGCTGCTTGTAAATTTTGGAGATTAATCCTCTGTCAGTTGCTTCATTTGCAAATATTTTCTCCCATTCTGAGGGTTGTCTTTTCACCTTGTTTATGTTTTCCTTTGCTGTGTAAAAGCTTTTAAGTTTCATTAGGTCCCATTTGTTTATTTTTGTTTTTATTTCCATTTCTCTAGGAGGTGGGTCAAGAAGGATCTTGCTGTGATTTATGTCATATAGTGTTCTGCCTGTGTTTTCCTCTAAGTTTTATAGTGTCTGGCCTTACATGTAGGTCTTTAATCCAGTTTGAGTTTATTTTCATGTATGGTGTTAGGGAGTGTTTTAATTTCATTCTTTTACATGTAGCTATCCAGTTTTCCTGGCATCACTTATTGAAGAGGCTGTCTTTTCTCCATCCTATATCCTTGTCTCCTTTGTCATAGATTAGTTGACCATAGATGCATGGGTTTATCCCTGTTCTTTCTATACTGTTCCCTTGATCTAGATTTCTATTTTTGTGCCAGTACCATACTGTCTTGATTACTGTAGCTTTGTAGTATAGTCTGAAGTCTGGGAGCCTGATTCCTCCAGCTCCATTTTTCTTTCTCAAGATTGCTTTGGCTTTTCAGGGTCTTTTGTGTTTCCATACAAATTGTGAAATTTTTTGTTCTAGTTCTGTGAAAAATGCCATTGGTACTTTGATAGGGATTACGTTGACTCTGTAGATTGCTTTGAGTAATATAGTCATTTTCACAATGTTGATTATTCCATTCAAGAGAGAACATGGCATATCTCTCCATCTGTTTGTATCATCTTTAATTTCTTTCATCAGTGTCTTATAGTTTTCTGCATACAGGTCTTTTGTCTCTCTAGGTAGGTTTATTCCTAGGTATTTTATTATTTTTGTTGCAGTGGTAAATGGGAGTGTTTACTTAATTTCTCTTTCAGATTTTTCATCATTAGTGTATAGGAATGCCAGAGATTTCTGTGCATTAATTTTGTATCCCAAGCACAGGATATTGAGACATATACGCTACAGAGGGACGACCATGTGTGGACATTGGGAGAAGACCCCACCTGCAAGTCAATGAGAAAAGTCTCAGAAAACACCAACCCTGAAAGTGCCTTGATCTTGAGCTTCTGACCTTTGTTTGAGCCGTGAAGTCTGTAGTAGTTTACTGTGGCAACTCTAGAACATGAATACAGTCGCTAAGTCATCCTACTCACCACTGCCTTATAAGATTAAGAAGCACTAGCCTTCATCCTTTTTCTGTAAGTGCCTTTGGTCTTTTGTCATCTTCAGGTTAATAACAATCCCTTATGTGCTTATTGCAATCAGCAACATCAAGGGTATAATATATATATATTATTTAATATTCATAACATCTCAGTGAGATGGAGATACTTAATTTCATTTTAGAGCATCTGAGCTTAATTAAATTGCCCAGTGTCACTGAGAACTGGTGCCCCAGTGTTGAAATGACAATTACACTTAAGTTTTTTATTATTCCACATGTAAATTAGGGAAGTTGGAATCTTGGAGATTTGGGGAACTTAAAAGTTTGCCTCTTCAAGCTTCCCCTTTTGCTCTAGTTAAAGACTTATTGATCAGGATAAAATCAGACCTGCTGGAAGGTTACATCATGGATGATGGTGAAAAGTGGATTCATGGGCCTCTCTCATCTTTCCCCAACAAAACTTAATATAAGGGCCTTGGAAACAAACAGACCTTGGGAAAACCTTAACTCTAACAACTGACCTGCTCTATTTTCTGGGAGAGAAGCCTCATTTTTTTTCCCTTTAAAATGAGGACAGTAACCAGTTTATGGAGGTGTGATGAATGAATGATTGAATGCCTGTGAAACAGCACAGTGGCTGACAGAATAAATAGTGTGTGTCAACTATTAGTATTACCTGAGATTACACAGGGTTGGTTATTCTCCCAAAAGACAGAGATCCCACTAAAAGCCATTAACACTTTCCCACGGACTATAAAATAACATTGATCTGATTAACTTGAAACAGCTTAGACTGGGGTGAAGTACTAAAACATCTCATTTGCTCTTCATGGAAAACCTAAGATGAAGCTATCCTTACCAACTTCCTTTTGAAGATGGTTGAACTTAAGTTTAGTTAATTCCCAAGGTCAGACAGCTATTAGATATTACAGTACTATTGGAAGCTCCCGCATGTCTGACACCAACATCCATGTTTTTCACAGCTACTGCAGCCAAAGCCTGACTCAAGTCTGTTAATTCCCAGCATGTCCATATGTCTGTCTTGTTTTCTCAGATCCTGTGCCTGGGGTTGGTGAAGTAGAATGCAAGCAATAACCATGGTTTCCCAGGCTTCATTCTTCCTACCTCAATTCACATGTCAATAAAAGATGTGGGAAGGAACACAGAATTTTCTATTTCCTTTTTTCATCTGGGTCAGCAGATAGCCAAAAACTGTTTGTGGCTGAGAAAGAGCGGAACACATTTAACACCCTTTCAAAGCATACTCTGTAAGGGGATCGAACTGCGTATATGTTATCTCTGGCATTTCCTTTTACTAAAATATAATTTCACATTTATAAAGCTAGTAAGGACCTAAGAAATTAGCTGTGTTATTCGTCATAAAGGCAATGCCATTTCTATACAGCGATGGTCCTTCCTCTTCGGACTTGGAAGCAAATTGTCTTTCTTGAAACAAGAAATTTTATCCCTCTGAAATACACAACAACATGGTCTTTTTTTTTTTTTTGCGGGGGTGGGGGCTGTGTTAATTTATTTGGAGAAAAGATACAGAGAATGTAACAGTGGAGTTGATAAAAATCATTTGCCTGAGACGAATACCATGTTCATTCCATTATCACCACCCCCTTTTCTATTGTGATTCAAACCTAAAATGAAAAACTATGTGTGTATTATAGTTCTACTCTATAATCTCTGCCAGGACTTTCTTTAAACTTTGGGCTTCCTCACTGTATTTGAATGAGACCGCAGTTCACCTGGGGTTCCAATAATCATAGTGATAACACCAATTGGGTTCTAGATATTCTGTTTTTTCTCTTTGTACTCCTTCAGCAAATAAAGAAGGATGTGAAAAGTTGTTACTTTTGGGATTCCTCCTTGTAAAGTTTGGGAGTAGGGCTGAAGCATTCTGGAGCTCTGTTATTAACACCACAGTGCCCGAACTGGTCCCTCAGCCCCAGGCTCCTTCTGACTTTTGTAAAGGGCCTATGCTTCTGTGTATTATTGCCCTTTGGGATTTGCCTAGGCAACGCCTCGAAAATCTGCTTAGTTCATTTGTCTCTCCTCCAGTGAGGACTCTCAATCAGATTTGTTCTCCTCCTGGTTCCAGGGTTTTCAGATTTTACTTGCTTATTGTTTATCCATCCTTCCCACACACTTTACTTTATCATCTTCTTTGTGCCAGGCATTGTGTTAGGCTTCAGGGATAGATACCGGGTTCAACAAAGTAGACACGGGCCCAGCCTTCCTGGAGTTCTCAGCCAAATCACAGTACAGTCGTAGTGATACAGAAAGGCCTAGCACTTCTTGCAAAGCAGGAAGGAAAGTGGAAGAGGCAGATATTTGCAAGGTAAAACCTTTTCCTTCTAAAATAGGCAATGGACTTTAAATAATTATGAAAATTATTTTTAAGCATATAATCTCTGTGCAGTGTTTTGGGGATACTTTTGCATGTGCACAGGGTAGAAGTCTCAGTTCCAACCAAAACAACAACAAAAAATCATTACTATGGCCCTGCCTGGACTATTGCATTTGCTTCCCCCATAGTTACATGTTCTTTTTCAGAGACAGGTGGAGTGGAGAAGGAACCCTAGAAGACTTCCTGCATCCACATTAAAATTTTCACACTCCTACTTGGTCTTTCCTAACCACTCCTAACAGGATTCCCTTAGAAGGCACTGGGCTATCTTGGGTTTGGAGACAGAAAGACCTGGCATTTATTACTACCTTCATGACTTTAGTTAACAACTTAATGCTTTATTCTTGTCATACTAAATGTGTGTCTGGATAATTGACACACCTTTACAGCAGTATTGTAAAATTTAAAGGAGTTAATACATGTAAAATTCCTCCAGCACTTAAGATGTATGAGTATTATTTCTTTATTTAGTCTGACTTTCTAAAAAGTCAACTCTGTTTCATTAAAGACAGCAGCAAGAAAAATCACCTCTTTCATAAGCTTTCTATTGAATTGCTATGCAGCTCATGTTTGAAGCCACAAGATTTAACATTTGAGATAGAAACTCTTTTGCTCTAATTACTACCAAATATCCCCTCCCTTCCTTTTTTTTTTTTTTTTTTTTTGAACTGTTTTCTTACTTTTCCTTGGTGGCAAAATCTGGTGATGCAGTTAGATATCTCTATACCTCTAGAATGCATGGTAACATCATACGCTGTCTTACACTAGTGAGAACATAAATTACAAAATGAAATATTTATCAGTTGAAAATGTCTGAATCAGTTTTTAAAAATTCAGTATTTTTAACAACTTTTTATTCTAGGAAATTATAAGCCTATATTTGCTATTATTTCTGCTGTTAACTACACTCATACATATACATATAAAGTGTTTAATCCAATGTTAATTTTAAAATAACCATAATGTACCAACTTGACACTTTTTTTTTAGTTTTTTATAAGGAATAAATGAAATAGACTGCTTAATAAATTCATAGAATATTAGACCCAACTTAGTACTTGGGAACCACAAATGCCTTATTAAATTCAAGAAAGGACAAATGTATAATATGTACATTTGATAAAGCATTTTTGAACCTGAATACATATCAAGGAGTTGCTAGATCAGTGAGCTTCAAAGGACCTTAAAGATCTTTCCCACTCTGGACAGACCAGAAGTGATATTAATGCATGTTGAGTGTGTGTAGTACTCTCTTGATACTGTGCTGGTTGCTTCACAGTCTTGGCCTCCTTGAATCCTCCAGAAACCCCATTTTTAAAGTGTTAATATGCTCACTTAAGGATAAGGAGCCTGTAGCTCTCAAGGCTAACTTTCCCTCTCATTGCTAGTAAGTGGTGGAAAGAGGCTTATATGCCCTGTGAACCTAGCCTGTGTACTTTTCTATTTCCCACACTCCTTTTTGTTTAAAAAAAATGTGTCCCAAATCTATAATAACCATTTGTAACAATGAACAGTGAGTTTATAATCCAGAATTCAATTAAATACACAAATAACTGTCCTATTACCGAGTTGGTTTATGTGACAACCTAATTAATATGCCCTTTAGAGATAGAAATGCAGAAAGACCACTGTCTAGAAATAACTTTTGTAAAATATGGCATTGCATCCTTGGAAGTAAACATTTAATCTGAGGCAATATTTTTCTAATATAGGGCCCAGTTTTGCTTGGGCGCTTCAGAGACTATTTCAACCTCCATCCTTGTTTTCTATCTCTCTGGTCTTTGCAAAGCAGAACAGATGTAAATGCAAGAGTTCTGAGCCATTCAGTTAGATTTCATGTGCTACTGACCCAGACATTTATCCTCAGTCTTACCTGAGTTGGTGGCAGATGCGTGGCATGGCAAAAAGCATTTCTAAATTAAAGAGGGAAACATACTGAATGTTGGTTAATAGGGTCACAAGATATATAAATGGTGAAATGTGTCGTCATTGTAGCAGCAACAATGTTGCAAAAGGGGACAGTGCAAATGTGCATTTCCAATTTCCTTATTGTGATATGTTTGGGTCCACAAGATAAGAAAGAGAAAGTAGAGGTTGTCAAACATGCAGTGGAAATTATGGGCATCCTGTTAGGTGATAAACACCATTGCAAAGCTAATTGGATTGGACTCTGCATTCTGCCATTCACAGCCTTTAATATGCCGACTTGGTGATAGAGCTGAGTCTGTGATTATTAGTGTAGGTGGGGCATTGGCATCACTGAAGCTGATGGGCCCTACATTCAGGGACCTTAATCATCATCAGTTTACTCAGACTCACCATCAGTGGTTGAATGACTCTACTCATGCTGTGAATCAGCTAACTGAAAAGGAGATCCTTGCAAGTTGTAGATGATGAATCAATATTTGTGAATTGATTAGATATTTTTGATGGACTCTGGCAGTTTTCCTTTTGAGGTCATTCAAGCTATTTAGTCATGAAAAAGAAAAAGGACCAAAATATATCTATGGGTAATCTATCAACTGTATGGACCCTGGGAATGATGGAAATATGTGTGTGCCCTGGGGAAGGGTAGAGCCCAGGAAAGCCTTCTGTAACCATGAAGAGTATTCTAAACTTCTGCAGTAACCCGCAGCCTCAATCATTATCGGGGAGAGTGTGCAAAAAGGCAGGAATAAAGAAATATCCCCATGCACACAAATCATTTTAAAAACTCTTTCTTTGGTCTGTAGAAGTGAATTCACTTGAGTAAAGGGCATTAACTTTCAAAATCATAGCTTAGATAAGCTATAAAGGATATTAGGAAGATATTAAGGAAGAATTTAACCTGACCCTTCCTTCCATCCAATGCTTGAGTTACTGTTCCACGCCCCCACACAGAGTAACTTCTAAATCCGTTTGTTCCCAGAATATTGAATTTGACATCATCCAATTGACTTGACAATCAGTCAATTGTTGATTGACTTGACAATCAGCCAATTGTTGATTGACTTGACAATCAGCCAGTTGTTGATTGACTTGACAGTCAGCCAGTTCTTGACTCATAATAGTTAAGAGCAGAGGTCTGCTCATTCCTATTCCTTCAGACCTTTTTTCTGCTAGGTTCTGCCAATACCAGGAAGTTCTCCTCTATCTGACTCAAAGTTGACTAGTAGATGTCAGTTTTACTAGCTCTCTGGCATAGTCCCATACTGCTCAATTCCACTGTACTCCATACATTTATTTTTATTATCAGCTACTTTGAGAAAGACAGAAGACTATTCATAGATTGGTTTAGCCACTCTTTAATCATATTGCTATTCATTGTGGTTTAATAACTCTGCAATAGTTATATTTTAGTAAGGCTGCTTCTTATAGAAGTTCTGGCTGGTTATACGAAAAATAAAGTAGGTTTTTTGGACTCTGCCATTAGAGATGGGTTTTGCCTCCATCAGTGCACTTCCAGCCATGGTTACTGTCCTGCACACTCTCAGTGTAATCTGCTGGGCACGGAAGCTGAAAATGCTAGAGTTCTCCATTTAAATCACTTTAAGCAAAATACAGGTTATTTGAGCATATCTTTTGCATCCTCCATGCCCAATAGTAATTTTGCAGAATTACTGGGATCTATTTCAGGGTAAACTTGGCATTTAAATTAGGTGGTTGTAATTAGCATCTTGACTGCATGCAGTCAACAGCATGAAAGGAAGAGCAGGGGAAAAATTCCATTGGCTTATTTTTGCTGTAGAAAAAAAATAAAAGAATAAAAAAGTAGTACACTGAAAAAAAAAACAAAACCCAAAGCCCCTGCACAGTTTGAAGTAAGATGGCATGCAATTTCCTGGAATCAAAATGATAAATTTTATCACATATTCAAATTATTATATACTGAAAGAATCGTTTTAAAGTCTCTTTACCAGAACATTCACAAAAATTCACCTTTCTTCTCCAGAGAAGCCCACAGACAGTGTCCTGATCTTGAAATTATTCTAACACAAGTACCAAATGAATGTTCACACTCAGTCTTTCCTCCACAATGCTGCAAGTCTTACCCATCATTCAAACCACGACTCAAAACTCACTTCTAGGTTATCTAAGGATAATCTTAGCCCAAACAGGACAGGGCCCCTGTTGACTTCTCTTCACCCACCCCTCTGGTGATGCCACTGCCCTGAGCTGAGTTTGGATAGTGACTTTATTGCAAGGAAAATAGTGGTTTCCCACTATTCATGCGTAATATCTTGTTGAGTTCTAGGCACCCTCTGAACAGCACTCAGAAGTGATGACCCAGTGCAGAGAAGGGGCTGGAACCTCTGTCATTTCAGGGAGCAGTTAAGGACATGAGAGTACAAATGAATTTTTGAGGACATTATTTACTACTGTAGTTCAGTGATTTGAATAGCTCCTTTGTGGCATAAGGATTAGACTTATTTTGTGCAGGAAAAACAAGAGAAAGATAGATTTGGCTTGAGATTGAGAATATAAAATGGTCACGTAGTGTACTGGAAAGAGCACAGGAGTTTTATTTAGGACACTTGATGCTGAGCTGGGCCCCTGGCCCTGCTGCTGTCTTCCCATGAAGTTTCCCATGAGGTTTAGCCGTGGAGCCTGTTTGAAATTTACTTCCTCAGATGTTCAATGAGGATAATATCTCTGTTTTATAGTCAGGAAGAAATAAAAGATACTAAAAGATAAAGCATTGGGCTTCCCTGGGGGCACAGTGGTTGAGAGTCCGCCTGCCGATGCAGGGGACACGGGTTCTTCGTGCCCCGGTCCAGGAAGATCCCACATACCGCAGAGCGGCTGGTCCCGTGAGCCATGGCCTCTGAGCCTGCGCATCCAGAGCCTGTGCTGCACAACGGGAGAGGCCACAACAGGGAGAGGCCCGCGTACCGCAAAAAAAAAAAAAAAAAAAAAAAGATAAAGCATTTAGCACTCATCTTAACATTAGAGAGGGGCACTCAAGGGAAGGAGGAGGCCGTCCAGCCTTTTTCTGGGAGTGTCAAATGGGAACTCAAAAGGACACTAAACTTATGAAATTACTTCCAACATTTGAACTTCATGAAAACTTTATGAAAAATGAAAATATCTCCTCTTCTCCCCATAGCCTATGAAGGGATTCACATGATTACAATGAATTGCATACCTTTTCTCAGTCCAGATTTTAGGAAACTGGAGCTAGAGGCATAACAAGAAATTGAATAATGTGTGCATTTTCATGTTACCACCTAGAGACAGTTTCTTAACCTATAGGAATGGTTACAGTCTGCAAAAAATGTAGACACCAGTCTGGTCAGTGAGAAAGAAATGGTTTTAAATATGTAACTTCTTAAATGAAACCTTCACCAGTGAGCAGATGATAGAGGAGGGAAGTCTTTGGGTCTAGGGTAGAACTTTCCAAGCAAGTTGCCCCTAAAAGGGCATCCTCATGAGGTAATGAGATTCCTACTATGAGTGCATGCTGGAGTTGGTTAAAGATCAGTTGAGCAATACCTGGGTGAGGAGATTGCAAAGAGCATCTCCATTCAGATTGGGGAAATGAACTAAAAGTAGACTTTAAAAGCTCCTGTCTACCATGATTCCATTATATTTCAGGACATAACACCTGGGAGAAGTAAAGGTGTCTCTGTGAATAATCACCTTTAAAACTGAGGGCATTCTCAAAGATAAGCTTGACGATGGGGACAGAAACAGAATAAAACGGCTTTTCTCACGAATGCCTTTGCCTCCCGGGTAGTCTCAATGTAATATTCCCTCTTTGTCAGTGAAGAGAAATGGGGTGAAAGGTGTTTAAGCAGCCATCCCAGTGGAGGATGTGCTTTAGCACAGTTCTGGGGAAATGAAACCAAAGGGAACCCACAGAGCAGGAGCCACAGATCACCCTTTGTTAGTAGCAGTAAATGGGAGGAGGGGGCTGGTAGCAATCAAACCACAGCTGCAGGTAGGGAGTGTGGCATTTCTGCTGCCACGAGCAAAAGCCAACACAAACGGATGGGCCTATTCCAGTGCACATCTCAGCACAAAGATTTGTCAGCTGAAGAAAACGTACAATGTGAGAGTTGTGAGTTAAGTTTTATTTGGGGCAAAATGAGGACTGTATCACGGGAGACAGCATGTCAGAAAGCTCTGAGAAACTGCTCCGAAGAGGCAGGGGAGGAGGTCAGTATATATGGGATTTTGGTGAAGTGGGGTACATGCAGTCAGACACACATTTTTGCAGAAGGTTTCTGCTAGTCACGAGGAGCAGATGCCACCATTTACGATTTTAGTGCTCTTCTAGACATGAGGAGGTGTAAGAATTGGGCTCATAAAATCTCCTGAAAACATCTGTCTGAAGGCCTGTTCTGCCAGTTTTTCCCAGAGCACAGAGGGCCTCATTCCTGATCTGCACCCTGAACTTTTAGGGTGTGTTGAAGGTCAGTGACTGTAGTGGCTAGTGACTTCATCCTTGTAGAGGCAGGTGGCAAGTGACAATTTTTATTTGGCAGATTTGAACTCCAAATCCCATATTAATTAGGAAT
This sequence comes from Mesoplodon bidens, assembly GCF_964165515.1. Lineage (NCBI taxonomy): Eukaryota > Metazoa > Chordata > Mammalia > Artiodactyla > Ziphiidae > Mesoplodon > Mesoplodon bidens. The sequence continues at coordinate 161,200,563 of NC_138176.1, read as the reverse complement.
AAGAATAAATAAGAAGAAAATGTGAGGGGCCAGAAAGTAAAAAGTCAGAGAAAAGCAAAGAAAGAGGTAATTTTAAGAAATAATAGCAATATGGAAAGCTTTTCAACATAGGGTGGCATAGCCAGACTGTGTGGGCAGAGGCAAAATAGGCAGTTTTCTCATTGCTTTGGTTTTCTTAATAAAAATAGTTGTGGTAACTTAAGACATTTGGACCAGAAGGAAAAGTAGAAATAGGATATGTCAGTTATAGTCCTATCTTCCAAACAGAGCAACTCTTCGTACTTGGGCTATTTCCTCCCACTGTTTTCAAAGTAAGAATTTTTAGTTAAAACAGTTTCAGTGGCCAGTTTTACATTTTATTTTCATCTGATTCCAAAATATTTCTCTTGGTTATTATAAACCCTTTAAAATATAATTTTATAATATAAACCCTTTAAAAATACAAATTTAATTTAATATAGTATACCTTAACACATTAGATGCACATTAATTTATTCTTCCATCTTCCTATTGTTGGGCAATGAAGTTTGCCTCCATTATTTTTTCTACTAAAAAAACCTAAAAACTACATTTTTGTTCACAAAGCTCTTTTTTATTCCTTAATTTATACTACTAATAGTGAGTGGAGTTACTGGATATGAATATAATCAAGGTTTTGATGTATAATGTTACAATGGGTTTTAAAATTGCATTCAGATAAGCAAATACAGTGCATGACTTTTTAGCACCTCTCTAAGGAAGGATTTTGGTAGTTGCTATAACCTTCCCTTCAGGATAAATTCTGGGAGTTAGTCATTAATCTGTCTCCTGAGGAAGAGAACAAACATACAGCACTTTGCAGAAAGGTGCTAATTAAGCCCAACTCCCTAGTCAGAGAGGGACCAGAATTGTCCTTACTTCAGTGTTGACTAAGAAATGTCGTTAATCTATGTGAAAGATACCAATTCAAATTCCACAGACACAGGACCACTCTTCTGCTAGAGATTATGATTTCTTCTAAATATGATCCAGCTAGCTCCTGAGCTTTCCTGGAAGATTCTGGGCTGCTGCATCTGCCATGCCCCATATTTCTCATGTGTGAGCCCATGAGAACCCTTGATTCTAATTCGGGATTCCACCTCCAGCTCTGTGTGCTCTCCAGGCATAAACCTTTCTGTGCATGAGTTCTCCATAATCTCAAGGTAAAGATGGACTTTACATAATCTTGGAGATGATGTTTGAAACTCCTCTGTCTAATACCCCTTCAGCTTTTTCTCACATGTGACTGGAGGCATCACAAGGTGCCTTCAGCTTGTTCTTTAGTCTTTACAGATAGTACAATGAATAGTTAACACCTATTTACACATTGGCTCAGAGTTTACTTTTAGATTTTATATTCCTATAAAACAGGATAGCTCAGTGCAGCCCTGACAGTGTTCAGGGTTTTTGTTTTTGGATATGCTGTTGTTGTCATTTTTTACTTCTGCTTTGGGAATAATTTCAAACTTACTGAAAAGGTGCAAAAATAAAAGCATTTCAAATACCAGTCGTATACTCTTACCTAAACTCACCTATTGATAACATATTACCTCGTTTAGCATTTGCATATTACCTCGTTTAGCATTTGCAGTCTATCAATCAGTTGATCAATATATAACTTAAAAAAAATCATCAGTGGCCCTTTGTCTCTAAATATTTCAGTGTGTGTTTCCTCCCATGTGCTAGTAATGTGCATAGTGAACATCAACTTAAAAACCAGGTGGATGTCCCTTGATGAAAACTGGCCTCTGGGCCTCCAGTAGCTACTGTTTCAGGGAGTTGGAGATATGCTTTGCTCACGTTTAGTTAGATAAGACATCCAGAGACTTTCTTTGAGGCGTCTGTTTTACCTGGAGGACTCAAGAGATTTTATACCTCCATGTTCTCCCCTTTACCTTGAGTGCTCTTCAATTCCTATTCCTCCTAAATATCACATTTTCTCTTACTAAAAGCACTTATGTTTCAAGGATCAGTTCAAATATCACATATTTATGACTTTCTCTGAACTTTTCCCTGGCAAAAATTTCCTTTACAATGACTCATATCATATGGTTGTTTTCCCCTGTGTGTTTCTTTGTGTCAGGTGGTAAGCTTCTCAAAAGAAAGAGCCTGTGCAGTATTACAATATTTTCCTTTGTATCTAGCAATTAGTAGAGTGGGTGTCACATTTTATGTATCCAAAAATGCTTTTGAACCATACTAATGCAAGTCATTTGCTCTTATCCACTTACCTTGTTATTGTTTATTTTGTTTAATCTTTTTTCTTGGTGATTATGACTGGTTACATTGAATACAATTAATTCAGCTTTTACTCTCTGCAGGCTATTGTGACAGTGGCTTGAGTGGAAACTTACACCAGTTAGGAATGCTTTTGGCTGCAAAACCAGAAAACCCATAGCTAAGATATCTCAATATAGGTGACTTTGTCTTGAATGCAGTGGCTCATCAATGTCATCAAGTTCTCGGACTTGGTTTATCTTTTCACTCTGCCATACACAGGCTTATCAACTCATGGTCACAGGATAGCTACTACAGCTCCAAGCATCACATCTTTATATAACCATGTTTAAGGAAAAAAAAAAAAGGTAAAGGAGGTTTCTTTTTATTAGGAGAAAACTGTTTTCTATAAACTATACAGAAGACTTCTTACAGTGCATTTACTGGAAGTGTGTCACATAAATATACTTAGTGACAAAGGGAACATAGAAGAGTAGAATTTCCATGATTTGTTTAAACCAAACATTAATTGTATGTAGACTGGGCCCAGTATCATCATAAACAAAACTAAGTTTCTCTTAGCAAAGAAAAGGAGGGATTAGCTCTTGGTTAGTAAGTAACAGTGTCTGAAAGTAGCTGTGTCAGAGCTGAAAGGCCACTTTATCCTGTTGGTCAACTTGTATGACATAGTCACAAATCAATGGACTGGTGCAGGAGCCCATCACAAAACCCAAATATTCTAATAGAGTTGGGAGGGTGAAAAAGCAGACAAAGGAAACACCATTAACCATTGTCTGGAGGATGAGAAGAGAGGGAATAGATGCATTTTATAGAGATAATTAGTATTAGTGAGGTCCAGTTAAGGTTTGAAGTGTGGCCTAGAAACCTGGAAATGGAAACATTCAGATTTGCAAGCATCAGGAATGTGTCAGCAGACCAGATTATCCAAAGTGTTCATGGACCATTCTTTCCATAGATGTTGTTGGAAAAATGGAGGCTATAGCCAAGGTTGGGAGAGGAGCTATTTGGAGTTGTTAATGTACCAATATGTACTGTGAATTTACAAGAGGAGTTTGTAGTGGTCAGTGTTTCCCAAACTGACTTGAGCATAGATCAAGTCCACAGAGAAGCTCATAAGTGTAATCCAGCTAAATACATTTTGGTAAATGTTGCCCTAAATTGTGAAAGGAAAACTGGAAAGAAAAAGGCAGGAGCCCAATCCTAGAAAAAGAGCTGCATTTCTAGTCAGATTATTAAGAAAGATAGTAAAAATACTGGTAACAAAAACACAGTGGGGCTTCCCTGGTGGCGCAGTGGTTGAGAGTCTGCCTGCTGATGCAGGGAACACCGGTTCGTACCCCAGTCCGGGAGGATCCCACGTGCTGCGGAGCGGCTGGGCACGTGAGCCATGGCCACTGGGCCTGCACGTCAGGAGCCTGTGCTCCGCAACAGGAGAGGCCACAACAGTGAGAGGCCCGCGTACCACACACACAAAAAAAACCCCACAGTGATTGGAACTTGGGCAGAAATAGAGAATGGGTCATAACATCCAATTGGTTATGATACATTAGCAATAAGGTTGTTTGGTGTTGGATCATCTGAGTATTGGACTAAGAGTCAGGAAAATTCCTCCAAATTATAGGAGGGGTTGCCCAAGAATGAGCCATATGCAAGGTAATGGTGGAGTTATTTTTCTTTTGACAGCAGTGCATTGGAGAGAGCATTTAGTCATGGCTGGGTGATCAGTGTAAAGCAGGTTGAGGAGAGGAGGAAAGGAAAAACAAGACACAAAACAAGGCTTGGCAACGTATATGTACAAGTGTGATTTTGTATGCAGTATATATAAGTATGTATGTATGTATTACACATAAAAACAAAATTACTGAGTTCCTTTAATATTCTTTTTGTGATCTTCCTGTATTTATAGATATTTAAAAATAGCATATCTAATTTCAAGGTAAATTGGGGCCTACATATAGAAAGTTGAAATAAAATAGGCTTCATCAATGGTTTTAGAGATCCCATGAAATGAACTCAGAAGAGAACCAAAACTTCCCCCAAATATATGAAAATCTCTTAGAGGAATATACTCAGGAAGTCTGACAGAATTCAGCCTGATACTTTGTCCTAAAAAGGTCAAACATTGATCAGTGCAAAGTACTTTGGAGAAAGTGTTAAGGAGCCACTAAAGGAGAACAGAACCCATTTCACATTTATTAATCAGCACATCTTTAATTAGTCATTTGTCTTCAATATGCAGAGCAGATGGAGGGTAGATAGAGTGCTATATGTTACAATGTTGCGTTGTTACAAATTGTAGGGGACTGAAGACAAGAGAAGCAATCAGAGGCACCTTTCTATAAATGTGGGCTGGGATGAGGAAAGAGGATGGGGTCAGTCACGTCCTGCTCATTTGGGCCCTGGGAGAGCTACTGGGTATATGGATTGGTTCAATCTGCTCTAGACTTTTCTTCTTAACCAAATTAGAAAGAATATATCTTTGAAATGTATCAAGGTGGTCATAAGATCACTTGAAAATACTTGAAGAAAAACCTTTATCCACATGGCTTTATATGCAACAAACCTCAGGCAATTCAGGGGCATGAATCTTAGGAGAGGCTAGGATTGTACATTAAACCTCTTTAGAGTCCTTTACTATGGCTTTCATGTGGCTCTTGTCTTCTTCTTTGTACTATGATTCTATCTTGTCTTACATTTGCTTTGGGTCAGAACCTGTATTCTTATTTGAAAAGTTTTCTCTCATCAATGAAAGATTCAAACTTGACTCGGTTTCTAAAGTTTCAGTGACCCAAAATGCAAGGGCTTTTGTCCTGCTTTAGCTACTTTTGTTGTCTTGGGATTCTGTAGAAATACATGCCCTTGCTGGAGCTGTTGGGGTGTTTCCCATTCCCCAAGAAGTTTCCTGTTCCTGTCTTCTGAGGAGGCTCTAGAGCTGAGGAAGTGTCCTTCTGTGGGATGCATATATAAAGCTCAAATAAAATAGGTTTCTGTTGTGCTGGGGCAGGACTCATGGTCTGCCTTTTGGTGGGGAACATGTCTCTTCCTGGCTGAGCTTTACACTTCCTCATAGTGTCTGAATTGTTCCATACACACATGACACTAATATCAGGAGTAAATGCTGTTACCATAAAACAACAGACTAGACATGCATAGTATTACATGTAGTGTAACACTATGAGTATTACAAAACAAAACTAGAACCTTCTCTTCTTTCCCTTCTTTTCTCAAACAATTCTGTCCTAAAGCCATAAGGTGGAGCAGGGCAAAGTATGTGGCTGTGTCCAGGATGGTTGGAGAGGGGACACCACAGTGGACTAAGGTTGGGTTTTGGAGTACAAGTGGGAAGAAAGAGCTCATGCAGTGGGAAGGGGTTTTCCTGGTATAGGATGTCAGAGCCAAAGGGGTGAGGAGGTATGCACATGTAGGGTGATAGTAATAGATAACAGCTCATTGAATAAAATTGGAAAAAATGAATCCTTTTTGATATAAATAACTGATATATAAATATTTGATGAGGAACAGGATATTTACATAGTTTCAGAGTGCCTCTTCACACAATACTTTTTAATCACAAAAGGAAAGAGTAAATTTATGGTGGAGAAGCCTGTCATGCACCATTTTAATCAAGTAATCAATGTGAACATCCTTAGCAATTGGGACAAATTCATCACCCTATAAGATGCAATCAGAGGAATAGGACATTACAAACAACTATAATGTATAACCGGAATCTAATCATGAGGGAACATCAGGATAACTCACATTGAGAGATGTTACACAAGATAACTGGCCTGAAATCTTCAAAAGTATCAAAGTCATGAAAGTTAAGAAAAAATTGAAGAAATGTCCCAAACTAAAGAAAACTAAAGAGGTGTGACAGCCAAATGTAATACTTAATTCTGACTTGGGTCTTTTTGTACAAAACACATTATTGCAAAAATCGATAAACCTTGAATGATGTCTGAGGATTAGGTGATAATGTAGCAAAGTTAATTTCCTAATTTTTCCAGCCATGTTATGGTATGTACAAAAATGTCCTTGTCTGTAAATAAACAGTAAAGTTCTTGAGGGTGGTAGAGATCATGTCAGCAACTTCCTTTGAAAATTTTCAGGAAAAAAAATTCTTTGTACTGTACTGGCAACTTTCCTATAACTTTTGAGTTGTTTTAATATTATAAAATAAAACTAAAGAAGTGGGAAAAGGTACAATGCTGAATTAAGTGCATGCGTCACATTACAAGTGCTATTCTGGGATGACGTGCTCTTGCTACAGATGCTGCTGGTGCAATTTCTTCATAAAGGTTAATAGTAGCAACATACCCATTTCCCACACCATGTTCAAAGGTACATTGATTATGCAATGTACATTACATCTAGATTGGAGACTTGGAGTTAGTCTAAACATACAACAATATGATGGACTTAATTTTGGAATTTGGTTCTGTTTTGAATGTAAGTACTCTCATGAAAAGTAAAACATTATATTGCACCATGTCCTTGGAAATACTCTGGTAACCTTTAAAACACTCACTATTAAAGGTAATTATTATTAAGACAGGCTTGCATTTGCCCGCTCTGACCTGGGGGGGTCATAATTGAAATAAATTCTGAAATTAATTGTGACTAATATCCCAGCTTGTGTTCCCATATTATGGCAAGGATTAGGTTTTATCCATTACTGTGAATGACTTCTTGACAGACACCTGAGATCTGAATATCTAGAATCACACTCCAAGGGATTCCTGAAATCAGATTTTTTTTTAAAGTTATCATATAACCATAACCTTGGTAAGCCTGTCAAAGTGAAATCTTTTATTTGGAATCATTCTCTTGAACTCTGTTGTCTTCTTATGAAAAGACCAAATTGAATAAGCTACGCAGTGTATCTTTATGTATGCAGACCCTTAAATGGAGCACAGGATACCATTTACCCATCTAAAGAGCAGGCTGGTGATTATGAAGGCAGTCACCACAATACTGGTCAGTTGCATCCATTGTAGAAAGCCAATGGGATATTTAGCTGGGAGAATTTGGGTGATAGGTTTCCCTCAATTTTTGGTGAAATTATTCAAAGCTGCCATAAGTTCTGGACTTTTTTAGCACTCCCATTGAAAACCAGAGAAGCTATACTTATATTGCTATGACAGCATTTCTTAGCAACATCTTCTGAGCCCTACCAATGTTTAATCTGGAACTCAAATCCAGAATCACATAGTAGTGAGTTTTCTCTAAAAACTGGACAAGAGCAGATTTTTTTCAGCCCATCTTTTGTCTAGACTGGACTATTAGTAGAAATAGAGCAAGGATAACTTTTATCCATTTTACCTGAAGATAGATGTATTAAGTATTAACTAACTAGGGGTTTGCAAAATACTTTCAAGGAACAAATGCAATAAAAGTGATAAATGCAGTTGTTATTATAAAATTATAACAGAATCATTTAGATGAGTTATTTGAAAGGTCTTTATTAAACATGTTTAGATAATATGTTTATTAATTCATTAAGCTCTATTTAAAATGCCAGATAAATAAAATGCATTATTAATATGTCATAAGCTAAATGGAATAATGCCACACAGACCTAATATTTTTTAAATGCCTTGAAAATATCAACTAATTCACCATTCTTTCAAGGACAGCTTGTATGATTTAACAGGAATTGTTAGAGTAATTTTATTTGCTAGGATAATACAAAATCCTTACTACAAAATCTGAACTCTTTTTTATTTTTTAGTCTGCTTTTTCTTTCCTTGAAGTAATATATGCTTATTATAAAATATTGGTACCTATAAATGTGAAAGTAAAAATCATTGTTAATCATTAAACTACCAGAGCAAATCTATGTTAACATTTTGGAATTTTTTATTTGGACTCCTAGGCTCGACTCTATGAAGTGTGTGTGTGTGTGTGTGTGTGTGTGTGTGTGTGTGTGTGTGTGTTATAAAGTTGAAGTCATGTATATAATGTCTAATATGTCATATTCACTTAAATATATTAAGTATCATTACTTATGAGCCTGCAACATTCTAATGACAGGTAGTAAGGAAACCAGAAACTGCAGTGGCCCATTAAGAGCACTCATGAGCCAGTTTAGAGCCAAAGCCCCAGCAGAGACAGAATCCAACTGGCCAAATGTCAGACAGTTTAAGCATTAAGTTAATAAACTAATCAATCAAAACACATCAAATATGTTTAAAATCCATGGATTCACAGTAATACAAAAGAAAACAAAATTTATTGTTTATCATTGCAGGGTGCTTGTGAATCAACTCATCATTTTAAAAAAATAAACCCATGAATAGAGAAAACCAAGCTTTCATCTTATTTTACCTTTTATCTCCTTAACCAATGAGGTAACCAAACAGTATACTGAGGAAGATTTTTCTTTCTAAGTATTCTAGCTGGCAAGTGAGAAAGAACTGATAGACTATCACCATTTGGCAACTCCAAATGAGTTAATAGACCTAGGCATTGATTATTAACAACTGCTAAAATCAATAGATGAGAGACAACCACGCATCATGTAGTTCATGGTGGAAGAATGTACACCACTTATGAATTAGTCTTGATTGACAAAATACGACCTGGTTCTGATCACACCTCTAGATCCAACTACTAAATTACAGAAAATACAGAAAATGGAGGAAAATGTTAGGTGACACTATGGCTGAAACTAGCAAAAATAAGACTGTAGGGAAATCTACAGGGGAAAAGAGCTTGGTTTTATTGAAGAGAAAAATAAGAGAAATCTGTAAGGTAAATGAAACTTAAGAGAAATATCAACCAATTGCATTGAGCAGACTTTAAGATGAATTCAAAGCAAAAAAAAAATGTGTAAACCATTTTTAACATGTGTGAGGCAATTAGAAATGTGAACCCTAACTGACTATTTGACTATTTAGGAAAGTATTAATAATTTTATGTGCGATTATGGCGTGTGTATATATATATGTGTGTGTGTATATATATATATATTTATACATATATCTATATTTAAAAGGATGTTTGTCACATAGAGGTAGATTCTAAAAATGTATATTAACAAGATGGTATGAGGTTAATTTAAAGTAATTGGAAGGCAGAAGATGAGATCAAATTGGTCATGAGAGAATTATTGAAATGGATGATAGGGTTTATTATACTCTTGCCTACTTTTATATATTTTTTAAATTTATATAATTTTAAAAAAATGTGCAGATCTTGACTATTCTTCCTTATAACAAAATAATCTTAGAAGATATGATTGCCAAGGTATCCCATGGCATGAATAATAATCTATTAATGCTCTTTAAGTGGATCCTAAGATCTAAGACCTATAAACTATAAACCTATAAACTGTGTCACCTTGGAAAAGACTTGAATCCATTTAGAATCTTTGTGTTCCAATTTACTGCATTTTTTTCTCCAAAGCTATCAATTTTCCAAACTCTAATTATTAAAATAATTTATCCTTTTTTCATTATAATGAAATGACTCTTTTGCTACATTCAAAAATACTGTGTATAGTTTCTGTTCTCCAATATGTCCCTGAGCTAATCTTGGAGTCCACTTATTTGTCAGTTAACTGGCTCTCTGATTTAGTTCCTATTTTTTTTTTTTGATTTCTTTTGTTTTCTCTCTCTGTCTCTCTTTCTCACTGGAGAATTTCTCAAATATCTGATCCTTAATTAACCATTTATATTTAAAAGCACTAAAAAAGCTCATTGGATACTCTGGATGTAGGGTCAGTTGGGTTTCACCAGCAACAGTAGGTCTTTTCTCTTTGACCAATCAATTTCTACAACGGTAAATCCTCCAGTCTTCTGCCTTATGTGCTTGGCTGACAGCTTTCTAGACGCTAACAGAAGAGCTTCCCTTAAGGCGAGGCATAGGGTATTTAATTCTCCTTTCACAAGCTATACGCCACTGTGTTTTCAGCTCTACTCCACCTTCAGAGGGTACCTGGATTCCTTCAATTCCTGATGCTTTCCATTCACATATGGGAATGGCTTTTTCTTTTTGGCTTCCCTTTCTATGTTCATAGTTATTAAGTTTCTAAGTCATTCACTTCCTAGATCAATTATAACTAGACATTTTTCTGCTTCCAAACAGCTGTTCATATCTCTGCTTATTTTCTTTAAAGCTTGAGGGCTCATGCTTTTTCTTTCTATTTTTAAAAGTTGTTGTTTAAGTTAGGTTTTGAGCTGTTAGATATAATCTGTAAAAGAAGGTAAAATCATGACTCTCAGCATGTTAAATTTTATTTAACTTATTAATGAGGAAACTAGTGAGACCTTACAACCAGTTGGAAGAAGAACCAAAGAACATTATTTATAATTAGGAGTATTGAAATGAATGTGCAAGTAGAGGCAAAACTAGTGTCTTCCACAGAGGGGGAGGAAAATCAATCGAAACTCTACCAGACAAGACAGAATGTGCATGCTTACAAACCAGAATCATTTTGCATTGCTATGAGTTATCTGCAGTTTACAGAGTTGTAAAATAACTCCCACAGAATCAAAATGAGATATCGCAGGAGTGTGCTGAAACAATGCATCATTTCCCAACGAAACACAATTTTTTTTTCCCCTGTTGGACCTAAACAAGGATAAAGGCATGGATTCAACTGCCTAAATTTTTTTTTTCCAGTTGGGCTGTGTATGATGAAGTGAATCCTACATGTTTTTCTCTCAATCCAGAATAATCAAATTTAAAGTTTTAGGAGGGCCTGTTGATAGTATAACAAAGGTTAACTGACTTCCATTTTTCAGCCATGTGTTTTCATACTTTCCTTTTTCCTCCCTAGCATTTTAATGAGTCAGAGGTGCCATAACAAAACTATTAAATTAGAAGTATCTGATTTCAAATACTCTTAGAAATATCTAATCTATGTGGTTTTACCAACATTTAAACAATAATTGAAAAGCTTTTCACTTATAATTGAAGGCTTTACTTCACTCAGGATCTGTCACTGTCAGAGAATAATTCCTCTTCCAGCACCTTCTGTGGGATTATTCTCTCTGTGCACCAGATCAAAAAAACAGATGAAGTGCATCACTGAATTTTTTTATTCCTGAAGTGGCTGGTGAAAGTCACTGTCCTGGCCTGATCAGTATTGTATTTGCATTAATGTGCCACACCTATATGGCTACTCATCCTTCTCATTGAATTTTACCGCCCAGGCTGCCATCAGTGTTCCAGTTCCTTTTAGAAATTATTCATCTGTAGTTGCTCCAAAGTTCTTCTTCAGTGTGTAAACTATCTCTGCCTCTACCATCATCAGCTGGGCAAATATATTTCTATTGCTTGTGCTGTTTCTGTTTCTGATTGCCGGTGCACAAATTCAGGGCAGAGCAAGACTTAGGGAATATGTGAATGTAGACTTTTTTTGAAGACTAATGCATTTGACAGTCCTCTCCTCGAGTCTTCTACTAAGGCTGCCAAAAAAGTTTGCCGCCCTTCATGGTTGTAGGTATTAAAAAAAAAAAAAGGCAAATAAGACTTTTGTGTTGAGCTCTGCCTCAAAATATCTTCCATTTTTCCAATCCCTTTCTTCTGTGATAATTTTCATGTCTCATGGAGCAACTCCCCTTCCCCCAGCTGTGGCACCTGGAGATAAAAGATGTCAGCTTGCAAAAAAGGTAATTTAAACATAGTTCAGTGGCTTGCTCCAGAATTTCTATGAAATCGAGGCTTAAGTTTAGCAGTTTGGTTGGAATGAGGCTGGGCAAATATTAAAACAGTGTTCTTAATGACACTTACATGAAAATAAGAAAAAACCAATTGTCCATAAGAAAGAATGGGAGGGAACCAAGCAGGAAATACTCTTGGGAATTGGGATGCGTGTTCCTCTCCTCCTCCCACCCCAGTCACCTCTAGGCTCTGCAGCTGACTCCACCCTTTGAGGAACAGCTCAAAGGAAAGAATGTGGCTGGGGTTTTATAGAGGCCAGTAGACAAGGAAATCATCATCAAGTCTATGGAAGTAATGAGGACAGATATGTCATCTTGGAATGGGTCTTATCTTGGAATATACAAGCACAGGGTGGTCATGTGCACTTAGCCATTTCTCATTTCTAGGAATAAAAAGGAATGGGGGGGGGAATTCTCAGCCTTCACTGTGTCCCAGCTTCTAGGAATACAGAGCTCATATAAAATTCAACATTATTACTGTTCACCTGTGGTTTATATTCATGTTCTTTCTAGAAGTACATCATAACATATACCCCGATTTTCAAGTATAAGACAAATTAACTTCCCATTAGAGTAAATCATACTGTCAAAGATAGATAAAGATGGGCAATGGTTAAAAACAGTCAAGACAGATTTCTTTTAATTTTTATTTTATATTGGAGTACAGCAAAGTGATTCAGTTATACATATACATATGTCTATTCTTTTTCAAATTCTTTTCCCATTTAGGTTGTTACAGAATATTGAGCAGAGTTCCCCATGCTATACAATAGTTCCTTGTTAGTTATGTGTTTTAAATATAGTAATATGTATTGCAGTTGAGAAGAGTCCAGTGGAAACTGAGCTTCACTTCACCAGACTAAAAAGCAGGAAACTTTTTAAATGCTAGGGTATTCTGAAGGAAAGCCTCTGAAGCGCAATAAGCAGGGGGTGGTTTGGTCCATGTGATGGGCTATCTGGGTATGGCACTTACCTGGAGGAAAACAAATTTTCTATCTTTAAGATAGGAAATAGTGATGTGAGTTAGAGCAAGGTGCCCACAAAAGATAGACATTTACCTTCACAAGGGAATGAGGAGAGAGTGCTATCTCCTTGAATGTTTGCATTTCAAAGAGAGAAGGCTCCTAGGTCTTTGAGAAGACAGTTTAGGTGGTAGATTTACATCTCAAAGGGCAGAGAAAAGATTTACAGGTGGTCCATGACTTGCAATGTTTTTTTTTATTTTTTTTTATTTTTTTTTCTTTTTGCGGTATGCGGGCCTCTCACTGTTGTGGCCTCTCCCGTTGCGGAGCACAGGCTCCGGATGCGCAGGCCCAGCGGCCATGGCTCACGGGCCCAGCCGCTCCGCGGCATATGGGATCCTCCCAGACCGGGGCACGAACCCGTATCCCCTGCATCGGCAGGCGGACTCTCAACCACTGCGCCACCAGGGAGGCCCACTTGCAATGTTTTGACTTAGAATTTCTTGACTTTATGATGGTGTGAAAGCGATATGTATTCAAGAGAAATCTTACTTTAGATTTCGAATTTTGATCTTTCCTGGGCTGGCAATATGCAATACAGATACTGTCTCCTGATCCTGGGCAGAGGCAGCTAGCCACAGCTCCCAGTCAACCACACAATAAACAATTCAAACACTTAGAACCGTTCTGTACCCATACAAACATTCTGGGGTTTTTTGTTGCTGTTGTTCAGTTGTTTTTGTTTTACTCTCAGTACAGTATTCAATAAATTACATGAGATGTTCCGTACTTTATTATAAAATAGGCTTGGTGTTAGATGATTTTGCCCAACTGTGAGCTAATGTAAGCGTTCTTAGCACTTTTTTTTTTTTTTTTTTTTGGTGGTACGCGGGCCTCTCACTGTTGTGGCCTCTCCCGTTGCGGAGCACAGGCTCCGGACGTGCAGGCTCAGCGGCCATGGGTCACGGGCCCAGCCGCTCCACGGCATGTGGGATCTTTCCGGGCCGGGGCACGAACCCGTGTCCCCTGCATCGGCAGGCGGACTCTCAACCACTGCGCCACCAGGGAAGCCCCTGAGCACTTTTAATGTAGGCTGGGCTAAGCTATGATGTTCGGTAGGTTAGGTCTATTAAATGCATTTTTGACATGATATTTTCAGTTTATGATGGGTTTACCAGGACGTAAACCCATCTTAAGTTGAGGAAGATCTCTATAATCACAAGCTTTCTCAACTATCTGCTCTAAGTGGGAGTTCAGAGGCCTATCAGTCTATTCCTATGTTTTGGATAGAACAGATAATAATTCTCCCGGCAGCATTGAGCTTTCTCAGGCAGGCATTTTATGAGGGACCGGGTTCATCCTAGGGACACAGCCTTAAGCTGTTAGAAGCCATGCTAAAGTTTCGTCAAGCCTCGTAGTACAGGAGATTGGATAGACTGGCTATGTGCTGAGAGTATTTTGCAATTCTCATTAGAAACACTTTTTTAAACTAACCCACAGATGACCTCATTGATGTAATGGTGGACATTTTCAGTGAAAGAATATCTTTGAAGCAGATTGCATCCCTGTAAGCTTCTCAAAGACTCAGCTAAATCCAAGAATTCCCAGAAAATTAACCCTGTTCAGTCAATCGAGCCAGATAACCATGGCGCCAGGTAGTACCATAAGATTATTCAACATTCAACTAAAACATAAAAAAAAAACAACAACAACAACACTAGTGTGACCTACTTCTCCAAATCCCAAACTTCTCCAACTTCATGATGTGTGTGTGTGTGTGTGTGTGTGTTTTCTTTTCAGGCTGTATGCTTTGTTTCCAACCCTTAGTATTTTGTAATTGCTCTAACAACCTTGACTTAGGAGTTTGCCTTGGCTACTGTACATTAACTAGGAAACTGGCCCTGGGCTGTGCTTAGAGCTGACAGCTACTCCCCAACAACTAAGAATTCCTTTAAAACGTTCTGGTATTTAATATGCTGGTTCTTAATTTATAATATTTTATTAAAAACAACAACAACAACAGCAAAACACCTAATGTTGCTTGTTTGACCTCTCCTATATCAGCATGAGGGAGTCATCTCTGTCTCACTAGCAAATAAAAAGAAAGTCACGCAAGTGATATCCAAATTTTGGTGAGAAAGTGATTCATAGCTGGGCATATCTCCAGTGATTCTGACTTTGAGTATCATAGGCACTGTAAGATTCAGAAGCTTAATTGCTGAATCCTCCTTAGTTTATGTAACAGTCATTAACTGGTCAAGTCATTTTCAGAGGCATACAGAATCTGATGTAGATTTTTACTCTTAGAATTCCAGAAGAACGTCTCCGTAATCATATAATTGTTTATTTGATATTGTTATAGAAAGGAAAACAAAAGATTCAGTAATCATTTAGCTTTTATAAAAGGAGCAGATGCTGACACCCCACCTCCAGATATCTGACAGAGTCAGACTGTCTAGATAGAGCCTCAATTTCTACATTTCATCAAATGATCCTGATACAGTAATTTCAAGTCCACACACTGGGGAAAAACTCTTTCAGACACTTTACCACCTCTAACCAGAGAAGCTTTTGCTCCGGTTTGCATGCAAACATCTCTAACTGATAGAAGGATGTAATTAGACTGGTAGTTGAGAAAGGCAGAAGGTAACAGGAACCCAGAGAGATGAGGAGAAAGAGTAAGGAAATGAGGGCCAACTGTTTCCAGTGCCCTTAGTTAATTTTCTTATTTAGTTTAGACTGTCTAGAAGAAGGCAATATGTACAAAGTATAAAATGAGGGTGGTGAGAGTCTGGATGAGGGAGACCACCGTGGGCTGTGGAAGTCTGGAACAGGAAGATGGGCTAAGAAACAAAGGAATGTCTGTGTGAAAAGGATTTTAGAGATCTCTAGATTAGATAGAGATTCACAGATTTCACAATAGGGGGGAAAGAAAAATATATCAAAATAAAGACACATAATGTAGGCAAAAGGAAAGAGATATCACACACAAAAAAAGGAAGAATAACAAGTAAAGTGGGGAGATAAACCAGATATTTCATGATAAGTTCCTGAACATTTTATATGAGGAGGGCATTTTTTAATAGGGAGCCTTGTGGTACTTTAAAAATATTTCCAGAAATTCCTTAATACTTTTCTCCCTTCAAGAAATGGAGGTTAATTCCTCTTCTCTTGAGTGTTAGCTTGATTTAAGGACTAACTTGTAATAAATAGAATATTGTAGAACTGAAGGAGTGTGTCTTCCAAAACTAGGTCATAAAGGCAGCTTCCTCCATACTCTCTTTTGGATCATTCACTCTGGGGAAAGCTAGCCGCATGTCATAGGAACACTCAAGCATCCTTATGGAGGAGCCCACATGGCAAGGAAGTGAGGCCTCTTGGTAAAGAGCCAACAAGGAGCAGAGGCCTTCAGCCAACAATCTATTAGTGCACCATTTTGGAAGCAGAGGCTCTAGCCCTGTGGTTTGCAACTAGGGATGATTTTGCTGCCCAGGAGACTTAGGAATGTCTGGTCCTGGGTTGCTTGTCACAGTTGGAAGGGGAGGTACTGTGGGCATCTAGAAAATAGAAGCCACTGATGCTATTAAACATCCTATAATGCAAAAGAAGTCTCCCAGCAATGAAGGATTATCCAGCCCCAAATATCAATAGTTCTAAGGTTGAGAAACCCTGCTCTAGTCCCAGTCAAGCTTTCAGATGATTGTAGCCCTGCTGACAGCTAGACTGCAATGTCATGAGAGACTCTGAGCCAGAAACACCCAGATAAGCTGCTTCTAGATTTCTTCCTCTCAGAAAGTCTAATACATATGTGTGGTTTTAAACTGCTTTGTTTTGGGGGTAGTTATACAGCAATGGATATCTAATACAGCCTCCCACATATGTCTCTGGGCAGGAGTATATATTTGAAGGAACTGAACCTGGCTGGGAATGTTAAGGGTGTTTGGAGGGCATAAAATGCATAGGAAGAACATGAGTAACTATTTCTGCAAAATATCAGGTTTGGCAATAGAGCTTATTATCGTAGCTTCCGAGACTTACCAAAACCTCAATTGGTGATAATTATAACACTGGTGTGATAGAATTGAAACTTGTATGTTTAACAGGTCTTGGCAGAAAGGCATTGGTAACTGTCAAGATTTCCAGGAACAAATTAGGGTGCCGAAAGAGGCTGCAGGGTATTACAGAATCAGTAGGTAGAGAAAAGTCATATATTCACAGATTAAGCAGTGAAGTGAGATGGTGCTAAGTGGAGAAGCTGGCAGGACAGAAGAAAGATATTTTAGAGATGATGCTGACATCTTTGTAAACGTCAGTGGAGGACTCAACCAATAGTGAAGATGTCAATGAGAGAAGAGGTCTAGGCCAGTGCTCTGTCGATGTGTTTGCAAATTCCATGGATAGCTTATGAAAATGCAGATTCTAATTCAACAGGTCTAGCAAGAAGCCAGAGATCCTGCATTTGAGTAACAAAATGCCAGTAAGAGATGGAAGGGCTTGATTTTGTAGGGGACACATATCTTCTTGTAAGACCTCAGGGATGGGAAGGAGTTATGTTAATAAGATAGTTAATTAAAGAAAGGGAAAATGATTCCATTCTAGTGTGGACTGTACAGGTAAAAAATAAATTTTTTTAAAAGGGTCACCATAATCCTACCAAGATTGAAGATACTGGGAATGGAGAATGAGAGTAACAGGGGAAAGGAGACGGTTTGGAATGGCTACAAAGAATGAATAAGGTGGTAATAAACTGTGTCCGAACAGTGAGGGTTCCACCATCTGCATAGATAAGGTTTCTTTGAGCCATACCACATGATCACAAAAGGAGGAAGCTCCTGCTCTTAAAAATGCATCACACACACACACACACACACTCACACACACACACCACACACACACCACACACACACACAGAGTGGGGCAAGGGCATGCAGTGCCAGAAATTAGGTACTACTGCAGACTTTTATCTTTCAAAGAGACCCTGGGACAGCCAAGATTTGCAACTGGATAACAAGCTGCATAGAACAGTTAGACAGAACTACATTATGCGTGTAGTTTTTAGGGCTTGTGAAATGGAATTACAAATACCATTTTTATTTTTCTTTCTTTTTTTTTTTTACTGAAGTAGTTGATTTACAATGCTCTGTTAATTTCTGCTGCACAGCAAAGCGATTCAGTTATACATATATATACATTCTTTTTTTATATTCTTTTCCATTGTGGCTTATCATAGGATACTGAATATAGTTCTTTGTGCTGTACAGTAGGACCTGTTGTTTATCCATTCCATATATAACAGCTTACATCTGCTCACCCCAACCTCTCACTCCATCCCTCCCCTAACCCCCCCTCCTTGGCAACCACCAGTCTGTTCTCTATGTGCGTGAGTCTGTTTCTGTTTCATAGATAGGTTCATTTGTGTCATATTTTAGATTCCACATATAAGTGATATCAGATGGTATTTGTCTTTTTCTTTCTGACTTACTTCACTTAGTATGCTAATCTCTAGTTGCATCCATGTTGCTACAAATGGCATTAATTCATTCTTTTTTTTATGGCTGAGTATACAAATACCATTTTTCCCCAGGTTTCTTGGGATGTGATTTTTGGTGACAGACTGGACATGACTTCCTTCCCTCTTAAAGGAAGGTTGGAGGAGCTACATTGAATGAGAGGATTTAAAATACATTTTATTATTCTCAAGCATTTTATCTCTCATTGCAGGCTTTTGGGCAGGTAGTTAAGACTCCATGCAAATCATTTTAAAAGAGACTTCATATGCTCTCTGACTGTGTAGTGTGCAGGCTTATGAATATAGCTTGGTGTCATTTTCTAATGTCATGGGCAAGAATATGGTGCTGACTGAACCTTGGGCTAAAAAGAATTTAGAAATACCAGTTGTTCCATCCCTGAAGCATGCAACCTGTAACCTTTGGAAAAAACTTTCACTCCAGACAAACAGATATGCTTAAGGTAAAAAGAAATTGTATTATTATATAGTCATCTTAGACTTTTTCTAAATGTGGGCAGAGCATGATAAGTAAGTGGCTGGATGTCATTCAATGTGTCTATCAGAAAATTCTATCAATTCTTTTATTACATATTGATTGATTAATTGCACTGTGTGACTTGTTCTGTTGATATAGAGGTAAATAAAATATGATTACTTTCCCAAGGAGCTTACAGTTTATTAAGGAGGCAGCAAGGAAACGTTTATACAGCAATGCAATAAATAATATGTTGAAGACAAACACCATGAGAAATAATTCCTCTACATCAGAAGAAATTTCTTGGGTGGCCAAATCTTTAGGTAATATAGAAGCCTATAGATGGAAAAACCAGTATTTTTATGTATTTACCACAAAAACATGTTACCAGGATAATCTCTGAAGTATCTAAAAAGTATAAACAATTATATATTAAAAATAGGTTATTGTCTAAATGAGTAGTATGGAATTTTTTCACTGAAAAAGGCTTATTTGTTGCAACTTATATAAAATATATTGAATAAAATATAGTTATTTAGGCTTAAAATTATATACTGCCTTATTTCTTATATACCAGATAAATTTCAAATGGATCAAAGATTTAAATTGTGTTATAAAAAATAGTGCCATGACAGAACATGATGACAAAGTTGTATTAGTTTTATATTTTCTTACTGAAAGAGACATTTCTATGGGGACAAAAAGGCCAAAAAAAAAAAAAAGATAAAATGTAGTATTGTTCTGCAGAGTAGGGAAATGTAAAGGACCTTAAATAGCTAAAACAGTCTTGAAAAAAAGAACAAAATTAGAGGACTGATATTACCTGATTTCCAGCCTTATTGCAAAGTTATAGTAATGAAAAAGTGTTATATTAGGATAAAGATATACATATAGGTAAATAAAATAGGTGAGCTCACATATACAAATAACTGTTTCTTTGACAAAGGTACAAAGTCAAGTGAGTGAGATGGTGTTTTCAACAGAAGGGACTGGAATAACAGGACATCTATATGCAAGAATAAATAAGTAAATAGGATGACACTTAAAGTAATGAAAAGATTAGCCACAGAATGTATCCAGAATTATATATATATATATATATATATATATATATATATAAAACCCACAAAATTAAATAAGTAAACAAGCAACACAGCTTAAAAAGTGGGCAAAAGATTTTAAGAGACATTTCACTAAGAAGAATTTGTAGATAGTAAGTCTCATCTGCCCCGTTGAAGTATAAAATGGTACAATAAGTTTGGAAGACATTTTAGCAAAGTATTAAAATGTTAAATTTATACCTATGACCTCATAGGTATTTACTCAGAAATAAAACTATATGTCTATACAAAAACTTGTCATGACATTCACAGAAGCTTTATTTGTCATAAGGAAAATTAGGAAACAAACCAAATGTCCATTAACATATAACTTTACTGATACACATTACGACATGGGTAAATCTCAAAAAAAAAATTACACTGAAGGAAAGATAAAGAATGCCTAATGATTCCATTTAGACTACACACTAGAAAATGTAATCTAATCTATAATAACAGAAAGTAGATCAGTGGTTATCTGAAGAAGGGGGACTGGGGAAGGATGGGAGGGAGTGATTACAAAGAGAAACTTAGAAACTTTTGAGAGTGATATATATGCTCATTATTTTTTTTTTAAATTTACTAAATTTATTGAAGTATAGTTGATTTACATTGTCCTGTTCATTTCTGCTGTACAGCAAAGTGATTCAGTTTTACACACACACACACACACACACACACATTCTTTTTCATATTCTTTTCCATTATGGTTTATCACAGGATTTTGAATATAGTTCCCTGTGCTCTACAGTAGGACCTTGTTGTTTATCCATCCTATATATACTAGTTTGCATCTGCTAATCCCAAACTCCCAGTCCATCCCTCCTCCCCTTGGCAACCACAAGTCTGATCTCTATGTCTGCGAGTCTCTTTCTATTTCATAGATAAGTTCATTTGTGTCATATTTTAGATTCCACATATAAGTGATAGCATATGTCTTTCTCTTTCTGACTTACTTCACTTAGTATGATAATCTCTAGGTCCATCCATGTTGCTGCAAAGGGCATTATTTCATTTTTTTTATGGCTGAGTAGTATTTTATTGTATTGTACATATATTGTACATATATATATATGTACCATATCTTCTTTATCCATTCATCTATTGATGGACATTTAGGTTGTTTCCATGTCTTGGCTATTTGAATAGTGCTGTTATGAGCATAGGGGTGCATGTATCTTTTTGAATTATAGTTTTGTCTGAATATATGCCCAGGAGTGGGATTTCTGGATCATATGGTAATTCTATTTTTAGTTTTCTGAGGAACCTCCATACTGTTTTCCATAGTGGCTGCAGTAACTTACATTCCTACCAGCAGTGTAGGAGGGTGTCCTCTTCTCCACACTCTCTCCAGAATTTGTTATTTGTAGACTTTTTAGGGAATTTCCTGGTGCTCCAGTGGTTATGACTCCACACTTCCACTGTAGGGGGCCCAGGTTCGATCTGTGGTTGGGCAGCTAAGATCCCGCAAGCTGCTCAGCGCAGCCAAAAAAAAAATTGTAGCTTTTTTAATCATGGCCATTTTGACCAGTGTGAGGTGGCACCTCACTGTAGTTTTGATTTGCAGTCCTCTAAACAACAGCAGTGTTGAGCATTTTTTCATGCCTGTTGGCCATCTGTATGTCTTCTTTGAAGAAATGTCTATTTAGGTCTTCTGGCCATTTTTCAGTTGGGCTGTTTGTTTTTTGTTGTTGAGTTGCATGAGCTGTTTGTATATTTTGGAAATTAAGCCCTTGTTGGTTGTATCATCTGCAAATATTTTCTTCCATAGGTTATCTTTTCATTTTGTTTATGACATATGCTCATTATCTTGACTGTAGTCCATGGTTTCTTAGGTGTATACATATTTCAAAACTTATCAAAATTTTGTTTTAGGTATGTGAGGTTTATTGTATGTCAATTAAACCTAGATAAAACTGTTAAAGGATAATTTTTTTATTCAAATATTTTTCACATGGGAAATACTATTATATATATTATATTAGAATACACATATATATGTATTTAGAGAGAGAGAGATGTTTTGATTTAATTTAATTTATCTGCCTATTACTGTGCTACTCAGTAGGGGTAATTTTTTAATTTATCAGATGCCTTTATCATGTACTCTGATGTGTGTGTGTGTGTGTGTGTGTGTGCCTGTCTGATTTATGTGGAGAATCTCAGGGCATAGCAATGTTCACTGGACAAGCAGTAACAGCGGCTCAGTTAAAAACTGTTGCATGTCATTCAGTTGTCAATTCTGTTTACCTTTAGTTGTGCTCAGACCAATAGGAGTTACAGGAAGGAGGATCTCGAGAGCTTACACGTGTGTGTGTGTGTGTGTGTGTGTGGTGTTGGGCAGGGGTTCAATGATTTTAAGTCTCTAACCAGAGCTAGGACCATGTATGTGGTATATTTACATATGCAGGTCTGTGGAAGTCACAATTGCCTACTGAGGTGGTATGGAAATGAATACACTGCTTTCCAAAACAAAATACACACACACTCTACTCAAATGTTTGTCCTCAATAAGAAGCAAGAAGAGATGATCCAAATAAGAGCAGTAAACAAAGACCCCAGGGTCATTAACGCTTCAGGCCTTTGAACTAACAAACACAGATATTCAGAAGCCTCATCAGCAGTTGGAGCTAGGTTTTCTGTCTGATGTGGGAGATGTTTTGTGAAGGGTTTGGAGAACAAGCACCTCCTTCTCTCCATACCCTTACTTCAGCAGGCTCTTAAAAGCCAGGGAAGGGAGCACAAAGCCAAATGTGACTGATGTTGCTGGCAATACTGATATCATGTTTGCTGTATCTACATAGTTCTGTTTCTAAAATAATAGACTTGCATTGTGTGCTGTCATGGCTGTCTATTTTCTTCTCTTTCATTTCTTTTTTTTATGTTTTTGAAGTGACTTTGATGTGTGAATGCAAAGGAACACATGAAGAGGAGTGGGGGAGTGATGATGAGTACCCTCTAGGCTACAGGTTGTTTGTCCATCAGACATAATCACACTCTGCTTTAGAAAACTTTCAAAGCTACCAGCAAAGCCTTAAAATACTTTTTTCTTTTCTAAATCATGAATACACACGAGCCACTTCACAGATTGTGTTTGTAATTAATAGAAGGCCTAGGGTATCCTTCCTCTAAAAGATGTGTAGACAGAAAGCCAGTCCTTGAAATTATCAAGGCATTTGTCTCAAACCACTCAGGGAAACAGTCTCAATTCCCAGTGCCCGGGACAGAGTCAATTACAGCTCAAATGGCCACATGATGTTTCATGAGAGCCAGGCTGAAGCTACAGTATGAGGAAACTGACATGTGCAGAGTCCAGCTACTGCCTTAGCATTTTCATATATGCTCATATTTAACTCTCATCTGATCACTGGGAAGGAGCATATCATTTAGATTCTCATAATTTGACTAAAGATGCTCAGACGGGATAGAGGTTTATTTCTTTTTCATGTAGGTTCCTTGGTAAGAGTCCAAAGCAGTTAAGGAAGCTCCATAAAGTCAGTGGGGTCACAGCCTCCTTTTAACTTTATGCTTTACTCTCCCTAGCACATGGCTCCCATCCTCAAGGTCACAAGACAGCTATTACAGCTCCAGCTGTTATAGCTGCATCCCAAATAGGAATAATGAAAGGACAAAATGATGTGAAAAGAGCTTCTTGAAGCCCCATTTCATGACTTCTACCTGTAATCTCTTAGTGGCAATCACTGTCATTCCAAATAAAAAAATCGTGTTCTCTAACCAAATGATTGGGGAGATGAATACTGAATAGATAAGTAGCAGTCTCTGGCCAGACAGGAATAAGTATCCCAATTAAAAACGGAGTTTCAGTGAGATAAATGAACTGAACCTAGATCATCACCGAGCCAGAGAATGGTGACAGTTTTCTGTGAGGAAAGTCAGTAAATATGTGGACCGCCAAGGTCAGAGCTTGAGCCTAAGCAAGGCCTGATGTTTGTTTGAGCTCATCTGCCATTGGGTTTAACAAGGGTCGAATTACATAAGCCAGTTAGAATTAAAATGTTTGGATGGAGACAAACAAAAAGCCAGTGTGTGCAGGGAAAATGGACCTGAGAAGGGCTATGTGGAAAGGGGATGTGAAGGAGAACTATCACCTATCTGGGGTATCTTTTCCCCCAGATTGCCCCATGAGCACACAACCGAACCTCATGCCATAAAGGGAGTTGACAAAAGGTGAAGAGGAATTCTATGAGTGCTAAGCTGGTTGGCCTCTGTCAACATGGAGCAGGAAAGGGGGTACCTAAGTGACTTTTTTTTTTTTTTCGGTACGTGGGTCTCTTAGTGTTGTGGCCTCTCCCGTTGCTGAGCACAGGCTCCGGATGCGCAGGCTCAGCAGCCATGGCTCACGGGCCCAGCCACACCGCGGCATGTGGGATCCTCCTGGACCGGGGCACAAACCCGCGTCCCCTGTATCAGCAGGCGGACTCTCAACCACTGCGCCACCAGGGTAGCCCTAAGAGACTTTTTTTGAAAACCCAGTGTGCCTTAAGCTCAGCGAGACCTTCAAGGACGAGTTCAGCAACTTGTCAAGGGTTTGTGGCTTTTAGGGAGGTGAGTTCTTGCCACTGGGGACTGTCACCATGAACCTTAGAAACGTGGGGTTTGTGTGAAGATGTTTGAAGCTGCACTCATGCCATCTCATGTTCCAGGTTGGCTACCAATGATGAGTATGTTTATAGCAAACCTTCTATACCCAAATCCTATCTGGACTTTGAAAAATCGATGATAAGAGGTATTTCCAGGGCTAGGAAACATATCCAAGGCTACTGACCTGCTAAGTCACTGACCTCGTCTGAATGTAAAATGTCATTGGAAGCTTGAACCATCAAGCTGGTTAGCCTTAAGCCAACCCATGGCATGCCCACTCCTTGGGGATGCTTTGCATGTGGTGGGGCTGGCAAAGCCCCAGGCTTACAGGTTGATAGTTACATGTGCTCAAATATTCTTCTCTCTTACACCCTTACCCCCATATTTCTAAGTAAGTTTTTTATGGCTGTAATATATATCACCACGGAGGACAGTTGTACTGGAGCTGCTACAATCTTTGAACTAGTAAGTGCTGTAAATAGTAACATCGTAAAGTTTTTGTCATTACTCTCTGCACTACACCCTCTCCTTCACGTACTTTCATCCTGTCCGTCAGTCCTCTTAGTACTAGGTAATTAAAAAAAAAAAAACTGCCAATAAATCTGGTAACCAGTGAAACATTTGAGACACACACTCCCAAAGTTGTTTTTTCATCACTGGTGGATTACTAACAATTTGCCAAAGAAGACTTTCTTTTAATTATTGAGGAAAAGCCACTTCTTAATTAATAGAAAGGAGGATTGGTTTCATCCAGATTAGTGATTGCTGGGAATGTGTCCCAAGCCCACCAGGCAGAAGCTATTTAAAGTGAGCATATTAGCAACAAACTTAAGCAGCTCGGGGTTGAGTCCTAATAAGGTGGACCATGGTAATTAAATTGAGGTTTATAGATGGAACATCTTCAGGGGGTCCAAGAACTCAAAAAGTTTGATACAGTCTCTTCCATAACTTTCTCCACTTCTCAGTAGGGTACAGGATGACAGACATGTGTATGCAGTAGTCTCAGGGGTCCCTGTCATCCCAGGCCCCACAACATATACCTGCTTTCACCACATGGCGGTACAGTCATCTGTCATTATGAGTCTCAGACCTATGGCCAAGGGAGCCAAAGCCCTGAGCTGAAGAGACACCTGGACTAGTGCAACTAGCTCTCTCTCTTCATCTCTTACTACAGAATGCTCCAAGTGTTCGTGTCGCCTCCTTCGTCTCCTCTGTCCTCTGTGCTCACAATTCATATTTTCCTACTGCTCACCCTGACCTCCACTTCCTTCCCTTTCTCTCAGAATTGTCCATGGCGACATCTGGAATTGTGCCTCTGTATTTAACAAATATCCTTCCATTCCCATTCTCAGCCATTTTTTTTTTCTGAGTGTTTCCTCCACAACCCCTTCCCTTCTTGAAACTTGACTGTCCACTGTTGACACACTTTCTCCACGAAAAGCTGATTTTTATGTTTTTTTCCCATGCCCCTCATGCTCTGAAAGTAGGTTTGCTGGCCTACTGATTACCCACTGCCCTTCTGATAGCATTTATTCCTTCAGTTCTTGAAAAACAAAAGACGATTCTTTGAGACACATTATAACACAATGAATCCTATCTAGGCTATTGTCACCTACAGACTTTTCCACACCTCATCTTTTAGGACAGTGTTGGCTTCCACCAGTTCTACACCATGGCCTTGACAGCCTCATCTCCATATTTTTTTCTGTTACTCCATCACATCCACCCACTTCGATGGCCACACCTGAGACATAATCATCACCTCTAGACTCATTCCATTGCTCTGCTCTCAGAAATCTTCATCTCCTCCTGACTGGCTTGTTCCATTACACCTACCCTCATCTGCTTTTATTAACCTCATGAGCATTTCTAGTCTCTTAATTCCTCCTTTTTGTATGCCAGACAAACAGCCTTAATATTTTCATTTCCTCCTTAATGCTGCTTCGATTCTGGGTCCATCCATACAATAATATCCATGTACCTCCACGTCACAGAGCATAAAGAACATTTCTGACTCCTCATCTCACAATATGGAAATCTCAGCAATATGTTATATTGTTGAATCCACCCTCTCTGTTTCGACTTCCTTTTCCACCGGACATCCATGGTGTATTGCACTGTACTCACTTTCCTCCTATCCCCTGGCTACTACTTTGTAGTCACATTTGCAAGCTCAGCTGCTGCTTCTCAGCCATTAAATGTTAGAGTACTTCCACATACTCTCTCAGGTCCTTTGCTTATATCACTTTGTACTCTCTTCCTTGGCAACATGCTTTTACCGTCTATGTGCACAGGACTTCCAAATTTTTATCTAGAGCTCAAACCCTCCTGTGAACTCTAGGCTTTCGTAACATCTTCCCATTAATGTCTCAACAGCACATTACGTTCAACTTGCTGACAACTGAAATCCCAGTGATCCCATTTAGCCTGGTTATCTTCCAGGGTTCACTTCTCAGGCTAACACTCCATCACCATCAAGTTCCACAGGCTAAAAGCCTAAGCCTCCTCTCTGAGGCTACTCTCTTCCTTATTTGCCATTTAAAAAATTTGATTTCCAGTCTGCCAGATCCATCCATTTCCTTTCGTCTTTGTTTCCAGCATAATAGTCAGTTACCATGTATGATTTTGTGGACTAATGCTGAAGAATTTCCAATCCAGTAATGCCATATGTTTAATCCTTTTCATCTTTTCTCCTCTGTAGCTAGTGTTCTTTTCAAACTGCAAGTCTGATGGGAACCTCAGGCTCTCTCACCCTTCACTCTGCACTGTTAAAACTCATCAGTGGCTTCCGGTTACTCAGCTGGATTTTCCAGAGGCAAATTGTACCACATCTCCTTATTCTCAGTACTCTAGCCATCTGTTCATTCTTACTTTTACTTGAATATGCTAATGAATATGTGTGGATTGGCTTAACAAATACATGGTATGTAATAAATGTGTAGTTTAATGAGGCTCTTGCAAATCATGTAACAACTTTTCTGCAACAGTGGTGCTAAAGAGACATCCTTTCTACTGCTAGGAGGTTCATGGACACCAAATTGAAGTGAAAAGTGAGTTCTGTGCATCTGAGTCCACAAAAGAGGGTCCCTGCCTCTCTGTCCAGTCTCCTTACCTCGGGTTCCAACGCTGACAGGAAAATGACGGACTAAACTCAGGAGTGGTCAAAGCATAGCCTCAGGCCCAAAGGAAGCTGGCAGGCTCATGAGAAGATTCTCATGGCCAGCCCCTCCCTATGTGGCACACAGATTTTTGTCTTTCTACAAAAACATGTAATAGCCTAGGGACAGTGTGAGGACTCTGAGTATAAGCACTGCCCAGAAGTGGCCCTTTAATGCCTCAGTTCCATGGCAGACATGACGAAGGATGTCCTCACCACAAGGGACAGGGCCGATGATCTGAAGCTAAAGTTGCTTTCCAGCTGCCACTGACTTAGGTTTCTCAACAGTGGAAGGCTGAGCACATGGCATCCACAGACTCTAACGAGATCTTTAGCTCAAATGCTTTAACTCTAAGTGCCACCAGCTGGGAAGAAAGGCTTGTCTTTCTAACTCATAGGATAGAGAGAATCTCAAAAGGAGAGGCCAAAAAAAAAAAAAAAAACGGGGATTGGTACTTGAGAGAGGAGGAAAAAGTAGACCACCAATGGCTGGGCAGTGTCAAGCCCCACTCCTGGCAAAGGGCATCAGGAAGCTGATGTGTGCTTACTTCCCGCCATCACTCTGAGCTCAGAAAGACAGGACTTAGGATCGTTGGAGAGCTTCATGGTTCCACTCAGAAGTCCTCACTCACCTCCAGAATGCCTCTCAGGAGACATTATGGTTGTAATATTCCAGATAATTTAACATTTTTATGTGCAGAGGTGCACATGCGCACACACATGCACACAAGCAAGAAGTTTTAGAGACAAAACTGGTAACATTCCAAAAATTTTGATTGAGCACCTACTAATTGTAGATACTTGTTAGGCAGTGGAAATATGAATAAAAACTTATTGTGATGTTAAGATGTTTGGAGACTAGTCCCAGAACAAAGTGTTCTTTGTTTGGGGGCAGTGTACAATTTTCTAATGATCATCATTTTTCTGAGTTGAACAAAGAGTAGACTTTTGTTACTTTATTTTCCTGGTTCTTCAGTTTAATTTTGCTACCCAAACTCCCTCCCAATTATGGTTTATTTCTGAACTCCAGAACTCCCTGACATTTGCAGTAGTGAGATTTTTATGTAACTGCTGGAAAGCAAATTCCAAAACATAAAGAAAATTTGCCATTGGCAGAAATGGTCCATATGAGACACATTTATCAAAAATGTGAAATAACGGGCTTCCCTAGTGGCACAGTGGTTGAGAGTCCGCCTGCCGATGCAGGGGACATGGGTTCGTGCCCCGGTCCGGGAAGTTCCCACATGCCGTGGAGCGGCTGGGCCCGTGAGCCATGGCCACTGGGCCTGCGCGTCTGGAGCCTGTGCTCCATAACGGGAGAGGCCACAATAGTGAGAGGCCCGCGTACCGCGAAAAAAAAAAATGTGAAATAAGAATGAGAGGGTTGTAACATGGGGTTTTTTTGTTTGTTTTTTGTTTTTGTTTTTCACTTTTTGGCACCCAGGTGACTAGAGACTTTTCCAATTAAAAATTACTTTACTGAGGGTCGTTTTGTCAGAATAGCCACAAGATTTTTTTAAATTAATATATTGTTTCCTGAAAGGTTCAAGATAACTTTGCTTATGGTGATTAGAAGAACACTTACTTGTTCTCCTTGCCTTCTTCCCTTTCTCCCTCCTTCCTTCCTTCCTTCCTTCCATCCATCCATTCATACATCATTTCTTCCCACCCTCACTTCTCATACTCACCATTTCTCCTCTCTCTTTGCCCTGGTTTTTCACATCTCTGTTTAAGTCTCTCTCTTTGTGTCTATCTTTCCTTCACAAATCAATAAATATTCTTCTTAATCCCCACTTCAATACACAGAGTACAGGCACACAAACACACAGAAATACAAACACACAGCAGAAACACAGATACATACAGCAGAAGTGCACATGCACACACACAAGCTCACTTTCCCCAGGTTCACAGTGAATTGTTAGAGATGGAGTAACACTTGTAATTATTAGTTATCTCAGTAATGCTTGCTGTCTGAGTCTGTGTCATTTTTCTGTACCCAAATGACCAAGTATGGCTATAAAGATTTGGGGACAGAATACCTACTTTTCTTGAAACCTGTAGAAAGATCCCTCACTCCCACTAAGAGGCTTCAGTCACTGCCTTCCTCCCTCAGCTTGTTTGTCTAGCAATAGATTTAAAGAGCATATTTAGTGTGAAACTGAAGAGAAACTTAGGGTCATAAGCCTCAAGACTCACAAAACCAGGGCTCTTCCCCTGTAGATCCTAAAGCTTATACAATTCTGTGGCCCTCTTTAAGAAGAGAATACAAATTTACAAACGTAAAAAGAATTTACAACAAGTTACTGGAGATTTGGAGATCCAGTTCTCCTCTTTGCACTATTTTTAAGTAATGTATTTTTAAAAACTGCTTACGTAGAAAGTTTCCTGAATGCAACCTGGCTTCTCCTCTCCATGTAGAACACTCTGCATTGCCCATCAACTCCCAGCCTCCTCAGGGGATCATACAAGAGATGGATCCTGAACTTTGGCTTCATTCCCTGCACAATATATCCACCTCTGGTGGGGAGTATGCCCAAGTTCCTGGTTTCCTGCTCAGATGGAGAGTGACTGTGATAATGGGTCTGAAGCCACAGATTCCCTTGTCAGTGGGTCAGACCGGCTTCTTGCCAGTCCATGGCCCCCATGCCCTGAGGTCTTCATCAGCACCTTGCAAACCTATCATGCTTCAGGGCACTGCAGCCTCTAAACATCTGCAACACCTGGGACTTCAGCACCTTCCTCTTAGTTACCTCACTCTCAGTAAGCCCTGATGTTCTAGGAGGATTAACCTCTGTCTGGGTCCCTATCCTGGGTGGTATCAGTCCAGTAGGTTGTTGTATCTT
Organism: Mesoplodon bidens; assembly: GCF_964165515.1. NCBI lineage: Eukaryota > Metazoa > Chordata > Mammalia > Artiodactyla > Ziphiidae > Mesoplodon > Mesoplodon bidens. The sequence goes on along the minus strand of NC_138176.1, from coordinate 161,169,985 downwards.
AACGTGGCCTGAGAAGCCAGAGAATTCTGGCCAGTTTTTATCAAAGTAGAGATTAGGTAATTTTCAGGACCTGCCCAGAGCAAGTGTCTTTGACCGTTAATTCAGCAGCAGATGGCCTGAAGAGCTTTTCCCTGGCCTGAATTTGTCATTTTTGGCATGCTGAGGACCACCAAGGGTACAGGAAGCAGTGGCTTCGTGGGTCCTGTCCTTTGAGGGCTGTGCTGTACAGGGTGCAGGGCTTACAGAGATCTGAGTTCTGAGTTCTAGTCCTGGCCCTGCCACTCACTGGCTGTGACCTGGGGCATATCTCTCATCCTTATTTTGTCCTTTGTAAAATGAGGTTAAGGACACTTCACAGGTAGTGGAGGAGCTGATCACAGACTGGTGAATGAACTCAGCTGAAGTTACATACCTGTTCAAAAGTAAAACTGCCTTAGGATGCTCTAATATCACATGTGTGATTGCTTCACAAGATGAGTTGGGAAATCATAATTAATCAGCAGCCGAAAATAACTTGAAGAAATGCTGTCATCCATTTCTCATAGGTAAATTTTGATGTTTAATTAAATGATCTCTTTCTTTTTTGCTTACCTCTAATCTCTTCTTCTCTCTGTCTTTCCATCTGTCTCATATCTAAGTAGGTATGTTCCCCAAATTTCAGTCCTGAATTATTCTGTTTGGTTTTTTTTTTTCATATATTCTCTCCTTACATAACTCTAATATTAGTGACACTTGCAGATTTGCTTTTCCAGTCCAGGCCCACCTGTTAGGCCATAGCCTGCATCTCCAGATAATGACTTCCTTTCTGCCCTCTTTCTCTCACTCTATGTAGCTTGCATATTGCCAGTAGAACTTGATTCTGTGAATTTGTAAAATAGGGGAAACGACATAGTCAAGAAATTCAAGACACTGTCTTTGAAGTACTGAGAACTTGGGAAGAAGTAGGCCTTGGCCAGGCAAGGAGTTTCAAGAAGAAGATAATTGGAATTCGAAGTGGCAGAGATTTCTGAGAGATCAGATGTGAGAGTGAAGGAAAGCAAGGGGTCAGGGAAGCCTCCTGGGTTTCTGGCTTGGGAACTGGGTGGGTGGTGGTAAGGCCCACCGAGATAGGGCACACTGGAGACAATCCAAGGTTTGGGGCAATTGGACTGGGGGTGGGGGGTAGCATCAGCTATGAATTTTCATCTGGCTTTCAGACAAGTGGAGTTTGAAGTGACTTTGAGGTATCTACGTGAAGATGCCAACTAGAGAGTTAGGTCTGGAGCACAAGGGAGAGGTCTTCACTGATAATATGAATGGTCTCTTTCAAATTGGTGACAATTTCAGCCAGAGGCATGAGTGCAAATGCTCAAAGAGAAAGAATATAGAGCCAGAAGAGAGAGAGCCTAGGACTCAACACTGAGCCTTGGAACTTTAACAGTAAAAGGGGAGTTTAGGAGAATGATTTGATCAGTGGAGCATAAAAGTTGGCTCCGGGCATCCCTGGTGGCACAGTGATTGAGAGTCCACCTGCCGATGTAGGGGACACGGGTTCGTGCCACGGTCCGGGAAGATCCCACATGCCGTGGAGTGGCTGGGCCCATGAGCCATGGCCGCTGAGCCTGCACGTCCGGAGCCTGTGCTCCGCAACGGGAGAGGCCACAGCAGTGAAAGACCCGCGTACCACACACAAAAAAAAAGTTGGCTCCATAGTGGCTGTTGATCATTAGGGTGGTCATATGATTTATTGTCCAAACTGGGAAATGTTTAAGAATGAAAGGGTGCTAACCAGATAGAATACCAAGGCAACACATATAAACTGGGACTCTGGGCTGCAAATCAGGGAAAGAAGGTAGTTGGATTTATTCAGATTGGAATTACGACAGATATACATGCCAGGAGAACAGGGAGAGAAAATAATTTAGAGCATTGAATTAATCAGAAAATGGCATCTCATCTACATGCTTGCCTATCAACTCTTTCTACTTACTGCTCCCTAAACTTTCCATGCTATACCTTTTTTTCATTTTGCCACTTTCCTGCTCAGAAAAATTCCAGTGGCTCTCAGTTATCTAGGATAAAGTTCAGAATTCTTAGCTTGGAATTTGAAACCCTTCTTGTTCCATGTGGCCAGTCTTCCTAGTCTGTTACTTACTCATTCATTCTCCTGTAGAATTATACTTACCTTTTCAATGATACCTAAATATGCCTTAAACATTACAATCTCTAGGCTTTTAATAAGTGGTTGAATACAATCCCCTTCATGACCTTAGCAATGAATGGTCCTTCAAATGAGGTATACCACTCATTTGAATCTATTAAAAGGCTGGCTCATCAAGAAGTCTCCTCATATCTGCCAACCTAGAGCACCAGTTCTGAGGGAAATGTGTTTATGGAAGGTGCCAATTCTGTTCTTGATGGAAAGTCTCAAATCTCTCAGATGAAGGCCAGTTTTTTCCACAGTCAGTTCTGCATTCTATATGTGATGTACAATACTTCACTTGTAAACAGGCAGAGAAGTTCATCTTTTGTTTACATGCCTGGGCAAGTCTAATTCAGTGGCAAAACTCTATGAATCCATAATTTCATTCCCATGAACGCTTCTGGAGCTCCACATTCAGTTGGGCTGGCAAGACTTTTAGAGTGAAAGAAAAAAACATGTTGGAATTAAAGAGGTGTATTATCATTCAACAGTATCATCAAAATATCTTTATTTTGCTCAAATCAATAGCAAAAATCTTTAGACAGTCTGTGTGCATTTTAAAAATGACTGTAATAACAAAATTGAATTTGTCTTTTTATTTGGAGGATGAGTAATTGTAGCATATAAAGTACCACTTTGATAGAAAATTAAAGCATCCATTTGGATTGCTTTATAGAAAACCAACTTGTTTTTTCTTCTGCTAAGGATGTTTGCATTTCTGGCTGCTCTAAAGGTGACAGGCATCAGAGGACCCCTTGGAGCCGTGTCCCTGGACCAAAGAAGAGGATGAAAATCCTTTTCTTTGCCATTTCCATCTGTTGTTCCCTAGTACAAGCCCCTGAATTTTGATTTTGTCCTTGAACAATGTTTCTTTTGTAGTTTTGAAATGCTTTTAGGGAGAGTTAATGCACTTCTTGGCCTCTGTGTCATCCTGGGGCAGAGGGAGCTTCGATCAGGCTTCTTTGTTTTCTTAGGCCTCCCAACTCTTCCAATTTGTGCAGTGTTTGTGCTTGAGAAGATCTCTAGCCAATGTCTCTTTTAATCTTTTTTTTAAAAAAACTTCCCTTTACTTCTTCATAATCATTTTCATTTGAGCTTGCACGTAGACATTGAGAGTTTCATTTTCTTCAGAGTAGGTTTGTGACTCTGCACTTTTTGTGACTGATAGATACCTTTACAGGCAATATGATCTTCTATTCAAAAGTGAAGAGACATGAAAATGAACCTCTTCTGTTTCTTTCTCAGGCTTTTCTTCCCGCATGGATCATTTTCTTCCTCTTATTATTTTCCTCCCAGAATATCTTTTCATACAGTTGAACATTGCTTAAATTATAGAACAACAGTGGAAACACCCAGCCTTCTTGTCTAAGAGATCACTTTTGCTTCATGATGCACATGGCATTAGCACAGCCAGGACCACGGACTCTGGTGCCTATTGCACTTTGAGAAGTTCCTTTCATCAGAAGAATGTTGAAGAGATGAAGACATTACTTCAGAACACAGAACCATCCTGTATTTTCCTGGACACTGGGCTATTCCCAGTTCTTAAGTAATTGCTTTTTCAAGAAATTTCCTTTCACTTCTTAAAGTCCGATGTACATATATAAAATGAGGGACTTATAAATATGCCATTCATTTACTCACTCTCCAAGATGGACAGAAATGGAAATTTGGAAATTGTAGTAGGATGACCCGGGTTCAAATCTTGATATTCTCATTTTTGTGATTCTGGCTGGGTTGTATAGAACTCCTTGAACTTTAGTGTCATCATCTACAAAAGTAGGATAATGTTACTTTATAGGAACACTGCAGGGATTGAAAGAGATGATAGTTGTGCTGCTTTACACATAGGAGATGCTCCATAAGTGTTAGATCTTTTCTTCCTGGGACCCACCCTCATTTCCACTCCCCACCTTCATCTGGACAGGTGTGCTGTCATAGGCAGAACTTTGTGACCAAAGCCTATCATAAAACTAGTATATTCTTCATGAAAATGACATTTCATAGCAGGTGGTATATTGCATTTGATGCTAAGGTAAATAACCGTTTAAATTATGTACACACACACACACACACACACACACACACATATATATATATATATATATATTCTGTTCTAGGGGAAACAGAAATGTTGGATTTTTATAATAACTTGGAAATAAGACTCTCTAATATCAAAATAAAGAGAACAAAATAATATAATAGCTAACACATAGCACTTTTTTGTGTCAGTCACTATTTTACTCTTTTACATAGTAGCGCATTTAATTGTTGTCATGACTGACTACATAATTTCTGGGACCCAGTACAAAATAAAAGTTCAGAGCCCTTGTTCAAAAATGATTAAGAGTATTTTATGATGTCAGAGTATTAAAGTTCAGGGCCCTTCAAAGCACAGAACCATGTATAACCGCATAGGTCACATACTCCAATCATCACATTGAGCCCTTGAGATAAAAACTATCTTTTCATTGTAGATAATGAAATTGAGATACAGAGGGAAAAGTTAATTTACTAAAGATTATGGAGACAGGAAGTGGTGAAGCTGGATTCCACTGAGGTAATCTGTGTCCAAAGACTGTCCTTATCTACTTAAAAAAAAAAAAGTTTTTCATTTATGTAATGACATTCAGCTTCAAAATCATTTTAGCTACATTATTTTATGAAATAATCTCTATGAAAGTCTCTACTTTGACATTGTCATATAATATACTATATCTATCTACATAATTATCAGTGCCCTGGTTCATACAAGTTGAGAAAGAGCTAATGGAAAGTATTATCCATGTTGCTAACAACACCAAAACTTATATGGAACTTACCAAGTACCAAACAGGGCTGTTCTAAGCACCTTATATATGTTAACATCCTATGCATTTCCCTAACATTCTATGAATTTGGTGCTAGTATGGCTATCATATTTTAGATGAGTAAGTTGGAAGATACGTGTTTTGAGCAAAGCCACATGCCTAACAACTTTTGAGGCTGGAATTTTAACCCAGGTAGACTGGTGCCAGAGGCTGGATCTTAAATACCACCCTCTGCTCCTCTCTTGACTATGAGAGGCATCAGGAATGTCATCCTTTTAATCTTATCCACTGCTGAATTATGACTGGCAGATTGCCTGACACACTAGATAACCAAACAGTATTTGATGAAGTAATGAATAGATTGAATATTTTTAAAATTAAAACTTTATTTATTCAAGTAATACCAGAATGCATGCTCCTTGTAAAATGCTAAAAAATATTCTAAGAGAAGCAAAAACGTCCTCCCCCAATCCTAAACTCCTTCCCAGACCACCCTTTTCTTCCTTTGTCATAATTTGAATCTTTAGTCTCTGGACTTATTTAGTAAAGACCAAGATATTAAGTGGTGTTCAGTGTTTATGAACTTCCATTGATCATGGTATGAACTGACAAAGCTGATGTTTGCTCTGAGTATTCAGTGTAGCGCAATAAGATTGTGTATATGATGGAGCTTTATTTAGAGCCATTTCTTTGACTAGAAATGCATTAAAAAAATGCCCTGGTTTCACGATGCAGCGTCAGTAGAATTGAAAGTGCAGTATTACACAAATAATTACAAGCGGCTTCGATTTCCGTTACCATCCAATCCCTGACGGAAAGCTCCTTACCCAGGGGTGTTAGCCACATGACCATGGTGGCTGCTGGAGTTTAAGCTTTAAGCTGTTCTGGGCAAGAGTTTAAAGTCCGGGCAATGGGGTGAGTTTCTTTCTTTCCAAATTGTTCATGCTCTGTTCTCTGTAGCCTTGCAGCCCAGCCTTTAGACAAGATATTATCAGACTGTATATTTCAAAGAAGACTATAAGATTGAAATATAATTGGGGAATTATTCTTAGTTGGTAAGTTTTCCTTGTGATAAGAGATGATGTGGGCAGAAAACTGCCTTTTGTGTGGCATTACGGTACAATAATTAAGAGCATAGGTTTTGTAGCCAGATTGCCTGGTTTGAAACCTCTCACTGCCACTACTGACTGAACAGCTGACTGATGCCAGGCAATATATTAGACTTGCTGAGACTCATTTTCATCCTTTGTAAACTGGAGATTATAATAGTGTCTATGCTGTAGGATTTCACTAATATGAATATGATGCCATCAAAGTGAAATACCTAGTGTGCTGAAAGTCTCAGTAAATATTAGCTATCAAAAGCATTTTATAAGCTAAATAAAATTAAAATAGATAGGAAGAGCAATTTCAGAATAAGAGGAAATCTTTTGCACTTCAGTCTAGTTTGAAATCTTAGGCCAGTGTTTTTTGGCTGAGAGCTGTTGAAAACCTCATTTGGGACTAGTGGAATGCCTGTGCTCTATTACCCTTTTCTAGGACATAATAGTGTCCTGCAATCGACAAATGACATGTTTATCTTTCATCAATAAAAGGGACATATTCTAAAAGGAAGGAGCTACTCTTTGGTATCCTTGCTATTTAATAATATGTTCATGAGTGAACTGACTTAGTAACATTAACTGGATGTACCTCGGGTAAATGTTCTCCTCCATGGCTGAGAGAGTGCTTAGAATACTTCCTGGCCCACAATAGGTACAGAATAAATATTGGGTGATTTACAATCCACTCTTCCCATTGCTTGCCTCTCCTGTAATATACCAGTGCTTGTTAGGCTCCTCACAATAGGATACTAAGCCCCTTTATTTCTCTCTCCCCAGTACCCAGCACAGGCTATGGCATGACCTCGGTTCTCAGTGACCACTTGCTGAATAGGATACTGGGAAAGAGAAAGAGGGGTCTCAAAGATACTGATAGCTTTCAAGAGTGATGAGAGCCATAAATTCAGAAGAAAATTTGGAGAATAAAAGATTCAGAAAGGTGACTTGAGTAGCAGGAGGGAAACAAAAACTTTGAAGTATGCTTCTCTTTGAAGCACCATGTCCTCTCACCATTTATGGTTTATCAGCTACCCCTGGATTCCAACCTAAGCATGTCTCTGTCCTCACAGTCCTTGTCACATGCCTTTTTGGAGCTTCCAGTGTGTTTGTAAACATCATATACTGTTCACTTAGATAGAAGATATCTGGTAGGTAGATAGATAGATAGAGAATGATTTTATATTTATCTAGTGATGCGAAGTCTTGAAGTTTAGAATCAGCCTGATTTAGGGTAAATTAGTAACACTTGTACATGCTAGTTGAATGATATTGTACAATTTAGCAGAAATAACCACTTTACGGATGAGGACTGCTAATTAGTTGATTCATTGTTTGGGGTTTTTAAAATTATGTTAAGCAGAAAAAAATCCTGAAAATTCATATCTCTCTTAAATATTTTATGTTAGTTTTAAACATATAAATTTATTTGTCAGTCTTTTGAGGTAGATCTAAGGCCTTTCTTGAGTATTGACCTGCTGATTGAATTTCTTGCAAAAATCACTATATATCTATATAAACTGTACACATAATATAATCTATACATATAAACTATAATTTCCAGTTTCAGTTTCTTTATATAGGACAAGAACTAAAAATCTTTGCAAAGTGTGCAAAGAACGTGACAGATGTTCAACACACTCCCCCTCCCAAATAGTTAATTCTGTGAAGGTACAGACCATGTTTTAATTTTATTTCTCCCTTCCTCCATCCTTCTCTTCCCCGTTTCTCTTTTTTTTCACCTTGATCACAATGCCTACTAAAGAACTTTGTATATAGTAGCTTCTTGAGATAGAAGAATTAAATTAATAATGGATAAAAAATTCCCTACTATAACATTCGATGAAAATGTCCTTTTCATTATTGTTGTCATTATATTTATTATTTTGTTTTTAATTTTTTGTTTTTATTATTATTATTATGTTGCTACAGATGCAAAGTAAACTGGTGTCTTTAAACTAATATTAGAAAAATTGCTTGAGAAGGCTTAGATGAGGAGATTTTCAGCAAAGTTCCATGAATGGAAGAAATATACCTAGTTGATCCAGCCTAGACTTCTTCATATCCATAGAGTGATTAAAAAAACACTCTAAATTGGTTTAAGTTTTCTGGCCCATTCTATTGAAATATGTGTTCTCATATGTAGTTTTTGCAAGTAATTGTGTTTTTGTGGTGAAATTGTTATGCTCTCAGAAAAGAATGAGTTGCAGTTATTTTAGTGCATAACTGTTAAGGGATTGAGCTAGAAAACCAACTTGTTTGCTTGCCTTATTTCATTTTATTTATTTATTTTTATTTTTTCTTAAACTAAGCACAGGCAAATAGATACTGAGGAAAATGCTAGTTATGGGCAAGAGCCCAGAGGTACGGGTACAACTTGTCTGCATACTATCAAATTGAGTTCACCTCTTTGCAAACAGGATGCTTCCTGCAAAATTGCTTCTGTGTATACATTTAGAGTGTCCCTGTATTCATTGTTTTAAGTATTGGGTTAGAGATCTCACCAAGCAATAAAGTAACATTAGCTTCCCATAGATGTGTAATACTATTATATTTAGATATAAGAATATATTTTAATGAGTACAGATACAGAGATTAAAGCAGAAGAATTGAGAAAGCAGCCTGTTCCCTCAGGGATAATGGGTAATGTAATCATTGTCTTGAAAAAAAAAGCAAATACATTAGAAGTCTTTATTGCATCACAGTGGATGAAATTCACATTTTCATTTCTACCAAAAGGGATGGTGCGTGATTCCAAACTAAGTCAATTTAACATGTCTTTTTACATCATCACCAATTTTTGAAAAATGTTTAAAATTGAACCAAGAGGCAAATATATATAATGCTAGTTAATGCTTTAGGGGATATATCTTTAAATAGAAATCTCTCTTTCACTGCCATTAAAAACCAAATTTCAAGTTGAGCTCTAGAAGTAAGCCAGTAATTATCATTAATGGAGCAGAGGAAACTGCAAATTTTGGTCAATATTACTGCTTTCCATTCCTCTCCCTTTGATAATTAACTCCCATTATGTATGATGTTCTCTAAGCCAAAGAAAAGGTTAGTAAAAGTCTTGACTATATTCCAAGTACATCTTCTAAGTAACTGATGGAGAAAGACACTGTGGTCTTGATAAAAGTTCTAAAAGAACTTGAGAAGACAGAAGACATTCCATAGAGGAGGTGGGATCAAATCTGTGTCTTGCACTAGAGAGAGGAAGGAAATGGCATGAGGAAAGAAACTGTGTAGCAAAGGTACAGGAAATTGTTCCAGAAACAATTTGACTAAATTGGAATTGTTGGAAGTGTCAAGGAAATAGAATTGGGCAGATTCTTAAGGACCTTGAGTGCCATAGTAAGGAATCAGACTTCAGAACATTTACAGTGTTTTTCAATAGGTGTGTGACTTGATGGCAGTGGGTTTGGGAAAATGAATATGAGAAGGGGAAGGAAGATCTTCTAAGAAATTAGAAGGCCTTAATTTTGCTTATTGAAAGATAAATGAGCAGAAGAAAATGAAAAATGAATGGATAAGACTATAGATGACTGGATAGGTAGAGAGGCCCCCAACCCTTAACCACAGTCTCATCTATCAAGAGCCCAGCTATTTTCCCTATTCATCATCTCTGCTTCTCAGTGGCTCATGCAATTTTAAAGCAAGAAGAAATAATAAAATAATGATGAAACAGATGCACTGTGTAAGTGCACCCTGGGGTGAATAAATTATAGAAAGTACACTGTAGTACGATAGAAGGAAAGGAATTATTGAGAGAAAATAGCCTCATATGTTTCTTATTGAGTTCAAACTCAGTTCTGCTTTAATTCAAAGAAAATAGGTACTCTTGGTCTGGTGCCCTGAAGAGGACCTCAGGAACTTGTAGTACAGAGATGCCAAAAGGGACGGGAAAAAAATGACCTCACTATCTAGTCACCATTCCCTCTAAAGGTCAGCTCTCTACTTCTCACCCCTGAATACTCTCTCTCCAGTATCGTACCCTGGCCACAAGAATATTTCTGCTACTTCTCCTGTTTAAAAATCTTTGATGACCCTTCCCCATGTCCTGCAGTTGAATTCTGTTTCCCTTCCATGGCACACAGGATTCTCCAGCACCTGCAGACCTCTCCTGCCCTGTAGCTGAGTCTTGTTCAACTGAGAGGCTTGCTACTTTCAAAAGGACCACACACATGTTATTTCTTCTGCATATTGTCCTTCCCCTTATCCTGTGGTCACCCTTGACCAGATACTAGTGCAAACATCTTCCCAGGAAGCCTTCTTTGATCCTGTCCTCTCTCAGACCCATTATACCACCCTAGCTCATGTTTATGATGTGATTGCTATTTCGTGGGTATTGTTCAAAGTATTTAACAAATATCTTACTTTGCTTTACTTGGCTGACAGCCCTCCTTTGTAATGCTACCTTGCATTGAATGTATCTCTGTCAGTGTCCAAATGTGCTTGTACATGTGCCTGTGCAGGTCTGTGCTCCCTTCCAAACCAGGAGAGTTCTGAAGGCAGGCACTTCTAGCTACATCTGGAAAATAGAAATGATCACAACTATAATAACAGCCATATTTATTAATACTAGCTTTGTGTTAGGCATGGTCCTATCAGACTTATGTTTCACCTACCATTCATGACAATTTTATGAGACAGGTACTACTATTATCTCCAACTATATGTAACATGGGGTAGTGGTGGTGACTACCACAAAGGATCAAGTAAAAATTAAATAAGAATTAAACTTGTAAACCATTTAGCTTGAGCACATGAGACATTTCCAGAAATTTTTGCTATTATTATTCATACAAGAGAGGTCAGTAATATGTGTATTTGACTCAGTGCAGTCAGCTCAGGATCTGAAATTCTTGTCTTTGAATCCTAAGGGCCTTTCTTTTTTTCTTTTTTTTTTTTTTTTGCGGTACGCGGGCCTCTCACTGTTGTGGCCTCTCCCGTTGCGGAGCACAGGCTCCGGACGCGCAGGCCCAGCGGCCATGGCTCACGGGCCCAGCCGCTCCGTGGCATGTGGGATCTTCCCGGACCGGGGCACGAACCCGTGTGCCCTGCATCGGCAGGTGGACTCTCAACCACTGCACCACCAGGGAAGCCCAGGGCCTTTCATCTTGATGTATTTTCTTTTTATTGCTTTTCCACACAATAAGATGCCCTTTAAACTTGGTTTAGCAAAATCCCTAAAATCTGATCAATGTATATATGTCCTGGATGTATGAAAGAAGTAAATATTTTGATTCCTAAGAGAACAATAAGTGAACCTGGCTGGGAGATGTAAATGTCAGTGAAGAATGGGTGATGGAGCATACAGCATATTCTTGGATTCCCAGAGAACCAAGCACTCAGGTCCTGATGGCTTCATGTTAAAGAGACGCAGGTAGAATCAATTTAGCATTCCTGCTAACAAGCTTCCATTCTCAGTAAGTAAGCCATCATGCCCTCTGGAGCTGCCATCTTAGGTCAATCGAGGCATTTGGCCTCATTAACCACTTTGGATTCATCTTAAGACTTTCTTATTTATAGTCTTCCTAAGGCTTAATGGGCTTCAAAATGTACTTTGCCCTGGTTCACATTGAGTCTTACCAAGCTGTATGCTTTTACTCAGCAGGCAGCCATTTGACTGTCAGCTTTTATATTTTCCTGTGCAAGGCAAAGAAAGACTTGCAGCTGCTCCTAGATGCCCAATTAACATTTCCATGTCACTATATTCCTGCTTGTAGTTATTCTTTATGCCGTCTTTGTTTCCTCGATCATCAGGAATAGATCAGATCATTTTAATAATTCTGACTTAGCTCTTCTCTATGCTTCAAGAGTATCAGATTTAAGTTTTTTGTCACATAAATCTGATCTTTCAGTAGATTCTGTGAGTTTTTTGTCAGAAGTAGAAATTAAACTAAATCTTGCAGAGTGGTCATGGTTTGGAAAGATAGAAGGAAGGGTGCTGTAGTGCAGGGGAGTTTTGAGAGCAAAGATAAGAAGACAGGAATCCAGTTGGGTGGTGTGGATGTGTGTAGATATGTGTGGATAGAGGGCGCACCAATGGATTAAGAGAGTAATATCAATGGCAGGGGTGACAGAATAAGATATACATTAGAATAAGCCAATCTCCACACCTTTAACTCAACCCCCCTCCCCAGCCATCCAGCAGACAGTCTCATCCCCAGATATGATCTTTGTTATTCCTCTACTCTGGATCTTTCAGTGAGTCTCCAGTGCCATCCGCTAAATTTCATATTATTTCTCCTGCCATTGTCAACTCGGAAGGGCCCAGCACAAGTGATTTTTCTAAACTAATCATCAGTTATTCCTCTCCCACCATGCATCTCACATTTTAGCCCCCCCTAACAACATGTGAATCATTGAACTCACTATGCCTTCTTATCCCCACATCACCACCTGTGCATTCTCCCCCTCTGATCTTCCACCTCTTGAGTGCACTTATGGACTCCTATGCAGTATTTAACATATAGATAAAATATAACTCATAGTCTGTATCTTTCTCAGGCATAATTGTTCACTCCTCCACATGTGCATCCAGTGTCCTTGACCATACCTGTATTACAGCACTTACTACAGCCTATTCTATGTATGCACTTATACATCTAACCTGCCACCTAGGCTTGAGCTCAGTGAAGTTTTTATTCATCCATGTTCCCCTTAAAGTTTCTCATGGTGCCTGGCAGGTAGTAGGTGCTCAGTCAACATCTGTCCAAGTTCTTTGAGTGGAGAATCACTGCAATTTTCTACTCTAGGAAATGTTGAGAATTGGTGGTACAATCAGACTGGTTATTGTTTAATTAATGTTTTCTACTGGAGACTTTTCTTTAATCAGTCTTGAAGGTTTTGCTGGTTAACAAATACTTTTGAAGATCCTTAGGGCCAAAATTATTTATAGAAAATCACTCCTGTGGTTGTTGGTCATTCACTTAGAAAGGATTTACTGAATGCTTCCAATTAATGAGCTAATTTCAGTTTCCTGAATCACAATAATATTTATTTCCCAAGAAATAAACAACTTTCTGCATATAAATTAGAGTTTTATTAAGTAGCAAGTTTATAAATCAAGTGATGTAGAATGGCATTCACCTAGAACTAATCCATAAGTCTTTTTTAGTGAGAAATGAAAACATAGCCTCAATAATTTTAGATATAATTTCCATACACTTTTTTGTTGGTAGATATTATAGATTGATTTCTGCTGCCGATAGACTTTGAAGTTGTTTAAGCATATAAAAGCCCCGATGTAATTTTCTACAGATAGAAATAGCCCACTAAATACAACATTCCCATTTGTGTGTCTGAATCCCTACTCTTTTAAAACCCTTTCCATTCTTCCTTCAGCAGAGAGAATGTTTATGATTGTTAAGAAGGAATCCCCCCCAAACCCCTTTATTTTTGAAAATAAAGAAAACACTAGGTGGCACCTTATAAAATTATTAATCAAAACTCATTAAATGTTGGCACTTTCATATGATTCATCCTACTACTGACAGTTCGATTCTCTGGGAGGAAAAATATCAATCTTAAAATCTTCAGGTAATTGCAAATGATATCTGAGAAAAAACTAGAATGTGAATGTTGCCATACTGAGTATATAATGTATGTTCATAACAACAGTTGCAATCTGGCAAAACAATGGATCATTCTTCTGCACTTTGAACACCAAGGCAGAATAAATTTAGGCTGGTTTCCATCAGTCAGTTACTGCATGTTACTCTGATCCTATTTGGAATAAGGAAACTCAACTACCATTAGAACTACTATTAGTGATGACTGTGACAGTCCACCAGATGCTCAGGACTGATAATCCAAGCCTCAGGTGAGCACCTGTAGTAGTAGGATAGGTTATGCTTCAGTAACACAAAAGCCCTCACAGTCATAGCAGCCTAACACAATTCACATTTAAGTTATGCTTATAATGTTTGTGTGGGTTGAGTGACACTCCAGGGCAGATTTTGGAAGAGAAGAATATTGGAGGGTCTATGCAGGTTTTCATTGCTTCAAGTGGAAATGACACATGTCACTTCCAGTTACATTTCATTGGCTAGAACTATCATCTGACTTAATTACAAGGGAAAAGGGAAATACAATGAGTGGAGAAAAAAGAAGAAAAGCAGATATGGGTGAGCACTAGATATCTCTACCAGAGATTTTAAGACTATAGTAGACTTTGTACATTTTACTTAACATTTCTTCATTCTTGCTTGCCAACATTTTCCCATGATACATTGCTAACTGGGGCAAACCAAGATGAAAGTCTGAAACCCAAAGGTTGCCCTTTCCCGAAACTATTTCAGAAGACCAAGAATTTTCCCAATACTTCTTACCCCAAGAGGCATAAGTCAACATGGCAGGATTTTTCCCCATTAGTTGTCATCATTTTCATAATCCAGTTCTGCACACATAAGGAGAATGAACTACAGTGTCAGAGAGAAAGCTTCAGCTGTACAGTAGAATGGCCCAGAAGGAAGCATGTATTGTACATGGAAAGAGAGTCTCTTATATTTAGAGAAAATTTAGATTTCACTAGAGTGATTTCCTTAAAATTGGTAATTTTTTCCCCGTTTTCATTTCATAGGAAATTAGGGAATCTTAACTCCAGAAGCAATTGTCATCCATTTTTTCTGCCTGGATGGGTGAGGATTGCCTCCCTATCATCTCCCCCAAAGACATAAGCCTCAAAAATGGACAGCATATGATTACATGCAGATGGAGACGGGATTGGTTCTAGTTTGCATGTTTTCCCCCTAGCAAATGTGTTACTATCAAAAATATGAGAGAAAACACCATTACCTATTATAAAGCAGAAGTCACAGTTCTATTTATTCTGTCATAATATAAACTGAACAAAACTTTCATTGGTATATAAAAACAGAAAACTTATGGAATCCTGTAAAATGAAACTGACAGCACTCCATCGCATTACCTTAATGTGGCTGATCTTATGGACTCCCCTTCTTCATTGTACTACCTGAAAAGTTTTCATCACCTGAAACACAAATTTCTTCCTTGACCTTCAGTATTTTATTATTTGCCATTTTTACTGTATGTTTTCTATTTCTTTAGTTACTTGAAAAATGATGTCAAAATAGAACTCATCTCTTAAATCCCCATTACAGTCTTTCAGTGCCAGTCTCCCTCATAGTCCCAGCCCATTCATTCATTCTTTCTTTCAGTGTGTATCTTTGCTTTACTTCTCTCCCTCCCCCACCACCTATTCCCTCTTTCTGTTTTCCCTCTCCTTGCCTGGAACCGACTTATTATTCACTTGAATTCCTGGGAACAGGAAGCATGGTCAACTTAAAGAAAAAACTGATTTTAAACAGCCCTCAATGAAAGTATTTACAACATTTTGAAGATATACAAATTTCCCCTGGTTTCCTACTGGCACTCACCTCAGAAAATCCCCTAATAATGCAAGGCCTATGAAGGGTTAGTAATTAGTACTTCAACTGATGGGCTGTTGGCTCTGATCCTAACTGTTGCTTTATGACATTGTCTCCATTCAAATACTTAAAGAAATTTTCTTCACTCTTTATATTTAGTAACAGATTTTTAAAAATATATTTTAGAAATGTGTGTGTGTTATACAAATGACACATGCATTTTTCTTCAGTCTTTATATTTAGTAACAGATTTTTTAAAATATATTTTAGAAATGTGTGTGTGTTATACAAATGACACATGCATTTTTCTTCAGTCTTTATATTTAGTAACAGATTTTTAAAAATATATTTTAGAAATTATGTGTGTGTGTATATACAAATGACACATGCGGTTTCCATACTAGTACACTGAATCACTGTGCCTTATTTTATTTAGCTTCCCATGAATATTTTTCCTCTGTGCTATTTCAATTTTTTGATCTTATATATCATGCTGAAATTTACATTTTAGTGCACTTTTCCCTTTCTTCTTTATTAGATTCTTAAGTTAAAATATCAGAAATAAAATTACTTAACAGTATTTGAATGGGTTATTAATTAGTAATTCAACTGATGGGCTCTTGGCTCTGATCCTAACTGTTGCTTTATGACAGTGTCTCCATTCAAATACTATTTTCTTGTTCAAAAATTAGATATTACCTTTATTTGTTTTTCTCTAGCATCTCCTTCTCTCCTGCATACACACTTGTGATGAGTTCCAGATTGAAATCCTAGCTGCTGACAACCTGCTAGATCTCACTGTAAATGTAGGCTCTGTCTAGAGTGATAAGGCCAAGACTCACATTTCAGGATATTAAGAGCAGGCCAGAAACAAAAATGCAAACAGAACAGAATCTCAATAAATCTCAGGTTTTTCTGTTTGTTTGTTTTTGTGGATGACAATGATCTCTCCACTTTCTTCTCCTCTCTCTAATACCTATATTAAAATATAAACCCTCTTAAGAAAAGAGGATGAAACTTATGATGCTCTCATAATCAGGGTCAAGAACTGCTCCAGGCCTAGTACATATACTGTCCTATTTAATTCTCACACAAGCCTATAAAAGAAGTGCTACGTTCCTCTTCTATTGATGAAGAGCCAAAGTCTGGAGGTGTCAAATAAGTTGCAAAGACAAACCATCATGTGATAGAGCAGGGATTCCAATCTTGACACATTATTGCATCTACTCTTTCCCGTGCACTATAATGCCTCCCCTAAAATAAGATGGATCCAGTACATTACATTTCCTAAACCACGTACACTTATCCTAATAAGGAAGGATAAATGACAATGGTTACTTCTGTTTTTAAAGATGAGAAAACTGGATTGTAGAGAATGTGTATGGCTTGTCTATCATCTCTTGGTAAAAAGAAGACCTAGGACCAGACCTAGTTTAGCATTTAAAAAATTATACCATGTTGTTTAGAACTGAGAGGAAAAAAATATATATGTATATATATATTTATAGTACTTTGTGTGCCTATGAGGCAGAGATAGTTCCCTTACTGTAATACTCATGGTCATGAAAGCGGGTCAACAGAGGGTAAGAACACATGGGGGGAAACAACATCTAGTCAGCAAACACATTTGTTGCTCTGACGTCACTAAAAGTGTTGCTGTCCCACAGGTTGTCTCTGTCGATGCCTGTGAGTCCTGGTTGTTCACAATTAATTATTGACCTATTTGATCTTCCTTACTAATTGGTAATTAATCACATTCTACTTTGTCACATTTTTTTTTCCTCCTGACTACCCCATGCGTAAAATCCCGCTAGAGTACTTCTTTTTACACTTTCCCTAATGTAAATAACGTGGTACATGTTGTCAAGCCAATGGGATATTGTCAAGTATGAAATATTTTACAACTAGAAATTCTATTTTTTAACCAAATTTCCAGACTCAAAAAATGAAAAAGTCTTTTATTTAATGAATGTTTGTTGATGATCATTTCATTTGTTTTGAAAAAGGAGCAAAGGATTCATTTATGCATTTCCAATTTTCCAACAACACTAGATAGGAATATTTCTATTTTGAATATGCTATAATTGTTCCAACCTGGAGAGTGCTGGCACGGGAACCAGCCTGTCCTAGTTCACATCCTGGTTCCATCTTTTACCAGCTATGTGATCATGAGGAAATTACCAAATCACTCTGTGCTTCAGTTTTCTTACTATAAAATGGAGATAATCCCAATTTTATAAGGTTATGGTTAGGTATAAATAAAGGAATATAGGTAAAGAATTTTTCATAATTCTGGCAGATGGCAACTGCTTACTAAAAGTTCATTTTTTTGTTGCCATGTTTTACTTTAAAGATATATGTTTTCTTAAAAATGCACACATTCTTTGAATACATTCATTTTTGTAAACTTTAGTTATGCACAAAACTGAAAAAGATATATATATATATATATATATATATATATATATATATATATATATATGAAGGTTCATAGAACCTTATTTAATATATTAAAAACCTGACAAAACCAAAATTATTTCCAATAGGGACATATACAGAAAATATATGGCACATCAATAGGATTTTAAAGCAGCCATTTAACCACTGTCATCTCAAATAATAACTTCATGAAATAGGAACATTTTATAATATTTAGGAAATGCAATTTATGCAAGTGTATATATACTTTAATTCCCATTAAACGAAACATATATTTGCCTTGGATATACACCAAAATATTATCATTGATTATGTTTAAGTGGTAGGAGTGTGAATGACTTTATTACTTACTTATATTTCCTGTATTTTCCAAATTTCCTGCATCGAGTTGATATCTTTTTATAATAAGAATAATGTGTATGTATGTATTTTAAATATATATTTAAGGTGGTTCTATAACCTGACCTCATAATCCATAATTATTTAGTAACTCATCCAATTTTTAACTGTTGAGTAATTTTATTTCTGATATTTTAACTTAAGAAAACAATAAATAGAGAAGAAAGGGAAAAATACACTAAAATGTAAATTTCAGCATGATATATAAGACCAAAAACTTGACATAGCATGGAGGAAAAATATTCATGGAAAGCCTAAATATAATATGGCACAGTGATTCATGGTACTAGTATGGAAACTGCATGTGTCATTTGTATATATACACACACATAATTTCTAAAATATAGTTTTAAAAATCTGGTACTAAATATAAAGACTGAAGAAAATTTCTGTAAGTTTTAATAGTAATTACTTCTGAAGAATAAATTTTCCCATTTTTCTTTCTATTATTCTTCATTTTCCAAATTTTTAAATATGACTCTTACTTTTTTATAGTAAGGAAGATAAAGATACCCCACTAAATAGATACAATGTTTGAGAAATATTTTCTTAAATTACCCCAAGTAGATGTTTTCTGATCCTTCCTGAATCATGTGGCCGCCATTTTATTTTATTTAAGAAATGACAACTCCACTTGTATCATTTTGAAGTGCTGAACTGTGCAATATTCGTGGGGGGAAGCTCTCCCTTAAAACCTTTACCTGCAAGCTTCCTCCAGAGCCTTTTTGAGTCAGCACCTCCATCTGTGGTCCAGGGTGAGAAACTATGTACTAAATCACCTTGACAGTTGTCTGTTTGCATTATATCATCAGCTCCTACCGCGGGTGCTGACACCACATCCCTCACATCCATTATTTGCCTCTCCAAAGTGCAAGCATTCTCAGACAGAACAGAGAATCACTTTTCTTTGCTAAAAAAGATATACCAATGTTAGAGATATCTTCCCCGAATTTCCATGCAAGATTATTATTATTTTTTAAACGGGGTTAGGGCTCCCAAGAATTAAGACCAGGCTGTGCTCTTTTGTGTAACTGGACTCTTTGATGCAAAGTATTTTCCCCAGAGACCATCATGGTGGCAACATTCTCCATTATGCAAAGAGGAGTCATTGACAAATTCATAATCATTATATACCTGTATGTATCTAAAATATATGCCTAAGATAGTCATATCATTTGACCTTGTAATTCATAATTATTTAGAATGAATTAAACTGAAAGGAAATTATTTGAGGTGAGTTATGAAACAGGATGAGGGTCGGGAGTAAACCCAGAAGGGACAGAGCACATAGGAAAACGTCGTTTGGGAAAAAATAAACTCTTTTACTGATTCCCATATTCCCTAGTTCTAGCCATGCTCAGGCTAAAGAAATACCTTTTTCTAAATGTTTAATCAGCATTTTCTAAGGCTCTCTTAGCAACAGGCATGATATGTAGTGCTAGAAGCCAGGAGAGGGCCGGACACATGCCACTTTTGGGGAACTCTCAGTCAAGGGGGGAAAACAATGCCAAGAACCAAAAAAACAGCCTGGAGCTTTGAGAGGGTGTTCAGAAGAATGT
Organism: Mesoplodon bidens; assembly: GCF_964165515.1. NCBI lineage: Eukaryota > Metazoa > Chordata > Mammalia > Artiodactyla > Ziphiidae > Mesoplodon > Mesoplodon bidens. The sequence goes on along the minus strand of NC_138176.1, from coordinate 161,150,104 downwards.
GTACAACTTTACCTGGGCAAGAGAATACTCACAAGCAGAGAGACTTGGCTTTGTCTTAGTGAATTTTACCATTTTTTATTACAACTGATGCCGCATATTTGTCCAGTATGATTGCTGACACACTGCAAATTAAATGGATTACTTAAAGGTCATTACCTATGATTAATCTATGTTGAACTTCCTTTCACTGTATCTTTACATTCCTTAGGTGCTTCTATCAATACATCTTATTCTACTTGTTTGTTTACGTGTGTTTTCCTCTTCTAAGCTGAAAACTTCAAAGTCTGTGGTCTAATTATCAGGTGCTGATGCATAGCAAGTACTCAGTAAATGTGGATAAAATGAGTAAACAAACTATTCCATAGTTTGAATTTCATGTAACTCTCCTTTTTAAGGAACATCCAGTAAACACAGATGTTTATAATGAGCAAATTTATTTTTTGTTGAATTCAGTTGACATAAAATAACAGCACTAACACAATTTTAATATGATCAAAATTATTGGATGATGAAGTAGGAGAAAGTGTTAGGGAAGTCCAGAAAACTAACTGCTGAAGGGAACCAGAGTGGGAGAGGCTGTCAGATTGAAGAAAAGATGTATTAAAAAATGAGAGAGATGTTGAGTTCCCAAGTTGATCTGGTTCTCATCGAGAAAATCCAGGCAGCTAGCCATCTTGATGTGACCCCCAAGAGTTCATTCCTGGGGTCTGTCTCTTCGAAGAGAAGATCATACATATTTATATTCCACTACCAGAGCTAAAGGGTATAGACAAACGCCACACCCAATTTTATGTTACTATATTGTCCAAAATATTCAAACACTGGATGAATAAATTATCCTATTACCAACCAACTACAGAATTTATGGGAACTCCAACAGCAAGTAGAATATTGTCATTTCAACATGACTTTAATGACTCTTAAATTGGTTTATCAGCATCACTATGTGAGAAGAGGTGGGGAGCAGAGAAAAGAGGACCCTTAGTAGCTGTAGGGGAGGGGACGAGAAGCAAAAGGGAACTTCAGACCTGATTTCAGAAAGTCATTAGTTGCATCACTCTGTAATTAGCTTGAGCTCCGGGGAACCATCAGTGTCTGCCTTTCTGGATAAATGTGCAGTTTTGTGAGGCTGTGACAGCCTGGTACTGAGTGGGCTGTAGGTGAAGTATGACTGCCCTGCCTTATGAAGGGCAGAGGACTGGCAAGGAAAATCCATTTGACGTTGGGAGCAGCCAAATTAATCAAGAACAACCAGTTTTTCAGCTCTACAGAACTGTACTTCAGTAGCTATTTTTTAAATACCTTCAAGTAACCTCTTGTATTTTTCCCACTTCCTACTTACAGCATGCAAATAAGGAGAATCCAAAAGTGTTTAAATTCACAGCACAACTGAACTTTTCCATTTTTTTCTCCTTCCTTCCCCCCCCCTTCCCCTTGGGAAACGTTGACTTACACACCATTTGCACAATACCAGGATAAAATCAGCTCCACAAATATGAATTGCTGGTTTGAGCATGAAAAACAAAAAAAGGAACTTGATGTTATTGTAAGACTGATTAGTTGAGAAGGGGTGCTTAAGGAGGCACAAGATTATATGTATATTGCATCTGAGAATATAATAGGGAAAAAGGTTACTCTGTAATATAGGCCTTAAAAACCCAAAAAAATTACAATTGCAAAAAAAAAATAAGTGCAAAAATATGGGAGGAAACAGCATTTTCACTTATCTGCATAAGTTCTATTATATACAATATTTTTGTGGAGACATAGTAGAGTGATTAAGAAAATGTGTTTTGAGCATCAGACAGACTCCGATTCAAGCCCTAGCTCCACCTCATTCTTGTTCTGTTCCCAAGCAAACCTAAACCTCTCAAAGTCTGTCTCTTCATATGTGAAATAGGGAAAATAAATAAATAATCATGTAAATGTCTAACTCATAAGGTGGTTGTGAGGAACAAATGAGGATGAACAAATATTACCTGGCTCATAGTAAGCATGCAATGTGTTAACTATTAGTACTGCTTATAACAGCACTCAAAAATTGCTACAAATTCCACAATATTCCTGAAACCCATTTGACAGATAGATCTGTACTCTTTTTACTACGCCACAGTTGCATTGCATACTACTTAATTTTTAAAACTAATGTGTTGGTCTCATAGACAGTTTTGTCTAGGGGTGACTCACATGACATTTTGACCATATAACCTTTGTAACATCTTGTCTTACAAAGAGAAAGTGGGTTTGCAATTCACAAAAAGATAGACAAGATGAAAAGGCAGAGGGCTATGTACCAGATGAAGGAACAAGATAAAACCCCAGAAAAACAACTAAATGGAGTGGAGATAGGCAACCTTGCAGAAAAAGAATTCAGAATAATGATAGTGAAGATGATCCAGGACCTCAGAAAAAGAATGGAGGCAAAGATTGAGAAGATGCAAGAAATGTTTAACAGACATAGAAGAATTAAAGAACAAACAAACAGAAATGAACAATACAATAACTGAAATGAAAAATGCACTAGAAGGAATCAATAGCAGAATAACTGAGGCATAAGAATGGATAAGTGACCTAGAAGACAGAATGTTGGAATTCACTGCTGCAGAACAGAATAAAGAAAAAAGAATGAAAAGAAATGAAGACAGCCTGAGAGACCTCTGGGACAACATTAAACACAACAACATTTGCATTGTAGGTGTCCCAGAAGGAGGAGAGAGAGGGAAAGGACCCGAGAAACTATTTGAAGAGATTATAGTCAAAAACTTCCCTAACATGGGAAAGGAAATAGCCACCCAAGTTCAGGAAGTGCAGAGAGTCCCATACAGGATAAACCCAAGGAGAAACACGCTGAGACACATAGTAATCAAAGTGGCAAAAAAAATGACAAAGAAAAATTATTGAAAGCAGCAAGGGAAAAACAATAAATAATATACAAGGGAAATCCCATAAGATTAACAGCTGATTTCTCTGCAGAAACTCTACAAGCCAGAAGGGAGTAGCATGATATACTTAAGGTAATGAAAGGAAAGAACCTACAACAAAGATTACTCTACCCAGCAGGATCACATTCAGATTTGATGGAGATTTGATGGAGAAATCAAAGGCATTACAGACAAGCAAAAGCTAAGAGAATTCAGCACCACCAAACCAGCTCTACAACTAATGCTAAAGGAACTTCTCTAATTGGGAAAGACAAGAGAAGAAAAGGACGTACAAAACCAAACCCAAAACAACTAAGATAATGGTAATAGGAACATATGTATTGATAATTACCTAAAACGTCAATGGATTAAATGCTCCAACCAAAAGACACAGGCCCACTGAATGGATACAAAAACAAGACCCATATATATGCTGTCTACAAGAGACCCACTTCAGACCTAGGGTCACATACAAACTGAAAGTGAGGGGATGGAAATCAAAAGAAAGCTGGAGTAGCAATACTCATATCAGATAAAATAGACTTTAAAATAAAGAACGTTACAAGAGACAAGAAAGGACACTACATAATGATCAAGGGATCAATCCAAGAATAAGATATAACAATTATAAATATATATACACCCAACATAGGAGCACCTCAATACATAAGGCAACTGCTAACAGCTATAAAAGAGTAAATCAACAGTGACACAATAATAGTGGGGGACTTTATCACCTCACTTAACACCTATTGACAGATAATTGGAACAGAAAATTAATGAGGAAACACAAGCTTTAAATGACACAATAGACCAGTTAGATTTAATTGATATTTATAGGACATTCCATCCAAAAACAGCAGATTACACTTTCTTCTCAAGTGCACATGGAACATTCTCCAGGATAGATCACATCTTGGGTCACAAATCAAGCCTCAATAAATTTAAGAAAATTGAAATCATATCAAGCATCTTTTCTGACCACAATGCTATGAGATTAGAAATCAATTACAGGGGAAAAAACATAAAAAACACAAACACATGGAGGCTAAAGACTATGTTACTAAATAACCAAGAGATCACTGAAGAAATCAAAGAGGAAATCCAAAAAAACCTAGAAACAACTGACAATGTAAACACGACGATCCAAAACCTATGGGATGCAGGAAAAGCAGTTCTAAGAGGGAAGATTATAGCTATACAAGCTTACCTCAAGAAACAAGAAGAATCTCAAATAAACCATCTAATCATCAACACCTAAAGGAACTAGAGAAGAAGAACAAACAAAACCCAAAGTTAGTAGAAGGAAAGAAATCATATAGATCAGAGCAGAAATAAATGAAATAGAAACAAAGAAAACAATAGCAAAGATCAATAAAACTAAAAGCTGGTTCTTTGAAAAGATAAACAAAATTGATAAACCATTAGCCAGACTCATCAAGAAAAAGAGAGTGAGGACTCAAACCAATAAAATTAGAAATGAAAAAGGAGAAGTTACAACAGACACTACAGAAATACAAAGGACCATGAGAGATTACTACAAGCAACTATATGCCAATAAAATGGACAACTTGGAAGAAATGGACAAATTCTTAGAAATGCACAACCTTCCAAGACTGAACAAGGAAGAAATAGAAAATATGAACAGATCAATCACAAGCACTGAAATTGTAACTGTGATGAAAAATCTTCCAACAAACAAAAGTCCAGGACCAGGTGGCTTCACAGATGAATTCTATCAAACATTTAGAGAAGAGCTAACACCCATCCTTCTCAAACTCTTCCAAAAAATTGCAGAGGAAGGAACACTCCCAAACTCATTCTGTGAGGCCATCACTCTGAAACCAAAACCAGACAAAGATAATACAAAAAAAGGAAATTACAGACCAATATCACTGATGAATACAGATGCAAAAATCCTCTACAAAATACTAGCAAACAGAATCCAATGACACATTAAAAAGATCATATACCATGATCAAGTGGGATTATCCCAGGGATGCAAGGATTCTTCAATATATGCAGATCAATCAATGTGATACACCATATTAACAAAGTGAAGGAGAAAAAACATATAATCATCTCAATAGATGCAGAAAAAGCTTTTGACAAAATTCAACACCCATGTATGATTAAAAACTCTCCAAGGGTGTGGAGAAAAGGGAATACTCTTGCACTGCTGGTGAGAATGTAGATTGATACAGCCACTCTGGAGAACAGTATGGAGGTTCCTTAAAAAAACTACAAATAGAACTACCATATGACCCAGCAATCCCACTACTGGGCATATACCCTAAGATAACCATAATTCAAAAAGAGTCATGTACCAAAATGTTCATTGTAGCTCTATTTACAATAGCCAGGGCATGGAAGCAACCTAACTGTCCATCATCAGATGAATGGGTAAAGAAGATGTGACACGTATATACAATGGAATATTACTCAGCCATAAAAAGAAACGAAATTGAGTTATTTGTAGTGAGGTGGATGGACCAAGAGTCTGTCATACAGAGTGAAGTAAGTCAGAAAGAGAAAGACAAATACCGCATGCTAAAACATATATATGGAATCTAAGGAAAAAAATGTCATGAAGAACCTAGGGGTAAAATGGGAATAAAGACACAGACCTACTAGAAAATGGACTTGAGGATATGGGGAGGGGAAAGGGTAAGCTGTGACAAAGTGAGAGAGTGGCATGTACATATATACACTAGCAAACGTAAAATAGATAGCTAGTGGGAAGCAGCCGCATAGCACAGGGAGATCAGCTAGGTGGTTTGTGACCGCCTAGAGGGGTGGGATAGGGAGGGTGGAAGGGAGGGAGCCACAAGAGGGAAGAGATATGGGAACATATGTATATGTATAACTGATTCACTTTGTTATAAAGCAGAAATTAACACACCATTATAGAGCAGTTATACTTCAATAAAGATGTTCAAACAAACAAACAAACAAAAAACTCTCCAGAAAGTGGGCATAGAGGGAATGGATACAAAACAAATGGATATTATATTGAGATATCCTACCTCAACATAATAAAAGCCATATAGGACAAACCCACAGCAAACATCATTCTCAATGGTGAACAACTGAAAGCATTTTCTGTAAGATCAGTAACAAGACAAAGATGTCCACTCTCACCAATATTATTCAACATAGTTTTGGAAATCCTATCCACAGCAATCAGAGAAGAAAAAGAAATAAAAGGAATACAAATTGGAAAAGAAGAAGTAAAACTGTCACCATTTACAGATGACATGATACTATACACAGAGAATCCTAAAGATGTCACCAGAAAACTACTAGAGCTAATCAATGAATTTAGTAAAGTTGCAGGATACAAAATTAATGCACAGAAATCTCTTGCATTCCTATACACTAATGATGAAAAATCTGAAAGAGAAATTAAGGAAACACTCTCATTATCCATTGCAACAAAAAGAATAAAATACTTAGGAATAAACCTACCTAAGGAGACAAAAGACCTGTATGCAGAAAACTATAAGACACCAATGAAAGAAATTAAAGGTGTTACCAACAGATGGAGAGATATACCATGTTTTTGGATTGGAAGAATCAATATTGTGAAAATGACTATACTACCCAAAGCAGTCTACAGATTCAATGCAATCCCTATCAAATTACCAATGGCATATTTTACAGAACTAGAACAAAAAATCTTAAAATTTGTATGGAGACACAAAAGACCCTGAATAGCCAAAGCCGTCTTGAGGGGAAAAAGTGGAATTAGAGGAATCAGACTCCCTGACTTCAGACTATACTGCAAAGCTACAGTCATCAAGACAATATGGTACTGGCACAAAAACAGAAACATAGATCAATGGAACAAGATAGAAAGCCCAGAGATAAACCCATGCACCTATGGTCAACTAATCTACGAGAAAGGAGGCAAGGATATACAATGGAGAAAAGGCAGTCTCTTCAATAAATGGTGCTGGGAAAACTGGACAGCTACATGTAAAAGAATGAAATTGGAGCACTCTCTAACACCATACACAAAAATAAACTCAAAATGGATTCGAGACCTAAATGTAAGACCGGACAGTATAAAACTCTTAGAGGAAAACATAGGAAGAACACTCTTTGACATAAATGATTGCAAGATCATTTTTGATCCACCTCCTAGAGAAATGGAAATAAAAACAAAAGTACACAAATGGGACCTAATGAAACTTAAAAGCTTTTGCAAAGCAAAGGAAACTACAAACAAGACAAAAAGACAACTCTTAGAATGGGAGAAAATATTTGCTAGTGAACCAATGGACAAAGGATTAATCTCCAAAATATATAAACAGCTCATGCAGCTCAATAGTAAAAAAACAAACAACCCAATCCAAAAATGGGCAGAAGAGCTAAATAGACATTTCTCCAAAGAAGACATACAGACGGCCAAGAAGCACATGAAAAACTGCTCAACATCACTAATTATTAGAGAAATGCAAATCAAAACTACGATGAGGTATCACCTCACACCAGTTAGAATTGGCATCATCAGAAAATCTACAAATAACAAATGCTGGAGAGGGTGTGGAGAAAAGGGAACCCTCTTGCACTGTTGGTGGGAATGTAAATTGATACAGCCACTATGGAGAACAGTATGGAGTTTCCTTAAAAAACTAAAAGTAGAACTACCATACGACCCAGCAATCCCACTACCTGGCATATACCCAGAGAAAACCATAATTCAAAAATACACATGAACCCCAATGTTCATTGCAGCACTATTTACAATAGCCGGGTCATGGAAGCAATCTAAATGCCCATTGACAGACGAATGGATAAAGAAGATGTGGTACATATATACAATGGAATATTACTCAGCCATAAAAAAGAACGATGTTGGGTCATTTGTAGAGACGTGGATGGATCTAAAGACTGTCATAGAAAGTGAAGTAAGTCAGAAGGAGAAAAACAAATATCGTATAGTAATGCATATACGTGTAACCTAGACAAATGGTACAGATGAACTGGTTTTCAGGGCAGAAATAGAGACACAGATGTAGAGAACAAATGTATGCACACCAACAGGGGAAAGCGTCAGGGAGTAGGGGTGGTGGTGTGATGAATTGGGAGATTGGGATCGACACATATACACTGATGTGTATAAAATGGATGACTAATATGTATCTGCTGTATAAAAAACTAAAATTCAAAAAAAAGAGTGGGTTTGCCAAGGGCAAATCAAGTTGCCTGAAATATGACTGTGCTATGGATATCTTCACAAGGGCAATAGAAAAAGCTGCATACTAAAATCCTGAAATGTCATTAAGATAAGCTTGTATTGAATTTGAAGTGATTGTCTAGTCCAGGCAAGTCCCTAGTGTGTACTCACTTAATGCATTTGGAAGGAAGGAAGGAAGCAAACATAGGTAGGCAGGAAAATACCATCAAGAAATGAAGTGTTAATTGTAACACCCCAGGACCTTCTTGCTCAAATTGTTTCAAGGTTCTTCTCAGTCTAGCTGCAGCCAAAGATCATCTTTATCCCCCCACTTTTGCTCAAATCTGTAGCTGCATCCTTGCTTCATTGTCAAGCTAGAAGTAAGACACTGACCCTCCCTCCTAACTGGTTGGACAATTCTTTTATTTTTTACTTGAAAATTTGCTCTGTATCTAATACTTAGCTAGGGAATTGCAACCATCTCTAGTGGTCCTAAGCAAATGCCCCACTCCCTGAAATAGAGGGAGTTGCTCTGTTCACTTATATTATCTGTTTGTGTTTAATGCTTTATATGTGCCTTCTCCCTAGTCCCTGGCCCTAATAAGAAGGCAATTTTCATGTATTGTTCTTCTCCAGCACAAAATACTATACAAATAAGTATTTGTTGACTTTTTAAACATTTATGAATTTTTGTATGGTGTATGTGTGTGTGTATATTGTGTACGTTTGTGTGCAGTGTGTATTTGAAGTACATGGCATGGTTTCTAATAAATGCATTAAGAATGCATATCTTGGTCTCTGCATCAATTCAGATACAGAGAACAGTATAGAAGACAGAAGGTTACACATGGTGAAGCATGATAATTCCATCATGCTTTGTCCCTCATCAAGAAGAAATTCAGCAGGATAAGTACAATTAGGAGTATGGTATTTCACCCATGGAGGCCCAGCTGGCTATAGCTCATGTGAACCTGTTTTCAGCGCCTCACAGACATTGCAAGTGAAAATCATTTTGATCAAAGTCCCAAGTTAGATCACACACTGGAAATTGATTCATCAAGGTTATATCATAGACTGAGGAATACACTGGCAGTTTCTACCTGAGAAAACCAGCTTGAAAATCATATAAGACTTGTCACTCCAGGAGACTTAGATATATGAAAAGTGTTTGATGTGGATGTTTGGAAAGTACCTGTACTAACCTGAACTATTGCCAAGATTATTAACGTATCACTTTGGTGAGCCAAGAATTTCCATTTTTTCCCCATAGTGGTGGATGTCTTGGGTCGTCTGATGTGGAGAGAGGACACAGCTTTTTATTTTAAGGATAAAGAATTTCAACTTGAAGAAAAACATGCAGCTAGGTTTTTACAGAAGCTGTTGGGAGGTGGAGGCAAACACGATGTTTTATAAATGTTGGTATTACAATCAGATCACTTTTGGTAGGTGCCTTCTGATCATCTAATGAGTATAATGTCAGCTGGGCTGGAGAATCATTTCTTTTTTATAAACCATCTGTTTTGTCATAAAAATTTCTTTATAAGCCATATGCAGGCAGAGTGTCCTTTTTTTCAACATTATCTTCTGTTTGTTTCTACACCCTGTGTCCTGCAATGTAGTTTTAACCTGTCTAGGAAGGATACAGGGAGTGCAACAGAATAAATAAATAAATGGTTGGCAAATAAACAAAAATCAATTGATTGAAGATACATCTGTTGCATCAGTGATTCTCAGACACTGGAGAACACATTATCTCCAACCTTTCTCATGAAAAAGCAATTCTGTTTCTAAAATGGTGGGCTTTGGATCACATTGCCTTCAGAGCCTCAACTTTCCTGTTTGAAAATAGGAGTTATAAAAATGGGAGATTTTGTATGGAGTTAATTAAATTTAATGCAAATGTAAAAGGACAGTACAGGTGAAACCGCACATTATAATAAATGATATATTAAAGATCATTTTATAAACTCAAATACAAAAGAAATGAGAATAGTAAGAGTTGGATACATTTTAATCTTTGTAATAAACAGTTATTAAGCACTAGAAAGCAGGTTAATGTTAGTCATTTAATGACAATTGTGTACCATTGGTGATTTGCCAAATTCCTCTTCCCTAGTAGGTTCTTCCCACATATCTGGAAGCATAGTCAGTCTTTTGCAAGCTACTAAGGTTGATGGCTATAGAATGAGTATCCAGGATTCTTTTTTCCTTTACCTTAAACTTTAACTTATGTTCACAGCAAAAATCTGTCACACTCCTGACTTCAACTTGATCAGAATTTCATGGCTGTACTTGAGCCCTGTTGAGATCCCAAGAGTCTGGCTACGTATTCATAGGTTAGAAGCAATCAAAAGATCAAGAGCGTCATTATTAGTTCAGGAATGTATGGATAGAGCCCTATGATCAAGCAAGGAGACGAATTTTAAGCACAATTGAATTCTCTTACAACATTTCAATAAACTGTATGGATGATGAAAATTTTCAAAGGCATGCAATTCACATAAAAAAATAGAGCAGTCTTCATTGGACAATTTTTTGGTAGTAATAGTAGCAGTGTTCTTTTTTATATTTACACAGCACTTTTAGTATTCTAAGTGCTTTAAAACAGATTATCTCACAACAATGTTTAGTTTTACTTGCTTTGTCTTAATTTGCAGATATTAAGCTTGAAAACTATGGCAGAAAACAACTCATATTAGCTCATAGAATTCATATTAGCTTACACATTGTGAGTGTCTATTAAATGCAGAACTTTCTCATTCTCCTTATCATGTAATATTCCAGCCTACTGGGATGTGTTAGTGTCTTCATTTATAAACAGAATAAGCTGAGGCTCGGGAACTTGGCCAGTCCCACAAAAACATTAGTGATGGAGCTAGGATTTGAGCCCGAGTCTTCTGACCTCTTGGCCAGCACGGTTGCAGTCTGAGCACCATGCTTACAGTCTGAGTTACTCTGTGAGATGGAACCTGGCTGTGAGGGGAGGGCTATAGGACAGAGAGCAGTGCTGTGCTGAAGAGAAAGTCACACTACAATTGCCAGCTTGTGAGGTATTTCATGTGGTAAAAGTGAAGGCATACTTAAATTGTCCCGTGGGTTCCCATAGTTCCTTTTTTCACAAGCTGATTGTAACAGCTACATTCTCTTCATGAAAACAGGTTAGGTGGAGACAATCAATTGACTGAAAATGTGGAAGAAAAAGGTATTTGAAAACAGTCTCTAGAGAATAATTATTTTAAAGTTTTACTTCTACAATTTCAAAGTCCAGAGAAACTAATTTTGGAATTGAGGGCAAAAATAATATCCTAGGAATTTTATACTTTCCTTGGATATAGTACTTTCCACTGAACTAGTGATACCAAATATACATGAAATCATTTATTTTAGGAATATTGTACCATCCCTCCCTACACACAAACCATGTGATTGAAAAACAAGAGCTTGACAAGATGGTGAGCCATGCTGGGGGATTGGGGGTGCAATGAGGCAGGTGTAGTGAGAACTGGAAGGGAGCAGATTGGATGCCAGAAGCACAGGGATCATGAGAGTTTCAGCATAGAATGAGATATTAAAAGTATCCCAGAGGAGTAAATTCCAGCCAGAACAGGTGTTTTGCTTTCTCATCTCTGACTCAAACGCCGGTAGAACGCCTGACTCTCTTGATGATCCCTTTAGCAAGCAAGATACACTAAGCTGGGGATCTTTTGCAAGAGTGAATCTTCTGGAAAAATAATGAGAGATATAAACTTTGTATCAGATGTAGATATATTGGTAAACATATTTTGAATGTAGCCAAATTGTTAAATCATAATAACTGACGTAGTATTAAGAAGAATGGTATTTGTATAATAATGATGTGTTCAGGTTCCACTCTGTTTCTACCACTGAGACTTAGTGAATTTTCTTGTAATTTTACTATCTTTTCTCTGTTTGTTTGTTTATAGGCATCTGAATGAGTAGAAAGACACTGTATATAGAAATTTAGTAAGGGAGCCCAGAAAATTTCTAGTTGTTTTCTAAAGTGTATTTTATAATAAATTAGTTGCACAAGATATTTTTAAGGGGGGATTTCACTGTTATGTAAGCTGGGGAAAATATGGCATTTCATATTTCTCCTTAGAAATTCACAGTATACATCGACAGATTAAAGACACTGAGACACCTTGCAGTTAAAAATAGCTGCTTAATTTTGTTTGACTCAGTTTTTTTCCACATTTATACTCATTGACTCTAACTTGGGTATTACTAATAGAACTCAAGGAACTAGTGTTCACTAAATCACTCTTAAAAAGAAAGTAAGGTTTATTCTAACCCTTTATTCACTGGAGAAATAACATGGTAGCACTAACCACACACATTGGTGAACATGTGTTTTGGTCCTGTCAGTCTTGAGTGATAATTAAGGAAGTGCCATATGACAAAGCACCTTGTTATACGTCAGATTTGACTCCTTCAGTGTGCACTTCTAGAGGGTTTTTATTCATTTTATATCAAGAGATTTGCTATAATATGTTGCTTATGAAATTCATGAGTTCCTGGGCTGAGGCAATTGGCCCAGCTACCTAAGCAAAGATGCTCTCTGAACAATGCCTAATTGTTCTGGTGAAAAATACAGTTATTACACTGAGGCCTCATAAGGGAATTAAGAGTGTGAGAGACTTCTTTTTGGCTCTGAACATCAGATTTCTGTCTAGGCTTTCAGTAGCCTGTTAATCAATTCATGATTACTTTATTCACTTACCATCATCAATCAGGGAAGCATATGTATCTTAATACCAAACAAGTTGTCTTTTAAAAATTGTTTTAAATCCTCTATGATTTATACGTCATGTGCCATTAACTCAACCCCGAGACTTTATTGATACAAAATTCTACCCCCAAAGTATCTCTATCCCACCTTTGCATAATTGAGTTATTCAACTGAATGTGGTATTGCAAAACCTATCCCTATGAAATGTCAACTTCTATTCTTTGATCCTTATTTTCAGACTTTGTTGCTGAGAATATGTTTGAAAGTTGAGTGGTGTATCATCTGTCATGTTAGCTCTTCCTCTCAGGTTGCTTTCACATTATCCCTGATACCTCCTGAAAACACACACACACCAACACACCATCCAGGTGTTTATCCCAATCACTAATATAAAAGTGATGAAGGACAAGTGCAAGGACAAAGCCTGCAGCATGCTGCTCGAGGCTTCTGTCCAATGTGATATTAGCACTTTTGAGGGACAGTTGATGATTATACTAACTATAAATCTATAAATCCAAACTGCATCATATCCCGTTATCTTGCCCACAAGGACATCATATGTTCTGCTGAAAATCAAGAAGCACTCTATGTCATTCTTCTAGTTTGCTTTGTTAGTTCTATTAGTTTGTCTTGTCCTATTAATCCAGTCCATGAGAGAACTTTGTAATAATTCTTTACAGTTTTATATTACAACACTCCTGATTTAATTGGTACAACTCTGTCTTCATCTCTTCAAAGTAAGAATACTCAACCCTCTCCAGTCTATTGGCAGCTCTCTTATCTTCCAAGGTTTGGCAAGTGTTAATTCATAATTATTCTCAGTGGTATTTACAACTTGTTCATTTGTAAAGGATAATTCATCCAAATTTTTTTAAATATTGATATTTGAGGCATGACTCAACTCATAATTCAAATAAATAGCTGCTCAAATTTTTCTTTATAAAATAATATGCTCATAATATTACATCAAAAAGGCATCTATCTTCCCCCCATCCCACCCAAATCACTGAATGATAGAAATAATACAAAAATAAGAATAAGTTGATAATAGTGCTCACAAATAAGTAGGGGTGGCAATCCTTGGACAGAAAATCCTAAAAATCAAATGCATATTGAACTAGTTTGCTGTAGAAACGAGTGGAAGAAACCACAATTCACATAAAGTAGAAAACTGTAGGAAAGAGAAAGTCATGTTCTGTGGTATTTGCATTTCATGATCAATAATATGTGACAAGCCCTTTGGGATAGCCCTTCTGACACCGCTACATGCATCTGAATCGCCTGGGGAACTTGTTCAAATGCAGAGTCCGATTAGAAGATCTGGAGTGGTGGCCAAGAGTCTGCATGTCATTCCAGACAGCTGAGGCTGCTGGTTCTTGGATCTTGCTTTGAGTATCAGGGGTCTTGATCAGAGGCTCTCTGGAGTGCCTAGCAATCTGTCTTAGCAGGTCCTTCAGGGGATGCTAATATAAGCTCAAGTGTGAGGCCCACTCCAGTGTTAGTTAAGTGAATAGGTGCATTTAGGTCAGCTGGTCTATTGCTCTCCCTTTACCATCACTTCCATGCCCTCCTGTATTCCAAGCTGCAAGCTCTACAATTGTTTTCTCTCCGGAGATTAAAACCTTACCTAACTCTGCTCTCAAAAGGAATTAATCAATGTTGCTGAGGAGGGCTTATAGTGTTGATTTGTTATCTGAGGTAGAACAAAGCAAACTTAGAGATAACCTTTATCTCTACCATCTACAAGAAAAGGCAGCTCTGCCCATTGAGAAAAATCTGTTCAAGTGATCCATCCCAGATTGAAGAATTTCTTATTTTAGTATATACATGACAGAGTCCCAAGCTTACCTGTGAAATCCCACTCTTCTTTCCTAGAGTTAGCCTGCCAACTGACACCCAAACCACCACTTATATGGAGCCTGTGTCCAATTTTGCTCCTAATTTTTTTAGGGACCAGCCGAGGGCAACCCTAGAAGCCAGCCATATATTAAAACCTTGAATGTTATAATTCAAGCTAAAAGCTTACCCTCCTACCTTGATAATGATCTGGAAGGTCAGGCTCATATTTAGAATCTGGGATTTTTTGGAGTTCCACATGTGAACGTAGAGTCACGGGACAGCCTGTACCTGGCCCCCAAGCCCACCACTTCCACCCTGTGTGATGGCCCACTCCCTTTATAAATTTTTTCTCAATCTTCAGCTGCCTATCTCAACATTTTGCATGTAGGCATATTTTAGGGATTTGAGATGATCTCTTCAGCTAAAATACCTCATCACAATACAAAGTTAGATGCTGTCAGTGGCTGGTAAGAGCAACAGAAAGCTTGCCTCCCCAAAATGACACATTAAAATCTTGGAGGACATGTGAAATTTGAAAAACTTATGATTGCCTAATTAGAATTTTGGGATTTGAAATCATTTTATGTAATGTTTCCATTCCTTTCTTGATTGTGTCTCCAGAATGGAGTAATTCCTTAAAAATATCAGTAATATTTGCTTTAGAAATTGTATTTAAAAAAAAATTAAGCATGATAGACAAAGCTAAACTCTCTTGAACATTTTCTTCCTTCACTGTGTAGATCACTTTCCTTCCTTGTGAGTCATCATCCTGGACAAGCATTTACATTTTTGCCCCTATATAGGGCTGGTGCTCAGCTGATAGGTGTCATACAAACTTATTTTCTTTATATTTTTCCATACTACATCATGCTTTATAAATCTAACCATTTAGATATGATACGTGTATATTCAATTCATTTATTTCTGAATATTTTATTATGAACACTCAATTAAAAAGTATAAATTTGAAATGCTAAAAAATATAACCTATTTTAGAAATCATAAAAAACTGAGTGGCACCCATCACTCAGTTTCATCATATAAATATTTGCATATTAACTGCAGGTTTTTTTTATGAAAAACAAAAACAACAGAAACAATTGAGAGCTTTTTGAAAATTTCCCTTTCATTTCATTCTTTCTCAAAGTAGCCATCATGATAAATTTAAGATTGCACATTCTATGAATTTTTTCCTTAATGCAACCTCTGATTGGCTTTGAGATTTTTCTCCTAATCCTTGATGTTCTTCAATTTTACTATAACCTATCTAGCTCTGGATTGATTTATTTTAGAAGTTATATATTTTGGTACTTTTAGTATGTTTTTTGATTAGAGAACATCTATCTTTTTTCAATCTTGAAAATCCTCAGCTATTATTTTTTCAAATATTGCTTTTCTGCCCTCAATTTTTTTTTTTTTTTCTGGGATTACTGTTGAGCATATGCTACAGCCTCTCCATCTGTCCTACATGTTTTGTATGATTTATCCCTTTGTCCCTCTGGGTTTTTTACTGGGTAAGTTTCCCAGGACCATCTTTCAATTCACTAATTTGTGTTTTAATTATATCCAGTTATGTTTACCCATTGAATGCATTTTCTAACTTATATGATATATTTACATTATATTATAGTTTCCCTATGATTTTAATTAATTATCTTTCATAAGATGAGAGTTTTTGTTTTTTAGAGGGAGGATGTTTTTGTTTTATGCTTATTTTTTAATTTGAGTTAATATTTTATCTCATTGAGCATTTTAAACATCTTTTAAAACAATTATTCCATAAAATCATTTTTTTCTGGAGTGAATTTTATTGACTGTCAATTTTATAGGGTTTAGTTTCTTTATATGTTTTCAATATTTGCTTTAAGCTTCCTTTTAATCAAAGAATTGTGTATAGCTTTTTTTTTTCTTTTTTTCCTCTCTCTTCCTACCTTCATCCTCTCCTCTCCCTGCTTACTTTCCTTCATGCCCATCCATCTCTATAATGCTATTGTGAGTTGCCTCTGAGACCCCCTGGATTCAGGCAATCCAGAACTGGGTTTTATAAAGTTGTGATATTGGGGATACACAGATTCAGTCCCCAACCCAGCAGAAGTCTAATCAACTCATGAATTCCATGTTCTTTCTTCTCCCTAGGCCTTTTGGTTACTTGGAGCAATACTGTCCAATAGTAGCCACGGGCCACTTGTGGCTATTTAAATTTAATTTCCAATCAACTAAATTAAATAATATTTAAAATGCAGTTTCCCAGTAGCACTAGCCATTTGTGTCTAATGGGTACCTTAATGGACAGTTCTTTCCCATCATCACAGACAGTTCCATGTCTGCTCTAGAGTTATAATCCCAGGCTTTTTTTCTTCCTTAGCAGCAGTTTTTAAAGCTGCTTTTCTTTGGAGGGGATGAGCCATATACCCTGGTCCCCAAGTATCAAACAGGGAGCCTGACTCTTCCTATATTCCATGAGGTCACCTTTAGCCCTTTTTTCCTGAAGGAGGTGAAGTATAGACTCCCAGAATTTACACTTGGATCCTGAGCCTGGCAAGTCCATGGTTGCAGAACCACTCATGCTTTGGATTTCTGTTCCTTTTCTAGTGTTCATACCAGAAGCTGCTTTTAGATTTTCATTTTTATATTTTAACCATTGTGAATAATTACTTGAAGCAGAGGAATTTCTGAGACAAGAACTCTGTGCATCTTGACCTAAAAATAGTTCATTCACTTTTACAGTAGGCTTCTATTCCATTGTAATTTTGAACAATCTATGCTTATTTATACATATCCATTTTATGGCCATATTGACTGCTTCTAATTTTCACAATTAAAATAAATTCTGCCATTAACATTCTTGCACATATCTTCTGTGAGATGATAGTGTGAAAATTCCTTTGTGGGCATAAAGCAAGACAAGAAATAGAACCTCTGGGTCATAGGAAGCATGCTCATTTACTTTTATATTCTACAAAATTGTTGCACCAATTTACACACTATCCCGCATAATTCACCACAATTTAGAATTCATTTTTGCACCTATGTTGGATGTAAAATGACATCTCATTTTAATTTTCATGTCTCTAATTATTAGAGAATATCCTTTTTAACTTTTTGTTTCATTATTGTTTTTTGGGTTTTGGGGGTGTATGTCATTTGGGTTTCCTTCTTTGTTATTTACATGTTAAAGTCCTTTGAACATGTTTGCATTTTTCCTTTCTTACTGATTTTTAAAAGTTACTTACACACCATAAGAGGAAAATTCTTAGTTATATGCTTTGCAATAGTCTTACTATCTTTGACTTTCTTTTTAAACTTTGTTTTGGTGGTTTTTAATGGTGCAGAAATGTCTTTCATTTTTGTATTAAGAAATCAAATTGATTTGTTTTTAATTATCATTTTTTTCTTGTGCATCTTTGTCAATAAATTATTCCTTAGCCCATGTTCATAAAGATATCTTTCTGCTGTATTCTAAATATTAAAAAATATTTTCATATTTAAATAGGTAATGCAACTGAATTTATTTGTATGTGTGTGTACGTGTGTGCATGTGCATGTGTGTGTGTGTGGTGAGACCATCTTCTAATTCATTCTTTCATATGTATGATCAGTGGCTCTCCAACTCTGTGTATGATTTTTCCTCTTGCCTCTGACTTCTTCTAATGTTACTTAAGTGTTATAGTGATGTCTAAGTATATGTAGGTTTGTTTCTATTCTCTCTATTCTTTACTATTGGTCTGTTTATCACATGGCCAATTTCACACTGTCTTTACTACCAGTCTTTATATCTTGTAAGGCAAATCCCCCTTACCTGTGTGTCTTCAAAACTTTATATATTTATTTACTAACTTAATTTCTTTCACACTTTAGTATCCTATCTAGTTTTTGAATCATGCACACATGCACACATACACATACATTCACACACATGGGAAACTGCATTTAATTTGTAGATACATTTGAGAAAATTGCTATTTTACAGTGTTGTTCTTTCCATTCAGGAAAATGATATACTTTCATATTTCTCTGTTTAGAGAAACAATGTTTTAGATACTTCATGAAATTTTATAATTTTCTCCAAAAGGATCTTATGCACCATTGGTTAGGTTTATTTTGTGGCACTTATAATTTTAGTAGCCACTTTGAATAGGATTTTTTTTTCAAAAAATTTCCTTATTCTAAATATTTGCTCATGGGGTATAGAAAAGCAAGGATTTTATATACTGTGTTCTGGCCAGCAAGATTAATGAAATTCATTATTAATTTTAAGAATTTGATTTTTTTAAAGGATTATAATGTCTTGGAAAATTAGTAAATTTGTAGATTTCATTAAACTGTATTTACTTTTCTATTCATATTTTTCCGGCTAAAACCATCAAGAAACTGACTAATTGAAGGGTTGAACCTGGCATCCTTGTTACGTCTGACTTGAAAGGGAAAACTTCTAATATTTTTTTCATTAAGTAATGTTACTATAGGACAATGAATCTTGGACCTCAGGGTACATCAGAAACACCTGGAGGGCTTGTGCAAGCACAGATCACTATTCTCAGAAACCCCCAGAGTTTCTGGATCAGTAAATCTGGGCTGGGTGCAGATAATTTGTATTGCATAACAGGTTATCAGGAGATGCTGTTGCCACAGGTCAGAGAGCACACTTTGAAAACAAAGGTGGAGGGGTGGAGAGCCTGGGGGCTAGGGGTGGGAGGCAGGTTACAGTGGTCAAGTGAGGGCTCACTGTGAAGGTGCCATCTGAGCCAGGTCTTGAGGACATGAGGGGACTTGCCACAGAGATGCCAGAAAGAGCATCCCAGGCAGAGGGAACATGAGAATGTTCCTGATGTGTTTGACGAACTTCAAGGAGGCTGCTCTGACTGGAGTGGTATGGTTTGGGAAGAATCATTAAAAAACACCTTAGAGGGATTACAGGAGAACAAGAGGAGGACCTTATTCATCAGTAAAGGACTCTGTCTTTCATTTTCATGACTTGGGGAGTTTCTCTGAGGAGTAAGGTAATATGACTTATATTTTTAAAGGATTATCTGATCTTTGTGTTGAGAATAGTCATTAAGGAGCCAGGGCAAAAGCATAGCGACCAGGAAAGGGGCATTTCAGGAATCCATGGAAGAGTTGTAGCAGTGGTGGTGGGAAGAAGTGGTAGGATCTATATAGAGTTCACGCTAAAGCCTGACACCTTTCTTGCCTTTGGAGAAGGTGTTGGAGACGGAGTGGGTCATGGATGTTGCCAGAGCACTCTACCTTTAGCAACAGAAAGGATCTTGGAGCCATTCAAGGATACAGCACCCCTGACTATGAATATTTCTCTCAAATGAGAAAACTTACATAAAGAAATCAAACTGTCCTCACATTGCCCTGAGAGTGAAAAGTTCTGAGGATATCCAAAAGAATATTAACACAGAGAATTTATTGAATCCATATTGAGGGCCTGGTGTTTTTTTTATGAAGAGTTATTAAAGGACTAGGGACCACTGTGCACTTCCCTATGAAAAAAATAAATTGTATTTTAAGACTGGCTAATGTTAAACCTGAGGCTCTACACCAGGCCCACTCAAAATGAATATCGCTACCCTAAGGTTTGCCATGGTTTAGATTTGTTTAGTATTGTGCCTCTTGATTCTTACCTCTGATAAACAGTGACATTTCAACTCTCATTTTTTTTTTTCCTGAAAATGGGAATGAAATGCTTCTCTGACAAAGTGAACTTCCCTTCTCACACTAAGATGCCCACTGTGAGCAGCTGAAGAACCAGCTCTGTTTTAGGGACAAAACAAAGCATACTGTGGAAGTTACCCTGCCTCATGCTTCTTTAGTAATTATTTTTCTTTGCATTTATTTTTATTCTTCCTAAAACACCAAAAACATTTTTTTCTTCTGATTTACATCAACTATTTATTTTATATAAAATGTGCCTTACCCTTTTCAGTTTAACTAGGATTACCTTTGATTCTCCCTGGATATGGAATATATCATGCACTAATTTAAAGATCAGGGTTTCACACAAGGTCAGAACATGACCCAGTGTAAACAAGAAGTGATGTCGTTTGCAGATAGACTAATAGGAAGAACATTGTGGTATATCCGAGAAGGGTTTTTTAATCAGCAATGTATATAGTTCTTATTCACTAGTTCTTAAGTATATTTAAATGATTCTTTTCCCTACCAATCAAATCAGTGGTAGGAAACCAAATCAAATCAGGCTCATGACGTGACACTGAGGAAAGTCCACATTTCTTGATTATGAACATCTGTGAACTATATTTTATAGTATTTCTGACTGTGTATTCTTAAACATCAAAATGAAAAATAAAATGTAGCCCTTTCACTCTAAGTGCTTACTTTGATTTTCTGAATATTAAATAGAAAGGAGATGTTCATTCTGTAACTCCCCTCAGCATCATCACCACCATTTAGTGTCTCAATAGTGAGACTATATTTTTTGAGTAGAGTTGAGGAAAAAGAGGACAGATTTAGGAGTTTAAAGACCTGAGTGTGAATCTTGACTCTTTCTGGTGGCATCCGTGACAAGTTGTCATCCCACCTCTGCTTGAGTATTATAGTGACAGAAAGTACATTACCTTCCAAGGTGGTGCATTGTATCTTTCCTGTTTCTAGCTGTTATTTCCATATACATATATATAAACATTTGAGACTCAGTTTCCTCAACAAATAAATGGGAATTGAGTTGGAAATATCACAGGACAGAGGTTTAATGATAATACATATAAAATGCATATTTATTGTTGATTTCTAAATGTTCAGTTAATATTAGTTATTTTTATTATATTTAAAGAATTGTGTCAAATCTTTGACATAAAGGAGAGACAATGTCGCTGGAATGTTAAGATGTAAACAAACAAAAAAATGAACTTGAGGTTGTTTTGGTTTACATGCAGTTCTGTAGAAATAATAAAATAATCTGATTAATTGGCAGAATAATGATTTAGAAACAACGGCAGGAAGACCTAAAGGTGAATAGAGAATATTTTAGGTAATTAGCATAGAAGTAAATTTGTAAATGGAGGTATTATTAAGCATACATATATTCTAAGAGGAAATATTATCTTCTCATATTGTATAGCACTGAGATAAAGTGACATAATTCTTTTAAAAAAAGCAGAAGAGCTAGTGGGAATCTGCTTGTCTCTGGCTTCCAGTGTGGGTGGGGAACCGTGACGCCACAGTCTGGTGTTCTGCCAGGACCACTGCAGTCACCTCAAGCTGTGTTCCTTGCTTCCAGCCTCATCACCACCCCACCCAACCTCCAAACCACCATGGAAAAAATAATAAACACACACACATATCATACACAGATATATGCTTTCACATGAAAATAGTTATTTGAACACAAACCCAAGTATTCACGTGTGTGCCTATACACACACACAGACACACACACGCACACACCTCCATATATCTCAGATTAAGGCAGATGGAACCTCAGAGAGAGAGAGAATCACTTACAGCCTTCTTCATGAAACTATTAGTTCTGAGACTCAGAGCACACCCATTTCTAGATGATTGGTCACCCTCTAGAAGTCCTCCTCTAAGAGAAGTATAGACATAGAGGTCCCATGTGCCCTGCTAATGATAACTAAAATTGAACTCAGCTTCAGTAACACCTGATGAAACTAACTTTTCTTTGTCCATATGAAACTGAAGGTAATTCATTTCAAGAAAGGCACTTAAAATTATTGAGGAAAGCTGTTAAAAAGAAATCACAGGCTCTAGAGATTCCAACACTATAGCTATTCCAAGTCTAATAACATCATGGAAAGCAACTTAGGATGGAAACTGATTACCATTGATTGCAAAGGTGTTTATGCATAATTTAAAGGATCCATAGAGAACAACTAGTGGGCTGGTAATCAAAATAACTTACTCTATAACAGGAAATTTAAATAGTTTGTTCACAAGAATATAGATGTTCAAATTATGAAAATTTAAAGCAAGTATCTTTCAAAAATATTTTATAGAGGAAAAAGGTTTCTAGGTAATCAATGAAAATAAATTTATGAATATGAAATCACATATTTTAAAATTAGAACTAGTTTTTACTAGTTCTTTCATTAGTTAATGTGGGCTAAACTCAGGAACAAATCCTAATCAAAATAAAGGGAAAAAAATAATATCTTAAAAAATATAAAAGTGTATTGAAATTTAGTAAGTTTTGCATCTAGAAATAGTTTGGTTCATCTGATTCTTCATCCTAAACCATGAGCTTTGTATTATGTAAATAATTTCTCATATAGAACAGTGATCATGACTGTTAAAGATGGAATACTCTCTAAGCAAATGTTTTGGCATCAGCTGCTTCTTCAATGTACTCATCCAATATCACTGACTTGTAGAAAAATATTGACTTATGCATAAGAGAAAACTCTTACATAATCTCCAAACAGAGCAGATTTTGAGTAATTTGAGTATACAGGACCACTGAATTTTTCAACCAAGTGGTTTTGGGCCACTGAAGTAACATTCCACTTCTGTAGGGATTTGTTTAAAAGTCTTTCCTGCAGCTCATGCAGCTCAATATCAAAAAAACAAACCCAAGCCAAAAATGGGCAGAAGACCTAAATAGACATTTCTCCAAAGAAGATATACAGACTGACAACAAACACATGAAAGAATGCTCAGCATCATTAATCATTAGAGAAATGCAAATCAAAACTACAATGAGATATCATCTCACACCAGTCAGAATGGCCATCATCAAGAAATCTAGAAACAATAAATGCTGGAGAGGGTGTGGAGAAAAGGCAACCCTCTTGCACTGTTGGTGGGAATGTAAATTGATAGAGCCACTATGGAGAACAGTATGGACATTCCTTAAAAAACTAAAAATAGAACTACCATATGACCCAGCAATCCCATTACTAGGCATATACCCTGAGAAAACCATAATTCAAAAAGAGTCATGTACTGCAGTGTTCATTGCAGCTCTATTTACAGTAGCCAGGAGATGGAAGCAACCTAAGTGTCCATAATCAGATGAATGGATAAAGAAGATGTGGCACATATATACAATGGAATATTACTCAGCCATAAAAAGAAACGAAATTGAGTGATTTGTAGTGAGGTGGATAGACCTAGAGTCTGTCATACAGAGTGAAGTAAGTCAGAAAGAGAAAGACAAATACCGTATGCTAACACATATATATGGAATTTAAGTAAAAAAATGTCATGAAGAACCTAGGGGTAAAACAGGCATAAAGACACAGACCTACTAGAGAATGGACTTGAGGATATGGGGAGGGGGAAGGGTAAGCTGTGACAAAGTGAGAGAGTGGCATGGACATATATACACTACCAAACGTAAAATAGATAGCTAGTGGGAAGCAGCCGCATAGCACAGGGAGATCAGCTTGTGCTTTGTGACCACCTAGAGGGATGCTATAGGGAGGGCGGGAGGGAGGGAGATGCAAGAGGGAAGAGATATGGAAACATATGTATATGTATAACTGATTCACTTTGTTATAAAGCAGAAACTAACACACCATTGTAAAGCAATTATATTCCAATAAAGATGTTTAAAAAAACAAAAGAACATGCAGAATGGCCATAATCAAGAAATCTAGGAACAATAAATGCTGGAGAGGGTGTGGAGAAAAGGAAACCCTCTTGCACTGTTGGTGGGAATGTAAATTGATACAGCCACTATGGAGAACAGTATGGAGGTTCCTTAAAAAACTAAAAATAGAACTGCCATACGACCCAGCAATCCCACTACTGGGCACATACCCTGAGAAAACCATAATTCAAAAAGAGTCATGTACCAAAATGTTCATTGCAGCTCTATTTACAATAGCCAGGATATGGAAGCAACCTAAGTGTCCATCAACAGATGAATGGATAAAGAAGATGTGGCACATATATACAATGGAATATTACTCAGCCATAAAAAGAAAGAAAATTGAGTTATTTGTAGTGAGGTGGATGGACCTAGAGTCTGTCATACAGAGTGAAGTAAGTCAGAAAGAGAAAAACAAATACCGTATGCTAACACATATATATGGAATCAAAAAAAAATGTCATGAAGAACCTAGGGGTAAGACAGGAATAAAGACACAGACCTACTAGAGAATGGACTTGAGGATATGGGGAGAGGGAAGGGTAAGCTGTGACAAAGTGAGAGAGTGGCATGGACATATATACACTACCAAATGTAAAATAGATAACTAGTGGGAAGCAGCCGCATAGCAGAGGGAGATCAGCTCGGTGCTTTGTGACCACCTAGAGGGGTGGGATAGGGAGGGTGGGAGGGAGGGCAACTCAAGAGGGAAGAGATATGGGGACATATGTATATGTATAACTGATTCACTTTGTTATAAAGCAGAAACTAACACACTGTTGTAAAGCAATTATACTCCAATAAAGATGTTTAAAAAAAAAAAAGTCTTTCCTTAGAGTGAGCCAGAATCTTAGTCCCTTCCACTCCCACTCACTGGTAGGTCATTGTATACATCAAGGCCTCCCATAACAAGTATCCCAAACTAGTCATCAGCTATGTGATGACAACCCCACTTTCCTCCCCTCAAAGGAGACTGTCTCCAGTTCTGCCATTCATCAACATGTTCTTCTAAATAATTTATTTTCAGTTTCCCTATTAAAGGGTGCTGTCTGCAAGTAAGCCTGTACTTGGTGTGGTTTCTTTGTACTAAGAACAGGGCAGTCTTCTTGATTCTGATTATTCTCTTTTACTGTTCAATGTCTACTTCCTGTTTGTAGCAAAAGTTACTATTGACACTAAAGGTTCTAATATAGGGGTTGACAGCTGTGGGCTCAGGAAAAGTAAGTTACAAGCTTTCCAATGTTCAGCAATGAAGAGTCACTGGCAAAACGCCCTGGACACAAATCACAACTTCAAACCTTACTACCTTTGTGACTTGATCAAATTACTTAATCATTCCAAACCTCTATTTTTCACCTTTAAAACCACAAATAAAACAATGCTGACATAAAAATCCTGGGTGGAATATATAGGTAATTATGTAAAGTGTCTAGCACAGAATCTGAAAAACTGTAGGTACTTGATAAATATGACTTCTCCCTTTTCTACATCAAATAATGTAGATTACTTCCAAGAGCCCCAGTCACTTCTTATTTACTTTTGACAAATGATTTTTTTTAAGTACTGATTATAAAATGAACTAATTATGTCATAGTCTTGGGAATTTTTAGAGTAGGTCATTAAAGTTGTAATTGTGGTACAACTTTTTCTAGATAGAAGTCTGGTAGTAAATCCCCCAGAAACCTTTATATAAGGTGGATTTTTATTTGAAGCAAAGGAACAGAATGAGAAAACTAGAGCTTTTCATCTTCAAAAGAGTTTATGAGCTTTAAGTAAATTAGTAGGTACGGCTCTCTTTTGTGCGCCAGGCCAGGGCAATTAGCCCTGTTGGCAGAGGAGGAAATGAGCGCCCAGAGGGGTGAATTATACCCCTCAATGTGCTGTGAGTGGGAGAGTTTGGGCCCGTGCATGTGCATTTAGGTGCCCATGAGTGTTTGTGGTAGAGGTGGGTGTAGATTGGAAGGAGTAGGGAAGATTCCTAGTGAAGACTGATGCAAAGGCTTAATAGTATAGTTTTTACAAGTTTAGTAAGATTTCTGTTATCTAGAATGATTGGGGATAATGGCCTTCTGCTGCTCGTGTTAAGTTGTATGGGTGTTTGTGTTATATAGATATGAATATGTGGATATATACCTAATTGTGTGCTATCTAGAGTATGTACCCCATGTATAACCAACTCAACGGATCAGTTACATGTTTGCTTTACATCTATACTCTGCCCATCTTTTATTCTCTTCTCTATTTCAGAACCACATTTCTTAGGCTGTCTGGACCAATGGCTTCTGAGTGGAGTTGGCCAGTAGGAAGCACTAAATTGGAAGGCAGGACTCTATTTCCTGTTTTTTTTTTCCTCTCTCTCTCTACCTTCTGTTTTCTCTGTTTCCTGGTTTATTTCCAGCAGCAGCTAGGTTCATTTAGGGTTCCAGCTCTGGTCTGATGGACCCATTGGATTTATCCTAGTTTCCTGGACTCAGACTTTATCCCTTCAGCCTAGGGGTGAGAGTGATTCCATGTTGTTGTCAATTCCTGTGTGACTCTATTGTTCTTTCTTTAGCTTCTTACCCTTTCTTTCACGTGGTCAATCAATTGTCTATTAAATTTCCTGGTTTCAAATATTTAAAGAAGTTTCTGCTTTCAGATATACCAACTTTTTCTTTCTCAATATATTTAATTTTTGAATGAGCATATGAATTGAGAGATTAGAATGTGATAATATATTATTGAGTCTGCGTTTTTAAAAAGCCACATTAAATATCATTGTATTTTTCTTTTAGGCTTTTTCAAGTTAATTCAATTATGTCATGATGTAACTGTGGGCAAATCGTTAAACTCTTAGTTTCACTTTTATCTTTATTTGTACCATAAACGTAAAATGATAGGTCCTCTCCTCCTCAAAAAGTAGTTAATGAAGTAGAGCTCTTTAAATAGATACATAACACAATCTGAACAGTCACAGATGACATGGGGTAGAGAAATAAATATGATCTCTAGTGTTGGTTTAACTTGTCCAATCCAAGTTCTAACACATACTTTCCATGTGTCCTGGGACACAGAAGTTAATTTCTCTAAAACTTCAGTCTCCTCATCTATAAAAGAGTGTTAACCCCATCTCCTTTTTATCAGTTTCATGAGGATTACTTTGTCTAACCTTTGTAAATCTCTCAGCACTGTGCTTTGAGCAGAGGAAGTCTTCAAGGAGCCCAGATTGTTCATCTATTACACTACAAGATGTAGAAGTGCTTTCTGATAACACTTTCTCCTTGATTTATTCCTAGGTAAAACACATATAGGAATATCAGATACATCACCCATAACTTGATTAACTGAATCTCTCTCTCTCTCTCTCTCTTTTTAGAAAATAATCATATTTTATCGATTTCAAGTCACTGCTCATCTACTGAGTTTCTATTTCAACTTACCAAACACTCCAGTTAAATACCATTCCTTTGAATTATATTTTGAATTTGCTGACTATGGACGGTTACTTAATTTTTGTCAACCTAGCTGTACCAGATTGCCTATTCCTTCATTTTAATTAAAGGTCAAGAATCTTACCCATATCACCATTAGGAAGATTATCCCCCCTCATATGTCTTCTTTAGTTTACCCATCCTTACCCATGCCATTGTGTTATTTTCCCAGTTTCCATATGACATTCAGGTTTAGAACATATTACACTATCTGATCTTGTCCAAGCTAGGGACATTGGTATCGCCACCTCTTTCTGACCTTGCTTGGTTACCAGAACTCTAGCCAGCTGTACTGTGCTGACTGATCTCCAACAAAACACATGCTTTCACTGGAATGACTAAAACATTTGGCATCAGAGGTAGCATGTAGATTTAGGAATGTCTTTTCTTTTTAAGAGGAAATGTGAAAGAGCAGACTGAGCACTGGATGATCCTCTGTGCTCTGCCTATTCATTTCTTAACCCCCAACCCAACCCCTGGCAACCACTGTTTTTTGGGGTTTTATTTTTGCGGTACACAGGCCTCTCACTGTTGTGGCCTCTCCCGTTGTGGAGTACAGACTCCAGACGCGCAGGCTCAGCGGCCATGGCTCACGGGCCCAGCCGCTCCGCGGCATGTGGGATCTTCCCAGACTGGGACACGAAGAACCCGTGTCCCCTGCATCAGCAGGCAGACTCTCAACCACTGTGCCACCAGGGAAGCCCAACCACTGGTTTTTTAAGTCTACAAAGTATTTGCTTTTTCCATAGTGTCATATAGTTAGAATTATACAATATGTAGCCTTACAGATTGAATTCTTTCACTTAGTAATATGCACTTAAGTTTTCTCCATGTGATTTCATGGCTTGATAGCTCATTTCTTTTTTAGCACTGAATAATATTTCATTGTCTGGATGTACCGTAGTTTATTTATCCATTCACTACTGAAGGACATCTTGGTTACCTCCAAGTTGTGGCAGTTATGAATAAAGCTGCTATGAACATCTGTGTGCAGGTTATTCTGTGGACATAACTTTTCAACCCCTGTGCGTAAATACCAATGAGCATGATTGCAAAATCATGTGATATGAGTATGTTTAGTTTTGTAAGAAACTGCCAAACTGTCTTCCAAAGTGGCTGTACCGTTCTGCAGTCCCACCAGCAACAAATGAGAGTTTTTGTTGCTCCACATGCTCACCACCATTGGTGTTGACAGTGTTCTGGATTTTGGCCATTCTCATAGGTGTGTATAGTATCTCATTGTTGTTTTAATTTGCATTTCCCTGATGACATACAATGTGAAACATCTTTTCATATGCTTATTTGCCATCTGCATATCTTCTTTGGTGAAGTATCTCTTAAGGTCTTTGGTCTGCCTTTTTTTTTAAAAATACATCTGTATTGGAGTATAATTGCTTCACAGTGCTGTGTTCGTTTCTGTTGTACAACAAAGTGAATCAGCTATATGTATATATATGTCCTCATATCCCCTCCCTCTTAAGCCTCCCTCCCACCGTCCCTATCCCACCCCTCTAGGTTGTTGTAAAGCACCGGGCTGATCTCCCTGTGCTATGCTGCTGCTTCCCACTAGCTATCTGTTTTACATTCGGTAGTGTATATATGTCAATGCTGCTCTCACTTCATCCCAGCTTCCCCCTACCACCCCGTGTCCTCAAGTCCCTTCTCTATGTCTATGTTTTTATTCCTGCACTGCCACTAGGTTCATCGGTACCATTTTTTGTTTGTTTGTTTTAGTTCCATATATATGCGTTAGCATCTCTAGTCACAGAGAGTGGGGGCTACTCTTCCTTGTGGTGCGCAGGCTTCTCATTGCAGTAGCTTCTCTTGTTGCAGAGCACAGGTTCTGGGTGTGCAGGCTTCGGTAGTGTGGCATGGGGGCTCAGTAGTTGGGGCACACAGGCTTAGTGCTCCTCGACATGTGGGATCTTCCCAGACCAGGGCTTGAAGTCATGTCCCATGCATTGGCAGGTGGATTCTTAACCACTGTGCCACCAGGAATCCCCTCAGTCAATGAAGCAAAGAACTTGAATCTTTTTTTTGGGGGGGGGGCGGGATACGCGGGCCTCTCACTGCTGTGGCCTCTCCCGTTGCGGAGCACAGGCTCCAGACACGCAGGCTCAATGGCCGTGGCTCACGGGCCCAGCCGCTCCGCGGCATGTGGGATCTTCCGGGACCGGGGCACGAGCCCGTGTCCCCTGCATCGGCAGGCGGACTCTCAACCACTGCGCCACCAGGGAAGCCCTGAATCATTTTTTAAATTAAATGATTTGCTCTACTTACATGTCTTCATCATCTAAGTGTATATATTTTTTAAATAAAAAATACAAATGTGCTTATAATGAAAAGCCACCAGCCTTGATCTTATCCTTTTGCACTAATTTCCCATGCCCGATTCCCCCAACATGTACCCCTCCCCAAACACTTGGACGTGCTTAGTAAACCATTTCGTTTGGGATTTTCCTGCTTGTTAACTTCATATCTCTAAATAACATATTAAACCTCTGTTTCTTTATTTATCTACTTTAGTTATGATACATTGACTTTCCATAATCATGGGAATTTAAGTCACTTACACAACCCCCCACTTCTACTCCCTCCTCCCTACCTGGTTCTATCACTACTCTCAGTTCTCAAAGTTAGACTTAATGACACATTTCAGTAAGTAGAATAGTATGGTTAAGAAATGGGGCTTTTTTGTGCAAAACTGAGGTTGGTCTAGTCACATATTTTCCTGGTTTCCTCCTAACAGATTTTCAAACTTACAGTAACAATTATATTAGGCTGAGCATCCATTTAAACTTACAAGCCTGTGCCATTTTTTTTTCAAGGCAAGACCCCACTTTCATCTCATTCTGAGTTGCATGAGGCTTTTAATATGAAATCACTTTCCATTCAGTCCAAAGCTTCCTTGTTGCTGATGAATGTCATACATAATGAAAGATTATATCCATTTATCCTCAGCAGTAAATCATTTATCACACAAAGGAGATATATTATTGTAATTCGGATCAAAGCTGCCCACGTCCTTTAGCCGGCAGAAAAGCTGCACCGTTAGTGGATTGTACAGTATCCTGGGAGAAACAGGGGAAACTATGCTGTTGAATGAGGGTTCAGCAAACTCTAGGGGTTTCTAAAATGCCTTTTAAAAAAATCATGTTTCACGTAGAATTTCTATGATCCAGGCATGTGAGCTGTAAGAGTCTTTTTTTTTTTTTTTTTTTTTTTTTTTGCTTTCTTCACTTAATTAAATCTGAAAGCTGTGGGACTTTTTGCAGCTTGCTCTGTGATGTCTGCAAACAGATTTGTGAATGACATTGTGTGGATATTTTGCCCCCTTTCTTAGAGAGGCAATAATTATTACCACTTCTTTTTGAAGCATGCTGTGAGTGGTTTTATCAGTTCTTTCGCTAATGAGCTCCTTCTCTGCTTTATAATGCCAATCATAAAGATACCTTTTAAATAAGATTTATGTTTCAGATTTCTTTTCTTTTCACTCTTCCTTATCAAGCTGTGTATGGCTTTGCTTCAGGAATCACCCACACTACCCAGGCAAGGAACAAGGCTGGCGTGTTTGATCTCTTGTTGATATCATGCTCTCTCACTGTCTCCTTCTGAGAGCAGTGAATTCCAGAAAGGACATCACAGTCCTCCAGAGGAGCCTTTTCTTATGTTGTGTCTTTGATTTTAGGTTATCGTTGCCTTGTATCCCACATCTGTGTTCACTGCTTTTCAAATTCAACAACATATGAGTGCCTCAGTATTAAAATGATCCTAAGTAAAGTGAGCTGCAGAATGAAGGAGGGAGAATGGGCCCTCTTTCTTCCTTTGGTCTTACTTGGGCTCCTGGCCAGGATGCTCTTACAGTTTATTCAGAATTTATGCAAAATAGTAGCTAGTGATTCACCTGATCAAGTCACAAATCTGCACCTAACGTTTACAAACAACATTACTTCCTTTGATCTTCACCACATTCTGGAAGTAGCCTTTCAGTGCTTTGGCCATTTAAGAGCTAGCTATTGAAATTCTTATTCTCCTCCTCCAGACTCTTTGAGCTCATTATGTCCCTTTCATGGTTGATAGAAATAAATATAATGTGCCCAGGCTCCTTATCCTTAAAACAAGAGATTGCTAAATTTATCAGAACAAGATATAGTGATAGCAAAAATATTATACATTAACTTTAATCTAGATATTCCTATTGATGGTTCTTACTTCTCTGACTATTCAGATGCTTTTACTCTCATGTAGGTACAATTGCCAGATCTAGGGAATAAAATACAGGACATCCAGTTAAATTTAAATGCCAGATAAATAATAAATACATTTTTAGTATAAGTATGTCCCACATATTACATGTGGGACACACTGATGTAAAAAAAAATGTTTATTTGAAATTCAGATTTAACTGGGTGTTCTGTATTTTATCTGGAAATCCTAAATACAGGAGAATCCAAATTCTGGTCTTTGCTACTCTATAGCTATGTTACCAGGCTTAGTAATGGTTATGGACTGAATTGTGTCTTTTTAAAACTCGTATGTTCAAACGTTAAATTCCAGTGTGATTGTATCTGGAGATAGGGTCTTTTAGAGATAATTGAGGTTAAATGCGACCATACAGGTGGAGTCCTATTCTGATAGGATTGGTGGCCTTAGAAGAAGTGTCAGAGGTAGATTGAAGAGGGAGAGCCAGATCAATTTCTCTCTCTCCACCATGTGAGGTAACAGAAAGCAACCATCTGCAACCCAAGGGGAGAGCCCTCACCAGACGCACACCTTGCTGGCACCTTGATCTTGGACCTCTAGTCTCCAGAACTGTGGGAAAATAATTTTCTGTTGTTTAAGCCACCCAGTCTATGATATGTTTTTATGGCAGCCCAAGTTGACTAAAATGGCAAGTTTAGCATGTTTTCCTCTGGCTCAGTTTTACATTTCTTGCTGAACTGTGAGCTGGAAAAGACGGTTGTCACTTTTCTTCCACTGAATAGTCTCAACATGTGAGTCAATTACACTTCTAATTTCAAGAAAGTAGAGAGAGAAAAGTGAAGGAATCTGCTAATAGTTGAACTTTAAGCCTCAGAGAAAGTCTGTGATTGGCTAATCTCACAATCTTAGTGACATCTTAAGAGAAAATAATAAAGAGGAACCATAGGGAGTAGATGGGACAATAAATCCCAGTCCATTGTTGGCTGGGAATTATCAAAGGCAGTCATGGGAACTTTGAATTAACTAAAGAAGTGGGGGAAGAGAGCATGACTGTCCTCTGACTTTAATGTTAGAACCTAAATTATCTGCCTAAATTTTCTGATTACTAAACATATTTATAAGCATTGGGGGCAATGTGTGTCTATGTCTGTGTGTGTGCAATGTGCACAGAGCACACACTAAATCAAGGCTCATAACCCCACTTAGAGATGAGCACCTGAGACCTTAGAGAGGTCAGTCACTGACCTCTGTCATACCTCTACATGGCAGAATTAGGGGTCATTCTGCATCCATAGGATGTAACTTTTCCACCATAACAGGCTACCTCCCTTGAAAACTAGAATCTCATGTTTGTCATGTTAGAATTTGTGTATACTAGGAAATTAATAACATAACATTTTCTCAATTTGAATTTATAAAGCAAAATTCCATCTATCCTCCACTTGTCATTATTACTCCCTAACCCTTTTGTTCTTGATAAAGACAATTATTATTTTACTACCTCTGATGTGATATTGAAATTAGTCTTCCTGCAAGAAGGCCAATAGATTACTTCTTAATTTACCTTCTTAGCCTAAAAAGGGATTATTTTTTCTTCTAGATGCAGTAAAAATCAAAGCTAAGTTAGATAGATTGGCTTTTTCAGCCCACATAGCTGCTTCGGATACTATTACTATGCACTCTAAGCTGCATAGTACCTTCATGTCATGTTATGTGTTTTAATTTTGTTAATGAAGTAGTAAGGCTGAGTGAGGCTCTTGACCAAATAGGGTCAGAAATTTCTATAAAGGCCAAGATGTTTATTCAGACTGACACGAGAACTCCTTAGCCACTGATTGTTCAAAAGTGAATGTACCATATATGGGAGTAAGAGGACGATGTAAACAGGTTCTGTCTCTCTGGTACTAAAATTGACCAATGAAGTGTATGGGTAACTGCTGGACCAGGCGCCTAATGTTTACACATGGTTGAGAGGAACTTGCAGTTGAGGAAACACATGTTTCTTATATTTTTTTAATGTCTCAGACTTGAAATCATTCTTTTCCTTTTCGTCTTTAGGGCTCAAATATTAACTGAATGCAGCACACCTCCTGAATTTGAGCAGATGCTTTCAAATTCACTTCTGAAATCATATCAGTCTCATGATGAAGTAATTGGCCTCCATCTACTTTTGAATTCAAACTTTGCCAAGGGGAAATTTTAAAAAACCTTTACATTTTCTGAAAATTGCAGGTCTAACTTCATTAGCAAGAATAATCATGGTTGTGAGTGACATTATAAGCAACAGTTGCCTCAGCCATGGAATTTGTGATACATTTGAAAACTGTTGATAACACATTGGAGGACCCTCATGGGTTTGAAGGCAGCTGTTGCTCTGCAATTTAAAATAATCCGATTCTAAATTCTTCCATCTGTAGTTCAAAGGATTTTAGAAAGACTGTACCTACAGCCAGGCTATAGGTAAATTTAATTCCAGTTGATTAACTTAAAGATCTTGCTGTCTTAATTAGTGCTCCTTTTAAATAAGACCACTTAATTAAGTTCTAAATTCAGCTAAAGAAAACTTACACCTTAATCAGTGTCACAATATCCTCCATAGCAAAACCTAGATCTCAGTTTCAGCAGTGAGTGGCAGGGAAGGGAATTTGTTTTAACACCATTAATAATTTTTGAGCCTATAACTCTAGGCTGCAGATCCTTAGCTAAAAATGTTTCTGGCCCCCCCAGCACACATTTGCATTCAGAGATAGAGACCTGGTTTGGGATTATGGCTCTAGAACCCCCCATCTCTTCCATGCTGGGCAATTCATTCACCTTGTTGAAACTGTATCCTCTGGTTTTGTTTGTTTGTTTTGTTTCTGTTTTTTTTTCTTTTTTCATTTTCTTCTTCTTTTTTTTAAACTGAGGACAGTCCACAATCAAGAAATGTCATTCTTTAAGAGTGGTACTCCTAAAGATCCATAGTTAGTGAATACCCCTTAAATTAACACAAAGCTTAGGACATTTGCCTTTAAATCAGTGACCAGCCTCTGTGACATGGTTTGCTTAAGAACATTTTGAAATTGGATAATAACTTACAAATCTAGGTCTTTAATTCTTACCATAAATCATAGCTTCAGTTCATGATATTTGGACCATATATTTAAATACTAATCTTAGGAAAGATACCTGGGTGAACGATGATTTATGTATCTACTGAATTTCCATGAAGAATGTCAGAAAATGCCACAGATCAAGCAAGGACTTTAAAGTCAACTCCAGCTGAGTTTGTACCTAGTTCAAGTACTCACTGGCTGTGTGATTTTGGAACAAGATGTTTAACCTTTCTGAACCTCCGTTTCCTCACTTGAAAACCTGGGATGATGATTCCAAATTCAAAGAATATTTTAAAAAAACTAACACGTGTTGTGTGCTTACCATGAACAACAGGTGTTATTTATTCCTAATAATAATTCTAGGAGGAAGCTACTATTACTATCTCCAAGTTACAGATGAAGAAAAGGAGGCAGAGGAAGGCTAAGCAGCTAGTAAATAGCCAATCCTGGATTTAAAACCAGGCTGTGCTCCAAACCACCCTGCCTCTAAAATGTAAAGTTTAAACGCCTGATGATTTTTCCATTTTTTCCCAACCAAGGGCTGACACTGAGGCTGAGGAGAATTGGCAGGAGATAAAGAAGAATACTTGGAGGGATTGTTCTTTTATCAAATCAGCATTTAACAGGCCCCTTAAAATTGGCAGACCTGTATATCACTGACAAAGTGTCTACTTTCCTGTAACACCAAAGAGTAACTACCATTTTTTGGTCTATGAATAAAAGTTGGTACAGTCAGGAAACAAACCATACAGTTTGCCACCATTTCTCTTGTGAAGTTAATTGATTTCTGCTAGTTTAAATTTTATGTCTAAAATCAAGTTTCCAAGAAGGAAGCATGTGTACTTTCTCTAAAATGTATGCAGAGACCAGGCCCTACACCAGGATTGAAGCAAACATTTGAACATTTTTCTAACCTCCATATATTTCTCTCTGTAAATTATGTAAAATGCATCTCTGCAAATACGTGAGGTAGAAGGTCCCTAAGCATAAAAATGGCCAAAATTCATGTATGTAATATCAACCATGCATGCTTGTTCATTTTTTCTCCTTCCTGGTATCATTCCCATTTTGTTCGGGTTTAAAGTGAGGAACAGGGATATTAAAAGGTTTGAGTAAAGTATATCCATGCAAATATTAAGTGAGGCTATAAACTCAACACTGTTAATCATTCTGATTAGTTGAGGAAGAAGTGATAGGAGACGTGTTGGCTGAGAATCCATGTAGATAACAGAGACTGTGGCAGTGAAGACAGAGTAGCAATGGAGAAGAAGGAGGTGAAGCAATGGTCACATCTTCCAGTAATGAGTAAATGACCAGGGAATCAACAGATGAGGATTGAGAGGATGGATAGTATAGTTCCCCCAATGGGACAGTTTTTGTGTTATTTGTTTTTGTTTTGTTTTGCTTTGCTTTGCTTTGCTTTGCTCTCCTAACAGGAGGAAGCAGGAGAAATGGAAGAATAATCTGGAAATGTAGGGAGGCTGTTGGTGAGAAGTGAGAGTTCTTACATTTTCACTCAAAGTCATTAATATTAGCTCTAATTTGTTGCTATTCATAAAATGAGTTCAAAGAAATAAATTGGTATGTGAGTATCGTAGAGAAGAGATGGGCATGGTCTGAAGTTAGTAGTGTGGGCTGATGGCCATGGAAGCCACTTTTAGCTGGCCAAAGGATGCCCATTTCTGTGGGAACATCAGCAAATGAGCTGACCATTTAAAAAGTCTCTTCCTTGGGGGTCCTCCACATCCAGGCTGAGTGCTAGGCTCACTGCTTCTGCTTTAACACACTAGACAAATCAAGTATTAGCTTCTAGCTGACAATCATGCATTTTGTATTTTCTTATCTTTGCCAGTATTGTTCTCTTTTCTTTTGCCCAAGAATTGCCTTTTAAAACTTTTCTCTAAAACTGGGCTTTTCAGGGCTTCCCTGGTGGTGTAGTGGTTGAGAATCTGCCTGCTAATGCAGGGGACACGGGTTCGAGCCCTGGTCTGGGAGGATCCCACATGCCGCAGAGCAACTGGGCCCGTGAGCCACAGCTACTGAGCCTGAGCGTCTGGAGCCTGTGCTCCACAACAAGAGAGGCCGCCATAGTGAGAGGCCCACGCACCGCGATGAAGAGGGCCCCCCGCTTGCCACAACTAGAGAAAGTCCTCGCACAGAAACGAAGACGCAACACAGCAAAAATAAATAAATTAATTAATAAACTCCTACCCCCAACATCTTAAAAAAAAAAAAAAAAACTGGGCTTTTCCTCAGGGATAATATAGAAGGGGAAAACATGAATAGAAGGGTGGCTTGTTGGGCTTCCCCGGTGGCGCAGGGGTTGAGAGTCCGCCTGCCAATGCAGGGGACACGGGTTCATGCCCCGGTCTGGGAAGATCCCACATGCCGTGGAGCAGCTAGGCCCGTGAGCCATGGCCAGTGAGCCTGAGCATCCGGAGCCTGTGCTCCACAACGGGAGAGGCCACAACAGTGAGAGGCCCACGTACCGCAAAAAAAAAAAAAAAAAAAAAGAAGGGTGGCTTGTTAATTTAGGTACAGCTGAACAAGTGGGAGGGGCATCAGGGCCAAATCAGAAGGATGTAAGGAGTAGAAAAAGTGAGGTCTGCATTTGAAACTGTACAGCTGGCCCTATCCCTGTGGAAAGGGAGGGACCTGGTTCGTGATTTGGCCCTGAGGCTCACCAGGAGAGATACTTTGCTGACACTTAAACTGGGCTCAGAATCTCCAATTTCTGACCCCACTTCATTGCCAGGGGCCAGTGTCCCTTATTCAGGATTACCACACCATGGTTCTGTCTTCAACCCCTCATCCACCCTACCCTGCTTTGGACATTGTCTCCTCAATGATGCCCTTCCCCACTGCCTTTTAAATTTGTAAATAAAACACAAAACACAATCAAGAACTTACTGATTTCTGAAGTGACAAGTCCTTCATCTCAGAGTAGATGAACACACAGAATTTAAGACTAATTTTTTTTTCATAATAAAATTCTTAGCTCTTGCACACTGAGTTTACTTTGTGGTTGTTCTGCTGTCGATAACGCTTCTCCCATTTTCTTTACCCAACTCTTTATAAACCGTGGCTGTCTTTTCTATTCTAATCCTGCTCTTTGGCCATCTAGTTGTAGAAGCAAAACTTACCTGTTAAGACCACCAGGGAACACTGATATTTTTAATAAAATTTCTATGACGCCAGCCTTCTCAGGGATAAATAAATTCAGAGAACAGGCAGTGGATGAATTCAGTGGAGCTTTGAAGCAATGCAGAGTAGAAAAATAATAGAGTATTTAACCTGGTTAAGGCAAGATTTGTGCTTTTTTTCCAAACGTGTATTTACCATTAAAGATTACACATGTACTTGTAAAATTTTACTAATTCTCTCATGCTTTATTAAGATGAACAAACAGAACTTTCTATTACATGAATTTCTCTTGTTCATATACCTGTATCTCTCAGAAAACAAAAAATCTTAAAAAACCGTCTCAAAATCCCCCCACAACTAACAAAAAACAAAACAAACATGCAGTGATATTTCTCAAAAGATGTGCTGTTTATCACACTGTTAGAAGGTCTGCCAAACTCAATCTGTTCAACAGAAATGCATCTTAAGACATTTTTTCCTTTGCTTTATGTCTTTAACAGTGTCATAAATTCAATCCACCTCATTGGCTTTACCTGCTGGCCACGTTTTATCTTCAAATTTGGATGGATTTGAACTTATCAGGGTGACGTGATTTTTAAGTGGAAATTTTAATTTGTCATCCTTAAAATCCAGCAACATTTAGCAGGGATGTGACCACCTTAACAAAGGAGCAGGGCTTTGCTGCATATCCAGTCACAGCCCTCGGCAGGTTTCCTAGCCTGGGCCAGGCTGCTCCAACAGCATCACACTTTATTATCTTCATACCAGCACACAGGTGTGAAGGCAGGATGAAGGCACACACTGTGCAATTTTCCTGATACTCCATGAGGCCTGAACACTTCAGAGTGGGCTCAAAGTCATGGAAAATCAGTTGAAGACTAGAAAAACTTCAAACATCTTCCCTTATTTTCTTCTCCACACACAAACGGAATAATGCATTTTAAGTGATAAAAACCCCTTAAAAAGCAAAACAAAACAAAACAAAAGCACTTCCCCTTAAAAGCAGCTATCTCCCTAGGATACCATTTTCATATTAAATGAAGATACAAAGAGTGAAGTGTGCTTAAAATCCCCTACATATGTTGGAAATAAAAACCTCAGGAGTAAATGCATGTTACAGCACACACCCAGCACCTAAGTCATCATTACAAGAAAATGAAAACCAAAACACTGTGGTTCAGGTAATTTTGAATAAAGTCAAACTAACAATGTTAGGGTAGCTTTCAGAGAACAGGAATTTATTTCTTCATCACAAATGTGCTTCAGTCTTAAGTATTTTCTGACTTTGTACCATTATCGAACCAGTGATATGCCTGCTTTATTTCAAGCGCAATAAATGAATTTTTAAAAAGGTTATGAAAATATGTGTCTGCTTAAACAAATTCTCTCAATAGCCTGTTGGGTATTTGGGGTGTCTATATGTCAGAAATCTTTGTTCTCAATCTATAGGGAAAATTGCCAAATACACTCCAGCATTCCAGGCTTAAAAAGGTGCTAAAGAGAGCCTGCCCCATTACCTGTATTCCAATTCAGCTCACAATGAAAGGTAGAAAAATTACCTAGGTGCCTTTCACTGTGACTGCTCCAGTTGCAATAGACTTTATCTAATAAAGTGTTTATTACACTCAGAAAACAAAGCATATTCTGAAGAAAGAATCCATGGCTCCCATCTCTGACAGAATGATCTCTTTGAATTCTTTTGTTGATGTTGTAGATTTCTAACAACCAGAGGATTGTTTTTTAAATCTAATTTTTATGCCAGTAGCACAATTTCATCCTCGGTAAGTAGGACAGATTCATCCCACAAGGAACAATGGATGTGTTCCTGCTTAACTTGAGCATGAGAGATTAAGCTTCAAGCAGATATACTAAATGCCACCTCCCTGCTTACAGAGACTGTTCAGAGGCAGGTGTGTGGAGCCTCAGCTGTATTTTGTTCCTTGAACTGCCAGCTGATGAGCTGAGGCTGTCCGAGGCGGCCAAGCAGCCTTGATTGAGCAAGCTATGAGAAGACTGTGGACTGTCAGGGCTGAAGCGATATGCCCCATTGCAGGGGCTTTTAGGCAAATTCCCTGCCTCCAAATTGCACCCACCTTAGGAAAGTTGCCTTGTACAATGCCTCGCAGAAAGTACGCACTTTGCACCTGTTTGCTGAATATAAAAGAGAAAAATAAGGAGAGAAAAATGTGAGTTTAAAGAAAATGCACAGAGGCCTTGCACATAGAGGTAGATGCCTTTCAGATCTTGCCAGATGTGAAATAAATGCTGCTATTTCTGACCCAGCAGTTAGGTGGCACTGACTGGAAGAATTGCTAAGTTAAAAAAAAAAAAAAAGATAAAATTAGCAAATGAACAAACTAGTAAAACACAAGGAAAATAAACAGCCCAACGCCACTGATAATATTTGATCAATCATGTTAGAAAATGATTTTTTGTTAGGAAAATAACACTTGCAATACGATGCTTTCTGAAAGGGTATTTGCAGTCTTTTAGAGACCAATGTGTTGCATAAAGAATCCTGCAGAATTATGAGGGTAACCATTATTCATACTGCTATGAGGGGCATCTTAAATTGCTACTAAGTTTGCTTATTAGATATTACCTATAAAACTATAAAAGCAAAGTGGTGCTGTTTTCTTACACAGACATGACTAAAATTCACCTACTATCAATGTTAGAAACAGACTGAACCAAGCCATACAAAAGCATGAATGTACTGTTCTCACTGTGATATCATTGGTGGCTACTTTGCTTGTTGAAATCTCGAACCATTCACAAACACATACATATGTTTGTCATTTACCCCTTTTCTCAGGTGTAAAGAAGGCTACCAAGGAGTCCGCTGTGATCAATTTCTGCCGAAAACTGATTCAATCTTATCGGATCCAAGTAGGTCAAGAATTTTTCTTCTGTCTCTAACACAGTATAAAACTCTGAGCCACATTTGCTAACTCACTGATGGCTGTATCTCAGTTTTGTGTCTCTGAATGCTGCCAAGGGTGGGAGCTGGGGACAGACACTCACATTCAAAGTTTGTTCAGAACCATCTCTGTCCAGGTGTAGGTCCTCTCCAGGGATGGGACCTGATTTCCAGATTCACCTCTACCACTACCCTCTGCTGGGAACTCCAGCAAGTCCTGCTCCCTTAGCTTTCACACTCCCCCACTATCACTCCATTATGGAAGCAAGAATATAGAAACATAAAAGACCTTATTATTTATCCAAAAGAGTATTATGAGAACTATAGTATCGTATTGCTTCTTACCCACTGGTTGGTAATTTGTGAAAATATTAAACCTATTAACCTCTACCTTCCTAAAGTAAGGAAATACACATAAAAATTATATAAGAAGTTTTCAAACCAACTGTGAAAACCTCATTTTTAGCAACACTATTCGAGTATCAGCGATTACTGTACCAATGACAAATTATTTTGTTTCCCATTCATGAAAGAAGACAATTTGCCACTACAAAATATTGCCACTCATTAGTTTCTGTCTCTATACAGAGTAAAAAGTAATGTTCTATATGAATATTACCAATTCTGGTCAAACGTGAAATTTTTACTTTATCTGTAAATAATCTGCTCTTTCAATGACTGCTACAATTGAATTGCCACTAAGGAAAAGGGGACTTTTATTGAATCAGAAGTTTAGTTCAGTGAAGATAATGACAGACATTTCCAAATCGTAAAGGCAATATTTTGGTTTTCTGAATACCAAACATGCATAGCATAAACTTTAGCGAAATATCATGCATTGACAGCAGCCAGAGGCCACCCGGTCTGTGAATGTGCACATCGCTGCATAATGACCATGTTTAGCCGTCCTTCAGCACCTTTTCAAAATGCATATTTTCATTTACCCCTTGAATTTTTAGGTATGTTTCCTCGGGTAAATGTAATATTTTTTAAAAAGGAAATTTTTGTTTAATTCAGTTTGCTTGTGTTTTATCTTGTCAAGGCAAGCTGCCACTGTACAGCATTCACTCCTCTATTTTTGGCAAATTTAGCTCTCCTAGAGAAAGGTGGTTGTTGCCTAAAAGCCAGCAACCAAGCTAACCATGATCTGTGTTCTCTGAAATGCGAGGCTCTGGTCTCTAGGAGTTTCCCAGGTAGGGGGCAGTTACTAGAAAGTGTTGAATCTTTCCTATCTTGTGATTTTTTTGCCACTTGCTAAGCTGATGTCTAAAAGGTATGGTTTTGGCTAGAGACGTATAATTTGGAATAACTAGAAATCTTACAAAGAAGAATGGGTTTGCTGATTTCTTTGTTTCTCTTTTTATTCACTTTGATGTATTATACTTAGCTTTCCTCTTTGTTTTATTTTCTTCCCTTCTTTCTTTCTCTTTCCTTCCCTTTTATTGTCCCCTTTCCTTTTCTTCTCTTTATTATTTTCTTGCATCCCTTTATGCTTCCTCCCTTCCCCTCCCTTCTTCCCTCCCTCCCTCCCTCCCTTCTTCCTTCCTTCCTCCCTCCCTCCCTCCCTCCATTCTTCCTTCCTTCCTTCCTCCCTCCCTTCTTCCTTTCTTCCTTCCTCCCTCCCTCCCTTCTTCCTTCCTTTCTTCCTCCCTCCCTCCCTTCCCCTCCCTTCTTCCCTCTCTCCCTCCCTTCCTTCCTTCCTTCCTTCCTTCCTTCCTTCCTTCCTTCCTTCCTTTCTCTTTTCCTATATAGCTGTGGAATATCTGTCCAGTACGGGTACTGGGACAGGGCTTGCATATGGTACAAAATGGGTAAAATAATCTTTCTTTACACAGTCTAATCAAACCTTTGCCATTCAATTGAATATGATAGTCCATCACTGCAAAAGCTGAGAATGAGACCACTATAAGGACTGTGTGCTCCTCAAAGAAAAATGATCCCATGATCAGAGTCACCA
This sequence comes from Mesoplodon bidens, assembly GCF_964165515.1. Taxonomy (NCBI): domain Eukaryota; kingdom Metazoa; phylum Chordata; class Mammalia; order Artiodactyla; family Ziphiidae; genus Mesoplodon; species Mesoplodon bidens. The sequence continues at coordinate 161,107,046 of NC_138176.1, read as the reverse complement.
ACCCTGAAAACCTTGGTCTCACATACACAAAAATATTTAGTTCAACAATACTTATAATGGTGAAAAAATAGACACATTCTGAAAAACAAGATTATGTTTAAATAGAACATTATATGGCACATCGATCACGTTCCAGTAAATTATTAAAATAAGAGCTATGTGAAATAGTCCTATTAAGTGAAACAGCAAGTTAGAAAATTATTTTCATGTAAGATTGTAGTAAGAATTTTCTTTGGTCCAAAGGTGGAAAAACACATACACTAAAATGCTAAAAGGGAACTTTAAGTATTGGGATTATAGAAGTATATAAAAAATTTTCCTTTTTATCCTGTTTTCTGTAAAATGGCATATCATTATTTGAATCAAAATGCCAGAATGCCTTGTGTTGGGCTGCACTACACAGGCCTGCAAGCCCTGTGCTTGCCCAGCTTCAACACCAAAGAAAGAATCCAGAGTCAGCAAGAGACAGCAGTGGTTTAATGGATGAGGAAGCTTACATGTCTGAGGCAAAGTCCTGGAGCAGCACCCCACCATCTGTGGCAGATGGCGGGCAGAACATGGTGGCAGGCTTTGCTGGGGTGGGAGGCAGGATTACCAGTTATAGGGGGAATTAACATCAGGTCGGCTCATTGGTTACCAGGGAAACCAGCAGAGGGACAGCCTGCTTCTCACTGCCCCTTTGATAAACTATCAGAGTGGAGATGTTCTGATCTAAAGCTAGGACAGTCATTAGCTGGAGCCTGGGGCAAGTATGTAAGAACGTCAGTCAGGGGAGTAGGGTATAGGTGAAGCAGGCACTAGTCTAGTCGAGCAGGGGATGTCCAGAGAACAGCCATCTTGAGTGTCCTGACCATATACCTTGCAATTGAAAAAACAAAACAAAACATTGAAAAACCTATGGATGAGTCCCTGTGACACAGTTTAAATGGGAAAAGCATTTATTTCCCATTCATCTATGCATGCATCTATTTACTTATGCAATCATTAATTCCTTCCCCAAATATTTTCTGAGCACCCACCAAGGGCCATCTATAATTGGTCAGATTCTCTTAGTACAGAAGTGTACAAACAGGATTTAGGCTCTAAGGCCCCCAAGGCTAGTGAGGGAGAAAAACATGTAGACACATAAGCATGGGCATGTTTCTGGTGGAAACATTTATTCCTTTGTGATCTTGGCAGATTTATTAAGCCCCTGAGCCTCAGGCTTGTCATCTGTATAATGCCAATAATAATACCTATAACCATCTATCACCATGATTGACAGGAGGTCAGTTCCTGGTAAACATTAGCCTACTTCCTTGCTCATCATTGTAATCATACTAATACGTGTTTAGAGTTTACATGTGTTAGGCACTGGGCCAAAGGACTTTACTTGGGTTATCTCATTAAACCCTCACAATCATAGTCCAGCAGAGTTACTGGCAATTGACCACATTTTGTAGATGAAGAAATTAGGCCTCGGAGATATTAAATAAACTTGCTCAAGGTCCCACAGCTAGTTAATGCTGGAGTCTAACTTCCAATCCACATGACTTTGGGACCTGAGCTCCCCACTGCAGGGCTCTTTCCTTCCTTTCCTAGGCCCCTCCTTCCTCTATTTATTTTCAATATGACATTTATCACTCTAAATTTCATTGACTGAAACTCAATGACCTGCAGCAAACATTATTCTAAGGAACAATATTTGCACACTTTTCATATCTTAATGCAGCAACTTGAGCTTCCATAGAGATGTAAATCCCTAATGAAATTTCCTTGTCAAAATTCTTGCTGAAGGATCGTTTAATTTGCTGCTCATGGTATCTTGGAATGACTCTGCTCTGGAAATAAGCATCCCTCCAACACCCTCCCGCTGCTTTTCCTCCTCTCTCCCTTTTCTTCTCTCTCTCCCTTCTTCTCTCCCCATTTTCTGATTGCATGTTCTGTTTAGTGAAATCCTAAGGAACAGGGGGTAGAAGTCTCTGCTGTTTTATTCTCCCCCAGGTGATGTAGAGTTGATCAGAAATGTGTACCTTTGTCAATTAATTTATAATAATAATAATAATAATAATAATAGTAATAATAATAACCTCAAGTTACATGCATTTAGGGAAGCAAAGCCAGGATGTCACTGTGAGAAACTCAATGGCTGATAGGACCAGTGTTTGCACTGTGGCCCCAGGCTGGGGCTTCAGACCTGTTGTTCCAAAAACTCACAAAGAACCTGTAGTCAGCTCTACTCAGGAAGACTCGTATACACATAAGAATCAAACTTATACAATGTCTTGATGTCAGTTTTCAAAAAAGTATAATGCATTGTCAGATTACTCAAAACCTCATATGGACCCAGGGTATGGAAGCCACATTCCCATCACAAGGATGAATAAGCAGGGGTTCAGAAGAAAGACAGTGAGAGGAGCAGACTTTCATCAAGATCAAGAGGATGTGACCTTCTGTGGAGGAGCCAGGACCAGCCAATCTAGAATTCCTGAAGAGCTTATACCTGTACCCTGCTTCCTACTGCTGCCAACACATGGATAGCCACTGTGAACTTCCAGGAAGCGCCATCATCTTCTTGATGATTTCTAATGTAATTGCTTTGGAACAAATCCATTTTCCTCACAAATACAGGATCGACCTGTAGACTCCTGTTTTCTCTTACCTTCAGTACCCACCCAGGTCAGGTACCATCTCTAGCCTTAAGGCAGAGCTAGATGGAACTGAAGAATGATGAACTGGCCAAGGTTTCAGGCAGATATTGTCCTGGGTCTCCCCGCTTCAGTGCACATGCCAACCTGAGTTATCAGCAAGATCCTGATCTCATCCTTGGCCAATGAAAGCCTGAGAGCAGCTCCAGAGAATGGTTTAAGAGGAAAATCAAAGACTAGTACAGGGTGGAAAAGACACCCATCTGCAGTGAGGGTCCTTTTCCTGACACACAGCCAGTGGTAACCATTTCCGGTCCTCACTGTGCCTTCCTCTCCACATCAGCATCTAATACCCAGTATCCTCAGGGCTGGAGGGAGCTGATAAGTCTGCAAGCCCCAAGTTTGGCACATATACAAGGGCTTATACAGCTTAAACTCTCAGTGTCATCTGCTCTTCCCCATGGGAGGATGGAGGCTAACTTCTATCTCTAGTCTATATAAAAACCATAAAAAGAAAATTTTCCGCAGACAGTTTACTGATCTAGTAGACTTTATTTCAGCAATTCATGAGTCAGGCAGCATCCAATCCAGCAGATAGAAAGGAGCTCTGAAGAACTGTATAAGATGAGAGATTCTTAAAGACCAAAGTGACCAAGAACAAGGAAGTTAAACTGGGTGTTTGCTTATTGGTTAAAGCAAGGTTACACAACTTACATGGAGCAAAGGAAAGTCAGGTAACTTGTGCTGAGCAGGCAAGCACTGGTTGGTTAAGCTAAGCCTTTCTTTTCTGGGAGAGCCAAGCATAGAAACTTAGTTAAGTTTTTGTTTGCTGATATGAGAATTAGCATGAGTGGCTCCATCTTGGTTTTAACCTGGTAACTTTAACAGTACGGTCTTACATTCATACTTTGGTTTCTTTGGATCTTAGAAACCAGGCTGTGCTCTCAGAGTACCCTGTAAGATGCCAGCAGCCTGTCAGGATATGATTCAGATGAAGGCTAGCAAAAATATGATAGGAATTTTTAGACTTTCCATCACTCCAAACTGGGCTTGTGTACCCCAACTTCTCAGGAATAATCACTTTGCAGATCCAAAAAGTAAATTTGCCATGACACGTGGTTCTAGCCACAGAGGGAGCACCAGGCAGTGAACCAGTTCACAGAGCCCACTTCAGAATGTTTTGCAGGGACAACTAACTCATCAGGTCTGAGCACTATTGGTCTCCTTCCCTGTGTACCAGGAAGCAGATTGGGTCATCACTTACCCAGTGCCCAAACCAGCCAGCCCAGGGCAAAGTGGTAGTGCTTTGCCATGCGTGTCACAGTGAGGGAGAGGGAAACTTGGGAGAGCCTCCAAGAGCCAATGTGGAGCCTGGGAGCCCAGGCAGGAGTTGGCTAAGCAGTTGCAGAGGTTTCCTTGAAGGGTATCAGTGGGAAGTTTCCCAAAGAGACCCACGTTCCACCCTTTTGCCTTTCCCGATTTCATGTAGTATATGGAAAAGTGTGCAATGTGACAACTACTAGATGGAAGGGTATAAGGAAAGGTCCTCTGAATCAGGAGTTAAAAGATCTTGATTCTAATCCTGTGACCACTTGCTCTTAGCAGTGTGGCCTTGGGTGAATCACAGTGCAATTGAGCCTCAGTTTCTTTATCTGTAGAAGAATCCTCCAGGCACCCTGGTTAAAAGAAGAAAACAGCCCTCAGTACCGAGCAGGCTGTCCCTGCAAGCCATTCAAAAGTAGGGTCAAATGCACAGCTGAAATAATCTTTTTATTCATTCTTTCAATTATCCCCTAAGTAATTAAGCACATATAAAGTACACCATGCTGTGGATTCAAACAGTAGTAATTAGGGATCCTACCATCAATAAAATCATAGTCTAGAAAACTGCATTTATTTAAAGTGAATTATAGGCTCCAAAGAATGTACTGTCTATAAGACATTAAAATGTATTTTTCATTCACTCATTCAACTCTTACTAATAGTTTGACATGGGACAAGTTGCTTAACCTTGATGGGTCCTGGTTTTCTTCTTTATAAAATAAAATATTAATTGTCTCTACTGCAGACAGCTATTGTTAGGATTAAATAAAATAATCTATTCCGAATAGTTTGTGCTTGACACATGGTGAAAACTCAATAAAAGTTATCTAGTGTTATTATTTTTTATCTTAACTGTTATTATTGCCTTTATAACTACATGGTATTGCTGAATGAGACATATTATCTGACCTCAAATATCTTCAGCTGCATAGAGGCAAGAAAAAATTGTACAAACAACTACAAATAACTCACATAAAAGACCAGACAGTTTAAGGAACTATCATCTAAATGGGGGACAATAAAAATTCACATGAAGTGGAAGGAAAGGCTTATCTAGGCAGGAGCATGGCAGTGAGTTTTTCACATGGGGTGCTGTGGTTGTGTACTGTTGCACAGGCTGCACACTGCCCAACTTTACAAGTATCATTTGTACTAAAGTGTAAATGATTCTCTTTGGAGATGGGCTACATGGTCCTGGGTAGGAAATTTCCATTAATAAGTTAGGTGGAGAAACAGAAGGTTCTTAAGGGCATGAAGCATAAACTAATAACCACTTGCTCTTGGCCCATTAATCCTTATTGATGAGAGGGGATGTCTTCCAGACTGAAATCTACTCAGAATGCTTAAGTCCCCTACATTACTCTGCCCTCCAGTAGCCATAAAAGCATTGCTAGTAAAATGTATTAATATGTAAAATTTGTAATTCTTAATACCCTTTTTCTGGCCTTGAAAGAAGAGTACTAGAATTATCAGCTTTTGATCATGCCTCTTTGAATCTTACAAAGTCCATCAATTCTATCAGGTCTATGCTGTTTTTAGATATTTGATTGCTAACCTAACTTTTACCAATTAAACATGCTAATGCACACCATTTCTAGAACAGTAGGAAGATTAATATATTTACAAGAAAGAAAAAATTTCTCATGATCACATCACTCAGAGTTTACCACTAATAATCATTTTAGGTCATAGCATTCCAACTGTTTTGTAATTTTTATGTGGAATATATAGTCACCCAAATTTGGAAAATATGTATGTTTACATTTAATATATGTTCTTTAAAAAATAATTTGTAAACCATGCATTGCAAAATATGGTGAGATTACACATAATTTTTCTTGTCAACATTTTTCTCTATTTTTCTAATTTTCTACAATACATATTTATTAACAATACTTACTAAAAGAATGATAATAACACTTTTTGATGCATCTACATGCCAGGCACTGTTCTAACCATTTTTCAGATAATCCTCAGATGGCTCTTTGAAGTATATTCAATAAAAAACCCCATTTTAATGATGAAGAGACTGAGACAAAGATAAGTAAAACTGTTTGCTCAAGGATACACTTTAAGTAAGTGGTAGGGCTGGAATTTGAACCCCATAAGTTATGCAGTCTAAATATGAAAAATGAAAAGACAGTCTCAAAAGTTGACAGTAGCTCTTTCCCATAGAGTTATAATTATTATGATTCCTCTTATTGGTCCCCTTCCTTTGAACATCATTATTTTTCTGTGTGACACTTCAGACTCTGCTGTATTAGACTTTGAGGTATCTGCTGAGACATTATGTATGGGTCCCTTTACAAAACTGTGGGCCGGGATGAAGGAGGGAGAATGCCGTCTGGTTTTATCTAGTTTTATTTTTCCAACTGCCACTTCAGTCCCTGGCAGAACAGGGCGGTCTCCAAGGCAGGTGGGTGAGGGAGTCCTACCACGGTGTAAGTGAGTGTGTCCTGTGGTGATGTTGTCTGTTATTTTTTCTTTCTTGGAATATAGTTGACTTACAATGTTGTATTAGTTTCAGGTGTACAGCAAGGTGAATCAGTCATATATATTATATATATATATATAATATATATATATATATATACATATAATTGCACCAATTTACATTTCCATCAATAATGTAGGAGGCTTCCTTTTTCTCCACACCTTCTCCAGCATTTATTGTTTGTAGATTTTTTGATCATGGCCATTCTGACAGGTGTGAGGTGATACCTCATTGTAGTTTGATTCGCATTTCTCTAATGATTTGTGATGTTGAACATCTTTTCATGTGCTTTTTGGCCATCTGTATGTGTTCTTTGGAAAAGTGTCTATTTAGATCTTCTGCCCATTTTGTGGTTGGGTTGTTTGTTTTTTGGATATTGAGCTGCATGAGTTGTTTGTACATTCTGGAGATTAATCCCTTGTTGGTTGCTTTGTTTGCAAATATTTTCTCCCATTCTGTGGACTGTTTTTGTTTTGTTTATGGTTTCCTTTGCTGTGCAAAAACTTTTAAGTTTAATTAGGTCCGATTTGTTAATTTTTGTTTTTGTTTTCATTACTCTAGGAGGTGGATCAAAAATATATTGTTTCGATTTATGTCAGAGAGTGTTCTACTTATGTTTTCCTCTAAGAGTTTTATAATATCCATCCTTACATTTAGGTCTTTAATCCTGCCGTGAGGCTTCCACTCTGCCCACACCTACCTCTCTGAACAGGAAATCCTAGCAGTGCTCTCCTTCCCTGCCTAGAGGGCACCTACACCTGTGGTTGGTGTAAGCCGGAAGTTGAGTAGCCCATGGGTTACCTGCTCTGGGAGGCTTCAGTTCAGAATGGGTGCTCTGGTTCCACCCCTCCCCCACTGCCCTTCCCCTACCCTCTCCAATTTGAGGGATATTAATAGGGTTCTTACTACTCATACAAGCTGTTGATAGCCTGAGTAGGTTCAGCCTTCAGTACAGTTTAATTTTATATACACAGTATTTTTCAGTTTATTTCTATATTTGTCATATTTGGCTAATTACTTATGCATGAGGATGGCACCCCCACACCAGAGATTTATACATTGATGTAGCTTTCTTCCAGTATCCATAAAGTATTGCCATTTTCCCTGAAAATCTATGTGGAGATAACCTTTAGTGAGTATTCCAGTGGCCTTTTTATTTGGAAGTTTCCAAGTGGTACACTTTGAGTGAGCATAAGAAGAATTGAAAGAAGAATGGTGGAAAGTTTCGCCAAGAGTATCTGAAGATTAAAAACAAAGAAACGGTAACCACAAGACTAAATTGGCCTTTACCCAAGGGTGTACAGGGCATCTGAAATTACCTTGCTCATAGCTTTTTGTGTTTCCTCCTCATACTCCATTTTGGATAAATTTAAATCACATCTAATAACATTACATGCATCACTAGAGAGTTATCACTACCCTCTATGAAATACAGAAAAAAAATGATGATTTTCCTCTATGTTAATAAGCCTTTCCTAAAAGCATCTATTTATTTACATCCTGTGCACAGAAACTGTTATGTTTTGGAGATAAACAGCAGAATTACTTGTTAATTTTGAAAGTGTTTTATATGATGCTGATGCTGGGAGATGACCAATATAGTGCTGTACCAAGCTGCACACCCCCCATCCTCCTTTCCTTGAGAGAGCTATTTTGAGAGAGCATGATAGAGCAATTTCACTCTTGTGTAACTAACATGAAATGGAATGATTTGAGCTATTACCATCTTCATTTCTAATTTGGTACTACCATCACTCTTTCATTTTTTATCTAGTTTTAAAAATTGGACATGCAAATTGTAAATAGCCTCTCATAATGTGGATTGTAAAGATGAGACAGAAAAGTATAAAAATCTACCACATTGTTGTCAATAATCAGAGACACAGGGTTATGGGTTTCCTCTTAATACTAAGGTCATATTTTTAATTCCAACAGAGATGTTTTCATGGAATGAGGACATACTGTATGGCAGACATTGTCTATGCCACTATCTCTACTTCCTCATTTATTACCCACCCCTCACTTGGGGTTATTCTATAGTGGAGAAACTAAGATTCAGATAAATTAATTAACCCATCAAAATCACTGAGTTTCTAAGAATTTAAATTCTAATCTGCAGATTATACCCTTTAGCTTTCCAAGTACTTTCGCTTAGGGACCAATAAAGTGTTTGTGTTTTTATTTTTAAGCCAAGGAACTGATGTTTCAAGGACAAAGTAACACAGAGAAGTTGGTTTTAGAATGTTTGTTGCAATAGGAGCCTTTTTATTTATTTATCTAGATAGATCTATCTCTCTATCCTTTGATTGTTTGCTTGATTGATTTTTCATGAGGAGTTAAGGGCAAGGCATTCTCCATCATGGCTAGTGGTATGCTTAAAAATTCAACTTAAAATAGGTGAAAAGATGGGTGCATAATTAGTACAGTTTGGGATAGAATGCTGTATTAAGCTACACAGTACAAGGTGCATAGTCTAGTTCCTAACACACAACAAACGCTTGATGAAATTGTGAGCAGTTATAATGAATTTTTGATGATTTGTTTTATATGAGAATAAACTTTTGAGAACAGGCACTGGATCTTCTAAATTTCTGGCTCTCTTAACTTTTCAGTCTCCCCTTATGAATAGAGGTTAACTATTCAGTTTTACTGGATGGTACCTCCATTGTCTCCATTTTCTTTGGAATCTTGAAAACTTCAGTCCTTTCAAGAAAGTTCAGTGGTGTAAAAATTAATGTGGAATTGATCTGGCAGATAAACACTTGCTTCCCCACTGTGTTTTAAACCATGAGGAGGTTTTCAAATTTTCAGTTTTTGCTGGTTTCTTGTCTTCACAGCAGTGCTCTGTAATTATACCTGCGGGAAGTTTCCAGATATTGGGCATAGCCCACCTCAGTGGTCTAAGAACACATTCGAGACCCAATCAGAGTGTTTCGTGGATAATCTGGAAATGTTGCCCTTCAATTAAGAATGAACAATGAGGAATTTAAAACGCAAACATTTCTATAATATAAGCCAATTCTGATATAAATAACATTTATTAAGGACCTATTCTGGTTCATGCAAGAAACTTTGCCAAGTACACTCGCATATGTTGTATAGGTTATCATTTAACTCTGACAAGTACAAGATAAAATAGTTATTTCTATCCCCATTCATTTTTGAACAATACAAACAAGACTAAATAGGCAATATCTAGAGGAAGAAAACTATGGAGATTTATTGTGGAAATAAGAAGACAAAATGAGAGAAATAGCATGCTCTAATATAGAACATATTTTGTAAAAGGCTATTGTTTCTTAAATATATTTCACTATAGTTTCAAATAAAATCCTCAGACTATTTCTTAAACCTTTATTTTAGTTTTTCTTTATTTTATGTGTGTGTGTTTCATTATGAAATTTAATCAGCAGATTGTTGAAAAATAAAATGCAGATTCTACAGAACAGAACAGGGATTGTGTTGGGTTTGGTTACCACTATATCCCAAGTATTATACCTAACATGCTTCCATCATATCAGATGTAGAAGTATATTTGATTGAATTAGTGAAACAGAAACTTGTCCAAGTTTACGTTTTTCTACTTCTCATTTTTAAATATGTTTTTTAGTCCATCCACTTCAAAATTTAGTATCAACTCAATGTCTACAACTTTGCTAAGTGTTATGAATAATTAATATAGTAACAATATTTTAAAATACAATTTTTGGCTTAATTTAATTTTAGGATAGTAAAACATTCCTAGGATTCAAATCAAACAGTATAAAAAGGTTTAAAATTAAAGTCTTCTACCCCATTCCCCATTCACCCATTTCTCCTCTCATAAGCAATCAGTGTTGTTAGTGTCTTATAAAACTTTTTAGTTATTTTATAATATATTTATAAATGAAAATAATGTATTTATTATAAATACATTATATTTATAACATAATATATTATTATACTATATTTATAATATAGTATATTATAAATAAATAATATATTTCTAAAAGCAAAATGAACCAAAAATCCCCCCTTTTTTTGGTATAAGTAACAGCTGATAGTACACACTGTTCTGTATTTTGCTTTTCCACTTAGCAATGGATCTTCAAGGTAATTTTATTTCAGTACCTATAGAACATTTGCATTCTTTTTACAATTGAATAGCCTATTTCTTTTTACATCGATTGCATGTAACATTATATGACAAATATCATCTTATGTGTGGATTTGCATTTAGGTTATTTTTTGTTTACAGTATGCTGTTTTAAACAGTATGAGGGATAAATTTCTGGAAGTGGAACATCTGAATCCAAAATATGTACCTCTGTAGATATTGGGCTTGTCCTCATTGTCAGTCCTCCAGTAGTACCATTTTAAGCTCTCACACCTTCTCCAAACCTTCTGTTTCTCCAGTCTCTTCAACACAACATATTGCTTTATCAAATGACTTTATCTTTGTTCAAACTTAGAAGGGTGCTAGTCATGCAGTTTTTAATCTAATTTCTTTTATGATGAGTGGCATGGGGCATCTTTACATATGTTTAAAAGCTAGTTTCCTTTCCTGTGAACTCTCTTAATATCCATTGGTGAGTTTTCTGTTCAGTTTTTTTAATGGTTTGTAGGAGTTGTTTATATGTAAAGGAATTTAGGCTTTTGATAGTGAGTGATATGAGGTTGAAATCGTTTGTTTTTTTCTTTTAACATTTACATTTTGTCTTTGGTTATAGTAGTTTGTGCCAAGCAGAAAACACACTTCCTTCCTTCCTTCCTTTTCTTTTTTCCTCTTTCTTTCTCATAGTATAACAGAATGAATCAATTACTTTCTTTTGGGGCTACTGGGTTTTGTGTAATATTTTGAAAAGATCTTTCTCACTAACTTTATTCAATAGTTTTCCCATTTAAATTTGATAGTTGTATTATTTTATGCTTAAATCTTTAAAGAGATATAGATTTCTTTTTTCCTAGATGATTACACAGATTCCCAAGATGATTTCATTAGTAATATAATTATCAGTAGCATATATGTTCATGACTTAAATGACATTTATATATTAAATATCATATATGTATAAATAAATAAAATATAAAAGGCATAAATATTTATTTGGTTCTATTTCTGATCTTCCTATTTTGTGCCATTGACCTATTTGTGTAATATTCTTAACTAAAATACATAGGAGGAAGAAGTTTCTCCTTCAGTTACCCAAACCCATCCCTCCAGATTTTCTGACTATTTGGGTTTCATTAACTAATTCACTACCCACAACTTATTAGTAATATAGATTTGGGGGCTGTATGTTACATTTAAAGGTAGCCATGATGGGCCATGAGTTAATGAAGCAGAAGAAGACAGGTGGCAAATAAATAAATAAATAAAGAGAGATGAAGAGAGAGAGACAGAGAGACAGAGAGAGACAAAAGCCAGGAGGAAGACTTGCCAACATTTCCTAAGGACCAAGCTTAACCCCAGTAAATTGGCAACTACCTTGCCATCCAGAGATCAATCTCACTGATTGATAGCACTATTTGCTTTATAAGATCCCTCCATCTTTACACTTTTTAAGGAGGTTTCATTTTCTAAAACAAATATATATTAGTTTAACATAAAAATTTATACTATTGGGGGTGACTCATTACTGGTCTCTATTATCATAATATCAGAAGTTAGTGATACTCGTAATTTAATATGTGATGAGCATGAGCAGAAACATGCCAACAATTGTACAACTGGAGACTACTGTGCTATTAATAATCTTGGAATTGAACTGTTCAACATTCATGTTGGTCAGCACATCAAAGAATGCTGAAACTGACATCTTTTTTGTGCTGATAGAGAACAACCAGATGGTATCTCAAGTTGGAACCCTGGGTTGCTTAGAAAAGAACTTTACCTGGGAAATGGTCAGGGGCAGAAGGATATATATCTCATGAATCGCTCAGGTAATTTTATTCTTCCTATTCCATTCCTAACAAGCATGATTCAGGACAATCTTCAAGGCATTATCAGCAAAGAAAAATATGAATGCCGCTCTTTTTTTTTTCTTAATGTGCAATTACTATTTTAATGCATTTAAAAAAAGTTTTATTGGCATATAGTTGACTTACAATGTTGTGTTAGTTTCTGGTGTATAGCAAAGTAAATCCATTCTTTTTCAGATTCTTCTCCCATGTAGGTTATTACAGAATATTGAGTAGAGTTTCCTGTGCTATACAGCAGGTCATTATTAGTTATCTATTTTTTATATATAGTAGTGTGTATATGTCAATCCCAGTCTCCTAATTTATCACTTCCCTCCACATTTCCCCTTTGGTAAGCATAGGTTTGATTTTGAGATCTGTGAGTCTGTTCCTGTTTTTTAAATAAGTTCATTTGTATCATTTTTATTAGATTCCTCATATAAGTAATATCATATGGTATTTGCCTTTCTCTGTCTGACTTACTTCACTTAGTGTGATAATCTCTAAGTCTATCCATGTTGCTGTAAATGGCATTATTTCATTCTTTTTATGGCTGAGTAATATTCCATTGTGTATATATATTACATCTCCTTTATCCAGTCATCTTTCAATGGACATTTAGGTTGTTTCCATGTCTTGGCTATTGTAAATAGTGCTGCAGTGAACATTTGGATGCAGGTATCTTTTCAAATTATGATTTTCTACAGATATATGCCCAGAAGTGGGATTGCTGGATATTATGATAGTTCTGTATTTAGTTTTTTAAGGAACTTCCACACAATTCTCCATAATGACTGTACCAATTTATGTTCCCACCAATAGTGTAGGAGGGTTCCTTTTTCTCCACACCCTCTCCAGCATTTATTGTTTGTAGATTTTTTTTTTTTTTTTTTTTGCGGTACGCAGGCCTCTCACTCTTGTGGCCTCTCCTGTTGCAGAGCACAGGCTCTGGACACGCAGGCTCAGCAGCCATGGCTCACGGTCCCAGCTGCTCCGCGACATGTGGGATCTTCCCAGACCGGGGCACGAACCCATGTTCCCTGCATTGGCAGGCGGACTCTCAACCACTGCACCACCAGGGAAGCCCTGTTTGTAGATTTTTTGATGATGGCCATTCTGACAGGTGTGAGGTGATACCTCATTGTGGTTTCGATTTGCATTTCTCTAATAATTACTGATGTTGAACATCTTTTCATGTGCTTTTTGGCCATCTGCCACTGTCTTTTTCGTGTGTCCCAGTTTGTGTGGTGCCCAGAAGCAGAATATATAGTCAGATGTATCCATCCTCCCTCGTCCTAAAGAAGCAGATATTATTATACGTTTTTTGTAGTCATAACTCCATCTACCATTGATGGAGTTATGTGTGCTCTTCTATAATATAACAATTTGTATATTCTCAAAATGGTCAGCCTGGAAAGGGATTTACCATTTACTGAATACCTAATATCTCTTCTTTTTCCACACTTAATTTCATTTCATCCCTGTCTCCCTGCCCCAGAAGCCTCTGAGATTAATATTGTTTGTTGCCATTTTGCAGGTGTGATGCTGGGTCATAGTGTTAGGTGAGGCTTAAGCAATAAGCTTCACTCACAGCTGTATTAGCAGCAGGGAAAGGACAGCTCTGACATCCTTGGCTTCCACAGGGGGAGATTCCTGAAAGAAGAGAGAAGATTACTTCAACCAAAGGAAATTTGTACAGATTAGGCAAGAGAAATATCTACAAAAATAGAGAAAACCATTCTACTGTTAATGAACTACTTATGCTACTTATAAACAATCACAGACCAAAATTTGATACATAATTTATTTTCTACTTGACCTTAGGATCTCATGTTGTGTCTAGGTGTCCCATCTATTTCACATTTCTCTGATCTTCAGATCACAGAAATGTGAAAATACTGCTGAAAATTCTAACCATCTTCTGAACCTTCAGTGACTTCTAGTAGTAACATCAAAGATCACTGATCCCAGATCACCATAAGAAATATAATAGTGATGAAAAAGTTTGAAATATTGTGAAACTTACCACAGCATGATCCAGAGACATGAAGTAAGCAAATGCTGTTGGAAAAATGGTATCCACAGATGTTCTTGATACAGGGTTGCCACAAACCTTCAATTTGTGAAAAACATGATATCTCTTAAGCACAATAAAGTGAAGGGCAATAAAACAAGTTATGCCTGTACCAGCATCTTCAAATGGCAGGCAAATCTTTTCCTGTTTTTTCTCTTGCTCTAGAATACCAAACCCTTCCTTCCATCCCCCAATTCAGTTCTTCTTTTGTCCTTTGCATCTTTTCCTTTTAAGATCTAAATGTTCAGGTTTCTGAACCTATATTTATAGGTCTCTTTCAACTGCTTTTATCATTAAAGTAGTATAGTTTCAGTAAACCTGAGAGAAGAATAACCAAATGTGAGTGGAAATGGCTCACTCAGAGGCCAGTGTAATGCTGACTGTACCACAATGACTCTGAGGTCCCCTTATCATTCAGTGGAAACAACTGAGGGGAACAAGCCTGTCTATGAAGCGTGCTAGTGTGTTAGTTGTTTCCTGACCAGTTCGAACTTGATTTTCTTCTCTACTTCGCATGTAATATCAGAGAATGGAAAAACTGTTATATTTGCAAGGGAAATTCAGTATGAGGAATTAAGTAAACACACATTTTCCCCATCATTTATAATTACTGATGAAGCCAAGACTTATAATGTTTATAAAATCATTTGGTAAAAGAAAGGAAGGCAACCACACATATGACGAATTTTACAAAATAATGTATGTGAAATTCTTCTCAAGGATAAATGTGTACTTATCTCAAAAAATTCAAATTGAACTTTACAATCAGATCATGTGCTTTCCCAAGGATGTCCCACCTGCGCCCTATATACATATGCACTAATTGTGATTCACTGATTTATTTGACTGTGCACATAAAATATATAAGCAGTGCATTTTACAAGGGACTACAGATTCTCCCTTTTAGAGTTGAGAAAGAAAGATATAGACCCTGTCCTCATGGAACTTATAAGAATAAATAATTATACTAATAAGTAAGTAATTAATATTTGTGAAAAATGCCATGAAGTAAACATCCAGAATGCAATAATGATATAAGATGCAGAAATTGAACCTTGTTGGGAAGAGGGTTGAGGACCAAGCACTGTTCTAAGCAAATAGGCAAAGCATCTATTCTTATCTATGTGATTGGTGAGATACTGATTCAGAATAAACAGAGTAATAAGTATATACACAATCTTAACAGACAGTGATGCGTATTTGAGTAGAGAATGATTGGATTGCTATTTTATTTTCAATTTGATCAGAAAAGAAATATTATTTAAACTGAGATCTGAATAACAAGAGAGGAAAAACTCTTTGAGGGAAGTGCATTCCATGAAGAGAAAACATCCAAGACCCTAAGCCTTGGGTAAACCTGATATGTTCAAAATAAAACATACACATACGTATAAAAGGCCAGAATGATGACACATAGGATGAAGACTAAGATGACCATATAATTGTCCTTCTAATCAGGACACTTTAAGAGTGAAAGTAGATGCTATGGGTAATAGTAACTAGGCAGTAAGTATGCAGGATTATCTGGACAGTCTGGACTTACGATCATTTTAGAAAAGTGCTTCTCATCCAGGATCAATTTTGCCCCCCAGGGGACATTTGGCAACATCTGGAGACATTTTTGGTGACCTCTACTTGGGGGTGAAGTTGCTTGGCATCAGGTGGCTAGAGGTCTCCTACCACGCACAGGACAACAACCCACACAAAGAATTATTTGGTCCAAACTGACCATGTTGCTGAGGTTGAGAACTTCTGCTTTAGGCTGGGAAGGTGAGCAAGTGTAGTGTCATCAGGGACTAGATCATGTGCGTATTTTTAATGTAGGGTGAGTTATTTATATTTTTATGCTAATTGTGATGTGAAGCCATTGGAGGTGTTTAAGTCAGAGTGATGCAAGTCACTTACAGTTTTAAAAGATCTCTTTGGCTTCTGTGTGATAAATGTAGGAGGGAGGAGCAAGGACAGAACTATGTATATCTGTTAGAAAACAAGGAATTCTGGTGCTTTGAACCAGAGTGTTATTGATACACATAGGGGGAAGTGTGATTTTGGAAATAAAGTCAATAGGACTAGACAATGGAAAGGATGTGGGGAACAAGGGGAAAACAGAAATCAGAAATGACTTCCAGTTGCAGTTGAGCAACTGGATGGATGCTCTTCCCAATCCAGAAACTATAACAGCTTGAGAAGGTTTAGCTGGAGAGTGAGGGGAATCAATAGTTCTACTTCAGCAAGCATGTTTGAGATGCCTGTTTGTGTGGAGGCTAGAGTTTTGCAGAGAGATCAGGGTGAGGTTTATGGATCTGTGAATCATCAGCATATATATAGGTAGTGATTAAAGTCAGGGGAAAGATGCAGTCCCCTAGAAAGAGTCTAAAGGTTAAAAAATATACATATATTAAAAAAATTAAATGGAGGTCCCAGGATTCTCTGACGTTGTGAAATAGAATAAAGTAGAAAAGCCGAAAATATAGACTGAAGTGAAGCAGCAAGGGGTGTGAGAAAACGCAGGACGATTGGGGCTTACAGAAACTAAGAGAGAGAGAAGGTGGTCAACTATCTTAAGTGACACTAGGGGCTGAAGTAATATAAGAAGATATTTGAAAATTAGATTTGGATACATGGAGGACACTTGTGATCTTCATAGGAGCAGTGTCTTGGGTTGATAGGGAAAGTAAGCCCAGTTGAAATTGGTTGAGAGAAGTATTAATATAAGGAAGTAGAAAGCAGTCAGTACAGAAATTCATTATACGACGTTTAGCTATGGTTTTTTTATGAGAAACTTTTCTATGTTAAAATAATAAAATACATGTAGAGAGAAAATAATTACGAAAGTGAAGTTCCTGAGAAAGCAAGTGGAGTGGAATTTAGTGCATAAGTAGGAGGGTTGCCCTTTTGCCCTTTGATAAAAGCAGGAGGATATCTTCAGTAGTAACAGCAAGGAATGCAGAGTGTATAAAGATGTGGTGGGTTTGCCGAGGAGGTGAAGCTCAAGCAGAGTTAAAAGATGTGTAGTGCATTCCTTAACAAGATGCCATTGGGGGCAAGGGCAGGAGTGGGGTGAAGGAGATCATTTTGTTCAAAGTCCTCACACAGGAAGTGCTTTGATTCATTTGAATAACTGAGAAGGAGGAGAAAGGATGACTCAGTAAATACTTACTGAACAGGAATAATTGTTGTCAGTTGAATGGAATGCGTATGTTTTATTTCTTGACAAATTGTTTTTAATTAAATTTGAAACTCTTATTGAGTTTTAGTTTCAAAGTAATTTTATTTCAGAATTTCAGCTTAAATGATATTAGTCAGTGTCTTTTTCTCTAGAGTTGTAAATCTCTCCAAAATAGTTTTTTTCTCAGTCTTTCTCTATGCTAATAGTACCAGTAAAGCCAACTTGAACAAAATGTCCCATGTGAATTGAAACTATTTCACCTCAAATGGTTTGTCATACCCATGTCGAAATGAAGCAATTTTGATTTGCTGCAGTTGAGATGGAATGGAGATTGCTGAAGTTTACAAGCCTGATTCTGCTTTTATTGTCTTACTTGAGGTTGACCTTAATGCTCCAGTACGCTCCCGAATCTATGTTTTTTCAAGTGTCTGTAATGCTCAGTGTTGGGCATACCCTTGGATGACACTGTCAGATGAGGAAGTTTACAGAATATTTGGTTTGAAAACAAGTTTTTAAGAGAGTTTTAAGAATTAAAACTCAAAGTCAAACAGTTTTCCAAATTATAAATGACCAGATCAGCGAATATAGAAGAGTTTTTATGAGTCATGAAATACCAAATTATAAGTGACCAGATTAGCGAATATAGAAGGGTTTTTATGAGTCATGAAATATAAGAGGAAATAGTTCTAGAGAGATAAAAGCAGAGAAGGGAAATACTTCAGTGAATACAAATTCTTCCTTTCAATAATAAAATATAAAAAATATGAATAAATGTATGACAACCCATTGCAAGTTCTGATAAGACTCAACTTTCCCTCTCTAGCCTCATTAAAAATCTAGTAAAAACATTCTCAATATTTCAGGATTTTAACAAAAGGGAATCTAGTGATTTCTGATTGCTCTCCCTCACCTTCTCACTAATGAAGATCCAGGTCAGCAATCTGTAGCTATCCATTTTACTGCATCCCAAATTCATCTTGTCCTGGCAAAGAAAAGAGCAATAGAGGCACTTCTATCTCAGCATGGAGGGCTAGTGAAAACCTGTCTTTCACATGCTCTATATACAGAGAGAAATTTCTAAAATAATAAGCAGGTGAGATTGGTTTTGGCAAAGGGCTGACCCATTTAATTTAATGTTAAAAAAAAAAGTCCTGTTTAGTGTGAGTGAAAGACCACCTCTACCTTCAGTCAAGCCACATTAACTTCTTTAACCAACAGCAGCAATGAATGAAAACAAGAGTAAGTCATGAGGACAGAAGGGTATAATGTGTTTTACCAAAACTTTCTGAAAATCTGTCAAATGCCAGAGCGCTCATATTACAGAGAGCCTGATCATGGTGCTTCTGGTTTGCTCTTGGCACAGATGACAACTACAACAGGGGGGACCAAGGATGGTACGCATAGCCAGTGTGATGAGAATATCTCTGTTCCAGCAAAATTAGGGTAACACACATAGGCACACAAGTCCTTGGGACAAAGGAAACTTCTAACCACAAGTCCCAACTCTCATTGACAGAAATCTTCTCAATACATCCTATCATTCAAAAATAGAAATCAATAATAATAATAATAATACTGATCTGATCTTTAAAGAAAAAAAGAAAGGAAGAGAGGAAGGGAGGAAAAAAGGGAAGGAGGGAAGGAATGAAGGAAAGAAGAAAGGGAGGAAGAGAGAAAGAAAAAGAAAGAAAGAAGGAGAAAAGAAAGAAAAGATAGATAGATAAGGCACAAAACACACAAAGAGAAAATTCCAAGGGTCCTATGTGAATGAGCAGGTGGAAATGAGCTTTAGGGCTAAAGCCATGAGTTTTGAAATAATGTATATCATGTGAAATAAAAATTAGAAAACACCCCATCCAGTGCCCTCAACTGGAATATGACCTTCCTGGGTCTTTGCAGAAAAAAGAAAGCCAAAGATAAGTACTTGGCCATGGTTTGAAGTTTGAATTTACTCTTACTTTTGAGTTGATAGAGTAGCAGGTAACCTACTCCACAAACTTGGGTCCCAAGAGAGAAAACTAGGAAGCTTCCCCATAGAGATGCCCAAATCAAGGTCACATCCAGTCCCTAATGAATAAAGCTAGTGATCTCACAAGAAAACTTACAACAAAAATAAGAAAAATCATGTAAGAAAATCATCCATGAGATAGTGTTAGCAAATGTAAAGTCAACCCAGAATGAAGCACAAAGAGATAAGGTGGAATGAAGCACAAAGAGATAAGGTGAGGAACAATGTGAGAGAGTTCTAGAAAAAAGTGTGCAAAATTTGAATAGAAAACATGAGAAAGTTACAAATCAAAAATAAAAAAGATTATAATAAATTAAATGAAAAGGAAGAGAAAAAAATCACTCCTGATAATTCATAGTGAAACATAATCATTAAAAAAAGGAAAAGGCAAAATACCATTATCATCTCTATCATCCAACTTAATATTGGAATTTCTAGAAAGCCTAATAACAGGAAAATCAATAGGAGGAAGGGACTTTAAAGGATGAAGCAAAATTATATTGTTTTAAATTGCAGCAGCTACAATTTATCTATGTAGACAATTCAGGAAAAAATGGAGAATAATTATCAGAACTAAAAAGAACTAACAAAATTAGCCATGAAATTTGACAAATATCAAAATAACAGTAGAATTTTCAAGAATTCCTCCTAGATTCAAAACAAGACTAAGGATTTTCAGGAATTCGAAACAAGACTAAGACTAAAACAAAACAAAATAAAATAAAACTATTCTAGACAGCTAAACAAAGCAATAACAAATAACCAAAGCAATTAATATAAGAATAAAAAAAAGAATATTGGGCTTCCCTGGTGGCGCAGTGGTTGAGAGTCCGCCTGCCGATGCAGGGGACACGGGTTCGTGCCCCTATCCCGGAAGATCCCACATGCCGCGCAGCGGCTGGGCCCGCGAGCCATGGCCGCGGAGCCTGTGTGTCCGGAGCCTGTGCTCCGCAACGGGAGAGGCCACAGCAGTGAGAGGCCCGCGTACAGAAAAAAAAAAAAAAAAAAAAAGAATATTATCAGTATATGCATTTACATTTTAGCTAGCTGGAAACCCTACAATAAATGAGAAACAGCTTTTCATGTTTAAAATGATGGCTGATTTTAAAATCTTTCTACAGAAATAATATCATTTTTTTAAAGAACTTTTCTTTCATTTTATTTTATTTTATTTTATTGGCTGCACCACACAGCTTCCAGGATCTTAGTTCCCCAACCAGGGATTGAACCTGTGCCCTCGGCAGTGAAAGCATGGAGTCCTAACCACTGGACCTCCAGGGAATTCCCATAATTTCATTTCTTATATCTGAGCTGCCCAATATGGTAGCCACTAGCCACGTGTGGCTATTGAGTACCATGAAATATAGTTAATCCAAGTTATGATGTGCTGCTGTAAGTATAAAATACATACTGTAATTCACAAACTTAGTATAAAAAATGTAAAATACTTCATTCTACTTCCTACAAGAAATGTTAAAGAGACTTCTCTAAGTGGAACAGAAAGGAAATATGAAAATTATGAAAAGAAAAAAACTCATTGGTAAAGGCAAATGTACATTAAATGTAGTAGACCAACCACTAATAAAGCTACTAGGAAGACTAAAAGACAAAAGTAGTAAAGTCATCTCTATCCACAATAAATAGTTAAAGGATACACAGAAGGATGTAAAATATGATGTCAAAATTATTAAATGTGGGAAGGGTGTGATAAACATACAGAATTGTTAGAATGCATTCAAACTTGAGAGATCATCAACTAAAAAAATCAAGTATATATGTAGGTTGTTATATATAAAGCTCACAGTAACCACAAACCAAAAATTTATAATAGACACAAAAAGAGAAAGGAATCCAAACATAACACTAAAGACAGTCATTAAATCACAAGAGAAAAGGGCAAAAGAAGAAGGGGAAAAAAGAACTTAAAAAACAACCAGAAAACAGTTACAAAATGGCAATAAGTACACACCTATCAATACTTTCTTTAAATGTAAATGGATTAAATGCTCCAATCAAATGACATAGAGTAGCTGAATTAATATAAAAACAAGATTCATGTATATGCTGCCTACAAGAGACACAAAGACTGAAAGTGAGGGGATGGAAAGAGGTAGTCCATGCAAATGAAAACAGAAAGAAAGCTAGAGGAGTAATATTTATATCAGACAAAATAGACTTCAAAACAAAGACTGTAACAAGGATATTACATAATGATAAAGAAGATATAAGAATTGTAAATATATATGCATCCATCTTGGAGCATCTAAATACATAAAACAACTATTAACAGACATAAAGTAATAAATTGATTGTAACACAATAATGGTAGGGGACTTAACACTTCAATTACATCAATGGACAGATCATCCAGACAGAAAATCAGTAAGGAAACACTGGCCTTAACTGACACATTAGATCAGGTGAACATATATATATATATATATATATATATATATATATAAACATTCCATCCAAAAGCAGCAAAACAAACTTTCTTTTCAAGTGCACATGGAAGATTCTCCAGGATATGTCATGTGCTAGGCCACAAAATAAGTCCCAATAAATTTAAGTTTGAAATTATATCAAGCATCTTTTCCAAACACAATGGTTTGGCTAAACAATATGCTACTGAACAACCAATATGTCGCTGAAGAAATCAAAGGGAAATAAAAAATAACTGGAGACAAATGAAAATGGAAACACAAAATTCAAAATCTTTGGGATGCAACAAAAACATTTCAAAGAGCAACATTTATAGTGATACAAGCCTACCTCAGGTAACAAGAAAAAATCTCAATAAACAACCTAAACTTACACCTAAAGGAACTAGAAAATGAAAAACAAACAAAACCCAAAGTTAGTTGAGGGAAGGAAATCATAAAGATCCCAACAGAAATAAATGAATTTGTGACTAAAGAACAATAGAAAAGATCAATGAAACTAAGATCTGGTTCTTTGAAAAGATAAACAAAATTGATAAAATCTTTAGACTCATCAAAAAAGAAAAAGAGAAAGGGCCCAAATAAATTCAGAAATGAAAGAGAAATTACAACTAACACCACAGAAATACAAAAAACTATGAGATTACTACAAACAATTATATGCCAATTAAATAGAGGACCTAGAAGAAACTGATGAATTCCTAGAAACATACAATCTCCTGAGACTGAATCAGAAAGAAACAGAACATATGAATATAATGATTACCAGTAATAAAATTGAATCTGTAAATAAAAAGAAAAAATTCACAACAAACAAAAGTCCAGGACCAGATGGCTTCATAGGAGAATTCTACAAAATATTTAAAGAGTTAACACCTATCCTTTGCAAACTATTCCAAAAAATTTAAGAGGACAGAAGGCTTCTAAGCTTATTTTAAGAGGCCAGTATCACCCTGTTACCAAACAAGACAAAGACACCACAATAAAAGAAAACTACAGACCAATATCGCTGATGAACATAGATGCAACATTTCTCAATAGAATATTAGCAAACTGAATTCAACAATACATTAAAAGGACCATATATCATATACCACTATCAAGTGGCGCTTATCTCAGGCATACAAGGATGGTTCAATATCTGCAAATAAAATAATGTGAGACACCACATTAACAAATTGAAGAGTAAAGATTATGTGATCATCTCAATAGATGCAGAAAAAGCTTTTGACAAAATACAACAACGATTTATGGTAAAAACTCTCAACAAAGTAGGTATAGAGGGAAAATACCTCAACATAAATAGGTTGTATATGACAAACCCACAGCCAACATCATGCTCAGTGGTGAAAATCTGCAAGCATTTTCTCTAAGATCAGGAACAAGACAAGGATGACACTCTCACTAATTTTATACAATATATTATGGGAAGTCCTAGCGACAGCAATCAGACAAGGAAAATAAATAAAATAATGCAAATTGGAAAGGAAGGAATAAAACTGTTACTGTTTGCAGATGACATTTTACTATACATAGAACATCCTAAAGAGACCACCACAAAGCTATTAGAACTAATAAATGAATTCATTACAGTTGCAGGATACAATTTAATATATAGAAATCTATCTTATCTGATAAGAGGTTAATATCCAAAATATACAAAGAATTCATACCACTCAACATCAGAAAAACAACCAGATTAAAAAATGGAAACAGGAGCTGAATAGACATTTTTCCAAAGAAGACATAAAGATGGTCAACAGACACATGACAAGACATTTAGCATCACTAATCATCAGAAGAATGCAAATCAAAACTACAGTGAGATTTCACCTCACACTGTGAGAATGTCTATCATCAAAAAGTCAACAAAACACAGTGGTTGGTGAGGATGTGGATAAAAGACAACCCTAATGCTCTGTTAGTGGGAATGTAAATTGGTGCATCCACTATGGAAAACAGTATGGAGGTTCCTCAAAAAATTAAAAGTAGAATTATGATATGATCCAGCAATTCTGCTTCTGGGTATTTTTCTGAAGAAAACAAAAACACTAATTTGAAAACATATATGCACCCCTATATGTTCATTGCAGCATTATTTACAATTGCTAAGATGCTACGATTTGGAAGCAACCTAAGTGCCTATCCACAGATGAATGGGTATAGAATACTGGAAAATTACTCAACCATAAAAAAAGAATGAACTCTTGCCATTTGCGACAACATGGATGGACCTAGAGGGTATTATGAAATAAATCAGTCAAAGACAGATGCCATATGCCTTCTTATATTTAAAATCTAAACAAAACAAAACAAATGAACAAACTTAACAGAAACGGACTCAGATACAGAGAACAAACTTGTGGTTGCCATAGGGGAGGGGAGTAGGAGAATGAGTGAAATAGGTGAGGGAACTTAAGAGGTACAAACTTCCAATTACAAAATAAGTGAGTCACAGGGATGAAATGTACAACCTGGGACATAAAGGTAATATTGTAATAACTTTGTATGGTGACAGGTGGTAACCAGACTTATTGTGATGATCATTTTGTAATATATGGAAATATCAAATCACTGTGATGTGCACCATAGTGTTGTAGGTCAACCATACTTCAATAAAAACAAAGTAAAACTAAAAGAATAAACACATGAGGAAAGTCAGAAAATAGTTAATGAATTAGGAAACTAATCATTACTATCTTCCCTTTTTCCAGAACAAACCTAGTACATATGAAAATTAGAAGGTAAAAGTGATATTTTAAGTTAGAAAAGAATACATTATTTACTCTTGGGCTATCTATGTGTTAACAAAACAATAAAATTAATTAACTTCTCACAATTTACACAAAATAAATTTCAGGATATTAAAGGTTTGCATATGATAAAACAAAAAAATAATTTAAAAATTATTTTTAAATAGTTTAAAAATGTAATCTGGGTTTAAAGGATTCATAATTCAGCATGATGCAAATGTTGGAATTATAGTGGAAAAGATTATAAATAAATACATGGAGAATGAAATAGGACAAGTTGTTCAACCTCAAGGGTAGTGAGGAAAATATGAACTCAAGGATGCTAATTACTCACAAGTTGAAACAGACCACCATTCTTTAAATGATCACTCTTTTCTGAGAGAGAGAACAAATACCAAAGATAGGTCTTTTGGAAGGAAGACACAATAAAGTTAATGAAAAAAGCCATGCCACACTATCAATTAATTGAGTGTACTCTTATCTTTCCCTCATGCCAATTCCCTTTGAAGGAAAATTATACTGAAGGAACTTAGTACGCATCTTGAGGTGAAATGCTAACAATATGGTATGTATATAGATGTTTGCTCTCTTGTGCTGTGGGACAAGGTTTGTAGACTAAATTTTAGTTTGTGGAATGAATAAATGTCATCTATCTGAACATGATTTTTTGAATTATTTTGAAATGTCAGCTCTTAACCGACATAGCAAGTCTTCTCTAAGTAATGCAATTTAATATCAGATTTGATTTCAACTCAGATTTTGTGTGTTCACAGTTTTCATTTCAGAAAGGATAATATTGCTTTGTAGAAGTTAGACATGATTACTTCCTATTCAATTGCTTTGGTGTGCCTATTTCTTTGAAAAAAATTCTTTTTTTAAATGCTCTTTTGATATATGAGCCCATGGTTCCAGTGAAATTACTTCTGAATGCAAAAAGTGATGCAGGCTTTAGAGTTTGCTAAAAGTAGTTATTTTGATAGATTTGTTGATATTTTCTTGATAGTCAGTGAACCAAAATTTGCTTTAAATTTTTTTCATTGTGAATATACAAAAGTAAACAGCAGGCAACAACCACTTTCTGAAGTAGGAAAAACATTTTATTGCCAGTTTTTCCTTTTACTTTTTGGTGAACCTCCTCATTTTTATTGTGACACTGACTTTTAATGTGGATAATAAAATCTGAAGAGGTCAGGCTAAGCATTAAAAAACTGACCACAACTAGTTAAAGATTTAGGAAAAGAACACATTATATACTTTCTTCCAGATTTGTTTGTATTCAGTGGAAATTAATCTGAGAAATAGTTTAAGGATGAGGATGGATTTTATGATTTGCTTGAAGTTGGTTGGTAGGGTAATAGATGATTTAAATATAGGTCTAAATGTTTTGGTGCAACATTCTTTCCCTTATTCCAGATCAATAATGTGGTCTTGGCAGTGGAGTTGAGAGTGGGAGTATAGTTTTCTTGTAGTACAGCTCTTAGTAAACTATTCCTTCTTATTCTGAGAATAAGTCTTCTATATCAAGTAGCTCACTGATATCCTTCATGAATTAAAGAACAGTAGATGAGAACATTTAATATGACCCTCTTATAGCAAATTTCAAGTATAGAATACAGTACTTTTTATTTCTCCTCCTCTTCTCTTCTGTCATCCTATTTCTGCCATGTATTTTAACACTTAAATGTTCTGTAGCCATAAATATCTTCCTTACCTTATGGGTATATTTTAAACGCTGGGACTCTACGAAGAATATTAATCTTTTCATGCTATTATATTGTGCACTTCAAAGCCAAGTAGAGTATTTACTTTCTTCAGACTTCTTGGGTTTTCTGGAGTATCTAACAGCTCTTTTAATCCCCACATCCTCAGCTTTCCTAGTGACCAATTATTTTTACTTTTCTCCTGGATCCCTTTGTCTCCAGCTCCCTTCTGCCCAGCTTCCCTCTCAATCCGCTGCCCAGCTGTTCTCCTGGGATTTATGATCTCTGTGGTCCTGGCTTGCAAATGTTGCTTTCTGATTTTCTTGCCTTCCTGTTTAAAATTTTGTTTTCCCTTCTTTGACCAAAGAAAGAGCATACGTTTTTTGAGTATCACTAGTGTGTCTGAATATGTCCTTATTCTATGCTCATGCTAGCAGGGGTATTTTTAAATTCTTTTGATGGGCCCTTTTAATTTAGAGATTTAGATCTGTCTGCTCTGTGAAACCTTTTATTATCTTCTGGATAATTTTCATCTCCCCAGTTTTTGTTTTCTGTTCTCTTATTCTTAAAATTCTCTTCGTTGGCTATTGGATTTCCTGGGGTGATTTTTTATTTCATCTTTTCCCAGTATTTGTCAATTTTCTTTATTTATTGGGAGATTTCTTTATCTTCCTACTCTTGTTTTAATTCTTTTTATTTTAAACACAGCATTTTAATCTCTAAGAGCTCTTTTAGATCCACCAATTTTTCCTTTCCCCAAGAATTTTGCCACAAAAATGAATAAGATACTTTTTTGCATCTCTCTAAAGGTAGTTTGTTATTTTCTTACTTCCTGTGAATCCTCTCTGTAATCTCTGGGAATCATCTCTCTCTCTCTGTGGTCCTCTGTTTAAGTTTGAAAGCAAGACATGAGAAGCTCATTTGGAGCTCTGTGTAATTGTGTACTGCTGGTTGGCTTGAGGTCTTCATTTTAGGATACCTGGCTTGAGCTGGTGTCATTCTGAGGGCCCTTAAATGTCAGAATGTCATTGGAGTCACAATTTCTCTATGGAATTGCCTTCCCCTCTCCTATCTAAAGGCAGAGTAGGGAATGTTCCCAGTTCCATACATGGTATTTTCCCCTTTCTCTCCATCATCATGTGTTTGGTCACAGGTCCTCCTTATACTCTCATGTGTGCTAGGCACTTTTTCAGTCCCAAGTTTCTATGCTTTTACTGGGAACACTGTCTCACTTCCCAATCATGTCCCACACTGGTACTTCCTCCATCTCAGGGCAATAGTTACTGCTCTTCCATGAACTTGCTGCCTTCCATAATTCACAGAAATTTCGTATACCCTGATACTTCTTTACCAGTCTCTTATTTGTTGTTGATTTATGACCTATTGATTCTTATACTTAACATTTTCACTGGGTCCAAGGAAGAAAAGAAAATATATGCACATGGTCAATCCCCCATCGTTAAGCAGAGATTATCCTAGAGATTTATAACTCCATCTTAAATAACCCGGCTAGCACCAAGTAACTGTAGGTATTCCAATCTCTTCAAGCATCCAGACCAAACGTTCTTTTTTTTTCCAGCCATATTGCCTAACATCATTTTCTGAATTGATGCAAACAACACATTCACTAAAAACTATTTTACAATTGATAGCAACTAATGTCATTGACTATTTTAATGATATAAAATGCCTCACTTTGTTTTAAGTGGAATTTCATTGTATCTTTTTCATTGGATAAAAACAGATTTTTCCAGATTCTTAAACCATGTAAAGCAAAGACAAAAGCTTTTGACAGAAAATCCATGTTGCAAAAGTGGAAATAGCTTTTGCTCTTGAGTACCTAGATTGCTGAAGTTCAAGTTTTCTCCCAATTTTAAACTTAACTCTCAAGCAATTTGATCATGAAACAAAATAAAATGTGTATAACTGTGGTCTTTATATGTATTTAAGATCCTATACTTAAAGAAGCAATCACTAATAAAATGGACATTCCAACAATCAAAAATGACAGGAGCCCTATATCATCATCTTTGTCAGTTTTTGAGGACTAAAGCTGACATGTTCCAAGTTGTATCTAGATTATTCAGAATATTTTAATGCATAGAGAAAATGGAAATAAATACCTTGTGAGATAAGATTATCATTACCAAACATTGTGGGTTTTATTTTTTTTGACTCATTTTAATTTTGGGTACATAACATACTAGGATATTACATAATTTGCATGTGGCTTCTTTCTTTGTGCTCTCATCCTAGAATACCTCAAACACTAGTGCAGAAACTGAGCTCTACTAATATATTCTAAATCCCTATTTCTATATTTCGTACCCATCTTGACTGATAACTTGAGAAAAATATACTTGAAAAAGCGTAATCATTTGGCTTAAATTTCAAATGTGTATTCTAATGAATTCTGGACTGAATCGTGACTGTTGTCTTAGTCCCTTCGGGCTGCTATAGCAAAATACCGCAGACTGGGTAGCTTGTAATCAACAGAAATTTATTTCTCACAGTTCTGGAGACTAGGAGTTTGAGAGGAGGGAGCCAGTATGATTGGACGATGACCCTCCTCCTGGTTGCAGCCTTCTTACTGTGTCTTCACATGGTGGAAGGGGTTGGGATCTCTGTAGGGTCTCTTTTATAAAGCACTATTCCCATTCATGAGGACTTCACCTTCATGACTTAAGACCTCCCGAAGGCTGCATCTCCTCATACTATCACACTGGGAATTAAGAATTCAACATATGAATTTTGGGAGAACACAAACGTTCAAACCATAGCAACTGTCAACTTTAAAACAACTTCATATAATTTTTTGAATTTTGAAAAACTACAAAAATGATTGCAATATTGAAAGGTATTTTGGACTTTTTCCCCTCAAATATGATTTAAGAGTAAAATAGTTCTTATCACTGTGATATTTATTTATGATACATCTGAGTTGGATTGTTGATTTTGACATACGTTTATTCTTCACAGTGAGGTGAAGAGCAGTAGACTGGGATTAGAAGACTAAGTTTTAAGTCCCAGCTCTGCAAAGTCAGAGTGTGAAAATTACTAGCATTAAGTCAAAAAACTTGTCTCTCTTTTCTCTTCTTTTTTAAGTGTGGATTGAGATAATGCTCACTAAATATTTGAATATAACCAAATATAACATTTTTGTATGCACACTAATACACATGTAAACAATGCCGTGGTTGAGAATTGTAAGATTCCTTTGATGAATCTTTGCTTGGTATTATGAAACAGCTAATTTATAATATGATGCAGACCCAACCTTCAGTTCTGTAAAGTTTTAATCTTGAGATTGTAATTTAGCAACATTGAGATATTAAAAAAATTGAAATATTCCGCACCTGGTGTAGGGTATAAATCTATATAAAGCAACCATGTTCTTTGGTTCTTTAATGAATACAATAAAAATGGGTCATTATATTACTCTTATTTGTTTTACTTACCTCCTTTTTTAATATGAAAATCAAATAGTGGCATGAATATGCATGGTATTTTGACTACATTAAATTACAAAAGTGAAAGTTTTAAATTTTAATGATTATAGTGATTTAGAAAAGCCCCTCAAA
Source organism: Mesoplodon bidens (assembly GCF_964165515.1). Lineage (NCBI taxonomy): Eukaryota > Metazoa > Chordata > Mammalia > Artiodactyla > Ziphiidae > Mesoplodon > Mesoplodon bidens. The sequence continues at coordinate 161,076,936 of NC_138176.1, read as the reverse complement.
ACTTTCATTATTTTTCTTTCTGCTCAGGTACTTTAGAAAAATGGGAGGGTGTATCAAGAATCTGAGCATAGTTTACAAAACACTATTCCCAATGATGACCCCTCTTTTCAAAACCCTTATGTGGACGAAATCACATTTTTTAACTCTAGCCTCTATTCTTTGAGCACATCTTCTGTAAATGCCCAGTATGATGATGATCTTTTTAAATGGCCTTTACAATGGAACCCTGGTTTGTGTCAAAATATGTCTCTTAGGAGGTGGCCTAGGTTCCTCAGCCAGATGAGATGAGGGACATTCTGAAAGCAGAAATGCCAAGGGAAGACTGAAAATCCCTCAGACAAGAGGTGGAAAGAAACAAACACTAGGAATGTGTTTTGGCAATCTGAACGTGTTCCAGGCAAGCGTTGTCAGAATGGAACCAAAATAGACCATAAATTCAGAAGGGCAGTGTAGATACATTGTGAATATAGGCTGAGATAGATGCCAGTCTTGAGATAAGGGCTGGCAGGAAGCTCTGTGTCCTCTGTGGGGCTAGCTGGAGTAGAAATTAGGACTCTCCTTTGGGTGCCATGGTGAAGGAACAGAATACTCAAGAGCTCTAGGGAAATGGTGTTTAGGTCTTTTCACTGGGACATTTATCAGAATGAGAGACAAAAAAAAAAAATAGGTGGCTGCTTCCTAAAGGTATCAGGTGATATACTGGCATGGACTCCCTGAAAGCTTTGATCTAGCAGAAGGAATAATATCCTGCTGATTTGTAGGACACAAATTCTTGACATGACGATCCAAAGATTAATCCCTGGCTCTTGGATAGCAATGGAAGATCACACAAGGGTCTCAATACATCTAACTGAAGTGAATTATGATGGAGGAAAGGGTACCAGATGGATTAACATTCCAGAATCTGGTACATTTTTCTCAAAGTTTCATTATTTTTCTTCCCAAACAAATTGTTAATCATGGAGAAAATAGAAATAATATGAGATAAAATATGATATGTTGTTGATGAACTTTTCTCTGATGATTTAATTTAGTCATATGTGTGAAGTATTCTTTCTAATGTTAAAAAATTTAAAAGAAGACAAAAAACTAGGCCAATGTTTTATTCTATGGTCTATAGTGTCGTGATTTAAATGCTAGATGCTACAATTACTGAGCTTGAGTTCCATTTTGGGATATGCAAAGGCATCCCATATTAACTGGTCAGTCTCATTTGTCAGTGGACTATTGATATCTCTGCAGTCTAGCTAATCCTTAGAAGTGTGGCAATCATGTGAATTTGTCTGCCTAAGCTCCTCTGTGCTGAGGTAAAAATGTTCTTAGAACTTAGAGGAAAATAAACGTACTCCCTTATTCATTCCATCATTCATGAAACTTACTAGTACCTACTAAATGCCAGGCGCTCAATTAGGTTATCCTGATTCAATGGAGAGTTCATTAATTATTGTGTTAAGTGGCTGACATGTCAAACTATCCATCTTAATAACACCTCAAATGAAGAATATCCAAAACTACACTCATGATTTTTTTCTCCCAAACCTGTTCTGCTTTCTCTGTCATCTATGTCAACATTGACTGTATTGCCTCAGCCAATTTGGAATTCACCTTCGGTTTCTCCCTTTTTCTTATACCTGTGTCGAAATAAATCACTAAGTTTTATTTATACTCCATCCAAACCACATCAAAAATCTGATTCTTTCTGTATTGCCACTACTGCATTTCAGACCACCGTCCTCTCTCACTGGATTATTACTGTAATATCCCTACCAACCTCTCTAGTCTTGCTGATCTCTAATCCATAGGCAAGGATATCTTTCTGTTCTATCTTTAAGTTTACTGATCCTTTCTGATGTTGTATTCATTCTGCTATTAAGCTCCTCCAGTGACTTTTTGAAAATTTGGTTATTGCATTTTTCAGTTGCATAACTTAAATTTGATTATTTTTATATTTCTATTTGTTAGTGAGATTATCTGTTTTATAACTGGTTTCAAGGATACTTGTAATTGCTTATTAAAGCAATTTTATGATGGCTACTTTAAAAATCTTTGTCAAACGATTCTACGTCTGTGTTACCTTAATGTTGTATCTTTTATTTTTCACTCAAACTGTGTGATTTCCCTGCTTCTTGGCATGGTGAGTGCTTTTCAGTTATAACTTGGATACTTTGACTATTATGTTTGGGAGACTCTGGATAAATTTTCTATTTTAGCAAACAATCACCCTTTTGACATTCAGCATGCAGATACTGACCTACTTTTTTAAGCTCCAGTTCTAATGGCAACTTAATTTTCAAAGGTTTTGAGATGTTATTTTCATCTGCTTAGTTTGTCTGGTGCCACCGGGTCTTTTGCTGATCCCTGCTGGTGCCATCTTTGAGGCAGATAGTGATTCTCCAGACTGGACTTCCCTGTTCTCTAGGGCCTGTGAAAACATTTTCCCTGGCCTCTGATTGTCTATGGGCTCGTGCTTTATCCTGGCCGAACTTCTGGGCTGCCTGTTGTCTCTGGGAGGGAGGGGGAGGGGGAAAGGGACTCCAACCCCAAAGCCAGAGAGTACTTCCCTTGGCTTGTTGTTTGTAGAGCCCCAGTTTAATCAGGGAAGAAAGGGACCTACCTGGGCTGCTTACTCCTGCCAGTTTGGGATTCAGGGAACACCAGGTCTGGATCATCTGCTGTTGTGTGGAGTGGTGTGGGAATTGGAAGATGTTGGGGCATAATGTCATTCCTCTAGTCCTGAGGTCCCTAGCTAGTTTGCATTCCTCTTACCACCTTTCAGAGTCCTCCTATGGTAGCCTATCGTGTTATTTTCAGGGTTTATAGTTGTGCTAAGATGGGAGAAATAAAGAATAATGAGTCTATGTGATCTTATCCACACCAGAAATCAAGGCTATCCTTCTAAAGCATGCTTTCTTTTTACTTTCCACTTAAAATTCCTCAGTTAATTCTCAATTCTCTCAGGTAAAATCAATGCCCTTAATCTGTCTTTATCAGTTAGGACTCTTTACTGCTTATAACGTAAAACAAAATTCAAAGATAATCAATAAAGCTGGTATTTTGGCTTTAGTAACTGAATTTCAGAGTTATCAGGAAAGGCTCTATTCTAAGCTCAAACCACATGGCCAGAACCAATTGCTTGAATTTGCTTCTGATTGGTTCTCTCATGGTGTTTGTGAGATGGTTGCCAGTTTTTCTTGGGCTACCGTATTCAGGTTCATGCCCAAAGGCAAGGACAATGTCCTTACATCTTCCCTGACTCCCTCAAACACCAAGAAAATAGTCTAAAATCCTGAATTTCATTTCGATTAGAAACTTTGACCAAATGTTAACTCTGAGTGTGTGGTAGGTCTTCCTTTTACTCCCCTTCCCTAAAGGGTGGGTTAAATTCAATCTTTCCTGAGTGCATGGACTATAAGGAAAGAAAATAAAGGTTCTGTTACGTAAAGAAAGGAGGAATGGATGCATGAGGACCAAAAAAATCCCTGCAAATGTCATTATAGTGGTTTTCAAATACTGCCCTTATCTCTACCCTGCCTGCTTTGCTAACTTCGGCTCTCCTGATGTATCTTCTTGTACTCAGACAAGCCATTCAGAATTGATTTTGAATTTTTAGACTTTTCCCATCTTTGGAACTATGGTCATGCTGCTTCCTTTGGTTGAAACACCTAACTCCTCCAGCCATCTCTCCAAAACTCACACTCTCTCAATATCTCTTTCTCTCTCCCTCTCTCTCCCTCTCTCTCCCTCTCTCTCTCTCTCTCTCTCTCTCTCTCTCTTTCTCTCTTTCTCTCTCTTTCACACACACACACACACACACACACACACACACACACACATACACCTTTTTGTGTATTTACTTCATACTTCTCTGCTTTCATTTTAGGACTCAGTCTGCAACTATCCCTCACACTCAAAACTAGTTGATGCTGTATTGATTTTGTTCCCTCTTGTCTTTCACTATAGCATGTATTATACCCTACTGCAGTGGCCAGTTACCTGAGCTATGTCCCTCACTAGCTTGTAAAGGCAAAATTGCCCTTCACAACTTTATCCTTATTACCTACCAAAGTGCTTCTTCAGTAATTCACTTTCAGAAGCTCTAGGTGAGTATATCATGCTATGAATGTATAAAGAATAGACTAATAATAACGTCTAGGCAAACAGGGAGTAGTCGATGTAGGAGCTGTACCATGAAAAAAGAGGAGGAATTCTCTAGGACTTAGAAGTTACAGAAGGGCATTACAGACAGTAGAAAGTTACTTCATGGATACAGGCAAATATAATAGATATACTACCTGTTTTATTTTTTCCTCCTAAAATGAGCCTGGACAGATTCCTCTGTCCCCATGGGCATTATCCTTCTGTCTTCAAATCCAAGCTGAAGCTACTTCTGTAGTCCTAAGAAATTGGCAATTTGTAGCTCCCTGGAGTCCACATGACATAGCCTGGTCTTGTTTGTTACTACTCTCTTTTCAGTGTGTAGGAATGAAGAATGAGTATCAAATTATCTGAATGTCAAAACTCAAATACAAATATTAAGACCATTTCACATCACTGATTGTTTTGAATTCTGAGCCCAGCTTTTGCAGGCTACAATGCTGGAGAGAACCACTTGGTTATGTCACTATGTTCTAGTCAATGTCCACTCCAGGCATAATGAACCTAGTCTTAATGAAAATAGCTTTATTCTTATGCCATACAATGGCAGATTATATCATATAGCTAAAGAAATAGAGTTGAAAATTCCTTTAAGAATATTTCCTGTGAAAGGAGTTTAGAAAGTCACTCAAACAAGAGTGATTGTACTTTATACATTTTATGTTTGTTGTTTTCGTTTTGGTTGAAATTGGAGAATCTAGCATTGTCATTGTTGCTTCCTTGTTTGAGAGTAAGAGAAATTGAAATTATCACTAGGCAAAGAAGTTTTTGGTTGAACTTATGTTGCTACTGTCAGCAAATAAAATTATATAAAAGTTAGAAATTACTAAAGCTTTCTTGATGCTGTACTACCAAAAGAGAATAAAATATCTGTCATTTGAAAAGAGAAAGGAGAAAGTAATATCCCTTAAGGTCAAAGTTTGAACTGGTAAATTTAAGTACATTCCTTTACTTAATCCTCACTGGAGTTATACATATGCACCCACCACCTAAATTTATCAAATGTTAATATTTTAACCATATTTATTTCAGAAGGATTATTTAAGAGAATAAAAGATTGTAATTATATGTGAAGCTTCCTGCCTTACCTTGTTATATTCCCCTATTCCCTTTATCAAGAAAATCATGATGCTGTATTCCATGGTTATCATTCTCATCTAAGTTTCTAGGTGATTAACAATAAAGGGTGCTACTCTATATTTTTTCAAATATTATTTAAAGCTACCTTTATTATATATCAATATTCTATATAGGGGGTGTCCATTTGTGATCTATCCTTTTTTTGCTATGTTTTCTTTTACCTCTATTATTATCACACTTATAGGTTTATCATATAGCTTAATATCATGTAAGGCAAGTCCTTTCTACATCAATATTATTTATTATTGACCTTTGTTCTTTTACATAAATTTTAAAATAAATTTGTCAAGTTTTATGAAAAGTCTTACTGAAATTTTCATTGGAATGGTATTGGAATTATTAATTAGTTTAAGGGAAATTTTTATCTTCAGAAAATTGACTCCTTTCACTCATGAACCTGTTATATCATTCTATTTAGGCTCTTGTTAATAAATCTCTATTTTTATTTATCTATGTGTTTTCTCTATAACAATCTTGCACATCTTTTGGTTTTATTCCTACTACATTAGGAAGACATTGTTGTTATTGTGAATGGTACTCATTTTCCATTATATATTCCAGTGGACTATTTGAGGTATATAGGATTTTTTTCAAGTCAATCTTTTATCCATCATCCTTGTTAAAATCCTAGTATACTAGGACCATTTTTTTTCCTTATTAAAAGGTATTTTTTGGTAAAAGTTCAAGATTGGTAAACTGATGGTCTCTGAAAACCTTGAAAATGCCTTTATGTTATTCTAGATAGATAGTTTTGTGTCCAATTTGAGGATGATAGTTATTTTCTGTTAGTGCTTTAAAAATATTTTCCACTATGTTCTAAAATTTTTTAACTTTTTTTTTTAATTAATTTATTTTTGGCTGCATTGGGTCTTCGTTGCTGCACTTGGGCTTTCTCTAGTTGTGGCGAGCGGGGGCTACTCTTCCTTGCAGTGCACAGGCTTCTCATAGCTGTGGTTTCTCTTGTTGTGGAGCACGGACTCTAAGCACACGGGCTTCAGTAGTTGTGGCACATGGGCTCAGTAGTTGTGGCTTGTGGGCTCTAGAGCACAGGCTTAGTAGTTGTGGTGCATGAGCTTAGTTGCTCTGCGACACGTGGGATCTTCCCAGGCCAGGGCTTGAACCCGTGTCCCCTGCATTGGCAGGTGGATTCTTAACCACGGTGCCACCAGGGAAGTCCTATGTTCTAGAATTTAATATTACTAAGAAATACTCTGCTATTATTCTTATTTTTATCCCTTTTTTAGAAAATTATATTTTCTCTATGATATTTTTATAACAACTTTAATGAGGTATCATTTACATACCATGATATTCACATGGTATATAAGTTCAGTCTGTCCAATTCAGTTCTTTTTAGTATATACACAGAGTTGTGAAACCCATCACCACTATCAAATTGTGGTATATTTTCATCACCCAAAATGAAATCCCGTATCTATTAGAAGTCACTCCCAATAGCCTCCCCTCTTCCCCTAACAACCCCTAATCTACTTTCTGTTTATATGAATTTGCCTATTCTGGACATATTATATAAATGAAATCATACAATATAGTTTTTGTGTGTGTCTGACATCTTGAATTTAGCATAATGTATTTAAGATTCACTCATGTGGAATGTGTCATTCTTCTTATTACAAAGCAGTATCCCATTGTATGGATGGAAGATATTGTTTATTTATTTATCAGTCAGTAAATATTGGGGTTGTTTTAAAATTTAAGCCTTTATGAAATAATGCTGCTATGAACATTCACGTACAAGTTTTTATGTGTACATATGTTTTCATTTATTTTGTGTGCATACCTAGTAGAATAGCTGGATGATGTGGTAACTACATGTTTAACATTTTGAATTACTGAAAAGAATTTTCCAAACCAATTCCAACATTTTACATTTCTACCAGCAATGTATGAGGTTCAAATTTCTCTACATGTTCACCAACAATTTTTATTAACTTTTTAATTTAATTTAATTTTTAGGGCAAAAACTTGTACCTTGTTGTTTTGATGTGCATTCCCATAATGTTTAATGACTTTGAGCATCTTTTTGTTTGTTTAGTGACCATTTGTGTAGAAAAATATTTATTCAAATCCTTTGCACATTTGTTAATTGAGTTGCTTTTGTATTGTTGAATTTTAAGAGGTCTTTTATCTATTCTGGATACAAGTGCCTTATTAATTTTATGATTTGGAAATATTTTCTCTCATTCTGTGTATCTTCTTTTCACTTCGTTGAGCATTTATTTTGTCTGATATTAGTATAGCCATCCAGGCTCTATTTTAGTTAATGTTTCCATGGTAGTTTTTTCTGCCCTTTTAATCTGTTTGGTTCTTTGAATCTAAAGTATGTTTCTTTTGGATGACATAAGACTTGGATCATTTTTTTTAATCCATTCTGCTAATGTCTACCTTTTAATATGAAAGTTTAACCCACTTACATTTTCAAAAAAATTTTATTGTAGTGTAGTGTTGTGGATGTACAGCAGAGTGAATCAGTTATACATATACATACATCCACTCTGTTTTAGATTCTTTTCCCATATAGGCCATTACAGAGTGTTGAGTAGTTTTCCCTGTGCCATACAGTAGGTCCTTATTAGTTATCTATTTTATATATAGTAGTGTGTATATGTCAATCCCAAGCTCCCAATTTATCCTTCCCCCTTCTTTACCCCCTGGTAACAATAAGTTTGTTTTCTACATCTGTAACTCTATTTCTGTTTTGTAGATAAGTTTATTTGTACCCCTTTTTTAGATTCCACATATAAGTGATATCATATGATATTTGTCTTTCTCTGTCTGACTTACTTCACTCAGTGTGACAATCTCTAGGTCCATCTATGTTGCTGAAAATGGCATTATTTTGTTCTTTTTTATGGCTGAGAAATATTCCACTGTATATATGTACCACATCTTCTTTATCCATTCCTCTGTTGGTGGACATTTAGGTTACTTCCATGTCCTGGCTATTGTAAATAGTGCTGCAGTGAACACTGGGGTGAAGGTATCTTTATGAATTATGGTTTTCTCTGGATATATGCCCAGGAGTGGGATTGCTGGTTCATATGGTAGCTCTATTTCTAGTTTTTTAAGGACCTCTGTACTGTTCTCCATAGTGGCTATACTAGTTTACATTCCCACCAACAGTGTAAGAGGGTTCCCTTTTCTCCACAACTTCTCCAATATTTATTGTTTGTAGACTTTTTGATGATGGCCGTTGTGACTGGTATGAGGTGATACCTCATTACAGTTTTGATTTGCATTTCTCTAATGATTAGTGATGTTGAGCATCTTTTCATGTGCTTTTCAGCCATCTGCATGTCTTCCTTGGAGATATGTCTATTTAGATTTTCTGCCCATTTTTTGATTGGATTGTTTGTTTTTTTGATATTGAGCTGCCTGAGCTTTTGTGTATTTTGGAGATTAATCCCTTGTTGGTTGCTTCATTTGAAAATATTTTCTCCCATTCTGAGGGTTGTCTTTTCATTGTTTTATGGTTTCCTTTCTGTGTGAAAGCTTTTAAATTTAATTAGATCCCATTTATTTATTTATTTTTGAATTTTATTTTCTTTTTTTATACAGCAGGTTCTTATTAGTTATCTATTTTATATATATTAGTGTATACATGTCAATCCCAATCTCCCAATTCATCACACCACACCACACCATCTCCACCACCACCACTACCACCCCCCCGCCCCACCGCTTTCCCCCCTTGGTGTCCATATGTTTGTTCTCTACATCTGTGTCTCTATTTCTGCCTTGCAAACTGGTTCATCTGTACCATTTTTCTAGTTTCCACATACCTGTGTTAATATACAATATTTGTATTTCTCTTTCTGACTTACTTCACTCTGTATGACAGTCTCTAGGTCCATCCAAGTCTCTACAAATGACCCAGTTTCATTCCTTTTCATGGCTAATATTCCATTGTATATATGTACTACATCTTCTTTATCTGTTCATCTGTCAATGGGCATTTAGGTTGCTTCCATTATCTGGCTATTGTAAATAGTGCTGCAGTGAACATTAGGGTGCATGTGTCTTTTTGAATTATGGTTTTCTCAGGGTATATGCCCAGTAGTGGGATTGCTGGGTCAAATGGTAATTCTATTTTTAGTTTTTTAAGGAACCTCCATACTGTTCTCCATAGTGGCTGTATCAATTTACATTCCCACCAACAGTGCAAGAGGGTTTCCTTTACTCCACACCTTCTCCAGGATTTGCTGTTTGTAGATTTTCTGATGATGCCCATTCCAACCAGTGAGAGGTGATACCTCATTGTAATTTTGATTTTCATTTCTCTAATGATTAGTGATGTTAAGCAGCTTTGCATGTGCCTCTTGGCCATCTGTATGTCTTCTTTGGAGAAATGTCTATTTAGGTCTTCTGCTCATCTTTTGATTGGGTTGTTTTTTTTTTAATATTGAGCTGCATGAGCTGTTTATATATATTGGAGATTAATCCTTTGTCCATTGGTTCATTTGCAAATATTTTCTCCCATTCTGAGGGTTATCTTTTTGTCTTGTTTACAGTTTCCTTTGTGGTGCAAAAGCTTTTAAGTTTCATTTGGTCCTGTGCTTCCTTGGTGGCACAGTGGTTGAGAATCCACCTGCCAATGCAAGGGACATGGGTTTGAGCCCTGGTTGAAGTATGCATCATATTCTCATCAATAAAGTTTATATTTATTACTTTATGTAATTGTCTTTTAAATTAGAATAAAATAGTATAAAATTCTGTACTGTATTTAATATTTATATATTTATCTTTATTGTTGCTCTTTATTTTTTCATGTAGATTTGAGATACTGTCTAATGTTCTTTGATTTCAGCCTTAAGTACTCTTTTTAGTATTTCTTGTAGGATAGTTCTGCTAGGACAAATCCACCCCTGCACCCCTCTGATGTAGGAATGCCTTAATTTCCCTCTTGGTTTTGAAGAACACTTCTGCTAAATATAGAATTCTTGATTAGTTGTGTTTTCCTTTCAACAGTTTAAGTATGTCATCTCAGTGCATCCTGGCCTTGATGGTTTCCAGTGAGCTGTCTGCCTATAATTTTATGGAGGATATCTTGTATGTGATGGCTCACTTTTTTCTTGATGTTTTCAAGACTCTTTCTTTGTCTTTATCTGTTGACAATTTGATAATAATGTATCTAGAATAGAATCTCTTTGAGTTTACCCTCCTTGGAGTTCATTGAGTTTCTTCAATGTATAAACTGTTTTTCATTAAATTTTGGGAATTTTCAGTTGTGTCTTCAAATATTGTTTTGCTTTGTTTTCTCTCTGCTCCCCTTCTGAGATGTCCATTATGCACATGTCAGTGTGAATTATGGTATGAGGTACACTATTCCTCAAACCAGATTATCTCAGTTGATTTGGCTTCACATTCCCTGTTTTTTTCTTCTGCCTGTTGAAAATCATTTTGATTGTTGCACATTCCAATGACATATTTTTTATTTCATTAGATTTTATAATTTCTACATCATGATTGTCAACCTATTTTGTGAGACTGTCTTCCATTTCATTTACTTCTCTTATACCATGACTCGTTTTTTATTTTTAATAGTGATTATTTTCATCTTCTGTGTATTTAATTAATTCTTTCTAAAATCTACCTGTAAAATCAACTTTTCATTTCTCTTTATTTTTGTTTCACAATCCCTTGTCTTTTGAAAATTGGACTTAAAAAAAAACCTTTTTCTCTTGAAACATAACTCCTAGAAATTTTGTCATTCCATCTGGAGTCAATTTTTCTTCTGTGTTGGATGTGATGTTATAATTTTAGTGTTAGATTTCAAAATGAATTTTGGAATTTGGATTTGCTGGTTCATTTTTGACTAGGATATTGTTTTGTTTCATTCTCTCTTTTTTTTTCTCTGTTTATGCTCACTTTTTCCTGCCTAAAATGTCCTGACCATAGTCCATTAAAAAAGCTAGTGATTTTCCTACAATGTGATTATGAGTCTCTGACTGCCTTCTCCCTAGGCCTGCAGCTACCCAGGAGGTAGAACTCTGGAAAGTTCCCACCCTTCCCCCCCCCCATCGTTTTCTGTCGTTCTCAGGTCCAGATATTAGTCAGAATAAGGTAGGTTTAAACCTTAAGCCTTCTTAGATCCAGGTACTAGTCAGAATAAGGTTGGTTACATTGCAGTGACCAATGACCCCATTATGTCTGTGGCATAAAAAAGAACAAAGTTTTATTTCTCACACTTAATGTCAGCTGGGAGTGCTGTGGCTATGCTTCATTATTACCTTCATTCTGAGACCCAGGAAGATGGGATTTTCTCTTTCTTGCTCACGAGGATATGTGGAAACTGGTCAGTGGTTCCTAAATCTTCTTCCATAAGGAGTCATATTACTTTTGCTTACATTTCATTGCTTTGAGCAAATCATAAGGCCAAGCCTAACATCAATAGAACAATAAAGTAGATTCTTCCCCCAAGAGGGTTAATGAGCATTTTACATTATGATATAATCCAGTATACCACATTCTCTTTATTTTTTTTAACCTGTAATAGATTAACTCCCAGCTACCACTTTCTGCCTTAGTTCCCCCAAACCGTCTGGAGTAGGACTTGGACTGTGAACATCATTCTGTGTTTCTACTCTGTGTAGCTGTTTTCTTGATTCTAGCCAGCTACCTTTCTGGTTTTCTATTTTTCACTTTTGTGTCTCATTGTTGTATGTATGTTTGTAAGTATAGGAAAATACCTCATATAATAAGTTTGGTGTCATCTTACTCAAAATGTTATCCATAATTCCTTTTTTGGTGAAAAATAAGCTCCAAAAACCCATGATTAAATCCCCTCTCTCCCTGACAAATCATCCCTTAGGATCAGTGTTAGTTTCAGAATACATAACTAATGCCATAGAGTCTGGTAGACATGGAATCTCTATATTTTCCAAGGCTTTAGTGTTTATTGATCAGGTAGAATTTCCATGTAACTGAAATGTATTTCTTGGCCTGAAACGATTTCTCATTAGTAAGTATAAATTGGTGCTTATTCAGCTAATCCACGCAATTTTTGGTTTAATAAAAGCCCAGTCTGCTCATTTGTTTACTTTGTTTACTCCCTAAAGTCTAAGCCTTTTGTGACTGAATACAATGCTTAATAAACAGAAGAAAGAATACTAACTGTAGTCACTGTCATGTTGCCATATCCTTAAGAGCTGGACCTGGCTGCAGAACAAATGGCTCTTGGGTAGAATCAACCAAGTTACCCTCCAGCTTAGGTTTGCAGCTGTCACAAAACAGATCTTGGCCTCAGACAAACACATTTGCAGAATAATATCCTATTTTACCACAGTGGATCAGTGGAGCTCAGCTAACATCAATCTTCCCTGTAACTCACTTCCTCCATCAACTTTTACATCCTGCATACTTTCTTCTTCTAATACATATGTCCCCCTTGTGGAATACTGACCACTCACCCAGATGTGTCATTGGTGCTGGACAAAAGGAAACTAATCTCTACCTCTTTCCCCACCAAAAGCTCACATTTCTACAGGCAAACCATCATGTAGACAGAAATTGATTTCTTCTCTTTGGTGCTGAGAAAGAGGAATTAAAGCTCATGTACAAAACTACTGGAAATAAAAAGTTCTCCAACTAATATTCTTGTGTGTGTGTGTGTGTGTGTGTGTTGCACAGCTAATCCTGTTATAAAAAGCCTTTCTTAGTTCTTTTGGATTTTATTCTTTTGGACTGTATTCTTTATTCAACATTTGCCTTTTTAATCTCACCTCTTCCAATTTTTCTCATGCTTAAAAAACATATATTAAGGTCTCCTTCATTCTAAAAGAAGTTCCTTTTTCTCCTCAATTCTGTTTCTCTTTGAAGTGTCATATCTATTATTTCCTTTACCAAAGGTTCATGTTTAGTTATGTATACTCTTAAAAGCAGGATACATAATACTGCCCACTGAAGTCTGGCCAGTGTCTCTACAACTGTAATGAAACTTCTAAGACAGATATATGAGCTGGTCCAACGGGGTTATATATGCACTTTCAGGCTCATATGAGGTCATGGTGTGTGGCACATTCTCCTGAAATCTGGATTTTACTCAATAATAAGACATTAAAAACATTATTTTGTTATTAAAACAAACACAAATTATAGAGTACACTGCAAAAATCTTCATAAGATCCTCAAAGCCCGGAAGTACCCTCAGGTTGCCACACAACTCCCACTGAAACATGGTGGGTCCACCGTGGATCAGCAGCCTGACCATTCCATGTGAGGTCAAGGGCTCTGCAGTGAAGTCAAGTGCTGTGCAGTCTGGACCGCTGGGACTGTCTAAACTAATCAAATGCAGGTCCCCTCCAGGGCAAAGACCCTCACTGATGAGAAACCCAAATTTATCAGAATAGCCACAATAGAAGCAAAAGGAAAAAAATGGTTTAAAAGAATAGGGAAAAAGAACAGAGGCTGCATTATCAGTAAATGTGAGGTCATTTTGTTGTTGTTGTTATTAGATACTTTGCAAAAATGACAGAAGAGGGAGCTCTAGAGCCATGATGCTAAGAAAGCTGTTCTGACCCATCCGCCTTCCTAAAAGTACAAAGAAACTCCAAAGAAAGAAGAGGAGGAAGAGGAGAAGGAAGAGACAGGAGAGAAGAGCAAAGGGAGGAGGAACAGGAAGAAGACGATGAGAATTAATCATCATCAGTTTCCATGCAAAATTATTGTAAGCTATTATTAGGAAAAAAGAATACAAGCAGAATGACTCAAGCAATAACATTATACCAGAAAAATGCTCCCCAAATAATAGAAAGTTATAGGCTAATACATATATTTTTCAAATAAATTAAAGAAGCTATGAAAGAATGATCAAAATTAGGAAAACTTCAAATTGAGGGGATTAGAAAAATTAAGATCTAAAACGGAAAAAAAATTATAAAAGAAAATAAACATTTTTATTAGTCTTTATTTTTGTTCTGTTACATGTAACACTGTTGATCTTCTGGAACTCTCCTTCTCTGGCTTCCAGTAGATGAGGGTCCTCCTAATTCTCCTCCAGCAGCTTCTTCCTGCTCTGATTCAGGAGTTCCTCTTCAATGACATCACAGAAAGGGGACATTTCCTATGGCTCTGTCTTGGTCACTTCTTTCAGTTCACTCTACTCAGTGGCTGCAGCCACTTCTAAAGTTTAAACAAACATAAATTGCCTGCATTCCAAATATGCCACTCTAATCTTGAGCTGATCTACCCATGACTAGCCTGCTGCCTTTCTGGGTGCCTCACTGGCATCTAGCGTGGACCATGTCTTAAGCCACCTACCTACCTAGTGTTTAAATCTATACCTCATCTAAAATTCTATGACTTAGAAAAATGGTGTTTCTTCTCTCTCATTCTCTCAGATTCAAAACTCCAAAAGCACCCATCACTGTTCTCTTTCTCACCCTGCCATTTAATCAAATGCCCTTGTCTGCTCAATTTTGCTTCCAAAATATTTCTCAAATCTGTTCTCTCCTTGCACTCTCCACCACCACTGCTCAGCTCCATCCACTTCTCAGAAAAGGACTCTTGCAGTAACTTACTTGTTGACTTCATTCTGTCTCATCTGCAAGTGATGTCTAGAACCTGATCACACTTACTGGGTTTGGGGGTTTCCATTTACATAGAAAATAATGTGGGTGTTGTCATTCAGAGTTGTGCTTGGCTCTGCCTTCTTTAAGGGCAATAGATCCTCAGCTTGTTTTTGTTCTCAGTACAGTCGAAGGAATTAAAAGTTTTTGAATAACACAAGCCAATAGGAATTATAATACAATAACTGTTAGGATAATTATGACTGCATTAAAATATCTCGAAGTGTGCCTAAAACTGTTCCAAGTGTCACTCTCTAGAAGTGTGCTGCTGTTTACTGCCCTTTCCACCCTCTTTTATATACATGAGGCAATATCTTTGAGTATCCACCTGAAAAAATAAGCCACATTTTCCTCTTTCTCATAGCACTTTTGTACCCAGATATTTGAGACATCACATAACCCACTCACCTCAGAGCTGACCGACATACAGAGTTGTGGTGTTGAGTAAATAGAACAATCCTGTTCCAAAAGAAAAAGACTACTCTGTACCAGTACAGAAGAACGAGAGAAGACAATTCCACTGTGAGGAAGCATCACCAGATTTACACATATAAGGGAGCACACAAGAGACTATAAACTCTGGACAGGACTTCACGTAAAACTAAATGGCAGTCAAAACAACAACAATGAAAACTTCTCTTATTCCCTGTAGAGTTAAGTGAATGCACCCTGTTGTTGTCTACTGTATACTTGTGAGAGACCCCTGAATTAATTTGTAGGTTCATGTTTACAGTTCCAAGGATCGGAAGCCTAATACTTTATTTTATGTTTTTTAATTTTTATTTTATATTAGAGTATTGTTGATTAACAATGTTGTGTTTCAGGTGTACAGCAAAGTGATTCAGTTATGCATATACAAGTATTTATTCTTTTTCAAATTATTATCCCATTTAGGTTATTATAGAATATTGATCAGAGTTACAGTAGGTCCTTGTTGATTATACCCTAGGTCCTTGTTGGTTATCTATTTTAAATATAGCAATGTGTTCGTGTCAATCCCAAACTCCCAATCTATCCCTCTTCCCACCCTACCCCCCCACCGGTAACTATAAGTTCGTTCTCTAAGTCTGTGAGTCTGTTTCTGTTTTGTAAATGCGTTCATTTGTATCATTTTTTTTTAGATTCTGCATATAAGAAATATCATATGACATTTGTCTGCCTTTGTCTGACTTGCTTCACTTAGTATGATAATCTCCAGGTCCATCCATGTTGTTGCAAATTACATGATTTTATTCTTTTTAATAGAAGCCTAATATTTTAAATATCAAAGATCAGGCTTCTTATTGGATCTGTTATGTTTTTAAGGAGATACCCTCAAGGAGGAGGTGGTGGGTAAGAAGCACCTCCCTCCTCAAAGAAAATTTAATGATTCCTTTTTATGATAGAAGCTGGCATCACATGTAACAACAACAACAAAGACCCAGATTTTGTAGAAACTGGAGGCACAGTTAGGAAGAGTTCTTAGTACATCCACAGGTCACCGTGTGCAAACTGAGAATCATTGGCCTACCGAGGTGTGGTCAAGTTTGTAATTGTGGAATTTAAGGTCTCTTATATCTGGTACCAACTTCACTTTTCCCATTCCTACATCCTTACCCAGTGCCCCTCAGGATGTAGAGAAGGGCTGACTGGCCAGGATCAGCCAGAACACACAGAGTAGGAAGTATGTTGCACAGAGGTCATGCAAGTGATGGGGGGATACCCAAAGATTTAGGGGTAATTTGACATCAGTCATCATTCTGACAGTGGAATTAAGCAACATAGACAATGATCACACAGAAAACATGTAGTTGGGCGGTCTGCCAATCATGTATTGAGTACTTGCTGTATGCCAGGGAGTCGGCAAGTGCTAATGACAGGGTTAGTCAGCATCAGAATTCTAACAAAAGAGACAGGGGCTTAGACCTGGGGCTATATTATTTTAGAAGATCTCTGTTGCCTAGAAAGTAAGAGAAGTAAAGAGATTTTTGGCCTGATGGAAGGTAAATCTTTTTAAAAACTGGAGTGCCATGTGGGAGATAGGATTTTGAGAAATTCAAGGAAAGGCCAGGGAGCACTTACTGAAAATACTAAAGGGAAGATTCATGTACCAGGCTTAGTGGTGGACTGGTTGTCTCTAGGGTTTCTGCTACTCCCAAAAGCCAAATGGGATATTGTAGCAGGCAGTGTCCATGCAGGACTCAGCTAAGAGGACGGTGAAACATGGGCTGTTTTGGCTGATTGCTTCAAGATCACTCCCTACAATACAAATATTCTTATGCCCTGGCAACTGTTCAACCAGAAAAGAGGTTTCTATAAGTGCCTTTGACTTTATCTTTTGCCGTGGTCCTGGCTCCATGCAGGCACGGATGCCCACAGACAGGGGTGCTAGGCCTGATACATTGTTAAACTTCTAGGCCCTACACATAGGACAGAAGAGGCTTGAAATGGATTTCTCATATCCATGTTTGTACTTGATCTTTGACTTCAACGCCTCCCTTGAGGTCCTTGTCTTTTGTTCTTTTGGTTTCCCCTTTGGCATCCTATCCAGTTGTCTAGATCTCTTGTCTTCGGATATGATTTCTCTGTCTTTATTACCCCCCGCACTGAATATCTGTGTGTAATAGCCCATTACCGAGAACTAAAACACTGTATTCAACAGTTACTTGAGAACCAAGTTTTAACATTAGTAAAATTTTTCTAGCCATACTCTGGGTTTCTACATATTTACTTTCCTGGGGGAAAAACATCTAACATTTGGTTAGGATTTTTCTAGGTTTGCTTGTGATTTTTGATTTTAACAAGTGAGTAAGCCTCAGATAAATTATTATCAGCTTAATTATTTTTATCCATAGGCAGAAAAGGGAAGCTTACTTGATGACTAACATTGAACAGGCTTAAATTTTAAGTATCCTAATAATAAATATCATTAATTCATTTAACAATTATTAAATTTCAATTTTGAATGTCACTGTGCTCTATTTTGTGGGGAAGGAGAAAAGGATATTGCACGTTGAGGTCATTGCCTTGCATTCAGTAAGTGCTCAATGAAGGTTTGCTATCTTACTCGTGATGATGACAAAAATGATGAAAGTGACATAACTATTGCTAACAGTCTGTTTTCTGTATCAAAATATTTTGAAATTATTGGAGATTAACAACCAGACTACAAAGCACCAAGTAAAATATATCAAAATGAAGAGAAAAATATGAGGTGATCAAAAGTACTGAAATGTCAACCAAAGAGGTTTATAAGTATGACTAGGAGTCCACCTCTTTGAGTTTTTATTTGACTTAGAGTGACCTGAAGCACAGAGTCCAAATTCCTTAGACTTGATATGGTGTGGACAGCTGGTACACAGGGGACTTGGGGGCAGTGTCAGGCTGGAAAGGCTGTGACTGAGGGATCTTGTGATGATGCTTAACTAAGGGGAAGAGATTTGGAGAAGCTGGAAAGTAGGAAAGATTTGGCCAAATCTTTCTGAATGGGAGAGATTAAAATATTAGTGTAAATAGACATTTTGTTCACAGGAAGAAATAGTGAATTAAAATAAAGTAAATGCAACAAAGATATTTCAGGAAACTAAGTCCTGGAATACTGAGTGTGTGCTGGAATATTCCTATTATGTAGAGACTAGCGTGCTTTGCTAGAGAAGTTATTCTTCAAAGATGTGGCAACTCTTTGGATATATATGTATGTAAAGCATTTAATGTATTCCAACCACCATGTTTAATTTCAAGAGTTTGGAAAAATGTATCTATGGTGTTGGGATCAGTACACATTGGGAATTAGAGTAAAGGACTGAAATATATATATGAAAACTTATAGTTGAAGTGGTGACTCTATCAGCTTCCTTAAACATTGGCAAGATAGTGTTAGAAAACTATTTTTGTGGGGTTTTTTGTCTTCAAAAAATGAGCTGACACATTCCAGATGGAATGAAGACCATTAGCACATTGCCAAGCCCTCTAGCAATGAGTTACTGGCGTCAAGCTGTGATATTATAGAAGTGAGGGTTAATCATTGTGTCACTGATGTCCAAGAGTTCATAATTTTAGACTTTTTGCAAATGGAATATTGCAATTTTCAGTTGCCTTTTGCCAGGCTACTGAGAGGCAGCACAGTCAAATATGACAGATGTATTGCTGATGAAAAGCTTGTTTACCTGAGGCAAACAAGGCTTACCTTTTAAGACACTGTTTGAAGAGTACACAGAATTTCTAGGGTAAGGAATATTCTGGAGGATGGATATGGTCATGTGTTCCTATGGCTTTTGTTTTCTCCACATAACATCCGTGGGTAAATTCAGATTATCTGTTCTAATAGACACATTCAATCTAACTCTCAACATGATTCATTCCTATGCCATGCCCTGCTTTCTCAGAGTTCCTTTAAATTTCCAAAGTCTCATATGTAAGCTGCACTGACCAATTTTTATTTTTCGAATATGGGAAAGCACCTCTCACCAAATATTAGGAAAATTCCACTGTTAGATATAGATTTGATTTGCTATCAAACTACATGTTAAAAATAACAGTGACCGGGCTTCCCTGGTGGCGCAGTGGTTGAGAGTCCGTCTGCCGATGCAGGGCACATGGGTTCGTGCCCTGGTCCGGGAGGATCCCACATGCCGCGGAGTGGCTGGGCCCGTGAACCATGGCCACTGAGCCTGCGCGTCCGGAGCCTGTGCTTCGCAACAGGAGAGGCCACAGCAGTGAGAGGCCTGCGTACCGTAAAAATAAACAAATAAAAATAACAATGATCTGTATAAAAAAAAAAAAGTAAAATCCACTACAGGTTACTTTCTACTTACTGTGAATTTTTAAAATCAAATTCCTTTTACTTTAACACCTCATTGATATCAGATGTATTTAAATAATATTTAATTAGGCATTAGGAAAGGGAGAGAATAGAGATCATTCAAGACTGAGAGAGAAGTTTCCGTGTATTGTCACAAGTGAGTAGCATCTCAGATAAATGTAAATATCTGAAAGTCAAGGAGCAGGGAGGTATGCAGCAGCAGAAAATGGGTGCACAAGAAGGGTTTGAACATATGTATCTCATACTTTATAAATCAGCCTGAGGCTGCCCTGCATGATCTAACTGCAGTGCAAACAAATGTTCTGTTCAAGGTGATCAAATTGGTAAACTCAGATTTGATGGACTAAAACTAAAAAACTAGAGATTATGGTGACTGCTCACAACCTTGCATGTCCTTGTCAATTTATGATGTTTACTCAGATGTATTGATTTCAAGATAGAAACATATATCTTTCAAATCCTGACTATGTGACACCCCAGGCTTAATGTGGAAGAAAAGGACCATCCATGAAGCAGTACTATCCACCAGACTCCTTTTGACTGTGTTGAATCCTCACAACAATCCTCTGAAGTAACACAAATTCTTGTCTAAGATGGAAGAAATTGTAACTTAGTATTAAAGAACTTGTCTGAGGCCATGTGACTCTTGGATGGGGAATTTGGGATTCAAACAGAGCTCTGTGAAGACCCAAACCCTTTCACTTCCTCTAAATCATTCTACCTTGCAGTAAAGGTACCTGTGTTGGATGGATGCAGACACATCCATCGATTTTGTTATAGTGTGACTGGGGAATTGATATATGGGTGAACTTGATATATAGAGAACTTGATATATGGGTGTGGGGGCCGGTTTAGGTTTGTTTTGGAAGTGTATAGTTAATATCTTGTAAATTGCATGTAAATATTTCTGCACTTATTTGTGTGAGACTTGACATGACAGAATAGGTAGGGAAATCCAATTACCCATCCATCTGCTGATAAATCAATGAAGACAACTGCAACAAAGTGTTTATTTCATCTTTGCTGAAGGGCATGTTTTTACCAAACATTAGTTCAATAATCTCATTTGTAAACCTTAGAAATCTTGCCCTTTATAATTATTCGCCTTAAACGATCTTTCTTTCCTTCCTTCCTTTAAAAAGTCATAAGAGAATTTCTCTTATGTCATTTGAAGAAGATTGCAGAGAACAAACGATGGCTTTTGTAGTTACTTTGGTGCTGATGAAAGACTATGGGCTTTTGAGTCAAACACATCAGTGTTCACGCATAAATAGTTGTAAGTTATGTGACCTCGATGAAGTCATTTAAACTGTCTACCCTTCCATTTCTTAAGTTGTAAAAGGGAAGCAGTCATATCTTCTCACAGGGTTGTGGTGAAAACTAAATGAGATAATGAGCATAAAATCATTTAGCCCGGTATTTTGAGCAGAGTAAGTGCACAGTAAATGCTAGCTACAACATTACTGTCACTACTATTGCTGTAATCACACCTGGGAAAATTATTTATCTTTTCCAAGCCTCATATTCCTCTCAAGCATTCATTCATTTTTTTTATTTTTAAATTTTGTTGGAGTATAGTTGATTTACAATGTTGTGTTTGTTTCAAGTATACAGCAAAGTGATTCAGTTATACATATACATACCTTCATTCTTTTTAAGATTCTTTTCTCATATAGGTTATCACAGAATACTGAGTAGAGTTCCCTGTGCTATACAATAGGTCCTTGTTGGGTATCTATCTTATATACAGATTCTTCTCTTTTAAGTGAGGCTTAAATGAGAAAGCATATGTTACATATTCATCACAACACAGAGCCTTAATAAACGTGAATGACTTTTCTCAATCTCTTTTCATCCATACACCATTTTGTCACCAAGTAACTGCCCTTTGTTAGACTTGGGATTGTGGACAGTCAAAACTGACACTACCAGAGCCCTGGCATTTCAACATGGTCTATCAGTTTTCTGGGAAGATACACATTCTCAAATTTATCTTCCCTGACCAAAGGAGTCACCAAGTGTAGGGACTCTTGACCCACACTTAGTCTGATTAGATATCAAATAGTTTCCTGCTATAGAAAATGGACTGCATTATTGGAGTTAGAGTGTCCCAAGTATACTGAAGTCAATCATATAACTTTATATCAGTTTCTCTTAGAGCTTATCATTTTAATCTAATCAGTGCTCTTCAAATGTAATGTGCACACACACACCCTGGTGATCTTGTGGAAATGAAGCTTCAGTTTCAGTAGGTCTGGGTCAAGGCCAGAGGATCTGAATTTTGAAGGTCCCAGATGATGAAGACGCTGTAAGATCACACTTTGAGAGGGTCACAGTGTTAATGAAGCCATACCCTATTTAGACCTTATCTTTGACTAGCAGATGTTAGCAGACCTTCCTTTCACGTCTTATGTTCTCCCCTCTGAGCTCTGTGTTTCCTTTTTTCAACACCGCTCTCTTTAAACGTGAAGGCACTTAAAGTAAAAATGCTAACTGCTCCTCAAATAAATCCTTCACTTTTGTATCCACAAACATTTTATCTGTGTTTTTGTTATTAATTTTAGTATCATTCTGTCTTCTCATCTTGGCAAACTCCTATTCATCCTTCTAGAACCAGTTCAAATTTCTCCTCTTCTGTGAATCACCTCCTTCCCAAAGTAGTACATTTTTTTCCTTCACTGTGCTCCCCTGACATGTTGCACATATATGTTTAGCAATTATCCTTTTCTTCTGTAATTTTTATCTCTATTTTATATTCTTGATGATAATAGAACACCACGAGGAAATTTCAGGTCCAATTCCCAGCATCTGATGCTGTCTTGGCAGACACTAAACACCAAAAACAATTTAGGAGGCTGAAGGTATACAGTAGACCAAGCAGAGTCTGTGGGAGGCAGGCAAGGCTGGGTCCAACTTCCTGCTCCCCCATGATCGTTGTAAAGTTGTAAGAGTACCTTAGCTTTTCTTGACCTCAGTTTTTTCACCTATAAAAATTCAAATATTGTACCTTACTCTATAAGGCTGCTGTGAGGATTATATAAGATAACATCTATGTTGCATTTAGCCCTAGTACCTGAGGAGTAGCCAATAAGTGTTAATATCATGGTTGCTTATTATTCTTAGTATTATTGGATTGTTTGAGACTTACCTCAAATCATATCAACAGGTGCTAGAATGCAATTCTTCCCCTTCCATTTTAGACTGAATGAGTTAATGTTATATTTATTTTATTATGGTCTCATAGTGTCCAATGTTATTTTTAAGACTCCCAAACTTTCATAGAGTAAGGGCTATTTAAATACATAAAAATGAAATATATAAATGTATGTTATCTTGCATTTCACATGTTAGGCCCTTGAAAGACGTTTTTGAACTAAGTCATGAGAAAACTTCCTTTGAGCAACACTTCTTACATTTAAGCAACTTCATGACTGAGAGCATTCTGTATTTCCAAGGTCAACCATTTACTAAGATAGTTAATTTGCACATTGCGATATATAGTCTGCTGTGTCTGGTGTTCATTTTCACTGCTGTTTTTATGCCACAATCTCTCCTGATCCATCTGGCCAAGAAGTTGCCTGAGATGTCCCCTCCCTCCTTGTGTCTCACTCTTTGCAACAGAGATAAATGGGTTAAGAACATGAAATAATCGGAGCACATCAAGTGGAGAAGACAATTACTTTGCATAGAGTTTCCTGCATTGATTGCAATTTGAATTCATGATGACTTCTTTCCCAGGAGTGTGAAAAAGAAATAGTTTACAAAATACCCAGGAATCCTCTCAAGGAAACTAATTAATGGCATTATTATCTTAAGCACAGCAAAGATTATTGAAAAGTTTCCTGTTACTCAAAATACTTTAGAAAACAAATTATGATTACCTTGGATACTGTGCTTTAATGAATCTTTCATTGATTTTCTGTATGTTTACAGAGAGGGTTCAGACTTTATTTTCAACAATTTATACAGCACTTGCATGAGAGGGCTTCATAAGCACTGGACGGAAAAAGTCATTTTCAGCTATTGCATGTCACAAGGCAAAAACCAAGAACTTGAAACAAAGGAAAAAATATCAGACCTGCCCCACATATAGTGTTTCTCTAGAATATATAACTAGAAATGGATTGGCTGAATTGAACGGGGGTGTGCATGTCCAGATGTGCTAGGTAATATCACAATTTTTACCAAGGTGGTCACAGAAATTGATATTTCAATTGCTTTGTATCCTTAAAACAGGTGGTATTTTTGACTTTTCAATTTTCCCATTTTGCTATAGTTATAAATGTATTTTGTCTTGGACTTAACATTTTCATCACCATATTTCTTACGTGTTATGCCCATGTGGATCCCCCTCTTTTGTTTTGAGAGCTTCTTCAAGTCTTTTGCCCAAATTTCTCTTTGGTTACCAGGTTTTTTTCTTATTGGTTAATAATACTCTTCATATATTCAAAATATTTTGCGTGTGTGTGTCTGGTGTGAGTGTGTGTGTTGGAAATATACTATGATTTCTTTTTTAACATCTTTATTGGAGTATAATTGCTTTACAATGGTGTGTTTCTGCTTTATAACAAAGTGAATCAGTTATACATATACATATGTTCCCATATCTCTTCCCTCTTGTGTCTCCCTCCCTCCCACCCTCCCTCTCCCACCCCTCTAAATGGTCACAAAACACCGAGCTGATCTCCCTGTGCTATGAGGCTGCTTCCCGCTGGCTATTTTATGTTTGGTAGTGTATACATGTCCATGCCACTCTCTCACTTTGTCCCAGCTTACCCTTTCCCCTCCCCGTATGCTCAAGTCCATTCTCTAGTAGGTCTGTGTCTTTATTCCCGTCTTACCCCTAGGTTCTTCATGGCATTTTTTGTTTTTTCTTAGATTCCATAAATATGTGTTAGCATACAGTATTTGTCTTTCTCTTTCTGACTTACTTCACTCTGTATGACAGACTCTACGTCCATCCACCTCACTACAAATAACTCAATTTCGTTTCTTTTTATGGCTGAGTAATATTCCATTATATATATGTGCCACATCTTCTTTATCCATTCATCTGATGATGGACACTTAGGTTGCTTCCATCTCCGGGCTACTGTAAATAGAGCTGCAATGAATATTTTGGTACATGACTCTTTTTGAATTATGGTTTTCTCAGGGTATGTGTCCAGCAGTGGGATTGCTGGTTCATATGGTAGTTCTACTTTAGTTTTTTAAGGAACCTCCATACTGTTCTCCATAGTGGCTCTACCAATTCACATTCCCACCAGCAGTGCAAGAGGGTTCCTTTTTCTCCACACCCTCTCCAGCATTTATTGTTTCTAGATTTTTTGATGATGACCATTCTGACTGGTGTGAGATGATATCTCATGTAGTTTTGATTTGCATTTCTCTAATGATTAATGATGTTGAGCACTCTTTCATGTGTTTGTTGGCAATCTGTATATCTTCCTTGGAGAAATGTCTATTTAGGTCTTCTGCCCATTTTTGGATTGGGTTGTTTGTTTTTTTGTTATTGAGCTGCATGAGCTGCTTTTAGATTTTAGAGATTAATCCTTTGTCAGTTGCTTCTTTTGCAAATATTTTCTCCCATTCTGAGGGTTGTCTTTTGGTCTTCTTTATGGTTTCCTTTGCTGTGCAAAAGCTTTGAAGTTTCATTAGGTCCCATTTGTTTATCTTTGTTTTTATTTCCATTTCTCTAGGAGGTGGGTCAAAAAGGATCTTGCTGTGATTTATGTCATAGAGTGTTCTGCCTGTGTTTTCCTCTAAGAGTTTGATAGTTTCTGGCCTTACATTTAGGTCTTTAATCCATTTTGAGCTTATTTTTGTGTATGGTGTTAAGGAGTGTTCTAATCTCATACTTTAACGTGTACCTGTCCAGTTTTCCCAACACCACTTATTGAAGAGACTGTTTTTTCTCCATTTATAGTCTTGCCTCCTTTATCAAAAATAAGGTGACCATGTGTGGGGGGTTATCTCTGGGCTTTCTATCCTGTTCCATTGATCTATCTTTCTGTTTTTGTGCCAGTACCATACTGTCTTGATCACTATAGCTTTGAAGTAGTCTGAAGTCCGGGAGCCTGATTCCTCCAGGTTCGTTTTTCTTTCTCAAGATTGCTTTGGCTTTTTGGGGTCTTCTGTGTTTCCATACGAATTGTGAAATTTTTGTTCTAGTTCTGTGAAAAATGCCATGGGTAGTTTCATAGGGATTGCATTGAATCTGTAGATTGCTTTGGGTAATAGAGTCATTTTCACAATGTTGATTCTTCCAATCCAGGAACATGGTATATCTCTCCATCTGTTTGTGTCAACTTTAATTTCTTTCATCAGTGTGTTATAGTTTTCTGCATACAGTTCTTTTGTCTCCAAGGTAGGTTTATTCCTAGATATTTTATTCTTTTTCTTGCAGTGGTAAATGGGAGCGTTTCCTTAATTTCTCTTTCAGATTTTTCATCGTGTATTCAAATGCAAGAGATGTCTGCATTAATTTTGTATCCTGCTACTTTACCAGATTCATTGATTAGCTCTAGTAATTTTCTGGTAGCATCTTTAGTATTCTCTATGTATAATATAATGTCATCTGCAAACAGTGACAGTTTTATTTCTTTTCCATTTTGGATTCCTTTTATTTCTTTTTCTTCTCTGATTGCTGTGGCTAAAACTTCCAAAACTATGTTGAATAATAGTGGTAAGAGTGGACAACCTTGGATCTTAGAGGAAATATTTTCAATTTTTCACCATTGAGAATGATGTTGGCTTGGGTTTGTCATTTATGGCCTTTATTATGTTGAAGTAATTTCACTCTATGCCTACTTTCTGGAGGGTTTTTATTGTAAGTGGGTGTTGAATTTTGTCAAAAGCTTTTTCTGCATCTACTGAGATGATCATATGGTTTTTCTCCTTCAATTTGTTATTATGGTGTATCACATCGATTGATTTCCATATATTGAAGAATCCTTGCATTCCTGGAATAAACCCCACTTAATCATGGTGTATGATCCTTTTAATGTGCTGTTGGATTCTGTTTGCTAGTATTTTGTTGAGGATTTTTGCATCTATGTTCATCAGTGATATTGGCCTGTAGTTTTCTTTCTTTGTAACATCCTTGTCTGCTTTTGGTATCAGGGTGATGGTGGCCTCATAGAATGAGTTTGGGAGTGTTCCTCCCTCTGCTATATTTTGGAAAAGTTTGTGAAGGATAGGTGTTAGCTCTTCTCTTGTAATGGTGATTTCTTAAAAATATATTTTTTTAAAATAGAACTTCCTTCTTGTCTATTGATAGAGAACTATTTATTTTGTTTTACAGAGACACTGGGTGGTGTGTCATGTTATATTCTTCAGAAGGCAGGTGGCATCCCAGGGAAATATCAAATGTGACCTTTGAGCAGGCATGAGACCCAAAGAAGTCCGAGACCCTCTTGAGGTCTCTTTGCCACCTTTTTTTTTATAAACATGACTTATATGTATTTCCAACTATGGTGATGACAGTTAAGGTCTGGAGTTATGGCAGGTTGTCTGAATATTTGGATGACACCATTATTTTTTCTTTCTTTTATTTGTATGTTTGGGCCATATGATTTCATCTTTATTAAGTTTTTGCTATTTTTATAAAAATTCATATTAGAGACAAAGCATCCAGAGCTCAGTCCCTCATCACATGTTAGCAGAAGATGGACAAGGTGGTGGATAGAAGTGAGGCTTCTCCTCAGGGACCCACAATTTCTATAAGAAAGGCAACTAAAGGAAGCCCTCCTTAAATGAAACCTGAGAATTAGAGATTTTTTGAGTGTTTCTTTCTAGAAAAGGCATTAATTTTAAGATGTTCTTGTTTCATATTTCTATTCTGCCTTTTGGAGTTGTCATGTGCCATTGGTACATAATTCCAGAGCAGCTAAACAGGAGGAGAAAAGAGAATCATTATGGAATAGCAAACAGAAACCTAGACACAAATGATGTAGATGACAGTCTGATAGGGATTCTGGAACCAGGGTGCAAAACTAGACAAGTCTCATCTTGCTCTTTAGTTGATCCTAAGTGTTTCTGATAGCATCTGTTGTAGAAAGGTTAATGCATCATTTAGGTAACCTCTAAGACACTCTTTGTTGATTACATTTTCAGTTCCTATTTGGCTTATGCTAATCATTTTATTTTTAAAACATTTCAACTCATTTTCTACATACACTTGAAAGACTCAAGCTCCCATTTTACTGCAACCCTTCCTTGCTTTAATTTGTTGGAACTACAGCTCTCCTGAACACTGTTTGTTGTCAAGGCTCTAATTGTTTTCAGACAAAAATGTCATGGGGGAAGTCACCATCTAAATCTGTGTTTTAGCCTCTTTCTTTTCCAAATGTTTGCAGTACCTTTCCAACAATTTCTTTCCTTCTAATAATGTTCAGCTTATAAATGAGACATCTGTCAAAGTACATAAAATGATGAATGCTATAAAAATGAAATGACATCTAATTTTTTATTTATTTAGGTGATATCTTGCCCTATTGATTTTCATTACACTTGAGACATAATAATTGCATTTTCAGTAACATAAGTTTAAACAAATAATTTTTAAAGCACTCAGTAGAAAGAACTGATGGTCATTGGATACCTTCTTTGTTCCTGGAGATTTACTAACATCATCTAAACACCTCACAGTAACAAGATGAGCAAAGTATTATTTCTAGATATACCTAACTAAGGCTCAGAGGCGGCCACACATCCAAGTGACATCATTATACACAGCAGAGCTAGGACTACAGTGGGACTACAGTGTAGGACCGTAGGACTACAATGTGGAACTATAATGTAGTTTCCTCTATCTCTGGAACTTAAAGTGTGGTGCAGGCCAACAACATCAGCATCCCCCAGGAACTTATTAGAAATGCAGAGTTTGAGTGCCATCCCAGACTAAATGGCATCAGAATCTTTATTTTAACAAGATCCCTGGATGAATCATATGCATATTAAAGACTGAGAAGTACTGATTTATACAACATGCCTCTGAAGCAGGGTGGGGTTTTTTTGTTGTTTTTTGTCCTATTTCTCATCTTCTATGACTGCAAAGACAAACATGTGGTATACTTTAAACAAGTTTATTTTTATTTCCCCACAAAACACATTTAATTTTTGTAAGAACATTCTGGGGAGATCTCATAGCACTATTCAAATTCTTTTTCTTTCTTTACTTTTCTCACAGACAATTCCTTTTCTTCATCTTCTAACATCTATTACAATTTTCTCCAGCAAATTAAGTCCATTTATTATAAGATGTCAATGGATCTGGTGTTTTCCATTTGTATAGTGAAGAAAGAATATTTATAGATTAATTCATACATTTTGCACATATTTCCAATTCATTTTTTCATCTTCCTTAAGTAATTGCTCTTATATATATGCCTTGAGCATGATTATTTGTGCATATGTAGTAAAAAGAAAAGAAAAAACCTCCAAAATATCAAGAGGTTATTTTGAATAAATACCTTAGAATTTTTTTTTTCATTTTAGCCATTTCTAGCTTGTGAAACACACTTTCTGTTTACAATGGGTATCACTAAATTAAATCAGAATGATACAAGACTAATTTGGATCATTTTACTAAATGTCCCAGGAAATAAATATAATGATTGATTTAAACCTGGTAAAGAAATTCACTCGTTCCATTTTGCCATTATGGATTACTTACTATTCTTGGTGGACAAATGACATTATATAATTAAATATATATATATATATATATATATATATATATATATGTATATATATATATATATACATATATATATATATATTGTTTGTTTCAATTTTATGATGTTCTTAGGATGATATAGATGTGTGTGTTCTCTCATAGATGATTATATATGTATCTTTCACATAGCCTTAGAATAGGAAAATATTTACGATTAAACTATATTTTGTTCTTTCGAAATACTTCTTTATTATTTTGCCTTTGCAACAAAACCTTCATCTACTCAGGATTAATAAATTTATACATGCTTTGTTTTTAAAAATCCAACCCAGAATGTAGAGAACTAAGGTTATCCAAAAATTATTATTATTACTATTATTATTTTGTGTGTGTGTGTGGTACGCGGGCCTCTCACTGCTGTGGCCTCTCCCGTTGCGGAGCACAGGTTCTGGACACACAGGCCCAGCGGCCATGGCTCACAGGTCCAGCCGCTCTGTGGCATGCGGGATCCTCCCGGACCGGGGCATGAACCCGTGTGCCCTGCATCGGCAGGTGGACTCTCAACCACTGCGCCACCAGGGAAGCCCCCAAAATTAGGATTTTATCTGTTCAATGGATGTTCATTGTTTATTTTTTGTGTGTTTTCTTGTAATACAGTGATGAGAAAAGATATGATCCCTGTCCTTATGTAGTTGACAATACTATGGTGAGGGAGTCATATAAACACTAAATTACTACATCGGGAGTCAGTGCTACAGTGATGTCTGCTTCACAGTAGAGGTGTGATTTATCTTGAGACTTGAGGGATAATGGCAGATAAATGGGCTTGGAACTGAGGGCAAAGAAATTTGGAATGATGACATATGGCTGGAGCAGCAATGAGAAGAGGCAGTGGTGAGAGA
The DNA here is from genome assembly GCF_964165515.1 of Mesoplodon bidens. NCBI lineage: Eukaryota > Metazoa > Chordata > Mammalia > Artiodactyla > Ziphiidae > Mesoplodon > Mesoplodon bidens. The sequence goes on along the minus strand of NC_138176.1, from coordinate 161,046,672 downwards.
TGAAGCTGGACAGGCTGGCTGAGGCCAGTTCAAGGCAGCACATAAGTCATATGAAGAAGGGAACAAGCCATGAGAAGTCATTAAAGAACCCTCACCCATAATATTCAGTATTTATTCAGTACGTGCCATGTGCCAAGCATTGTGCTAGTGATTGTTCATGTTGTGCAATCTAATCTTCCATTTCCATTTTATATATGGGGGGAAAATGGTGAATCTTACAGTGTATTACACAAAGTAGAGCATCTGGGATTTGAAGCCAAGATTTGCTGTTTCTAACACTCACTCTCCTTTTTAAATTATGAAATATATCATTTATTCAAAGAATACATATTACGTGTATGTAAAATATAACAAAAAACAATACTGTGCTCCCATCTACCCAGTTTAACATATCAGAACATGAGTAAAACAGTTGAGGTCTCCTTTATGCCCCTCTGAAATCTAAATATTCTCCAGTGGATAAGGTTCTTAAATTTGTACACGTCTCCACAATATATGGTTTGTTTGTTTGTTTATCTATTTTTTATTGTGAAAATAACACTTGACGTGAGATCTACCCTTTTCACAAAGTTTTCAGGGCACAATACAGTATAGTTGACTATAAACACAACATTGTACAGCCGATCTCTAGAACTTACTCCTCTTGCATGACTGAAACCCTATGTTTGTTGATTAGCAGCACCCCATTTCAGGAACTCATTTAAATAGTAAAATACTTAACATATATTTTGGTGACTTTTTAAAATTCAGTTTTATATTAGTGAGATTTAGCTCTGTTGATTAATGTAGTTGTAGAGAACATACTTTCCCGATTCACTTATATTTTAGCCTTATGATGGCTATTTGTTGTTTCTGTCTTTTTGCTTCTACTGTCAGTGTTGCTATAAAATTTTTATCTATGTCTCATCATGTACCTGTGCAAAAAGTTTCTCTAGAGTATTGACTATATCTAGGATGCTATTTCTGGGTTGCAGTAAATGTTCATATTTAATTTTAAAAGATAATACTAAATCATTTTCCAAATTGATTTCACTGACTTAAAACCCATCCTTACAATCTGCTTTCCATGACCTTGTCAATAAGTACATAAAAAAAAAAAAATCTGGGCTAACCTAATGGGCTGTAAATGGCATTTCAATAATCCAATTATTAGGCAGGGTTTTTTTTTTTTCCTCTTATAATGTATTTACTTTTATACTTCTTGTTTTCTGAAAAACCCACTTGAGCTTTTGAAAGTTTTTCTTATCAATTTATAAGTGGTCTTTTCATATTCTGGATGCTCATCCTTTTGTCAGTTATGTGTACTGCAAATGATTTTCCCAGTTCACGGCTTATTTATTTGAATTTTTTTGATAAACACAAGTTCATAATTATACTATAGTTAGACTTGTCAGACTCTGTCCTTATTCTATGTGTATTTTGTGTCTTACTTAAGAAAAGTAACCCTAGCCTGAGGTAATGGATCTGTTCTGCTCTATTTTCTTTGAAAAGTTTTGAAGATATGATTTCTAGATTTAAGCATTAAACCCATTTGGAATTGGCCTTCCTGAATGAGTGTGTGGTGTATCTCTGTGCTGTTTTTCTCCACGTGGTTGTTTTTGAAGAACTTTAGGCAGAGTTGTTGCATGAGTACATTTTTGCTTGAGGATAGACTTGGTTAATATGTGACTAAAGACAAGGAGACCAAAAATGAAGCCACTATCATGATCCCAGCAAGAAATACTGAGGCTCTGAACTAGGACCACGGCAGTAGCATGGACAGGGAGACATAAAAGTTATTTTGGAGCCACAAACAACAGAACTTGGTATCTGATTTTAGTGGGCATAATTAAGATTCTGGTCTTTAGGTTTTTTCCTGAATTTATAGAAAAATATTTTACTGCCCTACTATGTACTGGTGTCCTTGAGTGTCCTCTACTTGCAGTGTTCTTCCTTTAAACATTTGCAAGTCTCCTTCCCTCACTTCCCTCAAGTCTCTGTTGAAATGCACTTTTAAAATGATGGCTCCTTTGAGTACCCTTTATAAAATAGCAATATCTTTCTCCTGAGAGTAGACACAAATACCTGGTAATCTCTAGTTCCTTATGATTTATTACCATCTTTGCATGATTATTTTTATAGTGTCTGTGTATTTTCTCTAGATTATAAGCTCTATGAGGGAAGAAGCTTCATCTGTTTGTTTACTGCCATATCACCAGGGCCTATGCCAATGTCTGTTAAATACTCATTGAATGAACACATGGGCAGAGAGTAATTTATGCCAATGAAATATGTTCTCTTTTTAAAAAGAGGGACTTGTATAGATCTAATGTTTTTGAAATTTTAACAGATTTTCACTTTTCCTACAATGGCAGAATTCTGGGGAGATGGCAGTGACCCACTGGGCTAAGAGTCACCTTCCTCCCAGATCTCATTGTAATATTTATAAAAAAACTTAAGAATAAAGATGACAAGCAGAAGGAATCATTGTGAATATCCCAATTTGGCCTGCACTCACCTAGGTAAGCCCATCCATCATCTTTATTACCAATTGACAATAAAAGCAGTGGTCTCTAAATTAACTGAACCTTTAGAGATAATTCAAAATAAAACTATGAACATAACTGGCCTGCATCTCAACACCTGCCTAGATTGAGGCAAAGCCCTTCCTGTCTATTCCCCCTCCCTCCTCTGCCATAGAGTTGCATTCACTAGTAGTCTTCCATTGGACTGGCTTTGAAATGCTCAGTTAGTGTGCCTTGTCTGTTTAAATCTGCTTTAGAGAAGAAACCATGATAAGACGATTAAATAAACATGTAAAACTACTTGCGGGCTGGATACCGTATAGTCTTTGGTCACATTAGAGTTTGGTAAGCATGTTTTCTCCATTCCACACCTTAGAAACAGAAACTTTAAAAACTGACTTAGGTGTTGGCTTCTACTCTGATCACAGCTGACTTAGATGACCCCCAGCCACTAAGTATCTCACTCATCTAGGCCAGGTTGTCTTCAAATGTTAATGTGTCCATGCATTAGCAGGAGATCTTGTTGAGATGTAGATTCTGATTCAGTAGGTATGGGTTGGGGGGTGGTCTAAGATTTTGCATTTCTTACAAGCTCCCAGTTGATGTTGAAAAACCTAGTACATGCACCACACTTTGAAAAGCAAGGCCCCTAGACTTCTGGTAAAAATATTGAATATTATCAACCCAAATTTAAAGATGAGTTTTCTTTTAAGACAAATTATTGGAACACACTAGGCAATGAAGATGCTTAGGTTCAGAATAAAATCTACTTTGAAATATATTTTTATACAGAATTAAATAAAATATTAGGATGAGACATTTTTCTTTTAGTCCTAGATTAGATGAAAAGTAATTGATAGTGCTTTAAAGCTGTAGTAAAATGTGGACAAAATATAAATAAGATCTTTACTGTATATAGAAGAAAAGCAGGATCAACATTGCTAAAAATCAAATTAGAGAACCAAAAGATGAATTTAAAAAACATACTTAGGATGCAGAAGAAACGTCTCAGGAGATAAAGTTAACATAAGAGTACATGAATGACACAGAGCTCAGGACACAGAAATGCTGCAAGAGGTGAATGGATTGGAATCAATAATTATTAACAGAGGAAAATCTTCCAGAACTATAAAGACTCTTGAGGGCAAGAAGGCTTACCTTGTACAGGTAAAATTACTAAGTAGAAACTAACATACAGACATTCTCTGATAATTTTTTTTTAACCTTAAAGCAAAAATGAGGAGCTTAATTCTACCAAATACAAATTAGTTCATTTTCAAAGGAAAACCAGACTAGATTCGAATTTCTCCTCTACAACAATCAAAACCAGAAAGCAATAAAGAAACATCTATAAAACCATTAGAAAAATCAAATGTAAACCAAGATTTTACAACTTGGCATGTTGTCCTGAAATGTAGTAACAACAGAAAGACATTTTCAGTCCTCCTAAGACTCAAGAAAGTTATTAGCAAGCACCAGTCACTCAGACCTGTGCTTCTATCACTAAAGGCAGACCACAGAATGAACTCCCATATCTGAAATGTGTACTTTTTTTTATGGTTTAGTCAAATTACAGAGGTTAATAAATAAAAACACAAAAAATATTATCCATACCTCTTTTGTATCATTATTGTACATTGTATTATTGTTTTATAGTTATTTCCTTCTGAGACCTTTCCTCCATAGCATGATAATCTTAAGGGCAAAGACCTTTATTAACATTTAACACCTTTATCTGTTTTATCTGATATTTGCTCTGAAAGTATTTGTTAATTAAATGTGTTGTCTTTTGTGGCATAATCTCATTTAAATCCGTTATCTTGCCTCCTACACCTGATCTTGTTGAAAACATTTGTGGAGGGAACTGTAGAAATCACTAACAAATCTAATTTAGAGATTTTATATTGTGGCAATCTTTTCCAAACCAAATTTTAATATTCAAAGCAGTTGGGGCTCCAAGCTATGTTTGACACAGCCTGGCCTGGTGGGTGATGCCCCAGTCCCAGACACATAGAGTGACAAGGCTGCTACTTAGGAGAAGTTACTGGTGTTCTCTGCAGGTGGCATGGTTGACTCCTAGAAATGTTCTTCATTTCACCACAAAACTTTGCTCACAGTTGTCTGTACAGGTTTATCTGGATCTCTGATGTAGTTTGTAGTATAATTCAGTTGAAAACATTTCATTCCAAGCACTCATAATGAAGTGGTTTTCAATTACATCAGTATATAGCTTTACAAATAGGTCTTTTCATTGGCCATTATTTGTTTACATCACTGGGTTAATTTTGGCAAACACACTAATTCGTAGAGTACTATGAATTATAATTATGCTAAAATAGAAAAATAAATAAAATGACTATTAATATATTAAAAATTAGAACCAGAAACGTATTTAGAGATTTGTCTAGGATTAATTTTATAAATAATATAAATTATGATCATTATTAGTAAATGGTATTGCACATTCTAAAACCTAGAGACTGCATCCAAGAATACTTCTAGTAAGGAGGACTGGGGAGACAAGGGGAGATTTATTGATCTTTGTGCTAAATATTTTAGTGCTCTGTAGTCCTGCCATGATGCCTCTAAAGCAGATGGGCTTAGAGATGCTTCTGACCCATGAGGAAACACTTCACCCTGTGAAACCCTTAGAGATGATTATTTTCTGAGTTTTAGGATCAAAAATTTAGGAATTTTATTTTGTTTTTTTGAATTTTGAATTTCTGTATTGTAATAATCAGCAATAACACATATATATTTCCTTAAACTTTATAAAGCAGTTTCATGGATATCATTTCATTTCATTCTTAGCAATAAACCTGATTAGGTCACAGTGAATACTTACGAGTACTGAGTTTCTTTCCCAAATGGTCTAGCCAAATTTTTTGAGGTCTCCTGCTAGCTCTACCTCTGAAGATTTCACTTCAAAGTACTCCACCTGCCATGGCTGAATCATCAACTGTCCTTTGCAAAAGGCCTAGGATTGTTTTTTTCTCCTAGGGTCTGGTTATCCATCAGACCCAGAGGAGCTTATGAGAACTGGCAACCTAAGCACAAGGTGGTAATAACAACAACTTACATTTATCAAAGACTTAATGTGCGCCAGGCACTTTTTTTTAAAGGACTTTGCTTGCATTATTTCATTTAATTCTCAGAATAACTCCATGAGGTATTATCATACCCATTTTACAGGCAAAGAAACTGAGGCATAGAGAGGTTAAGTTACTTGCCTGAAGTCTAAAAAACTTCTAAAAGGTACTAAAAGTTTTGCAGTGGAGGCTGGATTATGAACACAGAGGGTCAGCTTCCAAAATTTCAGTTCTTAATTACTCTACCAAATGGTGCATTGTATTAATACAAGTATGCCCCCCACTTCTTTTTCAAACTCTGATTATAAACACAAGCATTATGGTTCATTTTAAAGTATGATTCTAGGATTGGGTTGTTCGTTTTGTTTGTTTGTTTGTTTGTTTTGCGGTACGTGGGCCTCTCACTGCTGTGGCCTCTCCCATTGAGGAGCACAGGCTCCGGATGCTCAGGCCCAGCGGCCATGGCTCACGGGCCCAGCCGTTCCGCGGCATGTGGGATCTTCCCAGACCGGGGCACGAACCCGCGTCCCCTGCATCGGCAGGCGGACTCTCAACCACTGCGCCACCAGGGAAGCCCTGTTCGGTTTTTTGATACTGAGCTGCATGAGCTGCTTGTACAGTATGGAGTTTCCTTAAAAAACTAAAAGTGGAACTCCCATATGACCCAGCAATCCCACTACTGGGCATATACCCTGAGAAAACCATAATTCAAAAAGAGTCATGTACCACAATGTTCATTGAAGCACTATTTACAGTAACCAGGACATGGAAGCAACCTAAGTGTCCATCGACAGATGAATGGATAAAGAAGATGTGACACATATATACAATGGAATATTACTCAGCCATAAAAAGAAATGAAATTGATTTATTTGTAGTGAGGTGGATGGACCTAGAGACTGTCATACAGAGTGAAGTAAGTCAGAAAGAGAAAAACAAATACCGTGTACTAACACATATATATGTAATCTAAAATAAAATGGTTCTGATGAACCTAGAGGCAGGACAGGAATAAAGACACAGTCATAGAGAATGGACTTGAGGACATGAGGAGGGGGAAGGGTAAGCTGGGCTGAAGTGAAAGAGTAGCATGGACATATATACACTACCAAATGTAAAATAGATAACTAGTGGGAAGCAACCACATAGCACAGGGAGATCAGCTTGGTGCTTTGTGACCACCTAGAGAGGTGGGATAGGGAGGGTGGGAGGGAGACACAAGAGGGAGGGGATATGGGGATATATGTATGCATATACCTGATTCACTTTGTTATATAGCAGAAACTAACACACCATTGTAAAACAATTATACTCCAATAAAGATGTTAAAAAAATAAATAAATAAAAAGTACTGTCATAGTTGGTGGTCTGCTAGGCATTTTGCATGTGCAGCTTGCTTAAATGCATGCAATTCTGTAGTGTGGGGTCTATGCCTTTATTCATTTTACAGAGAAGTAGAGAAGTAGTTACACAAGTTCCGAGAAGCCATATAGCTGATAAGTGCTGGAGTAAAAGTCCAAGCTCACCATATTGACCTACTTGTAGATAAGTGTTTTATTATCATTGCTCTAAGATTGTACATTACTATACCTATCCTCCTAGTTTAATTAAGAGTCTTGCAAAAACCATATAAATGTATTTTTGGCTTTGGTCATAGTGACCTTTGAATTTTTTTTTAATTGCTATGACATCGTGAAGAAATTTATCGTGCCTTCCCCCGAATTTCAATAAAATGTCCAGTACTTCTTGCTTTATTTCCTAATCTAGTTGAACTCAGGATCTTCCCTGCATCTCATCTTGAATGACTGCTCCCCACCCTTTGGCCCAGATGTGGGGCATGGCCCCTTTTCTTTGATTTCCTCACCATGTGCCAGAGGAATAGCAAAGGTTTGGGGCAATGGAGGTGGTGTTTGTATAATGGTTTACTATAACAACAAAAACTTACATTTAAAAATTTTACACTTTTCTTCTTAATTGTTTTTGGGTTCACTATCTAACCTCATCAAAAATTTCTCTTTCTGATCTTTTTCTTGGGCTCTCCACCTGCCCCATGTGGCTAGAACCCTCTTCTTCCTTCTCCTTCTGATGCCCTGAGAATCTGAACTCTATTCTCTTTGCCCTAGAAATCTCAAAATTCACCTTACTGTAACATGTAGATAAAAATAATCTCTTTGATGAAGTTCTTAGTCTCCCAGATCAGCCCTGAGAGTGTTCATTTTATAAGGCAGACTGTCTAGGTATTTTCATAAATGAGAACCCTTCTACTTGAAAGTAACAAATTGTTTTCCTGAATGAAAAGGTACTTTCTATGGAGTAGAAGGAATTATTGTATCAGTTTTGTTTTTAAATAAAGAATGTTCTTCCCTTTTCCGTACTGACGAAAAGATTGCCCCAAGCTTTGGGTCTTCTTTTGTGCTTTTGTCTCTTCTGCTTCAATTCAGCAAATCTACTAATAGTTTTCTAAATCATATACCCTCCTGGATCTTGGAGTTCTTTGGAAACTTTTGCTTTCTGAATCACCTCCTACCTCTTCTCCACTCACTGGATCTGTCCCAGGGTACAGTAGCAAAATTACCATTTACTAGCTGATATAACTGAAGCCCAATAATAGTTAATAATTTGCTGAGTGTCAAGTGGACCTGAGCTTGATCTAAAACCCCACTGACTAAGGGTTTTAAGTAGGAAAAATGTAAATGTGCTTTCCATATAAATCTTACCTTTCTGAGAGCTCTGTGGCCTTTCTGGCACTTGTCTTAGTTGTTCTTTTTTTCTTTTCTATAGACCTTTTTCTTCTGTTACCTCTGTTTCTGGACTATTGTGCTCAAATTGGCCCAAGTTTGATTCAGTTAAACCTGAACTCTGAACTTGTCCCCAGGAAGAATGAAGATTTATGCCCTACAATACTAGGTGAAAATGAATTAAACGGGAATAAATAGAGCTGCTCTTGCCAAGGAGAGGGCCAGGATATTATACTGGAAGTTCAGTGTGCCACCCATCCACGGGTCTTTTTCACAGGGAACTTCTAGGATAAACAGACTCTTCCCCCATTGAATGGCTTTTAGTACCTCTCCCTTGTTCCATTCTGTACCGAAGCTCTCTGAAGCAGAACATGGCTGATCCTTGCAGAATCACTGCAGACCCAGCTTGCTCAGATCAGGAAGGGTAGAGCTGAGTTAACAAGCAAACAGTAAGGACCATTTATGATGAGTAAGGAGGGCCCTGAAAGAGGGCAACACACTGCCTAGGAGAGATCAGACAGTGTAGGACAGGAGCCCTGTGAAAGGGAAACCAGATGACCAGGTTATCTTCTACTAGAAACGCGGGTCACGGCTCTTCACTAGTTCCTTCTCAAGAAAGGTCTGGACCCTGAGACCAGACCAAAGCTACAACTCTTGATTTACATCTTTCTTTTAATTTTAAAGTATATTTATATGTATATGCTGTATTTTATAGGGAGTCTTTAATTTTTTTCTCAGCATAAAACTTCAAGTTAATATCCTCTAGCCATTGTTATCTATAAATTTCTGAGCTGAACAGATCTATCTGAATGCTTCTAATTCTAATGAAGGGGAAACTGTACAGGAACTCCCACTCTCCTTCAACCTGCATCATCTCATCCTGCCTTGTCCAGACCCACCCACGCTTCAGAAAAGCAGGCTCCCCCAGACCAGCTTAGTGCTCTAAATGTTAAACACATCTGATTGTCCTTCCAAATCTATTTGAAGTTCAATTTTTGCTTTGCAGTTTTTGTTGACCTGCTCTAACTACATGTCATTTGTTTACTTTGAAGAAAGTGGATATTTTTCCATGATTTTTTTATCCTAAGTAATCATGATAATGTCTTTATGAAAAGTTTTAAAAAACATAATTAAGAAATTTTTTGTAATTAGGATCACTCAGACTACCAAATTTTCAAACTCAGGCTTGTTTGAAGTCACCATTAACTTTTTTATTATCATTCATGGAGAATTTAGTCCTATTAAAATTAGGATAGATACTGTTTTCTCTCTCTGAGGCAGCTAATGAGTTTGGTATTCACTGGAACTTATTTTGAGATGCTGCAAAGCCAGAGCGGTGTAAACCACGCTGGAATAAGATTTTATGAGGAAAACATAAACAATCATATACTGTCAAACAGATCATTCTGAATGGTGTGGTACAAAGTTTGGAATTTAAAAACCTAATTTAAATTCTAGCTTGTTCATTTACTCATTCATCACACAAATATAGAGTGTCAACCCTAAGTGAGGCACTAAAGACAGGCACGATTTCCCAACAGTGTGACCTGATGCTAACAATTATATCCTCTCTGTTTCTTTGTTTCTTTAAGAATACATGAAGGAAATATCTATTATATTATAGTATAATACTTACATTAAAATAGAATAATATTTATCCAAGTTTCTTATGAGTATTTAATGAAGTGTATATTAAAACAGATGAGACAACAGAGATGGAATCATTTTATAAATTCTGAATTAATGGTTCTAACTATTGTTGTTTGTGCTAATAATGGAAAATATTTTACTCTGGGTCCTGTACTGAGTTCTGTAGGAAAGAAGAAGTTATGTAAGATTTTGTTATCGCTTAGCATTTTCAGCAATGACAAGTTCAGAAAACACAAAGTAGTGTGGAAAGTGAATTCCCAGGCTGAGGTCAAGTACTGCAATTGGCAAATGAGGTCATTAGTGAAAAGGGCCATCCATGAATGAAGAGGAGGGGGCATTTGATGAAGGCAGCAGTGCCCTGGCTGCTGTTTTAGGGAAGGGTGTACGGAACTGAACCTTGAGAGTTGGAGAAATTCTGTGCACAAATGTCTAGGAATGCACACAGGACATCAGTCTAGTTAGAGGATGGTTTTGAGAATATTAAGGTGAGTGATACAGCTAAGAACTAAAATTGAGGAGGGTTTTGAACAACTAAGATTAAGGAGAGTTTTGAATAGCAGAGAGGAGAGTGGGATCATTCTATTTGAAGAGTTGATGTCACGTAACATCAGATGGATGTCTTAGAATCTTGATTTATCAGTTATTACTTTCCAGTATGGACAAGTTACAAACTCTAAGGCTTAGTTGTCCCATTTGTGAATATCTATCTCTCATCATTGCTATAAAGATTAGATGAGATAAAATTCATCATATTGTCTGGCATATATTAGATACTTAATAAGTTTAGCTTTTTTTTTTTTCTATTCTCCTTTCTCTTCATAGTTGCAGTGGGACTTTTGCCTTTACATTAGACTTTAATTACCTCACGATTGTTTCCCTACACATTTTATAACTTAAATGTCTCATATTTATACCATCTACTTCCTGTAGAGTCTGAGAACTGAAATTACTGTCTTCAGAATTTATCTAGCAAGCTAAACATATAAGTTGATGTTTAGTTTAATGTAGCCCTTAAAGTTTTCCCTAATCAATTGAAATTATTTCTTTATCTAAGTTAAAGTTCTTTAAAACATTTGAATTATATGAATAATATCCATGATAGAAGAAGTATTACCAGTTAAGTATTCTCCACTATCTATTGCCTGTTCTCTACTTACTATAAGAAACAAGCTATTTCTGAGTGTTGATGGCTCCTCCAGATTTGAGTTCATTTTATTAAGTAGCTCAAGACATCAACCATCAGCATACATTTCTTTATCCTAAATAAATGGTGACCTTTCCTTTAATCTTTTTTTTTTGTGACTTCTCATTAGAGAATAGATCAAGATGATAAAATGAGAAGAGTCTTCCCTTGCTTCAATTTAGCTTTGTGTTATTGTTTTGTTTCAATTCGTTGCAGCTACAATATCAAAAACAGTTTTTTGATGCATGTTAAGAAGAGAAGCAATTTAATAATATTTTCAGTGACTGAGAAAATCTTAAAAATGACTTTGATTCTACTGTCTTCTTCAAGCAAGGCACTTATTTCCTATTCCTTTTCCATTCTTTGTGTCATGACCTAATTTTATTCCAAGCACCATCACAGTCCCAATGATCCCAGAACTCATCTGAGCAAAGGAGACATATACTAGCTGCCCCGTTTGTCCTATCATGTTGTCCATCTGCTCTACAGTATGTCCTCCTACTGCCCCCTTTCCAGCCCCACCAACCTTCCTTAAGTTCAAGACCTCATTTCCTCTCAACTGCTTGCTAGAAAGGTTCTCTGAAGGAATCTCTTTGCTGCTGATTACTTATTTCTCCGAATCATACTGCACACTGCTTCCAACATCATCTTGCCTCTGCTTCAAGATTTAGAAACGATGTTTTTTTTTTTTGGCTGCGTGGCTCGCAGGATCTTAGTTCCCTGACCAGGGATTGAACCCGGGCCCTGGTAGTGAAAGTGCCAAGTCCTAACCCGTGGACCATCAGGGAATTCCCTAGAAAAGATTTTTGAACCAGAAGGTAAAAGACAGCATCTTGGTCTGGTTGAAGGAAGTGTTCCTACACGTAACTTGAAAAAAAAATCACAGATTCCTGGGCCCACTCCCAAGACTTGCTGAATCTGTTTTGGATAATAATCCTGGAAATCTCTATTCTTAGTAAGAACAACAGGTGATTATTATAGGTAGATTTGTTTAGAAATCCAGCCCTGCAGCGTACACAGAATGGAAATCTGGGAGTCTGAGAATCCCAAGCAGTAGCACACTTAATACCTTCAGAGAACTGGGAAAGTCATTTAGCTTGCCTAACTATGTTTTCCCATTCAAAAATGGAAACATTACCGACTTACGCTCATCATTGTTGTAAGGCTAAAATATGAGAAAATACATAAAAATACTGACACTTAAGTATACTAGATTCTTCTGCTTTCTTTTCTGATCCAAACAATGGCTTTTCTGAAACTTGGTGAAAAGACTGACTGCTACTTTTTTTCCCTCTCACCATATAGGCTTGTAAAAAACCGACTTGAATTCCACAACCATAGCTGTGGCTTTGGTTTCCCTGCAGACAGATCAGTCAACAGAGACCTGCAGGACCAAATATAAAGGTTTTCACGGTCCCTTGAGAAGTAAGAGAACTGGTAGAAACATCTGTGCCTCATGGAGACTAGGACAGTCTGGACCTATAATGGAAAGCTATCAGGACACGCTCAGAAGAGGGTCCAGGAGGAAAGCCTGCCCCGAGAGTGACAAGGGTCCATACCTGAGCACCACAACCCCTATATCCAGGATCCAGTAGAACTTGGACATAGTCCAAAAGTCTAAATCCAAACAGACCCAGGGCACAGAGCAGCTCCTGGAAGCTGAGTCCAAAAGTCTAAATCCAAACAGACCCGGGGCTTAGAGCAGCTCCTGGAAGCTGAGCATGTACAAAGGGGTGGGCTCAGGAACAGGGAAGCCTAGAATTGATGAGTGGACCAGTCAGGCTTGGCTATCGGCAGCTCCCTGAGCAGCAACACACAAGAGATGGAGGCATGAAGGCAGTGGGTCAGCATCCTATGTCTGCCACAAAATTCTACCTGTTTTCTGGTACCACAGTGTGCTCTGACCTGTGCCCACCTGGATTCCTCCAAAGATCTGTGGGCTCAGAACTTGCCCTACACAATTAGTTTGTAGGCTGATTGCAGGTGAGCTTGTGGAAGTGACCCGTGGGGCCAGGCTTAGGTGGGTTACAGGCTATTTGGCCCTAGAAATGAGGGGCATGTGCTCTGGTTATGTGAGCAGAGGTCTAATGTGGAATCCAACCTGTGGTGTGGTAAGTAAACCGGTGTTTTGCAGATCTCTCCACCATGCCCAGCCTGGGTTTGTGCAAGTCAGTTCTAGCTGTCCCCTGCCTAACCTGCTCTGGGGTCTGGAGAGCTTGAGTAGGATTCTGGGCCACAGGAAAAACCCTGACAACTAGAACTAAACCACAATCCTTTCTTGGAACCCATTTCTCTGCAAATCTCAGCTCAGTCTCAGTGGCTACTAAGGCCTCTTTCCCTTGTCCTAAGCCCTTGGACTTCATAATAGTCATGTGAAATTGAACAAGCCACTTAATCTCCAGAATCCTCAGTACTCTCAACTCTACGATAGGGCTAACAGGTTGGTTGAGCAACTTAAATGCCTGTTATTCCTGGCACATAGTGTGAACCTCGTAATTGTTAATTTCCTTTTTACTTTTCCTCACTTTGCCATAGAGATCCTCTGAATATTTGTTTTTATGCTCACTATTTTTTTTAAACTTTTTATTTTATATTGGAGTAGAGTTGATTAACAATGTTGTGATAGTTTCAGGTGTACAACAAAGTGATTCAGTCATACCTATACATGTATCTATTCTTTTTCAAATTCATGTCCCATTTAGGTTGTTACATAATACTGAGCAGAGTTCCCTGTGCTATACAGTAGGTCCTTATTAGTTATCCATTTTAAATGTAGCAGTGTGTACATGTCAATCCCAATCTCCCTAACTAGCCCTTCCCCCCACCCTCCTCCCCTGTAGCCATGTTTGTTCTCTAAGTCTGTGAGTCTGTTTCTGTTTTGTAAATAAGTTCATTTGTATCATTTCTTTTTAGATTCTGCATATAAACGGTATCATATATATTTCTCTTTCTCTGACTTACTTCACTCAGTATGATAGTGCTCACTCTTCTAACACTTATATTTACATAATAAACTGTCACTCCAATTTATTTTGATCCTCTGAGAGCCATGAATAGCAAAACCTTCCTCAAGGTAATTTCATCTGTGGACAGAAGGATAAGAGCAAACAGTGTTTCTCTTGATTGGTAGGTTTGGGGATGTGAAAACACCGAAATGAAAAAATGAGCATTCGTACAGGTAGCCTCTTTGAGAGTAAGGTAGAGATCCTTATAATACAGAGAAACTCTCAGAATATAGTCAGGGTAGGTTTTTGAGGACCAGGATATAGGATCTGAAGTGGGAGCAACCAAAGAGGCATCATTCATGCATTTAACACATTTATCAAGCACTAAGATTATGAGACCCGTGAGTATCATGGTGACCACATCAGATTTGGTTTGGGGGCTTACAGAGCTGAGGGAGTAGTGAGGGAGACTGAGGCTATGTGGACAGTCTGTGCACCATCATATCCCCCTTTAGGACTAAGGCACTCATTCTCCCAGCTACTGGGAGGCTTGTCCACTGATGGTTGGCAGCTGAATCCATCTCTAAGAATTGCGTTTTGCTGAGGAGAACTGTCAAAATGGTCAGCCACCTTCCTGTAGCTGCTGGACACAGGACCCCAGCCTCCCTGACCCCATCTCAGAACAGTTCTATCCTCAGAGTAACCCAAGGGCTTGGCTGAGGTCTTGGTTACAAGTGCATTATAGTTAAATTGCTCCTTCTCATTTTTAAAATTTATGTATTGACATGTAATTAATATATCATAAAACACACCCCTCTAAAGTGTAAAAGGTAATGGTTTTTAGTGTATTCACAAAGTCCTGAAAATATAACCACTATCTAATTCAGAACATTTTCATCAACGTCTTTCACTTTTATTATTAATTTTTTTTTGTGGTACGCGGATCTCTCACTGTTGTGGCCTCTCCCGTTGTGGAGCACAGGCTCCAGACGGGCAGGCTCAGAGGCCGTGCTCACGGACCCAGCCACTCCGCAACATGTGGGATCCTCCCGGACCGGGGCACGAACCCGTGTCCCCTGCATTGGCAGGCGGACTGTCAACCACTGCGCCACCAGGGAAACCCCCATCAATGTCTTTTAAAAGCAAAAAAAACTCATGCCATTAGCAGTTACCCTCCCCCCCATTCATCCCTACTCCCAGTCCCTGGCAATCACTAATCTACTTTCTTTTTTTTATTTTTTATTTTTTTATTAGTCTCTGCTTTACAACAAAGTGAATCAGTCATACATATACATCTGTTCCCACATCCCCTCCCTCCTGCGTCTCCCTCCCTCCCACCCTCCCCATCCCACCCCTCCAGGCGGCCACAAAGCACCGAGCTGATCCCCCCGCGCCACGCGGCCACCCCCCACCATCCATCCACCCCACGCCCGGCAGTGTATACACGTCTATGCCTCTCCCCTGCCCCGTCACAGCCCCCCCATATCCCCAAGCCCACCCCCAGTAGGTCTGTGTCTCTATTCCTGTTTTACCCCTAAGTTCTTCATGACATTTTTTTTTCTTAAATTCCATATATATGTGTTAGCATACGGTATTTGTCTTTCTCTTTCTGACTTATTTCACTCTGTATGACAGACTCTAGGTCTATCCACCTCATTGCAAATAGCTCAGTTTCATTTATTTTTATGGCTGAGTAATATTCCATTGTATATATGTGCCACATCTTCTTTATCCATTCATCCGATGATGGACACTTGGGTTGTTTCCATCTCCGGGCTACTGTGAATAGAGCTGCAATGAACATTTTGGTACATGTCTTTTTTGAATTATGGTTTTCTCAAGGTATATGCCTAGTAGTGGGATTGCTGGGTCATATGGTAGTTCTATTTGTAGTTTTTTAAGGAACCTCCATACCGTTCTCCATAGGGGCTGTATCAATTCACATTCCCACCAGCAGTGCAAGAGTGTTCCCTTTTCTCCACACCCTCTCCAGCATTTATTGTTTCTAGATTTCTTGATGATGGCCATTCTGACTGGTGTGAGATGATATCTCATTGTAGTTTTGATTTGCATTTCTCTAATGATTAATGATGTTGAGCATTCTTTCATGTGTTTGTTGGCAGTCTGTATATCTTCTTTGGAGAAATGCCTATTTAAGTCTTCTGCCCATTTTTGGATTGGGTTGTTTGTTTTTTTGTTATTGAGCTGCATGACACTAATCTACTTTCTATTCTGGGTATTCAGTATATGTTGAATCATACCATAGGTGGCCTTTTGTGTCTGGCTCTTTCACTAAGCATAATGTTTTCAGGGTTCATCTACATTGTACTGTGTATCACCGTTTTATTTATTTTTATTGCCAAGTAATAGTTCCTTGTATGAGTATACCACATTTTGTTTATCTTTTCATCAACTGATGGATATTTAGATTGTTTCCTATTTTGGGCTGCAATAAATAATATGGCTGCTTTGAACATTCATATACAAGTTTTTGTGTATATACTTTTTTCCAGTTCTCTCCTTTGCATACTCAGAATTGTTGGGTTATGTGGTAGTGCTATGTTTAACATTTGGAGGTAATGTTAAGTTGTTTTCCAAGGAACTGCATCATTTTACATTCTTACTAGCACTGTATGCTGGTTCCAACTTTCCCATACCTTCATCAACACCTGCTGTTATCTGTCTTTTTGGTTCTAATGATCCTAGTGAGTGTGAAGTAGTGTCACATTGTGATTTTGATTTGTATTTCCCTAATAATTAATGATATTCAGCGTTTGTTTCATGGGCTTATGCATATCTACGTTTCTATATATTCTATGGAGAAATGTCTCTTCAAATATTTTTTTGAATATTTGAATTTTATTTTATTAATTTTTTTATACAGCAGGTTCTTATTAGTTATCCATTTTATATACATTAGTGTATACATGTCAATCGCAATCTCCCAGCTCATCACACCAACACCAGTACCCTACCACTAGCCCCCCCTGGTGTCCATATGTTTGTTCTCTACATCTGTGTCTCAATTTCTGCCCTGCAAACCAGTTCATCTGTACCATTTTTATAGGTTCCACATATATGTGTTAATATACGATACTTGTTTTTCTCTTTCTGACTTACTTCACTCTGTATGACAGTCTCTAGATTCATCCATGTCTCTACAAATGACCAAATTTTGTTCCTTTTTATGGCTGAGTAATATTCCATTGTATATATGTACCACAACTTCTTTATCCATTCATCTGTCGATGGGCATTTAGGTTGCTTGTATATCCTGGCTATTGTAAATAGTGCTGCAATGAACATTGGCGTGCATATGTCTTTTTGAATTGTGGTTTTCACTGGGTATATGCCCAGTAGTGGGATTGCTGGGTCATATGGTAATTCTATTTTTAGTTTTTTAAGGAACCTCCATACTGTTCTCCATAGTGGCTGTATCAATTTACATTCCCACCAACAGTGCAAGAGGGTTCCCTTTTCTCCACACCCTCTCCAGCATTTGTTGTTTGTAGATTTTCTGATGATGGCCATTCTAACTGGTGTGAGGTGATACCTCATTATAGTTTTGATTTGCATTTCTCTAATAATTAGTGATGTTGAGCAGGTTTTCATGTGCTTCTTGGCCATCTGTATGTCTTCTTTGGAGAAATGTCTATTTAGGTCTTCTGCCCATTTTTGGATTGGGTTGTTTGATTTTTTAATATTGAGCTGCGTGAGCTGTTTATATATTTTGGAGATTAATCCTTTGTCCGTTGATTTGTTTGCAAATATTTTCTACCATTCTGAGGGTTGTATTTTCATCTTGTTTGTAGTTTCCTTTGTTTTGCAAAAGCTTTTAAGTTTCATTAGGTCCCATTTGTTTATTTTTGTTTTTATTTCCATTACTCTAGGAGGTGGACCAAAAAAGATCTTGTTGTGATTTATGTCAAAGAGTGTTCTTCCTATGTTTTTTTCTAAGAGTTTAATAGTGTCTAGCCTTACATTTAGGTCTTTAATCCATTTTGAGTTTATTTTTGTGTATGGTGTTAGGGAGTGTTCTAATTTCATTTTTTTTACATGTAGCTGTCCAGTTTTCCTAGCACCACTTATTGAAGAGACTGTCTTTTCTCCATTGTATATCCTTGCCTCCTTTGTCATAGATCATTTGACCATAGGTGTGTGGGTTTATATCTGGGCTTTCTATCCTCTTCCATTGATCTATATTTCTGTTTTTGTGCCAGACCATATTGTCTTTTTTTTTTTTTCATTTACTGTTTATTTATTTTTGGCTGTGTTGGGTCTTCGTTTCTGTGTGAGGGCTTTCTCTAGTTATGGTGAGCAGGGGCCACTCTTCATCGTGGTGTGCAGGCCTGTCACTCTTATGGCCTCTCTTATTGCAGAGCACAAGCTCCAGTCATGCAGGCTCAGTAGTTGTGGCTCATGGGCTAGTTGCTCCATGGCATGTGGGATCTTCCCAGACCAGGGATCGAACCTGTGTCCCCTGCATTGGCAGGCAGACTCTCAACCACTGTGCTACTAGGGAAGCCCCAGACCATATTGTCTTGATTACTGTAGGTTTGTAATATAGTCTGAAGTCACGGAGCCTGCTTCCTCCAGCTCCGATTTTTCCCCTCAAGACCCCTTTGGCTATTCAGGGTCTTTTGTGTTTCCATACAAATTTTAAGATTTTTTGTACTAGTTCTGTAAAAAATGCCATTGGTAATTTGATAGGGATTGCATTGAATCTGTAGATTGTTTGGGTAGTATAGTCATTATCACAATATTGATTCTTCCAATCCAAGAATATGGTATATCTCTCCATCTGTTTGAATCATCTTTAATTTATTTCATTAGTGTCTTATAGTTTTTTTGCATACAGGTCTTTCGTCTCCCTAGGTAGGTTTATTCCTAGGTATATTATAATTTATTCTTTTTGTTGCAGTGGTAAGTTGGAGTGTTTCCTTAGTTTCTCTTTCAGATTTTTCGTCATTAGGTTTATAGGAACGTGAGAGATTTCTGTGCATTAATTTTGTATCCTGCAACTTTACCAAATTCACTGATTAGCTCTAGTAGTTTTCTGGTGGCATCTTTAGGATTCTCTATGTGTAATATCATGTCATCTGAAAACAGTGACAGTTTTACTTCTTTTCCAAATTGTATTCCTTTTATTTCTTTTTCTCTCTGATTGCCATGGCTAGGACTTCCAAAACTATTCTGAATAATAGTGGTGAGAGTGGACATCCTTGTCTTGTTCCTGATCTTAGAGGAAATGTTTTCAGTTTTTCACCATTGAGAATGATATTTGCTGTGGGTTTGTCATATATGGTCTTTATTATGTTGAGGTAGGTTCCCTCTATGCCCACTTTCTGGAGATTTTTTATCATAAATGGGTGTTGAATTTTGTCAAAAGCCTTTTCTGCATCTACTGAGATGATCACATGGTTTTTCTTCTTCAATTTGTTAATATGGTGTATCACATTGATTGATTTGTATATATTGAAGAATCGTTGCATCCCTGGGATAAATCCCACTTGATCATGGTGTATGATCCTTTTAATGTGTTAGTAGACACTGAGGATTTGTTGAGGATTTTTACATCTATATTCATGAGTGATATTGGTCTCTAATTTTTTTTTTTGTAGTATATTTGTATGGTTTTGGTATCAGGGTGATGGTGGCCTCATAAAATTCCCCTGAAATTTTTGGGAAGAGTTTGAGAAGCATGGGTGTTAGCTCCTCTTTGAATGTTTGATAGAATTCACCTGTGAAGCCATCCAGGCCTGGACTTTTGTTTGTTGGAAGATTTTTAATCACAGTTTCAATTTCATTACTTGTGATTGGCCTGTTCATATTTTCTTTTTTCTTTCTGTGGTATGCAGGCCTCCCATTGCTGTGGCCTCTCCCATTGCGGAGCACAGGCTCCAGATGCACAGGCCCAGCAGCCATGGCTCACGGGCCCAGCGACTCCACGGCATGTGGGATCTTCCCCGACCGATGCACAAACCCGTGTCCCCTGAATCAGCAGGCAGACTCTCAACCACTGAGTCACCAGGGAAGCCCTCTGTTCATATTTTCTGTTTCTTCCTGGTTTAGTCGTGGAAGGTTATACCTTTCTAAGAATTTGTCCATTTCTTCCAGGTTGTCAGTTTTATTGGCATAGAGTTGTTTGTAGTAGTCTTTTAGGATGGTTTGTATTTCTGCGATGTCTGTTGTAACTTCTCCTTTTTCATTTCTCATTTTATTGATTTGAGTCCTCTCCCTCTTTTTCTTGATGAGTC
Source organism: Mesoplodon bidens (assembly GCF_964165515.1). Classification (NCBI taxonomy): domain Eukaryota; kingdom Metazoa; phylum Chordata; class Mammalia; order Artiodactyla; family Ziphiidae; genus Mesoplodon; species Mesoplodon bidens. Next base: position 161,026,306 of record NC_138176.1, on the reverse strand, counting down.
TGGCTAATCGTTTATCAATTTTGTTTATCTTTTCAAAGAACCAGCGTTTAGTTTTATTGATCTTTGCTATTGTTTTCTTTGTTTCTATTTCATTTATTTCCACTCTGATCTTTATGATCTCTTTCCTTCTGCTTAGTATGGGTTTTGTTTGTTCTTCTTCCTCTAGTTCCTTTAGGTGTAAGGTTATATTGTTTATTTGAGATGTCTGTTGTTTCTTGAGCTAGGATTGTATTGCTGTAAACTTCCCTCTTAAAACTGCTTTTGCTGCATCCCATAGGTTTTGGATCATTGTGTTTTCATTGTCATTTGTCTGTAGGTATTGTTTAATTTCTTTTTGATTTCTTCAGTGATCTCTTGTTTATTTAATAATGTATTGTTTTGCCTCCACATGTGTTTGTGTTTTTTACATTTTTTCCCTGTAATTCATTTCTAATCTCATAGTGTTGTGGTCAGAAAACATGCTTGCTTTGATTTCAATTTTCTTAAATTTACTGAAGCTTGATTTTTGACCAAAGAGGTGATCTATCCTGGAGGATGTTCTGTGGGCACTTGAGAAGAAAGTGTAATCTGCGGTTTTTGGATGGAATGTCCTATAAAAATCAATTAAATCTATCTGGTCTATCGTGTCATTTAAAGCTTGTGTTTCCTTATTAATTTTCTGTTTGGATGATCTGTCCCTTGGTGTAAGTGAGGTGTTAAAGTCCCCCACTATTATTGTGTTACTGTCGATTTCCTCTTTTATAGCTGTTAGCAGTTGCCTTATGTATTGTGGTGCTCCTATGTTGGGTGCATATATATTTATAATTGTTATATCTTCTTGGATTGATCCCTTGATCATTATGTAGTGTTTTTCCTTGTCTCCTGTAGCATTCTTTATTTTAAAGTCTCTTTTATCTGATAGGAGTATTGCTCCTCCAGCTTTCTTTTGCTTTCCATTTGCGATGGATATCTTTTTCCATCCCCTCATTTTCAGTCTGTATGTGTCCCTAGGTCTGAAGTGGATCACTTGTAGACAGCATTTATATGGGTCTTGTTTTTGTATCCATTCAGTGAGCCTGTGTCTTTTGGTTGGATTATTTAATCCATTCATGTTTAAGGTACTTATCGATATGTATGTTCCTATTACCATTTTGTTAATTGTTTTGATTTTGTTTTGGTAGGTCCTTTTCTTCTCTTGTGTTTCCCACTTAGAGAAGTTCCTTTAGCATTTGTTGTAAAGCTGGTTTGGTGGTGCTGAATTCTCTTAGTTTTTGCTTGTGTCTAAAGCTGTTGATTTCTCCATGGAATCTGAATGATGTCCTTGCTGGGTAGAGTAATCTTGGTTGTAGGTTCTTCCCTTTCATCACTTTAAATATATCATGCCACTCCCTTCTGCCTTGTAAAGTTTCTGCTGAGAAATCAGCTGTTAACCTTATGGGAATTCCCTTTTATGCTATTTGTCATTTTTCCCTTGTTAATTTCAATAATGCTTCCTTGTCTTTAATTTTTGTCAGTTTGATTACTATGTGTCTTTGCATGTTTCTCCTTGGGTTTATCCTGACTGGGACTCTGCACTTCCTGAACTTGGGTGGCTATTTCCTTTCCCATGTTAGTGAAGTTTTCGACTATTATCTCTTCAAATATTTTCTCGGGTCCTTTCTCTCTCTCTTCTCCTTCTGGGACCCTTATAATGTGAATGTTGTTGTGTTTAATGTTGTCCCAGTGGTCTCTTAAGCTGTCTTCATTTCTTTTCATTCTTTTTTCTTTATTCTGTTCCACAGCAGTGAATTCCACCATTCTGTCTTCCAGGTCACTTATCCATTCTTCTGCCTCAGTTATTCTGCTATTGATTCCTTCTGCTGTATTTTTCATTTCAGTTATTGTACTCTTCATCTCTGTTTGTTCTTTAATTCTTCTATGTCTTTGTTAAACATTTCTTGCATCTTCTCCATCTTTGCCTCCATTCTTTTCTTAGGTCCTGGATCATCTTCACTATCATTATTCTGAACTCTTTTTCTGGAAGGTTGCCTATCTCTACTTCATTTAGTTGGTTTTCTGGGGTTTTATCTTGTTCCTTCTTCTGGTACATAGTCCTCTTCCTTTTCATCTTGTCTGTCTTTCTGTGAATGTGGTTTTTGTTCCACAGGCTGCAGGATTGTAGTTCCTCTTGCTCTGTTGTCTTCCCTGTGATGGATGAGGCTATCTAAGAGGCTTGTGCAAGTTTCCTGATGGTAGGGACTAGTGGTGGGTAGAGCTGGCTGTTGCTCTGTTGGGCAGAGCTCAGTAAAACTTTAATCTGCTTGTCTGCTGATGGGTGGGGTTCGTTCCCTCCCTGTTGGTTGTTTGGCCTGAGGCGACCCAACCCTGGAGCCTACCTGAGCTCTTTGATGGGGCTCACGGCAGTCTCTGGGAGGTCTCATGCCAAGGAGTACTTCCAAGAACTTCTTCTGCCAGTATCCTTGTCCTCATGGTGAGACACAGCCACCCTCCACCTCTGCAGGAGACCCTCCAAGACTAGCAGGTAGGTCTGGTTCAGTCTCCTATGGAGTCACTTCTCCTTCCCCAGTGTCCCGATGTGCACACTACTTTGTGTGTGCCCTCCAAGAGTGGAATCTCTATTTCCCTCAGTCCTCTCGAAGTCCTGCAATCAAATCATGTTAGCCTTCAAAGTCTGATTCTCTAGGAATTCCTCATCCCGTTGCTGGACCCCCAGGTTGGGAAGCCTGACCTGGGGCTTAGAACCTTCACTTCAGTGGGTGGACTTCTGTGGTATAAGTGTCCTCCAGTTTGTGTGTCATCCACCCAGCAGTCATGGGATTTGATTTTCTTGTGCTTGCGCCCCTCCTACTGTCTCTGTGGCTTCTCCTTTGTCTGTGGATGTGGGGTATATTTTTGGTGAATTCCAGTGTCTTCCTGTTGATGATGTTCAGCAGTTAGTTGTGATTCCTGTGCTCTCAGAAGAGGGAGTGAGAGCATGTCCTTCTACTCTGCCATCTGGAACCAAATCCCTCTATTTTTTAATTTTAATTAGAGTTTTTTTTTGTTGAATTGTAATTCTTTATATATTCTGCATACAAATCCCTCATCAGATATATGATTTAAAAATATTTTCTCCTATTCTGTGGCTTCTTTTAATTTCTTGATGATGTTTTTGAAGTGCAAACTTTTTAAATGTTGATCTTTTTAAAAATTTTGTTGCTTATGCTTTTGGTGTCGTGTCTGAGAAACTTTTGGCTAACCCAAGATTTACTTCCATAAAGATTTGCTCTATGTTTTTTTTCTAAGAGTTTTATAGTTTTATTTGTTACATTTAGATCTATGATCCATTTTAAGATAATTTCTGCCTCTGCCCGGTCCTGCTTGCCCCAGTCCTTACAGGTATCATTCCCAAGTTCACACCCCAATAAATCTCCTACAGAGTTCAAGTTTGTTTCCCAGGAATCAGATAGTTGACTCATAAATATGAAAATAAAATATGATGATTGGGAACATTGTGAAAACTATAAGCACAGTTGTCCCTGGTAGATTTCTGAGGTCTGGCATCTCTCCCAAGGGAAGGGAGGCCTGGAGAATAGAAGCTCCTTCGTGGACTGGCAAGGGAAGACTTCTCCATTCCCCACTGTCTTAGCCCATTCAAACTACTATAACAAAAATACCACAGACTGAGTGGGTTATAAACAACAGAAATTTATTTCTCATTGTCCTAGAGGCTGAGAAGTCCAAGATCAAGGCACTAGCAGATTAGATGTCTGATGAAAACCTGCTCTCTGGTTCAAAGACAGCCTTCTTTACTCTATGTCCTCACATGTATGGCAGAAGGAACAGGGGAGTTTTCTGATGTCTCTTTTATAAGGGCACTGATCCCGTTCATGAGGGCACTGCCCTGGTGTCCTAATCACCTCCCAAGGCCCCATCTCTTAATACCAGTACCTTGGGTGTTAAGGATTTAACATTTGAATATTAGGGGAATACAAACATTCAGTCTATGCCACCCACTTTGCTCCAAAGACTATGTTATTCTGTAGAAGAAAATTTTCAGTCACAAAGATCAAAGCACAGGCAAGTTAATGTTCAAAACATGTCATCGGATCAAGTTACATATCTATTTGTTTATGTATTGCAGCAGGGGAAAGATAATACATTTTCCGTAGCAGTTATTATTATGTAACATATAATTAAATGTTATAAAGATGAGCCTGTTATATGAAAAATGAATACAATCTTATTTGGTCCAGGCTGTAAAATTGCTTACTTCTCATATGCTAATTGCAATGTGGAGTGGATTTCTGTTTATTTATTTAAAAAGAAAACCCTATTAGTATATTTAGCATACATTATGTGGTCTTGGTGTTTGCAGCTTGATTGTCACTTTGGAGATATTTTAGCTTATTGTGTTGAAACATGGAGTAAGCTTTATGCCCAGAAAGTCTAAAGGGAAAAGGGCAAGAGAGGGCAGGATTTGGTCAACAGTTTACTGAAATTGAGTATTTTTGCATTTATATATCTGAATTAAAGTTTGATTAGTTATTCCAAGCTTTTTCAAGCATTAGGAACTCATAATCATAGACAGTTTGATATAAAACATACTGTAATCAACTAGCCTATGCTCTCACTTAACATAAAAGGAAACTGAGTCTCAAAGGTGGGTGGCAACTGGCCTTAAGTTGCAGATGAGTTAGCAACAAAACCTTGTCTAGGATCCAAACCTGACCACTCCCTGCCCTGGGACGTAGTTCTTACAGCAAACTGCTTGACTGTTTTCCAGGGTGGCTTAATACTGTTAAAATGTGTGTGAGTTACTGAAAGACATTTGTGAGTGGGGGCAGAGGAGAAAAAGGGCATGCGGCTTTTTTCATAAAGTTGTGACAACATCTAGTTATTAGAAAGCAACTCAAGGAAAAATATGCCTCAGCTTTCACTCATTTGCAGACATTAAAGCCCTGGGAGTCAGAGGCAAGTCTTTCTCATATTGAGTGAGGACCTGGCCCCCAGCAGCTAACCCCTAGGAAGAGATATATCCAAGTGCTGCTTGGGCAGCATGGGCTACCCCCATCCTTCAGCTCCATTGAGAGGAATAACCCAAGGGAGATATCCTGTAAGGTATTTTAGTGGTTGTGGAAATAAAAGGAAGTATTTGTTCTGAAGCAGAATGTGGATTTTAAAATTTAATGGTAACTACGTATCTGTGATAATTCTGCTATTTCTGATGCTTTGAAAGATTTAAAAACAAAATCTCAGAATACCTTTCATAAATCAATTTGACCTTGCCCTGAAACCAAAACAATAGTTAATTCACTTGAAGCAGAGATATAATAGGTTCAAATAGCAAAATATCTCCCAGAGTCAATTTAAACAAGAGAAATAAAAAATAAAGTAGTTCATATTTTTCTATTAAAAGTAACTTTATGGGAGCCCCCTTGTTTCACTGAATTTAAATATATCATTATAAACTTAGTACATTACCAATAGTGTCACTGTGCAATGATAACCACTGTCAATATTGTCCTATGTTTTCTTTGAGTTTTTTAATTCTTTGTGTGGGTTCTTTTAAAGTGTATTTTAGATTCTGTCCCATCACCTCTCTGCCTCCCTGTGAAGGAGTGTTACTGGACAATTCCGCTGGAACTCTGTGCCCCCTTTGCTAGGGAGAAGATTGGCTATCTTCTGCAGAAGCTGCTTCTAGACCAACCAGAGTTGGCCAGGGTCATTGGTACAGCCAGGAGAGGGAACCGCCTAGCCAAGCCTTGGGCAGAGCAAGCATTATCGAAAGAAGCTTTTATGAAATATATTTGTTTATGAAAAAATCCTGCTAGGAATGTACAAAGTTCATTGTCATTTAGAAATCCAAAACCAAATGAGGTATATGTACCCATTAGTATTTTCTGACATTGTTTACTACTGCCCCTGCCTAATCATAGGATGAGAGAAAAATGTAGTAGGAAGCTCCTTAGAAGGCAGGTCCTTTTTTTATTTTTTTTTGCGGTATGCGGGCCTCTCACTGTTGTGGCCTCTCCCGTTGCGGAGCACAGGCTCCGGACGCGCAGGCTCAGCGGCCATGGTTCACGGGCCCAGCCGCTCCGCGGCATGTGGGATCTTCCCAGACCGGGGCACGAACCCGTGTCCCCTGCATCGGCAGGCGGACCCTCAACCACTGCGCCACCAGGGAAGCCCAAGGCAGGTCCTTTTTAAATCTTTTTTTTTTTTTTTTAAAGGATTGGGAAATGGGCTAGAGAGATTAAGCCATGTGTCCTAAGCCCCATGGCTGGTAAAGTGGCCAGACCTTACCTGCCTTCCTGGGTGCTCTTTTATCCTCTGTTTTTAGAGTGGGTGCATGGATGGTTTTTTTCATCTGGCTTTCAGGATCTAGAGTAAATGTGAGGTTATCATAACTTTTGCAATTATAAGAATGTGAATATTCTAATATTCACAGACATCAGTTTGAATTTTGCCATTACTCATTTTTTTAAATCGCAGGTAAGATTTCTCACTTGAGTGAAATGTGAATCTTCCAAATCATGAAAGCTTGTATGAGGCTGCAAAATAAGATTGTGAGCAGTTATCTAAGGGGAAAACAGACACAAAATTTAACTGGCAAAGGAATAAAATTAAATCAGACACCAACATAACCGAAGTTCTTCCCTGTCTCTTCAGATGACAGTCTTGCGGCTACTACGCTGACCATTTGATAGGAAGTGAAGGGCATTGACACTCTGCAGAACATGACAGGAATACATTTAATAAACAGTTCCCTCATAGGTGAAGATTTGTCTTGAGGTACAGTTCTATAGAGAAAATTAGATTTTTTTTTTAGTAATTTTTTTTTTAAGTCTAAGAGCGTGTGCTGCAGAGTTTTAGATTTTAAGCATGTGCTCATGATTTCTCTGATAATAGGATTTCAGATTCAATTTTTTTCTTGCCTTTTATGTACAGTTTCTTGATGCCCTGCCTTGTTGAGAAAGTCTTACACAATTTTCAGTGACTGTAACCATAGTGACTTTTTAAAAGACGGACCTGAGAGAAGCACAGTGCAGAGGGAGAGAGCAGGATTTTGGAGCTCTGCAGCCCTGGATTCCAACCCTGCCTTTGCCATGTGTCTGGTTTCTGAGCTTGAACAAATAATTGAACTTCTTCTTGTGTCACCATTTACTTACCTACCAAACTGGGTCTGGAATACTCAGAAATGATTTTCTGTAAGAAGTTTAATTTGGGATTTGTACAATCAGAGAGAAGACAATGGATTCCAGGTTGGGGGAATAACATAATCAAAGCCTTAGAGATGCAATAAGACCAGCCTGACTGATAAGATATTTTGAGGCATAACAGACTATATAGCTGAGCAGGTAAATTGGAGTCAAATGAAGGTTAGCCCTGAAGCCAAGTTGAAGTACCCAGTGTGGACTTGGTAAGGACTAGGGAACTATTAGAGATATTTGAGCCATGGTTTGAGAAGCTGTGAAACAACTGCTGGATGACAGGTCAGCAGATAGATAAGAGGATTGGTTTAGATTATATTTTGGAGTCTGGGAGTCACCTAGAGATTAATACCTCTAGATCCATAAGTTTTTCTTTGGTTGTGTGATTAAAGCTAACATTGACTGTAATTAATGACTTTGACAGAACCGGCTACTTCCAAGTTAATAAATTATCCTAATCTCAAAGGTAGTCAAAGATGGCATTTTGGTTGGTTTGTCTCTAAGGCTGTGCCAAGTTTCTAGGAAAGGAGTGACCACTGTGCCCAGCCAGGTGGGGATTCACCTCTAGGTGGACAAGTGGGAGCAGGTGACCATAAATAAAACCAACCTCCCAATCCACAGACCCACAAATGTGTTTGCATTTCACATTAGAGAGCTGAGTTTCATACTATCTAATGGTGATCTTTGGTCAAAGTAAAGGTGGCATTAATGTCAACATGGTACTTTCTCATTTTTATTCCATGACTTGTTTTTGAATTGTAGATGAGGCAGAAACTGGAAGCTCTTCTATTTTGAGAGGCACACATCACATTAAAATATTAGAAACTCAGAATCATCCTATAGTAAGAAACCATTTAACTTTGCATCAACCCTGGGGTTTCTAAAACTTCTTGTCTACAGACCCATTTCTCTTGTAGTTTCCACTAACATCTAATGGAGCTAGAGCTGTCCAAAACTAAGTCTAAGATATTGAACTTTAACCAACAGAATTAATAAAGTATTTTTCCCTTCTAGGGTAGTAGCTCAATATTTAGTTCCAGTGGAAGCCATAGAAGGAATCTAAATGTATTTGTGAACTATATTTCAAGATGCAAAGGCGATTGACAACCTGAGAGTTTAGAAAATTTGGAGTTAGAAGTTATGAGTTGCAAGCCACATGTTAAATAGCGTTTTTATTTATCCCTCACCTATAAATATAATATTATCCGCCTATAAGTGTTATGATGCTCAGAAAAGATAATGTATCAGTACATGAGGCTCTTTTGTAATTGCAGAGCCTCATTTGATGCTGTATTCTGTTTTGAAATGTACTTGTGTCTTCCAGTTTGTGTTGCCACAAAAATTAAAGTAATTCCTTAAAGGGAGTTGAAGGGATCCATTTAAGCAAACTGTCTTGTGAAAGTTGGTCCCTAAAGCTACGGTATCATTCAAATTAAGGAAAAGGAAGAGTCAGAAAAAAGACTGTAACAGAGTAAATCCACAATTGCATTCAAATATCTGACAAAAATTGCAAATGGCTGAGTCCTTGGGCTGACTCCACCTGCTGATATATTCTATTTGACTGGAACAGTGTTTGCAAAACAAATAGAATTTGAATGTATCTGTGTTAGCCATAGAACCCATTGCTTATTTTTTTGTCTTACATCTAGGCTCAAGACTTACATTTATGTCCCTGCCCCATCCCTGGGAGCTTTTTGTTTTTCTCTTTAAGAGGGGACCTATTTTCACCTGTGGGCATCCATATTGTTTTATTTCCTATCTGATGCTCAAGAAGGCTTGACTTCTAGATGTTGCCTGATAGTTCCTGCTATCTCCCTTTGTAGTACATTGATAGGAGCAGGTGCTGGAGAGTTTTATAAGGAACATTCTATTAGAAATGTGTAAATTTGGATTACTACCATTGGGAATGTTTAAAAAAATTAAATTCTACTAAAATATGGCCCTGCCCAAGATGCGTATACTCTGACCCTCCATCAGCCTGACCTGGGGGGAGCTAGTCTGTGGAGATAGAGACTTACTTAGCAGTGCCTCAACTGGGACCTCGGGCCAAGGTCTCAAACCCATCACTGAAATCATTTCAGCCTAAATATCCCTCCTTCTCATTGCTGATCAGCCCAAGCATCCTGTTTCCCTTAAACCCAACTGAAATTTATTGTCCTCAAGATGCTGTTAGTGGCAGGAGTACCAACTGGCATAACTTCTTTGGAATACAGATGGGCAATATATAGCAATATTAATATATGGCAATATTAAAGGAGTCTATACTTATGATTCAGTAACCCCCATGCTGGGTTATATGCAAAGGTGTAATAACATTGCACGGTTATTTATTACAGCAACTCTTTCAAAAATATACAGTGAGAGGGGTTGTTTCTATAAATAAATGTGTAGCCACATGATGGAATATTACTCTATCATGATAAAATTATGCATTTGAAAAATATATTTAGTGATGTGAGAAGGTGTTGAAGACGTCATGTTAAGGCCAGACAGAAATAAAATTGTTGGTATGTAACTGTTTGTGTGTGTGCCAGTGGGTTGGGGAGTGTGAGTGGCCCACACACAAATCTAAGGAGACCATTTTCCCCTTTCCCTGGTCTCCTTGTCGAGGCTCTTTTTCACTTAATGCACCGTGGATATGTTTCATGAGAACTCTCTGGTAGCTGGGTTACTTGGACATTCGGGATACCATTCTATTAGAAAGGAGATGCTCTTCAGTCTAAAGTTTTCCTTGACCTTTAATCTGGTATGCTATTATTGAGGTAAGGGAGTCAGGAAGGAAACTAAAATGTATCGAATGCCTAATGATTTAGAGACGTTTGCTAGGCCCTCCACCCATGTCATCTAGTAATTCTCAGCTATCCTCACACTCTCTTTTTAATATGGAACTTCAACACATCTATAGAGCATTCTATTCATTCTGTTCTGTTTTAGGCCTGAGGTGCTATTTTGTTCCTGTCAACCCTACAAAGTTAAGGAGTCTTAACCCTGACCCAGACCCAGTTCCCAGGTAGGGTACTGTTGTCCACTGACAGATGCTACTGACATTGCTGCCAGCCTGGATCTCTCAATCATGCTGCTTCTAGTTGTATTCCATCTGCCCACCTGTTTGGGCTTCCCTGAGGCCAACTGCTTGCCTGGCCTCCCACCAGTTGCCTAATAACACTCTACTCTCTGCAACCCATGTTCCACCTGCCCTCCTGGATGACCATCAGCACCAGCTACAGTTAAACCCTCAGCACCAGTCTAGTTCCAAGTCCAAAGTTCTCCCTGCCCACTGATGCACCACTGCAGTTAACCCTGCCATGCCCGGGTGTAACACCTCGATGGTTCTTAAAACATTATGTGCCATGGCATATACATTGTAAGATTTTTCAGAATATTCCATTTTTGATCTTTTAGCTGTTCCCTTTTCTCCAAATTAAGTTATTTGGAAGGAGTGATATGCTGAAATTGGAGTGTATTTTTTGAAGAGAAAAAATACAGCTGGTTTAATATTCCTGTCCTTCAATCCATTTCACACTGGAGAATGGAGTTGAAGCCAGGTTGTGAAAAATAATAAAGCCAATTATTTTGTCTGTTCCTTTGTGTGATATACAGCACCTTTTTTTTTTTTTAATAAAAAAAGCATACATCAGTGAGTACAAATTGGTACTTCTGTCGCCCTGGGTATACCATGCCCAGATCATCAATTATGGTTACAGCCTTGTGAGTTTGCTCCGACAGGGAGTAAGAGAGAGCTATGCTATCATGAAGGGGATCCCTGGGCTCTCAGGCTGTGCCTCCTTTGGTGGTCTCAGCTCTGCCTGTTCCTAAAACTGAGCCCAATGATTTCTTCCTCTATCTTCAGCCCTGCCCTGGAAAACATAGCAATTTAGTTTTGTAGCTGGAAGGCTTAAATTACTAAGCTGCATGCTGGTGAGACTAATACTGAATCCTCTCTGGTCATCAGCCTTTTTCTTTCTCTGGCCTTGGTCCCAAGGTGTACTCCCATGGAAACTACTGCTACCCCCCCAGGTCACCACTCTTGGTGAATGTCACAGGTAGAGTAACAGTGAATTGCATATAAAGATAGCCAAGAGTCATTTGGTATTTGAGGAAAATCACAAGGAGGACACTGAACTTAATTAAAAAGCACAAGTTAGGAGAGCCAAAGAAATAGCATGAATAGCCTAGTCTTTCCAGTATGAGTGGTCTTCATTCGTCCTGAATATCGTCAGCCACCCATGGCGCTGCCATGCTCCTCTGTCCACTCTCACACCTTCTACCTGAAAAGAAGCTCGCTTGCTACTTAGTGCCAATTCAAGGGGCTTGGTGAGGTGGTTAGGAGGTGCTGAGTATTGGGTTCCTCCCAGCTGCCCCACTGCAGTATTCCCATTATCGGTGTGGTCATTTTTGTTCGGGCCCCAGCTGCATCAGGCTGCTTGTGTTGAAAACCCAAGTGGGGCCACTCCCATGTTTTGAAATTCTCCTCTGGTTGTTTGGAGCTATAATTTCCACCTTCAATTTGTTCCTACTGTACTTCAAGAGGTGTTAAGGATTAAAAAAAATAGCCTGATAGGGCTTCCCTGGTGGCGCAGTGGTTGGGAGTCCGCCTGCCAGTGCAGGGGACACAGGTTCGTGCCCTGGTCCGAGAAGATCCCACATGCCGCGGAGCGGCTGGACCCGTGAGCCATGGCTGCTGGGCCTACGTGTCCGGAACCTGTGCTCTGCAACGGGAGAGGCCACAACAGTGAGAGGCCCGCGTACCGCAAAAAAAAAAAAAAAAAAAAAGTCTGATATTTTATTAAGAGGGATTTTCAGCAGGAGGAGGCCGTCAGTTTTTCTCAGGGATCCAACTTGTTCTGAAATTTGGATTCTTCCATCATCAGTGTCATTTTCATCTGACTTCCTGACGCTACCTTTGGCAGTTACAGTCAGAAACAACATTTCACACACTCTCTCGTATCAGAGCAAAAATATGGTCTTGATGTAAGATTATGCTAAGACGTTCAGCAAGCAACTCTCAGTCCCCGCCACACTCCCAGGCAGGGGAGATGGTCAATTTCATATACCTGGATTGTCTCTGAGCAGAATCAGCCCATCCCAGGATAGCATCCTCCATACCCATGTTTGTTGTATTCTATGTCCATTTCTTTTAAACTTTCATATTAAAAATTCAGGCTTTGAATTGAGTATAGGAGAATATTAAGCATCAAATATTATCAAAGGAAAGGGAATGAGGAGATTAAAAAAAAAAAAAAGAAGGGTGTCAACCTGGAGGCAGAATACCTGGATTAATGTCTTGGCTCTGAATGATTAGCATTTTGCCCAGTATCGCAGAGCCATGGAGATCTCATGGTCTCCCTCCTTCATTTTACTCTTCACAGAACCAGACGATGACAGAGGTTGACTAGATTTCATAGACACAGGAATGTCCAAGTATATTAAGTTATATACCTGCTAGTTCTGTATTTCCCTAGGGAACTTCTACAGAGGCAGAAAGAAGAGATTTGGCAGCATTCATGATGACATTCAAAGTGGGCATTTTAAAACATCTTATAGTGTGTGACAATTGATGTCCACATCTTTATATTGAAATGAGAGTTAGGGAGCATCTGTCTATTTCATGATGACAGATTCATGCTCAACAAATTTAAAGAAGTTGGTGCAGAGTAGAAAATTGAGAGAAAAGACATATCACATCTTACTACATATCTGATCATGAATCTGTTTTTATACAATTTTTTTAAAAAGCAATCCTAAAGTGTATAAAATAAAACATTTTTGTATATTTACTTCATTAATACCATAGCACTGGATGCATTTAATCTGTTTTAACAAAAATAATATTTTTCTTTTTATTCTACATATTTTGCCTAATCACTGAGCTCATCCAAAGTGAAAGTTATATTAGGATTTGCATTAGCAAATATTTGAAATCTGAGTTACAATTAGTCAAACCTATAACATGATCTCTGAGAAGATTACCATTTTTTCTTAGAACAAGAATAAGATGTTTTAATATTCAGCTAGTAACAATACTTTTTAGGTCAGGAAAATAGAGTTTTTAATAAACTGACATTTTATCACCGCTTAGAAGCTTGATGCCATACGTTAAACTTATGCAATTAGTCCACAAGGTAAATGCAGATTGAAGACTTTCATAGGATTTTCTGCTTATAATCTCAATATGTGTTCATTGTGTAAAATCTGGAAAATAAAGAGAAGCTTAAAAAGATTATCTACAATCCCATCAGCAAGAGATAAGTAATAAGTAAGCATTTCTTTCTTTCAGTATTTTTTCTACTGTATGTGTGTATAAAAATATAGATATAATTGAATTATATGATTGCTTGCTCTTCTTTCCCAAAATTGATTTGTAAATCATCTTCCAACGCTAAATTATAGTTTCAAAATTGTAAATGTCTTTACAGTTTCTATGAAATGCCATATAGTTATTATGAAATTTAATCATATATATGTAAAATTGTAAATATATGTATATGGAAATGTATATATATATATATATATGTATATATATAAAGACAAAAGTAAATCTCACTCCAAATCCTACAACTCAGTTATAAATATTTTAAAAGAATTAGCAAACATCCTTCCAAACACCACTGTATGCTTATTTGTACCTATCTGTATTTATATGTTTAAAGTATTGAGTTCATACTGATTTCTCCAATTCCAGTCCAAGGTCCTACTATTCATTCTAGCCTTCCCCCCTTTCCTTATTCATAATTTCTTTCTCCAACAATGAAAAACATAGGTTTGTTATCTTTGGCACATTTACTTATTTGTTTATTTCTAATATGCACATAAAGAATTTCAGAATTGTTAGCCTATACCTATATGAAAAACAAATTTACTAACTGGAGTACAGTACTTAGGCCAACAGCGCTGGCAAATCTTTCTGTAAGGGCCAGATAGTAACTGTAGGAAACTGGCAAAACAAAAAGACAAAGTCTTCCCTCAGATATACACATAGCCACCTCCCTTCCTTCCTTCCTTCCTTCCTTCCTTCCTTCCTTCCTTCCTTCAAGCCGTGCTTAGATGGCTGTCTTTTCACTAAGGCATCTCCATGGCCTAATGAGATTATAACCCCTCTCTATCCCACCTAGGCCATCCTCATCCCTCTTTCTCTACTTTGTTTCCCCTTGCACTTATCACATTGTATCATACCCTCAGTCCATCCACTCTAATACACATGTTTACACACACACACGTTTTTAAATATATACTTTAACATCTCTGAAATGTGACTATTTCTTACAATCAATAATAGATCATTTAATTGGGGGTTTAAATTGTGTCAGCATTTGCAATCAGTAGTGTTCCAGGTTTGATAAAGCAGGGTATATGATTTGCTTTTGTCTTTTGTTTACTTTATATCTTGCCCTTTTAGAATGCAAAAGGCACAAATCCAGAGTTATTAAAGGGGATATTCTAACTGCTGTAAACCCCAAGTCTCAGTGGATTAATACAACAAGGGTTTATTTTTCTCTTGTGTCATTAAGGGCTGTGTGTTCCATTTGGGTCCTAAGTGTCCTCTGTTGGATCCTGTACCTCCAGCCAGCTTAAAATGATGAGGGTTGAAGATCACTTAAGTATATAGGAGCAAGCCTGCTATCTGTTTCTGTGTTAATCAGATTATGCGAATGGCTATGTTGTTATGGGTTGAATCCTGTCCCCCCAAAAGACATGTTGAAGCTCTGGTACCTGTAACTGTAACCTTGTTTAGAAATAAAGTCTTTGCAGATGTAATCAAGTTAAGATGAAGTCATTCAGGATTAGGGTAGACCCTAAATCCAATGACCAGTAGCCTCATAAGGAGAAACAGGTTTGGAGATACAAAGCAGACACGAGAAGAAGTCCATGTTATAGGAGAGGCAGAGATTGCAGTTATACAACCACAAATCATGGAATGCCAAGGATGGCTGGCAACAGAAACTAGAAAAGACAAGGAAGGAGTATTTCCTAAAGGCTTTGGAAGGACCATGACCCTATCAACACCTTAATTTTGGACTTGTAACCTCTAGACCCATGAAAGAATACATTTCTATTGTTTTAAGCCACCCAGTTTATAATAATTTGTTACAGCTGCCCTAAGAAACTAATACCCAGCTCCTGATACCAAAATCTGTATCAGTCAGGGTTCTACAGAGAAACAGAACCCCCAGATATAGGGGGAGACAGAATATATATTATTCCACACAGGGCCTTAGCATCCTCTGTTAGATTCACTATCTCCAGCCAGCTTAAAAAGTGAGATTTGAAAATCACTGAATATCTAGAAATAATAGGAGGATAGATATAAATATAGATATGGATATATCCCCTACTGATTCTGTTTGTCTGTTTCTTCTGTTTCTATATAATTAATATAATTGCATACATGTATGTAACATTTATTATATAATCATTTCTAATTTATATATACATTTTTTTGAGATTTATTTAAGGGAAATGGCTCATGTTACTGTGGAGACTGGCAAGTCTGAAATCTGTAGGGCAGGCTGTCAGATGGGAAATTTAAGCAGGAGCTGATGCTGCAGTCTTGAGGAAGAATTTTTCCTTTTGCAGGAAATCTCAGTTTTGTCTTTTAAGGCCTTCAGCCAACTGTGGGATGAGGTCCATCCACCTTATTGAGGATAATCTTCTTTACATAAAGACCTCTGATTGCAGATGTTAGCCACATCTACAATTACATTTATAGCAACACCTAGATTAGTGTTTGATTAAATAACTGGGCACTGTAGCCTAGCCAGGTTGGTATATGTCACATACACCAAACTATCACTATAAGAAACTAAATCAAAGTTTATACTACTTGACACACAAAAAAGTTGTTTCTCTTTCATGGTAAAATATTGTGCTCGTTGGTGGGGATGGGAATGAGTGCTGGCCTCCACAGGGTCACAGAGCAGATCGGAAACTCATTTAGGAAATCAGAACCCATCTAGAAGTTCCTCCCTTTAGGGCTGTCAGAGAATTGTTTAAAACAGTCCAGGAACTAGAATATATCCCTTTTCTTACATTGGCCAGAACTCAGAAATATGGCTCCCGTTAACTGCAAGCGTGGCTGGGAAATTTAGTGTTTCTGTGATCAAGAGGAAAATGAGATTGTTTGAATGAGTAAAAAGCCCTGTCTGCCGCATAGGACTTTTTTTTTTTTATCCTGCTCTGTTCACTGACATATCCCAAGCATTCAGAATATACTCTGAAACATATTTGTTGAAGTCCTAATGAAAAAAGAAACTATCAGTATAAAATAAATAATAAATATAAGAAATTCTAAAGCTTTAACATATTAGTTATTAAAATATATTTGAACAACTGAATTCTCCTATTAAAGGATAGAAACAAAGCACAGCTATGTACTTTTTAAAAGCAACACACTTTAATGATAACAAAGTAGAAAATAAAGGGATGGGAAGAGATACCGTTCAAATATATTTAAAAAAAATGGAAAGCATAAAGCTTAAAGAGAGTCTCTGTATTAATGAGAGGCAAGTTGCCAGGTAAAGTTAATGGGATGAATCAGGATAAAGAGGGACACTAAGCAATAAGAGCACAATTTATCAAGATGATAACCAGTCATTAACCAATATAAACCAATCTACATAGCAACTAAATATATAAGGTAAAATACATTAGATTAAAAAAAACAGCTTGATACAAATATAATTATATAATTATAATGGAACCTTCCAATATATCTTTTGTCATGGTTGAAGAGATCTGTAGAGAAACATACATAAAGACACAGATAAATTAACTAAAACCATCAATACTGTAAATAACTAGGACTTTAGGTCATTTTCTACATATCAGTGAAGTAAAATAAATCACAGACAATGGCAGAAATTATAAAAGCGAGCTAGCTAGCTAATATGTTCTGGTGAGTGACTCTTCTTATGTACCTCGTTTATTTGCTTCAAAACCATTTCCTTTAGTGCCTCTTTCTAATTAAGTCTCATTATACATAATGATGGACTCTGCATTTAGGCCCTGTTGATACAGTACTGCTACAGGGTGTATTTACCCAGATATAAAGAAGTTCTTGGGAAGTCGGAGTTCTGTGCAGGGAAAAGGGCAATCTCTGGAGACAAAAGACTGGGTTTGAATTCTGACCTTGCCCTCACTAAAGTAATTGAATACCTCTTATAGATGCAAAATGTATCTGGAATCACAAACTTGAGTTCAAATTCACACTATAATTTGCCAGTTATGTGATATTAGGCAATTTACTTAACCTCGTGGAGATTCCATGTTCTTATCTCTAGATGAGAAACCATCTCTAGAGATGCAATTCTGTCTATAACTTCAGTAAGCTTTTACATAGTAGTACAAATAGTTTATCTTCTAGGATCCAAAAGTCCTCTGCAATCCCCATTTCAAATAAAGAACTGTATTTATGTTAGAATAGCTAAAAAGCCAATTGAGACACTTTTTGCAAAATAAAGGAAATGTTTCTCCAAAAGGACAAAGGGGTTAATTAAGGCAGTGTTAATATAACAGATTCTGTCATTTCCATTTATCAAATTTCCAAAACATAGGCTAGAAATTGAAAGAACTTCAAGTGTTACAGGCTTGTTTTGAGTTTTATATATACACAAGTGACAATGCTTAATGCAGAACTTGCTTAATGGGTGATCAATACTTATTAACTATCTTCTTTCCTTTGATATCTAGAAGTAAAATTAAGTTGATTGAGCTGCATCATTGCTCTCGCTGCCACAAATACTGACAGTCGTCCATTGGGATTTTCCTACTCGATAAATGTCTTCCTGATGAAGCCAAATGATTTCCTTTCTCACATATATATTATGATTGAAAATGGGGAATTGCTGATTTACAAAATAAGTTGTGATGCTGAAAGAAAAATGCCAATAATGTGCTTATACATGTAAGGCACAGGGGATTAAAACATGTCTGGGCAGGCAAAAAGAGAGCAATGGTATTTAACATCCTAATAAATATTTGATAGGACAGAAATTGAGGGAAATGGATATGCTTGGAAGAGGAAGAAGCAAGAAAAGAATAAGGAAATGTAACATTTGCCTCAGGTCTTTGAAATATGCGAGAGAAAAGTTGACATGGAAGAGTGTAAATATTTTAGCAAAAGAAAAAAGAAATGTTTGAAATGAGAAATACACAAGACAGTAGATGTTCTGTTTTATCCACTTTGAATGTTTCTGAGAGTCAAGCATAAAAAGTACTGAGAAGGAATATTAATGCAGTCTAACCTTTAAGCTACCATAGGCCCATGCACAAAGACAGACACACACTGAGGATTTAGTAGATCTCAAACTGAAAGTGCATAAGAATAACCCTGAGAGTTTATTAAATATACAGCTTATAGAATTTGCATTTTTGCATGCACTTTGGCTGATTCTAATATAGATGTTTGACAGTCCACAATTGAGAAACACTCTCTAGTTTTTCTGTACATCATCATTACCCTTAGAGAGGTGGATTTCCAACTAACATTTTCATCTTGTTTCCTGGGTGGGATTATAGATTCAGAACAATTTAGAGAATTGAAAATCATCTTTTTAGTTATGCAGCAGAACCCACTAAGATTTGAATGAGCACTCTTTATTGAGCAGAACATTCATGGGACTTTTTCTAACCCATGGGTTGTGGTTACAAGAGAAGAAAGAGATGGCAGGCAAACTTGGCACAAGATTCAAAAGAAAAGAGACTTGAAGCATCCCTGAAAGAGAAGGTAATCCAGCCCACAATGCTAAGAAGATATTCAATATCAGCATTCTGAAATTTGGGGAATTATAGCAGCAGATCATGGTGCTGCCTTCCAAAGGTCTATTAAAATACATCTGTATGGAACAAATAAAGTTCACTTTGAGGGATTTCTGAATGATGATTATTCAATATCAAGCAGAATTGGAAGAGGAAGGCTGTTTAATGTTAATTCATGAAGGACTGCTAAAAATTCAATGGTAGAAGATTCTCTACTTGAAAAAGTAGACCAACCAGCAGGAATTAAAGACTTTAAGAATAATACCAAGGTGTTATGTGTGTGTGTGTATGTGTATATATACACACATATATACATATACACATATATACATACAATATAAAGATGATAAAACAATAAATAAATAATTATAAGGATTGCATATAATATGGCATAACAGCTTATACTTAGTTTCTAGAAAAAATATGTCCATTTATAAGCAACATGAATCTAAAACTATCATTGAGTTCTGTAATAGTTTGTTTTTTTGGTTTATGGTTCAAATACAACCAAATAAAACATAACAAATGCATACCTACTATGTATGAGAGATTGTGCTTGTACTTTTAGCAATTAAAATTGTGTTCAGCTGCAAGTAACAGAACACCCAATTAAACAATGATTTCAGTAAACTAGGGGTTTTATTTTTCTGAAGTGATGAGAGGTACAGAGGTGCACGGAGTCTGGGGCTGGTACAGCACTACAAAGTGTTCTTGGAATTTTAGATCTTTAACTTATTCTCATCAACCATGTTAGCATGTGGCTTCCATCTTCATTCTGGCTGCCTCATAATTGCAGGAAGCCTGTGACATCCAACTCCAGGCTGAAAGGAGGAGGAGGGCACCTAACAAATGGCTAAATCTTTTAATAAATGATTAACTAAGTGTTCCCATAGAAATCGATTTGCTGAAAGACAACCTAGAAATTGTCTATTCTAATGCTATACAGCAGAACTGTGTCATAGCGCCATTGTAAACAGTCCACGGAAGGCTGAAAAACTGAGTATTTAATCTGAGTGCATTAACACTTTGAAAATATTGTGATAGAGTGGAGAATAGATATCAAGTAGGCAAATAGAAATGCCTATAAAATTAGATATGTTATCTAATTTAAGCATTTTATAAATCATATGCATTTTATTTCTTAAATAGATGAAGACATTGAGATATATTGATAGAAAGGTTAAGTAACTTGCCTGAGGTCACATGAGGTTACTAAAGGACAAAATCAGGAATTAAAGCCCATGTAATCAAATGTTAATATCTTTTTCCAGCATATAACATTCGTCCAGGTACCATCAAACAATATATTCCTTAGAAAGTCAATTTCAAAAAATAAAAATAAAATAAAATTTGTTCATCATTAGCCTGTCATGTGGTCAATGCCTGTCAATGCCTTTTGATGGTAGAGATTGCATTTTTTCATCCTAGACTGAAACCATTTTTAGGGCACAGGCCATGTCTTCAACATTTTTTTTTTTAAGATGTTGGGGGTAGGAGTTTATTAATTAATTTATTTATTTTTGCTGTGTTGGGTCTTTGTTTCTGTGCGAGGGCTTTCTCTAGTTGTGGCAAGCGGGGGCCACTCTTCATCGTGGTGCACGGGCCTCTCACTATCGCGGCCTCTCCTGTTGTGGAGCACAGGTTCCAGACGCGCAGGTTCAATAGTTGTGGCTCACGGGCCTAGTTGCTCTGCAGCGTGTGGGATCCTCCCAGACCAAACCTTGAACCCGTGTCCCCTGCATCAGCAGGCAGATTCTCAACCACTGCGACACCAAGGAAGCCCTTTTCAACATTTTTGTATCCCTGATACTTAGTATTGATTGGTAGAAACAGAGATATCAAGCTGGGTAAATCTGGATTTAGAGACTATTTTGTCAGCTTACAGAATCTGGGGGAGAGGGTTTTGTTCTTGTTGTTGTTGTTTTTAATTTTTCTAATACCCACACAAGGCATCATAGAACATGTTATAGTGTATGCATTTAGCAAATTCTTGCTAAAGGTTTAAATAAATAATTAAAATGTGATTTTTGTATGGATGTAAAATATATATGTGCATATATATATATGTAGAGTAAGAAGAATAGCAGTAAAAAGAGCAGTGCCTATTAGAATTATAATTCATTTGGTTAAAAGTTCACACAGAGCTGGAAAATATTAATTGATAAATTATTAATTATTAATTAATAAAAATATTAATTGATAAACTCGACCTGGGTTTCACTGTGATGAATTTCATTCATTCAATCCAAAAATATTTGTTGAGCACCTACCTCATACCAGCCATTGTCCTAAACATCATGGATACAGTGAATAAAACAGTGAATGTATTGTTTTGGGTTGAATTGTGTCCCCAAGATTCATGCATGGAAGTCCTAACCCGCAGTACCTCAGAACGAGACCTCATTTGGAGATGGAGTCTGTAGAGGGGTAATCAAGTTAAAATGAGATCATCAGGGTGGCCCTAATCCAATATGACTAGTGTCCTTATAAAAAGGGGAAATTTGAACATAGACATCCACAGAGAGAGAATATCATGTAAAGATGAAGGCAGAGTCGGGGTAATACATCTTTGGCTAAGGAATGCCAAAGATTTCCAGAAAGCCATCAGAGACTAACAGGGGGGCATGGAACAGATTCTCCCTCACAGCCCTCAGAAGAAACTAACCCCTCTGACACTTTGATCTCAGACTTCCAGCCTCCAGAACTGTGAAACCATAAATTTCCACTGTTTACCCCACTTTGGAGTACTTTGTTTTGGCAGCCCTAGCGACTACCCAAGTGAAGCCCCTCCCTCCTGGAACTTTACATTCTAGTCTGGAGCAGGGAGGGAAATAGATAATGTTGCATATAGTAATAAAGTCTAAGGAGTAAAGAAGACTAGGGGGAAGGAGATAAAACATGCCGTCTTATGTAATAGGATCTCTGATAAAAGGACATTAGAAGTGAAAGGAGGTAGGAATTGAGTTTTGTTGATATCTGGAGGAAGAACATTTAAGGGCAGGGGAGCAGCCAGTCCATAGCTCCTGGGAAAAAGAGTGCTTCTGGGTTAGAAGAGCTGCCATGAGGTCAGGTGGTTCAATTAGAATAAGGGACAGAGAATGGTAGCAGTATAGTCAGAGATTTAATGGAGGAGCAGATTGTATAGGTCCGTGTTTTATTTTGATGATAACTTTGGTTTCTATTTTAAGTGACATAGAAAGCCATGGGAGGGACTTTTGAACAAAGGAATAATGTGATCTGACTTAAAATTTCAAAGGATCTCTCCAGCTGCTGTGTGGGAAGAGACTGTAGGGAGGGGGGCAGAGTTGGAAGCAAAGAAGTCATGGAGAAGGCTAATGTGCTAAAAACTTCCAGGTGTGAGATGCAGCTGGTTTGTGCCAGAAAGGTGGTGGAGGAAAAGATGAGATAGGCAAGTGAAGGGTCGGCTGAAGCATCACAAATACAACGGGAAGCTTGACAGAGAAATGGAGACCAGATCTATGGAGGATGCTATAGGAAGTTTCTGTTTAAGAGAAGCAGTAAAGGAGAGGGAATTGAATGTTAGTACTGGAAGGAAGAGATGAAGTTGGTGTCCAGGAGAATTTGGCTTGCTACAGTCATGAAGCCATCCAGAGCAATGGTGTCCTCAACCAACACATAATTTATTCCTCCTACTCATATCTTTGAGTGACATTTATGGACCCTAGTGAGCTGTGGTCACAACTTAGTCCCTGCAATGAGCAAATGACTTTCATTTTCCCTAGAGAAGGCTCAATTTGAACAAGGGGGGGAATGTCATTATTTTAATCTCCTATGGCTTTGAACCCCTTATCTAGGATTTACATCCATCTATTAATATGAAGAAAAAGAAATTCCTTAAAACAAAAATTCAAGCTGATTTGACATCAACTAAGTAAAAGTGTTTGGTTTAATAACAGCAAATGCCATAGCAAGAATAATTCAATAGTAAGTACTTAAGTAGTTTGAAGTCTCACAAAATTTGTTGAAAATTTCTTTGCACCTAGCTGTTTGCATATATTGTTTAGTAACCATGCAAATTACCTTATTGTATATTCCAATTTTTGCAACAGCAAGAAATGCCCATTTAAAACAAATTTTTTTAAATAAAATAAAATGTATGGATAGCATGGCTATATTAAGTTCAGTGTAATTGTATCTAATATTGCAGTATAATAAGCTAGTCAGCCTTCTTGATTTTGTAGCAGTAACAAATCTCAGTCTAAAAAATGTGGAGTAGATGTGTATACAAAGCCATTTGTGTCGTGGGTTCAAAGAGTAAGTACTTGAAACCTGGGTTTGAATCCCAGCATTGTTAGTCACAAGTTGAAGGATCTCCTTAACCTCTATGTGCCTCAGTTTCATCTCTAACATGGGAATAAAAATAGCACCTACTTCATAAAATTGCTATAGGTTTTAAATTAATTAAGACATGTAAAGTGTATAGATAAACAGCTGCTTAGAATAAGCCCTCAAAGATTTAAGCTATATTATTATCTTTGTTATTTAAATTTCCTTATTTTCTATCTCAAGTTCCATTTCATTGGGTTAGAGAAAAGTGTAATCACAGTTCATCCTTGATTCCTGTTCCCTGAGGATAGCGTCACAGTTCTGTAAAGAGGTGTGGTTTACCCAGTGCCCAGGCACTGGTGCAGCTGCAAGAGGTGGTAGATGGGCAAATCCTCTGTGCCCTTGTCTATCCATGCTGGAATCTGCTGAGATGTCCTCACTACTGTCATGTGTTTAGTCCACAGAGGCCATTGCTGCAGACTGTAGTCTTCCCAACCTCCTAGCTCATGTATGTCAGGCTCTCAGTGATTGTGCCTGTCAGGTTCGTGGGGAATAAATTGATGTGCCTAGCTGCTACCCACTCTGGCGGATCTGAGGGTCATCTCTCTGGATCCTCTAGCATCCCATCCTTCAGTGTAAAGCTGAAGTTGGGAGAGCAGTGGACATGGGGTACTCTGGTCTTGCTGCCTCCAGGGACTGTAGTTAGCAAGTTCAAGGCAGCCCTGTTTGGGAAGTTGTTTCACTTCCTCTAGTTGGAGCAGTGGGATGGTGAGAAGTGCATGATTTGGCAGCAGCAGTGTGCATATTTTTTTCTGAAGGTCACCTCCCAGGCCTTTTGGCTTTCCTCCATTTCTTCCCTTCACCTAGAAACTCTTTAATGTATTAATTTGCAGGGGAGCCTTGTTCTTTGTCTATGCCATCAAATCTAGTATTTTATATTTCAATTCCTTCTGAGCCAAGGATTTGGCAACTCACACACTTTTTTTTTTAATTGCTAAGACCTCCCTCCCCCGAAGCAACGGACAAAAGAATACAGGATAGAAGGAACTACCTGTAACAGAGGTCACATTGAGTAAAACTTCAAAAATCCATGCAGCTATTTAATTTTTCTTTATTTACTCAAATACTCTCTCTGTGCCAGGAACTGTCCTGGGATCTATAATATAAAGACATACTAAGCATGGCTTTTTTTTATTAAGTTGCTTATAGTCATTTGGGGGAAGATGAGCAAGAAAACAAAGAACTATAATAGAGTGTGATGAACCTAGAGTACATAAATATAAAAGATTCCATGAAAGATTATTTCTATTGGAGACAGTATGTGGGAAAAGATATGCATTCCAGAGCTAGTTGTGTTTAAAAATGAGTCGTTATGAATGAAGTTCACCAGACTGCACGTGAGCAAGGTGAGGCTTTGGAATTGGGGAAGGAATGTGGAGGTGGGGCTGTAGAAGCAGGATGGGGCTGGATCATTAATGTTTGACTTACATGGCATGCTAGGCAAGGTGGAAAGTTTTCTGTGGGGACAGCGGCATGATTTAATGAAATTACGTGCTTCCTGTCTTGGGAAGCAAATTAGTCCATCTTGAGCAAATTAGTACACCTTTCTGAATCTCAGTTTCCTCATCTGTAAAATATTATCTGAAGAAAGGATGCTGTGAGGATGAGTCAGCAGGATGTCGTATAGACTCACAAGTCTATCATTTGTAGATGGTAGCTTTGAAGAATAACATTGTAGACTCTATTCATTTGCTTTGCTAATGTCTAAGTGATGTAAAATTAGAACTTTATAAATTCATCCATACTCAGCTTTTGACATCCACACAGCATTTTGAAAAGGTTATCTCACTAATAGGATGCCCAGCAGAGTGATTATTTTTGTCCACATATCTAGAAAACACACAGAGAGAGTTATCAAGACTATAGAAGAGGGTAGTGGGAGGATGAGGGTGAGAACTTCAAAGTACCTGGATTCCACTGGGTTCCCAGCTAATTATAGGCAAAATTAGATAATAGTTTCTTCCATTACTTTAATAAAGATGCTTTCCCTGTTTTTTCTACACTACAAAGAATAATTCAGCTACTCTGGGGTAAGCCATTATTGGGAGACGGCTCTACCAGTTTAATTTCCATTTCTTTATTTCTGTTAAATAAAAGAAGCTTACATTAGTCCTATGTTATTAACTACTTAGTAGATTTAGGAAGCATGTAGCAAAAGAAGAATTGTTCTTTGCGTTTAAATGAACCAAATAATACCCTCAGCTGGTTATGCATTTAGGGGGAAAAATTGCTACATTTTAAGTCTGCAAAAGTAATAAATTTAAAAAAAAAGAGTATAAAAAAAGTAATAAATTAATCCACTAGTGAGCCCAAGTGTGTTGTCTGTTGTGCTCATTATTGAGTATTCCCAGGTGTTCAGGGGTTTATAAGTCTAAATTGTTGTGACTTTTAAACTTGGTAATATCCAGCATAAGGATCATAAGCTATGAAACTATTCCCATACCAGTGCTTTTTACAAAAAAATTACAGCATTAAATGTTAAATTAAGATGTTCTCCAATATTGGAATGTGTTAACTTGTCAGTAGGAAGCAAAGAAACAAAATTAGTAATAGAAACCATAGGGTTGCCAAGTTTTCTTCCCAGTTGCCTGATTTTATGTATCCTTTTAAGAGCACAATACCAAATATTAGGCACCATGAGTATGTACATTCAAACAAATAAATTGATTGATTTATTCAGATACTCATTATCCATCTATTTGTGGATTCAGTCAACAAAAATGCTTTGAGCATTTACTACCTGCTAGATAGGGCACATCATCTGGAAGCAGGCGAGACTGCCAGACAAATGACCGCAAGACAGAATTGAAAGAGCAAAGTGTTATTAGAAAGGGCACCTCTTGGGAAATTGTTTGAGCTGAGTCTGAAAAGAGCAAGATAAAGCAGTTCTTCCAAAGATCAAGAGCTCTAAAAAGCATGTTGTATTGAAGCACTTTCTTTCATTCCACAAATGGAGCTGAGTTTGTGTATGGAACAGAGACAGGGGATGAGCACAGGAGTGAACATGGCTGCCATGGATGACTGTGGATAAAAGCCTCATTGAGGCTTTTCTCTGCAACCTTAGTGGCTACCAGTGCTTCCCTCTTCTCCCAAAGAACATTAAAATAAGAACTTCTTATATAAGTAGTCACTTGCCTGAACATCTCAGTTCATTGAGGTGATAGAAGAGGAAAAGAAAAGACTTTCCTCTTTCTTTCTTTTTTTTTTTTGTTCCCTACAGGTGATTCATAATTCAGTGAGGAATAAACTATGTAACTCGAAATATAGTTTGTGTGTGTGTGTGTTTGTGTTTTAATGGAAGCCTATTGAAAGTGTCCAGATAATCTGGAAGACTAAGGTAGAAAATCTAGGCTGAGAGAAAGCATTATAGTTTATAAGCATGATTTACTTTTTAAAAAAATCTCACAATGGTATACCTCATTGAGAAAGAAAATTGGTGGGGTTATGAAAAAGATTCAATAAACATTTACTTTTCATCTGCTATTTGAAAGGCAGAAGGGGAAGTGAAGAAGGGGCAGGCAAAAGATCCTAGTTTTCCTAATTAGCTATGGTATAGGTATATCTCTACTAGTTATATTTCAGTGCACAATAATCCTACTCCTAAATACAGATCCCATTATCATTCATAGAAAAACAGAGCAGGTAATGTTATTTCAGGCTTTCAGAGATGACTTCAGGAGGAAGTGGTCCTTGAAAGACAGACTGAGTTTGTAGGAGGAAGACTTGAGAGTCCATCAGGAAAGATATTCAAGGCTAGTGTAATGGCTGGAATAAAAACATGAGATGTGTGGGTATGGGCCTATTTGGGGGAAGTGCTGGTAGAACAGAATGTTTAGGGAGTTAGGAAAAATGGTTGACTTCTTTCTCATATTTTAAGTGATTTCCTACAGAAAAACTTTAAATAACCAGCTACCTTGTGCATTTGAAGAACTATTTGTCATGCAATATATTTGTCCATACAAATAAATACCTTTATGTAAAATAAAATAGAGCAAAGCCAGTGGCAATGACAGTGGACAAGCCTACCATTCAGAGGCCACAATTGCCTGCCACAAAATATGAGCCCAACCTAAAGAGTGGTTACCAAAAGGAAAGTACAAAAGTGCCAGGTCTGTCTTGTGTTGTCTTGTCCCACATCATTTCTTGATGGCATCCGGCATCACTTAAGAATAAGCTTCCAACACACAGGCTTGTTTTGGGTCTTAGCCCTGACACAGTTAGCCCAGCCTATCATAAGTTGCACTTTCTTGGCTGCTATCAGTTTTCCTGAGTCCTAACATAAAAGTACCTCTTCCTGATTATGACCTTAACTTGCCTCCTAGTTTGAATTATCTTTGCTATTTCCTTGGCGTGGACTTGCTCTTTTCTTTACTTCATCATGAATGAGGATTTTTGCCAGCTCCATTACTTCCCTGCATTTGGGTGTTCCAGATAAATACCTTGGGCAGTTGGTCCAGGACCAAGAATCTTCTACCTCTTGGCTAATCTTTCTCTTTGGTCCCTCTATTTTTGGCAGATGGGAAGTAGAAGATACCTTTGTTGGGATCTCCATGCTACCAAAGCTGTAATCTGTTGGGAGGTGGGAGTTAGGTTTCTTTGCTCTTTGCTTAGGAGAGTTCATTTCAGAGCAATGTTTCTTAAAATGTGTCCATCATTTTCTGAATTAGTATTCATCATGAAGCTATTGCAATTTTGAATTTAGGAATATGATTAAAAGCATAGTACTAAAACAATTTGTTAACAAAAGCTTTAATTAATTAGCATGTCAGCTGCAAACACAAATAATGCTGATTGCCATATACTTCTTTCTTTCCTTTTTTTTACTTCTTTTTTGAGTAGATATTCCCCTATTTTATTATAATCCTTACATCTACTAACCTTAATCTCTTCTGTATGTCTTCATTGATAATAAAATGGATTGAAGTTGAAAAGTTACAATCTGTAAAAGTGTACAAAACAAATATTTCAAAGATTGCTTGAATGGTTTGACATTATTAAGAAGTAACCCCTTAAATAGCATATATAATAATATTTTAATTACCATGGAAAATTGAATACTTTTTCCTGATAATTGACCGCTTGTTCACATGAATCCTAAATTACATACAAAAATTATGTGACAATGGTATACATGTGTTGGACACTTTCAGATAATAATCTGGTGATTTTTGGACTCCAGAATTGTAGACTCATGTAAGTAGTAATTAAATGTAGTACTTTGATATGGGAAGTGTTTTAGAAACATTTATGGATATTGGTTTTTCAATATCAAAAGAGTTGCACCCAGAGGTGTAATGTTCATTGGAATCCTCAAAAACTGAGGTGATGGAAAACAGCCTGGATGTGCTCTGAAGGAATTCAAAATATCACATGCAGTGGGCAAAGGGGTTGACTCAGATGGCATTTCATTCATTCAATAAATATTTATTAAGCATCAATAAAATGTCAGATTTTGATAGGCTGGAGTAATAAATCAGTGAGCAAGAGAAATAATAACCCTTCACTCCTGGAATTTGAGATAGTTTTCCACCCTCAGAATATAGGCATCTATAAATACGGCCTTTAGTTTTTCACAAAGCTTATTTTCTTCAGCTATTAAATGGGGGTCAGTAGCACTACTTTACAGGCTATTTTTTAAAGTTATATAAAATAATGTGTGTGGAAGTTCCCAGTGAGAAAATATGAGAAGTTGAGAAAGTTGATAAAATATGACAGGAGCTGGGGAATTTCAGGAACAAAAACCCCTAGTGCATTCACCTATACAAATTTGCTATCTTCAATTATATAACCAAAATAGCAGTATTTTTTGAATGAAGAATTATTCTATCTAATGATAATTCTTATTTAATTCTTTAATCAATAATTGTGAACATGAAATCATTTTAAGTCTAATGTTCTAAGATGTTTTCACTGTAAAATTCTACAATCCATTTAGGCAAGATTCATCCTTGAGGAGCAGCCTAAACAAAGAGTCACTCATAAACCTCAGTTGTAACTCTGATTTGTTATTTGATTTCATGGAGCGGAATGCCCATCTTGAGTTTGCGCTGCATGAACATGTGGCAGTCTCCCTGGCTGCTTGCTTCTCCTCCTTTGATACAAACAAATATTTTAATTTAGAGGATGAGAGGGGAATGTGAAATAGAAGTGTCTCTGTTCAAGAGGAATCCGTAACAGAGCTTTTGAGAAGAAAAACTAAGAGGTCATGTTTCATTACAAGGCCCGTGGAAGGGAGAATGGGGCTATGTGCTCTTCTGGAAAAATGGTTTTACTTCTCCATGATTGATGGCCTGCCTGTCTGGTGTGAGGCTGGTCACAGTATTAATGTCAGGACTTACTCTCAACAGTAGAAAAAGCTGTCAGTTCTGATATTATAGAAGAGTGGGATTGGGATTATAGAGCTGAAGTAGCCACAGAGAGTCCTCTGACTTAGGCCCATGAGGCAAGGTGATTTTGTGTAAAATTGACTTTAAACTTATTTTACATGTACAGAGAGAAGACCAGAAAGAACTAGAATAAAAATTTAACAGGAATTAATTTAAAAATATAATAAGAAACATATCATTTTCTTTTCATTAATATGATGTTTTACTGTCCAAATTTTATTCATAAACATATAAAAATTTTGGACTTCCCTGGTGGCACAGTGGTTAAGAATCTGCCTGCCAACGCAGGGGACACAGGTTCGAGCCCTGGTCTGGGAAGATCCCACATGCCGTGGAGCAACTAAGCCCGTGCGCCACAACTACTGAGCCTGTGCTCTAGGGCCCGCGAGCCACAACTACTGAGCCTGTGTGCCACAACTACTGAAGCCCACGTGCCTAGAGCCCATGGTCCACAAGAGAAGTCACCACAATGAGAAGCCCATGCACCACAAGGAAGAGTAGCCCCCGCTCGCTGCAACTAGAGAAAATTCATGCGCAACAATGAAGACACAACACAGCCAAAAATAAATTTTAAAAAAAATTAATGTAGAAATTTTAAGATAAAATATATAGGTGTGCTGATAAAAATAAAATTACCTGTTTAACAAGGTAGCATGATTTAATGGAGGGAGGATGGAGGTTAGAATCTAACCTGCATTCATATCCAAACTCTTGCACTAAGTAGCTGGAAAAAGGATAATCTGATAATAGCCCTCTCCTTTAAGGACAACATGATAGAATGGAATGCAGTGCCTGGAAAGGGCCTTTCCTTCCTCACCCTGCAGGAGTGAGCTCATGCTCTTGCCAGCTCTCCTTCCCTCCCTGTTGCGGGACCGACCCAAGGCCTGAGAGATTCACGTCTGGCTATTCTCAGCTCCCAGTTGTCACGTTGTCTTAGTGACTGCCAAGTGTAACTTCCCTCTGGTGAACAGTTATATGCTCTGGGAGCCTGTGGTGAGCCCTATTCCCCCATCCTATGACACGTTAATCTTTTTGAAAGGTATATATTCTGTGGATCCCATGGATTGCTTCTAGACTGTAGCTTCCCTCAGCAATCACAGCCAGGTCCACCCTCAGCCCTTACCCTCCTAATCCGAAACCTTAGAGTCTATCCCAGCCTTTCCTAGTTTACCTGTCTTGTTATAATAAACTGGGACATACATGACAGTGGCTTGACGTGTGACATCTCATCACCTTGTCCATGATCTTCTCCAGGAGCAAGCAAAATACAATGACCCACTGGTGAAGCATGACACAGTTACATCTCTTTACAACGATTCTAGAAACTACTAGAGAATTATAAGCACAGGTGTCAGGAGTCAGCAAATGTTCAAGACCCAGCTTACCATCTTCATAAATCCAATTTAGTCTTCTTAGTTGTGATGGACTACCTCATCCTAAAGTGTCACCACTGAAAAGTCATTTGACATGGATCTGAGGGTAGAATCTACAGAGTGACAGGTTTCAGTTCAGTGATTAAGAGAAACCATTTATAAAATGACATATTTTATAGTTGAGCAGCTAGTTTCCTCCACACTTATATGGGACATATTTCCCAGCACGGGTACTATGATAGATCACTACCACAGAGGGCTTCATAACAAGGTGGTTGCTTACCTCAAGCTGGGAAATACTCCACCGGGGGAGTCTTGGCACACATATGAAGACCTTTAGGAATTCTTGCAATGGAGAGGCCTGTTGAACTTTAAGCGACTATTCTAACTTTTTAAAACACAGAACAATATTTTCATATAACATGTTTTTCCACATCCCCTGGAATAAGAGCTTAAAGCATCCCATTTGGAACTACTCTATGATAGAACTACCTGTTCAGTTACTTTTAATATAAGAGTGACACTGAAACTCACATTCATGTTGCATCGTCCCGGTGCTGCATTACAGGGGTTCCTCATCACAGGCTGGACAACTTGTCTCATCTCTCCCTGAGATTGGAATCAAGTCAAGGATTGCTTTTGGTTGCTTTTCCTCATTCTGCCCAGATTGAGGGAACTATTTGAAGCCCCTGATTGTCTGTCTGTCAACATATAAATAAGAAGCTTTGAGGGACTTCCCTGGCAGTCCAGTGGTTAAGATGCCACTTTTCCAATGCAGGGGGCATGGGTTCGATCCCTGGTTGGGGAACTAAGATCCCACATGCCGCATGGCCAAAAAAAAAAAATTATGGACATGTTGGAAACATATGGGCCTTGAATTTCCCAGAATTTTTGACTTTATAGCATGTTAAGTTTGTCTCCCTGGTCACTTCCATAGCCCTCAAATCTTAAGCACGTTTCAAGCAGAGCTGCTGGCATTTGTTAAGTGTATTGCCAATTTGAAGATTATTTGGTTCAACATCTGGCACATATTCAGACACAACTCCATATATCCCTTGCTATATGTACAAACAAGTAACTTCAATTAGGCAAGGCTCGTTATGAAGAGATCTCCCTAGGAACCAATGAAAAGATGTTAATGATTTGCCAGTTTGGTTCCTTGGAGAGAGGGAATCCCCCTCTACCTAGCTTATATTGGGCACTTCATCAATAAACTAGCAGTGAGCAAATAAATAAATAGTGCTTCTACAGTGCCTGAGGATACTTGAAAACAATTTGTTCTCTTAAGTGGATTAACTATCTCCTCCCTGAACGTCTTATTACCTGATGATTTTGTAAAAATTAAAAAAAGCTTTTTCTTCATAGGGAGGGCATAAGTAAACCCTGAGAATGACTGGTGCCTGAAAGTCGAGAAGCTTAGGCTCAGTTGTGTTTCTACTACTTATCAACAGTGTAGTTTTGGGAAAATATGTTGACCTCTGTGTGCCTCTATTCCTCATCTGTAAAATGAGGATCATGACAATCTTATAAGTTTCTGTGAGTTAATACTTGAAGCAGTTCCTGGCATGTAGTAAGTGCTCAGTATATCTTGGCCACTACTATATAATCAAAGGGTGCAATATTCCCAAAGAACTGCAAGTTTTACATAGAAAAGTTCATCAGACTATAAAAGAAATGGAAATTATACATTCTAATACATGCCATAGGGAAGATCAAACTGTTTTTCTTGAAGTTATTTGCCTCCTCCTTCATCCCAGTATCTGCACAGTTCTTGGCACATGGTTTGTTGAGTGAATGAATAAATGAGTAATTAATTGATTCATTCTTATCACATTCCTCTTATCACTTCCTCTTTCGTGCAGACCTGAATATCCCCAGGAACGCTGTTTGCTTTAAGAATTAGCCAGTGAAGGGTTATGAGAAGTATTGTGGTTTCTGTTCTGTGTGACTCAGTTGACAAAATTAATTGCTTTTCTGTCATGCAATTTCATGGATTTTCATCAATCCTTTTGTCTGTTAACAAATCCTGTCAGTATCTTTAAACCTGCAATAATGATCAGTGTTTAGCATTTTAATAAAAGAATGGAAATGTGTGTGTGTGTGTGTGTGTGTGGTGAGAGAGAGAGAGAGAAAGAGGGAAATTTTAAATAAGATCTAACTTTTTATTTGTATGTTTCAGTAGTGTCAGTCTTCATGAATGTTATTATAAAAAGTAAATAATTTCTCTATAAAATCTAAGAATATAAGGCCATGTTGCTTGACAGTATTTCTGAGAACTACTACTCTAATAATTAGATGTAACTTTTCTGCTATGTTAAGAGTACACAGATTTCCTTTCTCTTAAGACATCTACTTATACCGTTTAGTGTTTGAATAATTTTAAAATTCTGATTTCTGTTCTTTTTACTGGTTATGAATTCATTCTGGTTTAAAGTGTTTAGATCACCCTCAAATTTATCAAACTTGCCACTCATTTCTTCATGCAATTTCCAGACTTACAAAGCCTGATTGCCCATATCCGCTGTCTCATATAGAGATGGACCCACCAAGGATGTGGGAAGAATGAAGAGTGACCATTGGTTATACTTGCCAGCAAAACAGACTACAGCCAGCCATTTCTGAGCCATCTCAGTTCTACTAAAAAGTTGTTTTTTTTACATTGAAGTATAGTTGATTTAACAGTGTTGTATTAGTTTCTGGTATACAGCAGTGACTCAGTTATATATATATATATATATATATATATATATATATATATATATATACACACATACATATTCTTTTTCATATTCTTTTCCATTATGGTTTATTAGAGGACATTGAATATAGTTCCCTGCGCTATATAGTAGGAGCTTGTTGTTTATCTGTTTTATGTGTAGTAGTTTGTACCTGCTAATCCCAGACTCCTACTGTATCCCTTTGGTCCTTTTCCCCTTTGGTAACCATAAATTTGTTTTTTATGTGTGAGTCTCTTTTTGTTTCGTAAATAAGTTCATTTGTGTCATATTTCAGATTCCACATATAAGTGATATCATATGGTATTTGTCTTTCTCTTTCTGACTTATTTCACTTAGTATGATAATTTCTAGGTCCATCCATGTTGCTGCAGATGGCATTATTCTTTTTTAAGGCTGAATAATATTCCATTGTACCACATCAATTTTATTTTATTTTATTTTTAAATTTTATCGGAATATAGTTGATTTACAATGTTGTGTTTCAGGTGTACAGCAAAGTGATTTGGTTATACATATACATATATTCATTCTTTTTCAGATTCTTTTCTCATATAAGTTATCACAGAATATTGAGTTGAGTTCCCTGTGGTATACAGTAGGTCCTTGCTGGTTATCTATCTTATATATTCTACTAGAAAGTTCTTGTTCAACCAGGCTAGGGCTAATGGCTGTTCTGGCTGTAGGCAGAAGGTTTTTTTATTCCCAATCATTTTTTTTTCTTTTAGTCTCATGATAGGTAATCTCACCCAAATCCCTGCTTTAAAATACCACAACTCTAGTCTCTCTCTAGTGTCCTAAGTGCACACAATCATGAAGATTTTTTTCACACAAGAACCCAGACATGGTCTAGCCAACTTTTCTACAATCTCCATTCAAAAAGCACATTCTTCTCCTCCCAGGAGCAAGCTTTTATGGATTCTTGGCCATTCTATCCAATGCACATTTTCTCATTTTCCATTATAGCACTATCACAAAGAATTTTCAAAGCTTTCTCTCTGTGGGCTCCCACTGATTTCTGAATTACTTGCGAACAAAAATCTTGTCTTTTTATGAAATTGTGCTAGATAGCTATCATAGTATATATTAAGTAGGTAAAAAATGCCATGGAAAGAAAGAAATGCATCTACTTTTAAAAAACATCATTACCATAGTTCTTTATATGAGATATTTCTCAATTAAAATAATTCCTAATCACTTAAAAAATGAACTATTTACAGGCAGATTCATAGATACGTAAAGTAGTTTAGAGGTTGCCAGGAACAGAGCAGGGAGGGGAAAATGGGAAATTATTTCTTAGTGGGTAGAGTTTCTCTTCAGAGTGATAGAAAAGTTTTGAAAATATATTGGTCATGGTTACACAACATTTTGAATGTAATTAATACCACTGAATTGTACACTTAAAATTTGTCAAAATGCCAAGGTTTATGTTATATATTTTTTACCACAATAGAATTTAAAGATGAGTTATTTACAAATAAGAAAGGCATTGAAATATTCAAGATAACTAAATGCATATTTTTTAAAAAGAAAATCTTTCCTAAATAGAGAAGTCATAAAAGGGAGCCCAGAAATTAGTCTTGGAAATAAACATGATCTTAGGGATACTGTTTTTTTTTCATTTATTCTCATTTAAGAAACATTACTGCAACAGAAATCATCATTAAATAATGCAATGAATTTTAAAAGTGAATAAGTGAATAACTGAATGATTAAAAGAAAGCACCATTTAAATAAGCAAATCTCCAAAGTTGAATGGCTGGATATAGCAGGACCCAGTTTATCCCTCTGTTGATCACAGACTTTAGGTGGTCAAAATGGTGTGCTGTCCATAGGAACATAGAACAGACATGGACACATCTACCATTTGTTTTTGATAGGAAGTGCTATCAAGTTTAACGGTCATAGGACCAAAGGGTCAGATAGACTGGATTTATGCCCTGAGTCTTCCTCATGGAAGATTTTTAGTCTCAATGAAGCACAGTTTCTTCATCTAACAAATAAAGGGGAAAAGATCCAACATCATTTCTTTTTTGTGAAAGTGAAGAGTGCCTGGTGAAGGCCTGTCATGCAGAAGTCCTTTAACTACATATTATTAACATAAAGGTTCAAATAAGTTTAATGTTAAACAAGTAGTTATTCTACATAAAATATCATGAGTTCTGAAAATAACTTTAGTTCCAGATATGCTTCATATGAAGTTTTTTTTTCTTTCTCCCTCCCTCCTCCCTTCTTTTTTTTTTCTTTTTTTCTTTCTTTCCTTTTTTATTGGCTAAATTTATACTTAGCATATTTGGCAATATTATCCCATCTAAATTCCAGGCTACTGGGAAATACCAATCAGTGTTCAAAGCACCCCTAATTGTGGGCAAACTAAATTATCTTTCACAAGTAAACATTCTGTTACAATTGAGACACAGTCCTCACCTTGAAAGGCCAATCTTATAAGCACTGATTTCTGTGTGGAATTTTTTCTAACCTTTTTTTCTTTTTCTGTTTTCCTTTCTTATATGCTGACTTCGGTGTAGCAGACCACTTGGGGATTGAATTCATGGGTAAGACTAAACAATTTTCTCCTTAAATATCCAGAAAAAACTAAGTTTGATAATGTATATAGTGTTCTCCTTCCCCATCTGATTATAATTGAAATGTCTCACTGTCAGGTACTATTAGTAGTAAAAAATGTTTTTGTTGGTTTTTCACTAAGTAATGGCTCAAAATGAAAGACTTAATTACTTATTGGGAAGGCAATTTAATGTTAAGTGCATCTTTGGAACCTTACAGAAGTTGAATTTGGCTCCTGGATTTGATTGTTTGCTCTAATTCTCAATTTTCTTATCTGTAAAGAGGGATGATGATAGTTCCTATTTTATTGCACATATAAATTGCTTAGCACAATGTCTGCAAGATGGCAAACATTCAATAAATGGTAGAAAATAATGGTGATGGTTTAGAAATATCAGTTTTTGTTTTTTTCTGCTCTATTTTTTTTCCTTTTGCATGATGACTACTTTGGATATATTTTGGTCAATCTTAATTTTGGAGTATGGGCTCTATAAATGTTTTCATTTACAAAGTGAAAATATTTATTTTGAAAGTACTTGTAGTGAATTGTGTGTTTTTAAAAGGATTAGAATACCTTCCACAGTAATTATTTTCTATACTCATAGATAATTACATTAAGAATTGGACATACTTTTCTGAGTCTATATTATAAGTAAATGAAAAGAAAAAGTATTCCATAAGATTGATAGGCATGGTACTAAAATAGAAAGATACTCAGGAGTTAAAGTTAGTGAAACTGAGTACCCAAATTTGAATCCAAATTCATAGGTTCTCCTTGCTCAGCTTTTGTTGAACTTCAGGTTTTTCTCTTATATGATATAGATGTGAATACTTGCTTTATACCTGCATATGTTCTCTGTGATAATACTTACAAATTTGCTTGTTTTCATTTATCCATTAATTCAGCAAATATTTATCAGTTGCTCATTCTAAGCAAAGAAAAAAATGCAACATGCTACAGATAAAATAGTGAGCAAAAATGAACCATAAAAGCTGGTTTGATGGAGCTTACAGTCTAGGAATCTTTCAGATGATAATTAGGTAATAAAACTGATAAATATAAAATTTAAAGTTTCTTAAGACCTATTTGAGGCAAGATGATATTAGCTTGGACTCATATGATAATGGAAGATGTGAGAGGAAAAACTGACAGATATTGGGGACGTGATAGCAACCAGTATTTGAGAGGAATTGATGTTGAAGGTTAGAAAAGGAAGATTTTCAAGGATGACTGCAGGGTTTAATAGTTTGCATATTTAGATAAAACATGGGCCCATTTTCTGAAAAAGACTAGAAGAAGAACAGATTTATGGGAGATGTTTTACTAGATTAGGTTTGGAAATTTTGAGTTCTGGGTGCCTTTGATATATCTGAGAGAAGATGTTAAGTTCATAGTTATATTTCTGGAAGTTTTGAGGGTTAATTAGAGATTAGTGATGACACACTTATATTAAAATTGATCTTCCTGTTGTGTGATATTACTCATTAGTGCTCTGTTATCTAGGTATTGGATCATAGAAAAAGCAGACAGCTCAATTCCAGCAGATTTGGGGTTTTGGTAGATAGATGTGATGAAAACTCATAAGGGCAATGAAATTCAAGGTAATATTGAAATGAAGCATTATGGAATGTAAGGTAGATGTGTAATGAGATGAATGGGGATTGGCTAATCTGAATGGAATTAATGAGTAGTCACCATGGGAGTCCTCAAACAAGCCGTTGGCATGAAGAGGAGGTTGTAGCCATATGAACCAAAAATTGCAGAAAACCATGGGCATGGTCATGTGGTAGAGTATAAATTGTTGAGAAGGACATGTGGTTTGTACTTTCCTCATTTACTGATGATGGTGGGGATTAGCAGCATGGAAGTTGAGCATCAACAGTCATTTGAGGATAGCAGGTACTTAGCCTAATCAGTAGAGAAATTTGCTCCACTAGACTGTGGTGATTGCTGGCTCAGAGAATAGGGGCTCCAGAAGTTATGTAGTAGAATGACTATAGATATAAGAAACACTGCCTGGTGGTGTGTGGGACTGGGATAGCATCAAACCCCACAAATGGTATGGCCACGGTTATAGTAAACTAAACTCGCTACATTAATAATAATCATCACTGTTGAAAGAAATGGATGAGTCATCATCCTATTGGGCTTTCCCTGAGAGTTTTCAATGACACTTATACCTTATAGTATAACGATTTGCTATGGAATCAAGATATGTATTAAGAGGTCTGTTTTAAAATATTTAAAATAATTTAGTTACCAGTAGGGTAAAAATAAGTGGTTATTGTGTAATTCATCTATATGAATCTCAAGCCTAACTGATGTTATAATGAGTCTTATAAAAGGTGAAGTCAAATTATAGCTATAAAGCTTTACAGGGAATGGATTCTCAATATGTGAATCCATATTGCAGTAGAGTTTGCCTTAGAAAGAAGGGGTTGGGCAAAGTCAGAGTCAAAGGGAGTACTTAGTATGCATATAGAGAATGGGAAATGATGAAGGAGTATTTGGAATAATAAATAGGTTTATAGACTTAATGAATAAACTGTTTTCACTGGACTCACTAATTCTAGACCCTGTTCACCCCCACAGGTTGCTCTAACTGAATGTATAATATTCTGTTTCTTGCTTTAGGAATAAATATTTTCAGATTTAACTTGTAATTTTAGAATCCATATGGGTAAAATTTGTTCCATGGGAGATGATATCATCACAATGATATGGTATCTCTAGGTATAAATGAAGCTGGGAAGCAGAAATGTAGGCATACTCTCTATAAATTTAATTATGTCAGTTTATTGGTGTACCTACAAGTATTCAATGCCAGTTCTGTTTTAATGAATTTCAGAATACCTTTCTTCTCAACTTTCATCATTCTTGCTTTGGGCAATGTTAATTTCATCTTTCCTTGACTTGATCACAAGGTGATGATCTGAAGCATGCGTGTCTTTTCCCCAAGTCTTTTTATTCCCAGTGGCCATGTCATGTGTGCACTCCTACTGATCAGACTCAAAACATAAACACATTAGAAAGTTCAACAAATTCTTATCTATAGCAGAGAACTCCAAATCATATACTTCAAGAATCCTACTATTATTTAATCAACATGTACTTGTCACACTTACTATATGCCATATGTATAAGATATTGAACATGCAGCTATATAATCCACATCCCTTGATGAATAAAGGTTCTGAAATTAAAGGTAGAGAAATCTACACATAGTTGAGGTGACATAACAAGTGCTATTAAAATGGCATAGGTGGGCTTCCCTGGTGGCGCAGTGGTTGAGAGTCCGCCTGCCGATGCAGGGGACACGGGTTCGTGCCCCGGTCCGGGAAGATCCCACATGCCGCAGAGAGGCTGAGCCCGTGAGCCATGGCCGTTGAGCCTGCGCATCCGGAGTCTGTGCTCCGCAATAGGAGAGGCCACAACAGTGAGAGGCCCACATACCGCAAAAATAAATAAATAAATAAATAAAATGGCATAGGTAAAATACAATGAAAAAAAATTAAAAACAAAAGCCACTAAATGGGCTTGGGAAATTCAGAAACATCTCCCCAGGAGGGGAGAAATTTAAGCTGGGTACCAGCCAAAGTGGATAAGCTGTACCAAGTGTTGCTCCAGGCCAAATTTAGACTAGCCCCACATTGCTTCCACATTAGTGGGAGCCTTGCTATTTCAGTCAGTGTCTCTGAGCTCCCTCGTGTCACTACTTTAGGACTGAAGAGAGGACATCAACTTCAGTAAAATAATTATCCTATTGAATAAACCATTCCAAGCCTAATGTCCATAAAACTGTCAGCGTTCAAAAAGATTTTTCCTTAATTATATTCATGAATTTTTTTTTAATGATGCCACTGGGATTGGAACAATGCAAATTTCAACAACAAATACTGCTCTAGAATACAGTATCAGTTTAAAAAAATACAGTTAACTGGCATAGTTAGGACAGGAATTTGAAGGTGCATAAAAACACAAAATTGTGTTTGTAAAAAAATTGGAAATAAAAGGGTTTATAGTAAACCAATAATCAAAAAATATTTCTTGAAGTCATGACTTAACCTACTCATTCATAAATGCATGAGGGAAAATTGATATTTTTAAGGTCAGATATTCAAACTTTCCCTCACAGCGTGGATAGATCAGGAGATGGTACAGACAAACTTCTTTCTAAGCACAAGTACTCATTGACTTGTCTGAGAAATCCAACCAATCATCCAGACAAGACAGATGGCCAAAGGGTATGTCAGACTGGCCAAGTTTGGAAGGTGCATTGATCATGAAGAGGGATTTCTCATCTGAGAAATATCTCACTACTGTGTCAGGTGCTCAATCATGGAGCATATCTCATTATATCCATTTGAGCTATTTGTTACACAGCTGTGTCTCTGACAATGCCCTGATGCATTTGATGCTCTAGGCATCAAAGATGTTTGTATAAAAGCAGGTGCAGTGCCATTTGCAAATGTATTAGCAAACCACAGGGAGAATTGAAGATTGTGTGGGAGATCTTTTATGCAAATTTCTTTCATTCTCATATGAAAAAATAAAATGAACTCTGCCAGTTAAATGTCGTTTGTGATTTGATATTGTGTTTAGGATAGCGTAATATATTTATGCAGTCTAAGTAAACTCTGGTATATATTTTTTTAATCAAAAGATTTATAAAACTTGGGAAAAGTCAGATTTTTAACTATAATCTTAAAAAGATATTCTAAAATAATCCTATGTTTTGAAGTTAAAAAAAGAAGACAAAAGAAATACTGAGTTGCCTATAAGGAGAGGGTTAGAAATGTCTATCGTCTAAAATATATGTGTAGATTCAGAATTGAGAAAGTTATTACTTCAAACTTCACCATATATTTAGTATCTCTTCATCCCCTCATGTAAAAAAGAATACTTTTAGGATATTTTAGTAAGTACTGAAGATTATCTCCTGAGAAATAACCAGTTTCTAATTCTGTTTAGATAATATGAGGTGGGGATACTTTCCTTAAAGCTACACTGCTTATTATGAATGAATTGATGTGTGTTCCTTTAAATCTAACAAGCTCATATGTCAGGCAAATGAATTCATGTGTATGCCCTAATTTGTGGAAATATAAAAATGAGGATCCCCCTTCTTTAGGCTGAAATCTCTGAATTAGACTTATTTGGAACAGAAATGTTTTTATTCACTTGAATATATTGCTTTCTTATAAAATAAAATGCTAATTTATGGATAAATGTGTTTGTATAGGGGATTCATTCAAAAGGGTACTTGTTTAGTTTTTTCTTACATTAAACCACATGAGAAAGCAGATGTCTCAGAGTAATGTAAGTTAACATTATTTAATCCTTGACATGTGCCACCAAATTTACATTATTTCATTGCACTCTCAAAAAAAAAAAAGCATGAAGTAGAAACTATTTATATCCCTATCTTATATATGGCAAAACTGAGGTCTATTTAGATGGAATATCTCATCCAAAGAGCAAGTGGAAGATACAGGATTTGAACCAGAGTCTATCTTCCTCCAGAGTTCTTGAATTCTGCTGGTGACCAGCTGCTGAGCACCTAACACATGAAGCCTTCAGGATTACTCGAGAGGTTGTACTCTGGCAATCTGTCAAATGACAATGCAATTTTGTATCTAGTCCTAAAGTTTAGAAGTAATGTTTTCCAAGTACCATGAGGTCATGAGAATCTTAGGTAGTAACTCACTTTATCCAAGCTACAAAAAATGAAAATGAACCAGATGCCAGTTTATAGCTTTACATTCAGAATTTTAACTGTCATATGTAACAAAAGGCTCCCATTAGTTGGTAATTTCAGTTTCTCATGTAGAATAATCTACAGAAGTTATAGTGTATCAATATTTGAAGATTTTGTGGTGATTACAGAGGGTTGAGTGACATTAGTTGGGTGCCTCTGCTGTTAAATGCCATTGTGGTATAAAAGCCTTACACATCCATCTCCTCTGATGAGAGACATGTACCAGATGGCATAGTGAGTTGAACCATCTCCTCAATGGTTTCCCAAAATGCTGCTTAAGAAACACTTACACAATCTTGTTTGCTCACTTATTTTTCTCTTTAGCAATATGACCACTCCCTCTCCTTATACTATGAATTTTTTTTTAGTGTGTTAGTACAAGAGCTAATAATAAGGTTCTCTTAATCACAAGCACCTCCAAGGTTTTTCATTCCTCTCTCCCTTCTTTCCTTCCTTTTCCTTTCTTTTCTTTCTTTCTGTTTCTTTCTTTCTTTCTTTTTTCTTTCTTTCTTTCTTTCTTTCTTTCTCTCTCTTCCTTCCTTCCTTCCTTTCTCCTCCTTCTCTCCCTCCCTTACTTTCTTTCCTTCCTTCCTTTCTTTCTAATAAGAGATATCTTGATTTGATTTGTTTTTTCCCAAGACTTCCTAGCCATGTGTGTAAGGATAATATTTTTGGCTTTATCTATATGATTAATCTAACATTGTAAAGATAATATTTTGGCTTTATATATCATTAGCCAATTGTCATTTGCACATATTGGTACCTCCAGTGCTTAGA
Source organism: Mesoplodon bidens (assembly GCF_964165515.1). Classification (NCBI taxonomy): domain Eukaryota; kingdom Metazoa; phylum Chordata; class Mammalia; order Artiodactyla; family Ziphiidae; genus Mesoplodon; species Mesoplodon bidens. The sequence continues at coordinate 160,983,438 of NC_138176.1, read as the reverse complement.
AGTCAAAGTCAGTGATCCTCTTTGAGGAATGGCTACAACCAAGAGATACACTGGAAAAATATGCAGATATATTAATTATGGTTTCTACAAAAGAGAAAATGGACATTTTTGTAAATACATTTATAGAATGGATTCCAGAATTGGTTAATGAAGTTTTGTAGGTAGACACTGAGAAACGTATTTGTTGTGAACTATTGGAAAAAGCAGAACTGTTCACTGAAAGGTGACATAGGACCACTACATTTTTGCTACATTGATATTAGGAAAATTTTCATAAAGCTGCTAAATGACTAGATTGGGAGTTTCTGTGTAGATAGTGAATATATAGACTCTAGCAAAGCCTTGGGTAGGCTCTCATCAACTTCTTTTGTAATATGGTGAAGCATGGATTATACCAATTTAATGGTAAGTAGATTTGGGGCAATAAAATGCTATATGGAGGATCAAGATCAGCCATGCGTGGAACTTTTGGTGGCCTCTATGGAAACATTTTTATTAATGGAATAAAAAAAGACATAGATTAGACACATGTAAACTTATTGAACTTTTTATGAAGCATGATTGTACTCTAACAGACTGAATTAAGATCTAACAGAAAGGATTGGACTTTGGATTGTCAAATTGGACTCAAAAGAATTTGAGATCTTAACCAGTATCAACTTAATTACATTTATATACCAATTATCTAAAATGTGCATTAGTTGATAGTAGGTTCCAAAGATCTTCTGAAATGTTCTAGAAAAAAGAAAAAGTGAAAAAAAAAGAACAAAGAAGTTAAGATTGTCATTGGAAAGTAAATCCCAAAGAGGTTAAAAAAACAAATGGGCTTTTATATCCCATTCTCCCTGACCATTGCTTCAGGAGCCAGGATGAATCTGTGGAATAGAAGAGAGGGAAAAAAAAAAGGATGATGGATAGAACATCTGAAGATGCAGAAAAGTGAATATGATACTGCTGCTTCTCAATAAACAGAGGCTACTTTGTGAGCTCTCAGTGGTTCAGCCAATTGGAATGTGTGGAGCCCCTTTGGAAAATCAGGTCATGTGCCAGCCCAGAGCAACACAAAGACAAGTACAACAGACTCTCAAGAAATTCACAATTCAGTGTGTGGAACAGTCTTGCAAACCAATCATTGCAGTTCAGTGCAAAAAAGACTTTAATTGAAGTTTTGGTGTTTCTTTTATTTATTATTATTATTTTTTTACAAAATGCAAGAGGGGGTTTCTCAAACATCTGCAAGATGTTAATACTTGGTTCATACTCACACATGTAAATAGGGTTTGAGTTCACATACATGTGGGAAACACTAGGTTCTGTACCTCTGTCGCACGATTTCACAAATCCTTTGGTATACTTCTATCTATTCATAACTCTCAGCAAGAAGATTATAGGAGGTCTGAATTATTTTTCCAGAGAAGCATGTTTCTTAGAGCTAGGGTCTTAGGGACCATACTATGGTAAATCCTGGGAGAAAGGAACAGAGAGGAAGGCATACCCACATCTCATTCGAACAGTTAGGGATGTCTTTATGTGGAAGGATAAAAAGTATTCCTGCAATTGGGAGATGACAGAAGGGAAGATGAGGGAAAGGAACAAGGAAGAACACAGATAAATAAGAGATGAAAGAGCATGAGGATTTTAGGAAATGGCAAGACCCAGGTAATTGGAGAAAGTAATACACATGAAAGGCAGTGTGGCAGGTGGTGTGGCTGGTCAGTCAGGTCACAGCAGATTATCATGACCTTAGGATGCACTTTGAAAGAAGTATAACTTTATCTTGTTGTGAAAGAGTCTTCAGCGGTTTCAAGCAGGGAGTGATCAGATTTCCCTTAAATAGCTTATTGTGTCAGTAGCTGTGTGTAGAGGTTGCCTGAAGGCACTGCATGCAAAATCCCAGCTATTGGGCCAAGCTCAGGATTTTACTTCAAATATTCACCAAATGCTTGCTCTTTGAACAACTCTATCAACGTTATATAGATGAATGCCCGTTTATCTGTGTCAAGCATAGAGAAATAAGCAAAGGAAGAACACCTGGGGAAGCAGTGGGGCTGAGGTGCAGTGAGCAGAGCCATGACCATAATGGACGTTGAACTGCTCTTTGAGGGAAGGGTAGTACTTCAAAGGTGTGGCTTTCAGCTCATTCAGGTTTTCTATGCAGCCCTAGAAGTGGGCCAGTGTCCTAGAGGATCCTGATTGACCAGTTATCTTCTCATAGAATAGCTCATAAATTGGTTGTTATGGCTGACAGGTCTGGGCTTTCTGTGAGTGTCATGGTTGCAGTTTGAGAAACAGAATAATGGAATAACCTACGTAATCAAAATAACATAATTTAAAAGCTTTCAACTTTAACTTTCATCCCAGGCCCTGGGAAGCTTGTTACAGATGTAAATTCCTGTTTTCAGCTTGAGATATCTGATTAGGTAGTTCTGGGATGGACCCCAGGCTCTTGGTTTTAAGATTTGATGTAGGAGATCTCTGCCTACAAGGTGAGAAACTTTGACATAAAGGGACAGGCAGACTTGATTTAATTCTGGATCCACCTTTTAGTAAATGTATGACCTAGGGCCAGAGATTTATCATCTCTAGTCTTGCAGCTTCCAATCTGTGTAAGAGGGATGATGCCCTAAGCAATCTCAGAGGGTTGTTGGAAAGATCAAAATACATAAGGCATATAAAGCATTTAGTGCAAAGCCTGGCACTTATTAAGTGCTCAGTCAAATGAGCTATTGTATCTACTGTTCCTCCTGGGAGTGACTTCAGTGATGCGGACTTCTGACCCAAATGCCATCTGAGGTTTCCCTTTAGTCTGTCTCCATCACTCTGATACTTCTGGAAAGGGGAAATTGAATATTAATGTTATCTTATAGAATGGGGGCCATTTTCCAGGGCATTCCAGGAAATGTCAGCTAAGTTTTCAGGGTCAGTTCTCTAAAAAGAGCAATATTTGTGAAGTCTGGAGATCCCCTTTCAGAATTTGGTTCTAAAGAGACATCTTTATATCTTCAATCTGGTTAGGCAGGATGGCTGCATTCCCTTTATTAATATTTCCATCATACTGAGTTGAGGACATACATATATACTCAACCAAGACCTCAGCTATAGAAAGTGCATGATGGGTAGGGTTGCCAGACTTAGCAAATAAAATGCAGGGAATCCACTTAAATTTGAATTTCAGATACACAACAAATAATTGTTTAGTATAGACATGTTGTTGAATTTAGTGGGGAATATTTATATAAAAGCTTATTTGTTGCTTACATAAAATCCAAATCAACTCAATTTTGAATATTTTATCTGGTAACCCTAGGTTTAGGGCTGTAAACATGGTGAGGCATGGCCCCCTCCCGACCCATTTCTATCTCACACTTCACTCCCCAGGAAGGCTGAATTAAAATTGTTATAAAGAGTGCAAAAAGATAAGCAGAATTAATGTGGGAGATGAGCAGGGGAAATTGGAGTAAGAGTGCTGTGTGAATCTCCATGGATAACTCTGCTTGTTACATGATGAGAATTAGTCAAAAATAATACTAAGCTGTTTCCAGATTATCTCTGGGAAGGTATAGTTGTTTAACATGGCAAATGCAACCTATGAACTCCGTTCTGAGCATGATGGGTCCTGCTGTCAGAGCAACTGAAATATTTTAAAGCCAAGTTGTTATTGTGAGTGAAATGGCTTAACACTTCAAATATGGATGCTTCAGAAAATAAATGGTAGCATGATAACTTAGTTGATCAGCTTTGTAGAAAGAGGGTAGCATTTAACTTACTAAAAGATGCCATTCAAGGCAATATTAATGAAGTAATAACAGCTGTGTCTTTATCTGTTCACCACCTATTCATTTCCTCATTATATTTAGGCTGCTAACTTCAGTCATAAACATGTTTGTATGAGAATATGGAGATTTTTGTCCCTACCGGAGAAAAAAATAAGGTATCTATTTTCTGGAGTTGTACTATGGAATCAAAGCAGTGTTTCAGTTATTCCACTTTTCTATGGCTTTGAGAAAAAGAGATGCTATGGTATTCAAGCAGTGTAATGGAGAAATATATATACTCTGAAGCCAGGCAGATGTGCATCAAATCTTGACTTCATCTTCTATATGCTGTGGGATATGGGCTATCTCTGTCTTTCTATCCATCCATCTATCCATCCACATGTGTGAAGACTAATATCTCTCTCAGGGTTCATTAATATAAAGATGGATGATATAACAAACTATGTATGCATTTATTGACATATATTAGTCACTTAGATTATGTCCTCCCTTTCTTCATTCCCTAATGTGTTGCACTGTGTTTGCCCTGTTTGTTTACTGATCTGCATGCCTGTGTCTGCGTGTGTGTTCATAAACCCTCCAAAATAGAGGGTATACCAGCTGTTTGCTTTGGCAGTCACGTCCAGCACTTTCCCGACACCTGCCCTTTCCTGGTTCCTTGGTTGCCTTCTGAGGACATTGCCGAGGAGATACAGTTGAGAGGGGGCAGCAGCTACTCCAGATGTGGACCTCTATCTCTACTAAGCCCCACATGGAATCAGACCTTCTGCCTATCACAGCCCAGGAAAATGACAAATCTTTTGCATGGATAGAATAAGTGTTTGTGGTATTATTTGCAGGGTCTTGGAATCCTTGCTGTCTAAGGAAAACTTACCTTGTTCCCTGATTTTTTGTCAGATTCCACCATGGCAGCCTTCTGAAGCCTGAGATAGCTGAGCATACCAAGTACCAGCGCATCTTAGGCCCATCTTGACTCACTTCTCTAACCTCATCTCCTCTACCCACGCCATTCGCAAAGTCACACTTGCTTCCTTGAACACACCATAATCTTTTTGGTTGAACCTGTCCCTTTTAACTGATCAGTTCTTTATATTGAATGGAAGCCTGGCTCCCCATACCAATGCCATAAAGTCATAGATTCCTGGGACTTAATCTTAATTCTTTTACTTACTAATGTTGTGACTTTTGGTTACATTAACTTCCGTAGGCCTCCGTTTTCTTGTATAAAGACAGGGATAACAGTACATATTCCAACAACTGTTGGAATGGATGAAAATAGTTTCTCCAGTCAACCTTTATCTGTTCTCTAAACTCTTCCTTTGCCTAATATTCCATCTAATACCTCAAGATAGTTATCATGGCCTATCTCTAAATCTTATCTCCTGAGTAATACAGGGTTTGAACAGCGAGGGTTATACCCGAAATTTTCTCAATAGTAAAGACTACAGTACTACATGTTCCTCAGGTGTTGAATCTTCAGATACAGGGGAACTGTGTATATGGAGGGCCAACTATAAGTTATACATGGATTTTCTGTTGTGTGATGGGTCAGCGTCCATAACTCCCATGTTGCTCAAGGGTCAAAAGTACTTGTTTTGATATTTATTTTCAACTCTTTCTTTCCTGCGCATTTTTTCTGGAAAACTATGGTTTGTCAGAACCTCTTCAGAAGTCTAAACCTATTTCCCAAGGTATTTTGAAATTTATATGAGATAATGCATGTCATAAACGTAGAGTAACCCATGTGTAGTAAATGCTCCAAAATATCTTAATTTATCTTCTCTTTCATCCTTGGTACACTGTAATTTTACTCATTCAATTTATAATATGATTTGCTTATTTTATCTCCATCCAGGAGTCATTTTTTAAGCAGTTTTCTGTAGTTTTTTTTTCTTTTTTCTCCCCAGCCACTTTCTTAAATACATATGCACATTTTACATAGTAGAGGGTATAGTGTGCAATCCTGTTCTTTTTTTTTAATGTTGTTGAGTTTTATTGGTATTGGAATTTTGTTTAGATTTATTTTGTAATTTGTTTTGGCTTTATAGTTGTGTAAGAGATATAAACATAATGGGTTTATGCCAAGTTTTATATATCTACCATTAAAAATTTCCTTGAGTTTTTTTTTTTTTTTTTTAAAGGCACTGGTGTCATAAAGCTGCAGTTGTCCAGTGTAGTTTTTAGTTGACAAAAATATCTTTGGGTCACTTTTAGGGAACTAGTCTAGGGCTGCCTTTTACCAGCCTCTGTTTATATAATAGATTTACCTTCAAAATGTAAGACTTTGCATTTACTTCTATCATTTGTCATATCTGTTTTAACCCATTTTTCTGTCTAACAGGTAGAAAACACATAGATTCTTTTGTGTATGTTGATTGTACCTTATAATAACTTGAACTCTTTCAGTCATTCTGATTTTTAGATAACGTGCATTGACAATGTGAACATGTGACAGGTGTGGATGTTCTTTAATGTTTATGGTTAGTTGTAAAAATGGGATTGCAATCTCATAACTACAGTTGCAAATTTCAAAATCTTCTTTCTTTGGCTTAATGTTATGACAGAAAAATGTCTTAGATTTGGTAAATCAATCTTCTATCCAAGAAGAATAATCTCTTACCTGTAACTATTTATAAAGTTTTTTTCCCTCCATGCATGGCCATTTATATATTTTACTACTGAGAAATCACTGAGTGCTTCAACAGAATTATGACAAAGGTTGCAAAGGCATGATGTTCTAGTAGCTGAACCATGGACATTAAAGGATTTAGCCTTCGAAAAACTAGACTTTTCTCTGAGGGCTACGATGTGCAGGGGGATATTGAATTATTATACTCAGTATCCTAGGATACTCAGTATCCTAGGAAGCTGTCAAGTTACCATTATTGAAAGAGCAATAGGTTATTAATACTATTATTCATTAAATATATTATGAACACATTGCCATTTCTGCTAGTTTAAAAGGTAACTTCAGTTTGTAGAACTGTCATTTATATAAAAAGTGAGACTGCATGCTTAACACTAAATACAAACTGTGTAATTTGTCAGTACTGAACTTCAAAAACATTTTTAAAATAAAATATATATTGGAAGCCAATTGCATTATGAGCACTGTAACGTCCAGCTTTTGATGAAATCAGGAATTATAGAACTTCTTATGGGGAAATTTTCCTGGATGTCACCTGGAAATGGAGCCCCCTTTTAAACTTTGAAAGTGGTTAAGATCTGGTTCAGTTTGAGATTCTGTCACACACAGATGCTAACTCATATGTATGAACATCTATTATTGAAAATGCCATAAGAGCTTTTTTATCCTTCATTTTTCTATCAAAGATATGTTTTCATGAAATAAAGATGATTTCATTTCTTTGGTTTTGACATTGTTTCATAGAAGAGTGGATTATTTATTTCTCCTATCATTTATCTTCTTTTTATATGCCCTCAATTTCCCTCCTTTCTTTCTTTCTTTCTTTCTTTCTTTCTTTCTTTCTTTCTTTCTTTCTTTCTTTCTTTCTTTCTTTCTTTCTTTCTTTTTTCTTTCTTTTTTTCCCTTTCTTTCCTTTCTTTCTTTCTTTCTCTTGGAGCTCAACTCTCACCAGCAACACTTTTCATATATATGAGTTTGAAAGTCCTTTTGTAGGAAGGGGGATATAGTTGTGACAAATCTGAACTCTTTTTAAAATTCAAATTGGATCAATATGTTTTGAGGTTTTTGCAGTGAAATGAAAACCATTTTAAATGCATCATGTTATCTTTTCTAACTGACTTACTGAATTGAATAATGGGACCAACACACTGAGGAGTTTGAGGTTTAGTATTTCCAGTACCATTAATTTATTTAGAATATTTCTATGACTAGTTATAATAGTCACTTGGGTCAGAGTGATCTTTGAGACATTTGAGTCTGGCATCCAGATTCCTATTTTTATTATGAACTGATGCCTGACGATGTTAAAAGACTTGCTTGTACTCAAGTAGCTAGAGACAAAGCTGGGAATCAACAGCAAGCATTTATTGACTACCTGCTACTAGGAATGGTCTTATCATTCCATCCTTAGTGCTATTATCTTTCCACAGCAGCCAATTTAAATTTCCCATCCTTTTAATCCAGTGCTGTTTACATCTGGATACCTAGATAGTTGTATTCCTTCTTCAGTGAGGATTCTGTGAGACCTCATTGAGGTTTGATGGCACCTCTGTAAAACCATTTTAATTAACAAAAATGCCTTAATACAGATGTAGTTCCCACCCTTCAGAAATTTCTTGGAAATTCAGTGTCTTGGAAAATGTCTTTGCATCCATTGTTTTGATCTGGCTGAAGATACGGTGTAGCAAGAGCCAGTTCCTACTCTTTGATCCTGATATTGCATTGCTAGTTTCATGGAGTGTCTGTGCTGCATTTATCTGTGGGTCCCCTGTGCCCAGCTCAGAGATGAGGATATAGCAGGTTCTTATTAAATGTTCTTGGAAGACTGGATTTCATTAAGTAACTTTAAATGCCTTTACATACCCTAGCATCACCTTCTATTCCACTGGAAGTGTTATTCTATTCTAACCTAGATGATGTTTAAAATTCTTTCACATTGAAAAACTAAGCTAAAGAAAAAGTATGGTTGAAAGAGTTTATGGCAAATTAGAGAGAACTTGGCTCTGAATTAAGTTTTCTAACTCCTGCTGTATAGAGCAAATTGTTAGAGTCGGCAATCATAATTGAGCTTCAACTGGAGGCTTTGTTTTATAATTTGCTCTAAGGTAATTAGAAAAATGTGCATGAAAGCATGACACGTATAAATCACAGGTATATTCATCTGGATGTATTTTGTGTACTTTATGTTTATAGCTCATTTTGTAAAGCCAAATTTACTTTATTGAAACAGACAATTAATGGAAAGTAAAGGAACTAGTATTTTCCCAGCAACTGCAATGAGCGAGGCACTATGCCAGAGCCTGTACAAACTCTATCTCTGTTAATCTTCTCTGATGCAAATATTGACACCACTTCACAAATGAGGAAACTGGACTATGTGAAAAGCTGAGCATGTGGGGGATCTGTAAGCCTGTTCTTCTTTGTGAACAAAGGCAGAGCCTAATCAAAATAATTACAACTTATATCAAACTAATTTGTGGTAGAGACAGAAGTCAAACCCAGTTCACCTGGCTGGCACTTCAGTTATTTTTACAAGGGCAGTTTGCATTACTGAGGTATTTCGAATAAGACACATTTATTTACATTTATTTAAGTTACAATTTAACTTGCAAGATAAATCTACAGATTATTTTGTTAAGAAATACTAACACATCATGGCATCATAGTACAGTGAACGAAGACTATAAGAGCTCTCTTTTTGTGCTATTTTCCTTGGCTAAATGGAGCTAGATGATTAGAAATTATGAAGAGGCATAAACTGGTTCAATGAAATTGAACTTGGAGACAAATCCAATTCTATATTCTGATATAGAATTTCTTAAGGTGTGTTCTTTAGAGATATTAAGTGGTGTTTTATACACACACACACAAAGACACACACTCATATGGTATAAAATTCAAAAATAAATATGTGGTTACATGTGTACAAAAGAGAATTCCATGATCAAACCTGTTGAGGAAGTGCTGTGTTAAAAAATTAAACATTTGCTTTCAAATTATATAAATTCTTATATCCATTAATATGAAAATATTCTTTATGGAACTCCAAGGGCGAAATGGAATTTGCAAAGTCCCCGAAACTTTTTGACCACAAAAAATCTTTTTAAGGAACAATTGTAAACTCTTGGAGTATAAGTGATCAGTGTGATACATTTTGGCAAATGTTTAGTCATTTACTTATTTAACAATAATGTATGAGCACTTACTAAATGCCAATCATTGAATAGGCATCGGGGATGCAGAATGATTAAAACAGACATTCCTCCCTCTGTGGAGCTAGTATTCTAGTAACGGAAACAATATAAACAAGACAAATAAGCATGTAGGAATCTAATGAGTCCTAAGGAGGAAAAAAAAAAGTGGAGAAGAAGGTAGGGAGTGTCAGTACAAGGAGTTGATTTTCTAAATAGAGTACCAGGGAAAGACTCACTGAGAAAGTAACACTAACGATTGAAGTGAAAGAACAAACTACGTGGATTTCTGGGGAGATTTCCAGGCAGAGGAAAACCCAAATTCAAGAATGAAAATCTGTGTGTCTGCAGCAAAGTGAGCATGGGGAACTGTCATAGGTTATGAGATCAGAGAAATTATAGAAACCCAGATCAGGTAGGTCCTTATGGGTTATAGTGAGGAATTTGGCTATGAATGAAATGGAAAGCCCTTGGAGTGTTTTGAGCACCAGAATGACCAAATATGTCTTAAGGCTTATGTTTTGAGAAAAGGCAGGAATTATCAAGTGGAAAAGAAGACAGATCATGTAGGGGGCCATTGCAAAGGTCCAGAGGTGGCATGATGGTGACCTGCACAAAAATTTCAGCAGTGGAGTTAGGTGAACTAAAGTCAGATTCTGGATCTGTATTGAAGGGAGAGATGTACTGGATTTGCTGATATATCAGATAATGGGTTTGAGAGAGAGCAATCAAGGATGATTCCAGAGTTTCAGACTCAGTAAGTGGAAGGATGGTTGCCACTTATTAGAATGGATAAGACCTTGAGAGGAGGAAGTTTGAAGAGGGAAGATTAAATATTAATAATTAATTTTTAGATGTAGTAATTTTGAGATGCTTTTTAGGTCTTGCCATGTAGAGGTTGGTTTAGCAGACAGAATACTAAAGTAGGTGGTCAGTGTCACCCAGTGGCAAACTGTTTACATAGAGCTCATGGGTATTCCAAAATTAGAATGGTCTACATTTAAGGGGCCAATTCTAATTTATAGAATCTTCAATATAAATTAAAATTCTATAAGCTACTTTAGTGCAGCCATGCTTCTGGCAGAAACAAACAAACAGAAAAAAAAAAGGAGTAGGGAGGTTGCAAAATCACTACCTTCAACCTAAAGCAGGTCTCATTCATTGTCTTTTGGAGACTAGAAGGTGGAGTTAACCATAAAATAGCAGTGGTAGTCGCTGGGTGCTTTGACATGGCTCAACACTTCCTCTGAAGGGATCGCTATAGGAGGTTTTCTCAAGAGTCCTGCTGATGAGAAGCACTCTGCTCTCAACATCTTCAATTAATTCAGCCTTAGAGGAGTTGTTGCTGGTCTATAGATCTTCTGTTTTGACAAAGATAGCTTGTGACATCACTCTGTCAGTCTGAACGACTTCTATTTTGAGACTGATGGCAGCTAGCCAGAAAAAACAATACTTTAAGTGAATTTAATAGACTCTATTCAAATGCTACTTGAGTTGCTATGGAAACCTTATTAGAAAATATTGAGAATATACATGATCTCCCTCCTAGGCAATTTATTTTTCCTAAACAACTTTAGTGCCTTTATCTATAGAAAAAAAATTTTTTTAATGTGAACATATAAAGTGTATAAAATGGTAAGTGTGAAGTTTAAACATTTAATATAAAGCACAAAACCACGTAACCATCTAATTCAAGGAAATAAACACTGCTGGCTATTTAGAAGCCAATCACTTGCCTCTTCCAAATCACAGAATCCTCTCAAAAGAAAAAAAAAAATCAATCAATATCCTATTATGGTATCTGTTTTCTTGCCTGTGTTTAGCATTTTCTCACCTGAACACTGCAGTTTAATTTAGCCTTATTAATTGTATATTAATATACACATTTGAATATATATTCATTGTATGAATATATAATAACTTATTCATCTATTCTACTCTTCATTGGCCTTTGTTTTTTTCCTAATCTTAGAATATTATAAATAATTCTGCCTTGAATATTTCATTAGCCATATGTGTATAAACGTGTATTCATTTCCATTTAATATTGTTGGGCCATGGAGTGTACTTATCTTCACATTTAACAGATAATGCAAACTTCTATTTTTTCAGTGGTTTTGTTGTTTTGTCATTTATTTTCCCAAAGAGGTTAAACCGATTTACATTCCAACCAGAATTGTGTAAAAATTTCTGTTACTCTATATTCTCTCCCACATCTGAAATGGTCCCTAGTGTTAATATTTTGCCATTCTACTCTATGTGTAATAGTATCTCATTTGTCTTTCCGAAATGGGAGTTTGAGTACATTTTCGTATTTATTTGACATTCCAATAACCTGTGTGAAGTATTTGTTAGATCTCTCACTTGTTTACCAAAGGATTTTCTTATCAGTTTCTTACAGTAATCATTTACATAAGATAATTTACAGCTTTATAATGTCTGTATTTCTGTAAGATCAAGTAAGTCAAACTTATTCTTATCCTAGGGTGTCCTGGTTATCCTGGGCTATTTGTGTTTCTGTATACGTTTTACAATCAGCTTTTAAAAATGGAAAAAAATTATTTTGAGTTTCATTGAAATTATATTAAATCTGCAGATGAGTTAGGAAAGTACTTGTAAACCTTTAAAACTTAAATCTTCTAATTCATGATCGCAGCATAGCCCTTCACTTGTTTAGATCTTCTTTAAACTTTTTCTCAATGTTTTATAGATTTCTGCCCAGAGGTTTTTGCACATCTGTGTTAGATTTATCCCTTGATATTTAAATTTTTATGCTGTTATAAACAGTATCACTTTTTAAATTGTTCTTTGTTGTTGCTGTAGAGAAATTAGATTGATTTCTATACACTGACTTTATATCTAACAACCATAATATACTTATTACTTCTAATAATTTATCTGTAGATATTTTGATTGTCTATTAAATCATATGTGAATAATTTTATCCTTATTTTTTATCCTTAAATGTAAATATTTTTTCTTCTTATCGTCTTTTTGTACTGGCTAGAACTTCCTGTACAGTATTGATTAAAAATAGTGATGCTATGTTTCATTTCCTTATTCCCAATCTCAGAGTGGAATCTTTTGACATTTTATCACTAATTATGATGTTTGCTTATGGCTTTAATACCACCTGCTATCACAATAAGAAAATTCCTTTCTATTTTTAGTTTGCAAAGTTTTTTTTTAAATTATAAATTTGCATCAAATTTTACCAAAGACTCTTTCTGACTCTGTTGATCTCATTATATGATTTACCCTTTAGTTTATTAATGTGGTCAGCTAAATTGATTAGTTTTCAAGTGTTAAGTCAGTTTTGCAATCCTAGAATAAACCCAACTAATTGTGATATATTATACTTTTTTCTGACTGCTAGATTTAGGTATTCTATTTTTTAAGGATAGTTTTTATTCATTTGTATAATTGTAATTTGGGTCTAATTTTACTCTGAAAAAATTGAGATATATTGATTAATTATAGACCTTCTTAGGTATAAAAACAAAAATTCCTCAGTCCAGCCAGAATAAGGCAAGTAAAGAATAAAAAAAGAATGAGAAAACAATAAAACAAAAGAGATGCAAATGGAAGACACATTAAAAATGTTAAAAATAAATTTAAAAAATGTAAATAAATCATAATTAATGGAAACACACACATGCACACACCAGGCAAATAATAACCAGAATAATGCCAATGAAGTATTATTGATATTAGATAAAATAACATTTGAAGAATGTTTACTAGAGATAAGATTCTCACTAGTTAATAATAAAATGTTCACTTAACTAGGAAGGTATGAAATTGTAAAGTTATATGTACCTCACAATATAACTTTTAACCTTTATATAACCTCAAAATATATAGAGGTAAAAATATGTATATGTACATTTCTATATATCTGTAATATTGATAGTATACAAGACACATTTAAATATTTATACCATGAGATGAGGTCTTAACATACCTCCCTTGTTTCTTAGATCAAAGAAACAAACAAAAAAATCCAAAGGCTTATATACAGTATAAAAAGTATGAATAACAAACTTGATTTAATGGACACCTAATGAATATTATACTCAACATTTGGAGAGCACATCTTCTTTCCAAGAATATATCTAACATTTATAAAAATGACAACACTCTAGCCCATAAGGCTAGTCTCAACAAATTTCAAGATTTAATATTATGCATACTGTAGTTTCTATCTGCAATGCAAAAAAGTTAAAAATCAATAACAAAAAGAGGATCACTTATGCATCTCATGATTAGGGACTATAACACACTTATAACTAATTTTAGATCAAGGAAGAAAATAAAAATACTTCACATCAAAATGTTTAGGATAAAGCTAATGCTGTTCTGAGAGGTAAATACATTGACCTTTCTTATGTTAGAAATCCAGAGGTCCAGTGTACTGAGCCAAACTTTTCACCACAAGAAGTTAGAAAATATAAGCCATAATAAATCAAAAATAATAGAAGTAACCAATAAAGGATACAAGAAATAAATTTTAAAATTATCACACAAAAGAGAGGATTGGAAGAGCCAAAACTTGGTTATTACAAACTTATCCTGATGGAAAACACCATGCTCAGTTGACTTTGTAAATTAGTTCTTTGTAGTATACCAGAAACAGGTAATTTTAATTTACTCAGCCTCTTCCAGAGAACTGAAAAGAGAAAATACTTCAAAATTCATTTTAAGTGGCTAGCATAACCTTAAAGCCAAAACTTGACAAAAACAGTGCAAGTAAGGAAAGAGCAATCTAAATCCAGCAAAGTATACAAACGATCATATCACTTGATCAATTTTTGTTTATTCCTGAAATGCAAATTTGCTTTAATATTAGCAAATGCACTAGCATAACTCACCATATTAGAAGAATAAAGGAGAAAAAATGATGATGTTGAGAGGAGCAAAAAAATTAATAAGCCTAGTGTATGCCATAACACATTTCAAACTAAAAGTGGAAGGGAATTTTCTCAAAAAATCCTTACCATCTTGGTATATCAAAAAAATGATAAAACAGCCAAGTCACTATGGAAGAATCCTTTCCTTTCTTGTGTTAATGTGCTCCTTACATTTGTATATCATATTCTACTTGATGGTAAATTTTGCAAGATGTCCCTTTGGCATCAGAAACAAGAGAAGATGCCCATGACTTCCATTCTTGCTCAGTATTGTACTGGAAATTCATTGTCAGTGTAGTCAGACAAGAAAAAGAGTAACAACAAAAGAGAGAAACTTGTCATTACTTGGCAGTGATAACTATTGCTCAAAAGAATCTGCATGTGATTATTAGAATTAACAAAGAATTTAGCAAAATTGTTTGTTAAAAACATCAACATAAAAAATCAATTACATTTTTATATAACTTACAAGAAATATTTACTCTGGAAGCAAATACAGTAGTACCAATAAATTTAACAAGAGATATAAAAAGATGTAAAGATGCAGCTTTTTTATTTTTTGTGGAGCAAAATGACAAGAAGGACAAAAATATATATAGGTTGAAGAAGAACAAGCTAGAGCATTTACCCTCCCAGGTATCAAGAATTAGTATAAAGATAACAGCATATTAGTATCAATACATGGATGGACAAATAGCTAAGGGAATGAAAGAAAGAACATAAATGCTGACTCTAGCATATATGGAAACTTGAATCCTGACAAAGAGGCAACTGTGGATCAGTTGGCAAAGGGTGGACTATAAAATAAATAATTGAAAAATTGGATACTTTTCTTTAATTATTTTTTTTAAATTTATTTATATTGGAGTATATTTGATTTACAATGTTGTGTTAGTTTCAGGTGTACAGCAAAGTGATTTAGTTATATCAATACATATACATATATCTATTCTTTTTCAGATTCTTTTCCCATAT
This sequence comes from Mesoplodon bidens, assembly GCF_964165515.1. Taxonomy (NCBI): domain Eukaryota; kingdom Metazoa; phylum Chordata; class Mammalia; order Artiodactyla; family Ziphiidae; genus Mesoplodon; species Mesoplodon bidens. Next base: position 160,967,939 of record NC_138176.1, on the reverse strand, counting down.
AGGCTATTACAGAGTATTGAGTAGTGTTCCTTGTGCTATACAATAGGACCTTGTTGATTGTTTATTTTATATACAGTAATGTGTATATGTTAATCCCAAACTCCTAATTGATCTCCCCCCCAACCTTTCCCCTTTGGTAACCATAAGTTTGTTAAGTGTGTGAGTCTGTTTCTGTTTTATAAATAAGTTTATTTATATCATTTTTTTAGGTTCCACATATAAGTGATATCATAAGGTGTTTGCCTTTGTCTGACTTCACCTAGTATGACAATTTCTAGATACATCCATGTTGCTGCAAATGGCATTATTTCATTCTTTTTATGGATGAGTCATATTCCATTGAATATATGTACCACATCTTCTTTATCCATTCCTCTGTCAGTGGACATTTAGGTTTCTTCCATGTCTTGGCTATTGTAAACAGTGTTTCAGTGAACATTGGGGTGCATGTATTTTTTGAATTATGGTTTTCTCTGGCTATATTCCCAGGAGTGGGATTGCTGGATCATATGGTAATTCTATTTCTAGCTTTTTAAGAAACCTCCATACTGTTCTCTATAATGGTTGTACCAATTTACATTCCCACCACCAGTGTAGGAGGGTTCCCTTTTCTCCACACCCACTCTTTATTGTTTGTAGACTTTTTGATGATGGCCATTCTGACTGGTGTGAGGTGATACCTCATTGTAGTTTTGATTTGCATTTCTCTAACAATTAACAGTGTTGAGCATCTTTTCATGTGCTTTATGGCCATCTGTATGATTGCTTTGGAGGAAAGTCTATTTAGATCTTCTGCCCATTTTTTGATTGGGCTGTTTGTGTTTTTTTGCTACTGAGCTGCATGAGCTGTTTGTATATTTTGGAGATTAATCCCTTTGTCAGTCACATCATTTGCAAATATTTTCTCCCATTCTGTGGGTTGTCTTTTTGTTTTGTTTATGGTTTCCTTTGCTGTGCAAAAGCTTTTAAGTTTAATTAGGTCCCAATTGTTTATTTTTGTTTTCCTTTTCATTAGGAGGTGGATCCAAAAAGATATTGCTGTGATTTATCTTTATTTATTAAATAGGGCATAAAAATCCTATCCATTAAGTAAGAGCTTAATAAAAATTATTGTATTATAATTAAGACCTTGCCTATGTCAAAAGACTACATAAGAGTGAAAACACAAGGCACAAACTAGGACAGGACGTTTTCACTACACATAACACATATCAGATTAGTACTCTAGAGATCAATACAAAAACAGCAAAAAGTCCAATAGAAAAATTAAGCTTGATAAGGAAAATACACATAGCCTGTGAGTATATGAAAAGATGCTCAACATCATTTCTTGTTTAAGAAATGCAAGTTAAAATCATAATGAGATATTTCACAATCAATTGACAAGCAAGATAGAATAGAATAGACTTAACTAGACTCAAATCAACTCAGTCAAACTCAACTCGGCTAGATTAGACTAGACTAAAATAGAATAGAAATTTTGATACAATCTGGTGTTGGCTAGATTTGAAACAACAGGAAATCTCATTCATTGCTGGCAGTGTAATGCCATTCCTACTCATATACCATAAAAATACTCTTGCAGATGTGCTTTAAAAAATGTATATGAATATTCATGATATTGTTCATAGCAGTCAAAAAAATCTAAATGTCCATAACTAATAGAATGGATAAATAAATTTTACTGTAATCAGTCATTCAGTAGAGTATCATACAGCAACCAAAATGAAAAATTAGAAAAACATGAACCATCATGGAAAAATTTAAAAGAAAAATAGTATTAAATGAAGTAAGTAGCTCACTGAGAAATCTGAATACTAATATCCCATTTATTTATTTATGCATGTATACATATAATGTATATATGTGTGAGTAGTTTACAAATGGGAAAATGAACAATATTTTGTCTAGGTGTAATTATCTGGGACTATTTACATGTTGTTGCATTCTTGTTGATAATTGTCTGATGAAACATACGTGGCTATGATTTACAAATTTCAGGAAAGTGATTATCTCTATGGGGAAAGTAAGGGTGTGTGTGATCAGGCAGGAGCTGACAATATCCAGTAAGAGACTACTGATGTTAAATTTCTTAAACTGGGTGTATGCACTGGTTAATTTTACATATTCCATCAACTGTATGCTTATCTTTTATGTATCTTCACACCTACAACATGTTTCACAATAAAATTTTTGAATAACTTGAAAAAAAGACAAAAATGTATTAAAGTCAGGCAAATTTGTTGTGCAAAATGTTACACAATCCCTTTTATATCATTGAGGAAAAAAAATCCTACAAGGATAAAAACCAAGCTGCTATATATATATATATATATATATATATATATATATATATATATATATATATATATATAAAGTATATTTGTGTCAACATCTCCAGTTATCTTTGTGTTTAGCAATAGTTGATTTTGGCTCTAAGGTTAATATGTCATTATTCCCCTTTGGAATTCCTTTCCTTTATGTTCCACTCAGAACCCTTTAACTTCTCTGCCACCTCTCACCTCTTTTCCTGTAAATCTGTATTTTCCTTTAAGATTCAGTTCATCCATTGCCTCCTCTGAAAAAGTTTCCTGAGAAGCCCTTCCCCTGGACTGACACAGCCTTCTTTTGGGCCCTACTAGTATTCTGATATATTTCTATCATTGCATTTTCTGTATGGTCTTGTTATTAACGTTTGGATATTGTCCCACTTGACTGTGAACTATTTGAGAGCAGGGAACTGTATCATTTTTTCCTGGACTCCCAGCTCTTAGCACTGTTTCCTCACATCTTGTGGGCATCCAATATGCCTTTGTCAAGCAAGGGAGGGAGGACAAGCAGATAGTGACTTTCTTTATGCCTGAGAAGCCTGATGGTAAGATGGTATAAACATGAAAAGTTAAATGAGATTTTAAAAATAGTTTGACAATTTGAGCCAAAATATGAAAGGCAATCCAGCACTGTAAAATTTCATTTCTCAGATGAATGCCGTAAAATGAAAACTGTATGAAGGTTTAGAGAAGGTGAGTGACAGCCAAGGTTTGAACCTCAGCTCTGTTATTTGTTGCTGGATGAATTCCATTTCCTTATCTGTAAATACAGATAACTGTTCTACCATACCATAGGGTTGTTGGGAGGATTAAATGTGATAATGCTGGTTAAGTACTCAGCACATGTGGAAGTGCTCCTGTGTCCCATGGGTATTATTTTTCCAAGCTGAGTGTTACTAAAAGGCTATAAAGAGCTGGAGTTTAAACAGACTCACAGACATAGAGGTCAGACTTGTGGTTGCCAAGGGGAAAGCAGGAGGGAGAGAGATGGATTGGGAATTTAGGGTTGTTGGCTCAAACTATTACATCTAGAATGGATAAATAACAAGGTCCTACTGGATAGCACAGGGAACTATATCCAATCTCCCGGGATAAACCATAATGGAAGAGAATATTTTTAAAAAAATGTATATATGTGTAAAACTTGAGTCACTTTGCTGTACAGCAGAGATTGACACAACATTGTAAATCAACTATACTTCAATAAAAAAAATAATAAAAATAAATTTAAAAAAAAGAAGAAATGGTGACTATTTGAATAGGAAGCAATCTGGGAGTTTGCAAGTACAGTTTCCATGAGAGAAGATAAGAAAGGAATGAGGCATTTATGGAACCTCTTCAGCATGTCAGTTGATTGGCCAGGCAACTTGCTGACATTCTACCATTTCATGTTCACAACCAGCCCTTAGTGAGGTCCTACCAACCCCATTTTACAGACAAGAAAACTGAGCCTCAGAGAATGTGAAGCACATGTTCAGTGGAACCAGGCAGGGCAGAAGAGGAGTCAGGGATTTCTGGAAACTTTGCTGTGTCTGGCAAAGGATGAAAGCTGTGCTGTGGATGGATTTGCGAATGTGCATCTTATTTCCCATGAAATGCCTGTTTACAGTTGTAGGATATCTAAGAGTAGATTTTAATGAGAGGAATGATGTTTTGATTTCCTACATAAAAATGCACGTGAACTTTGATGTATTTAAAATATGTAACTGAAAACAGCTGCTTGTCAAAAAATCGAAGTGACTACCTCTAAATGTGGTTTGTAAGTCTGCTAACAACCTCAAACTAGATTTAATGTCATGTTTTTACAACACACTGTATGGGTAGTAATCAGTATGGAAGGTTGTCTCTTTCTTCCCAAAGGATTGTGGCAGGAATGAAATTCATTAAGTTTGAGAAACCATCCCTGCTGGGAGCTGAGTTGTAGTCCCTGCCTCAGAGTAGCAAATGGAATTGCATTTTAAAGAAACCTGGAGTCTTTCTTCTTGGCACCAAGTCCCACACTCATGATTAGCAGGAGTCAGTCATCAGCTGAAATCATCCTGGTCCTTCACCGACTCCAGTTTGGTCTGTTTCCATCCATCTGCTCATGTGAGATGCAATTTGCTTTGGTGAAGGGCAAATGCAAAGATCACCAGCTTGGGCAGCTTTTACCATCACAATGTGCTGTTTACATCTCTGAAAAAGGACTTGATTAAGATGCAGCAAAATAGAGTCTTTAAAATGTGAGTAAATGTATACTCCTATGAATGTATTAAGTCCTTATGGAAGAAAAAGAATTTGAAAGGTCTGCATATTCACTTCAAAATTTTAAATTAGACTAGAGTTAAATAGCTTTTGAGAAACAAATAGATGTTCTTAAACCATAATCTAATGCTTGAGAGAACTGAATAATTTTTGATACAAGTAAATTTAAATGATAAATAGCATAAGATGGTTAACTGTCCAGATAAAAGGTAAAATTTATTGCTTCATGACTGATTTCACAACACTACACAAAAGATCCATCTGGAATTTAACTGACAAGTCCAGGAAAACAAACAGATCTTGTTTCTGATGTCTTGATTTCTTGAAGGACTGTAACTAAGTAACTAAGTAACTAAGATGTCTTAATGTATTATAAGATAACAATAGAAATGTTTCACACTCAATAATGTTGTAATAATATATTGTGAAGTATGTTCACTTAGCCCTTACTATATAGAGGGAGACCCCTATAGGCCTTACAGCCCAGCAACCAGAGCCCCTTCCCTGGTATCACATTTCAGGGCTTCTTATCTTGTATAGCAAACTTGCTTAGCCTTCTTGGGGGAGGCCAGAAGTGCCAGAGTCAAAGCCCCAAGAGCAACCCTAAACCAGTGAGAGATGGTTACAGTTGATGTTTAAGTCCCCAGCTTCTTGTCCCACAGAGGGATAATCCTGAGATGCATTCCGCACAGCCTCTTAGAGAGTTTGCCCTGGGGTTGAGCCCGAGGTGTCCACAGCAGTAAAGTGCTAATTAACCCACTTTCTGTTGGTTTCTTCTTTTTCCTTTCTCACTTCTGTATACGCTCACAGTGCTTCTGGGGTCAGTTCTCCACTCCTACTCTGAGATGCCCACTAAAACATGGATCCAAGAGGGTGGGACTAACAGAGCTCATGCCTCCGTTTCAAGACCACCCTCCAGGAGTCAGGAATCCAGAGTTCCCCATTCAGATGCTTCAGGGGTCTGTTCAGGTCCCTCTCTCCATTGGCTCTGACTTCTTGAGAGCAGACTGTACCATTATGCACAACTCTAGCCTCGAAATTTGGAATGAGCTTGGACATGCCGACCGATTGTCCATACACACGTACACACGCTCTTGGAGAGAGGAAATAGGGTGAGAAGAGAAAAGGGGCAGGCTCTGGGCTCGGGGTCTCCAGTTGCGCTCTTGGCTTGATTTCTCAAACCATAGGCATAGGCATGAATGGAAGGAGCACTGACTGAGAGTCACAGGCTGTGAGTTTTACTCTGGATGTCACAAGTTAAGTGCAGTGAATTATTGGCAGGTGTTCTAACTGTCCTGGTCTTTAACTACTTCATGTGTGAAATGAGAGATGTATATAAATTTATTTATAAGGTCCCTTCAAGATCATAGGTTCTTACAGTCAAAGTCATTGAGAGCAATTCTCTCACACATAAAGAATACTTAAAAGTTCCCCTTTAATTTCTACCTAGAAACTCTGAATGTTCGCCCTGGATGAGTTATTGTTCTCATGACACCTGCTATAGGCCTCTTCCTGCTTCTTGGTTGAAAGAACACAGAGTCCAAAGAAACATGGATAATGGCTCTTATAATTTAGGTAAAATAATGGAGAGAAAAGCTGTATTTGCAATACGAACACAACCGTGAAAACAAAACCAAAGTATATGACCAGGGCCAGGGACTTAGAAGAAAATGTATCAATATAAAAACAGTGATTCTCCTTTGATTGTAGAAATGTGGATGGTATTTTTTTCTGTAGTCTTACCTTTTTCCTACCTTTGCTTTTCTTAGCATCAACAGCTTTGTAAGCATACATTCAGAGACAGCATGGAAGAATAGTCAAGAATAAAATTGTCACTCTTACAGCCATTTGAAACAGTTCAGAAACTAGCATGGTACTTTTATTGTAAAAAATAGACTTGGTCATTGACAATACTATTTAAAGGTGTAGAGGAAAATTTCTGGGGAATTGATTTTTAAGGGGAATTTCTATATGTTTAAAGGGCCCTAAAAATTTTTTTATAAGAGGAACTAAGTAAATCAGACATACCCTCATATCCTGACAAGTCACTGCTATGAGGTTATTATAGGGTAGAAGAAATTATAGAGGTTACAGGAGGGGTTACAGGAGTCACTGCTATGGGGATATTAGAGGGAAGAAGAAATTATAGAGGTTACAGGAGGTTTTCAATAGCAGGCATATGAAAAACAACTTGATTACATCAATAGTAGAAATTCTAATCATTAAAATAGCAGTACTACTGTTACTAAATGCATACAAACTTTATAGCTGATCATTTTTTTCTCAAATATTATCCCACTTAACATGCCATTAGTATAAGTTAAGCATTATAAATGTCTTAAAAATTATTAATTTTAGAATGCATGCTGGTAATCTCTTTGAAAATAACATGAACTTTCTTTAACTGATATTATGTAGGTAAGCGGAGAAATAAAATCTAATTCCTAGCCAAATATTAATAATAATTATTATTAAGAATGTAATAAATAATATGTATGCAATATCAGATACTCTTAAAAGTTTTCTACATGCATTACCTCATATTTTAATCACAGTGATCTTATAGGGTTGGTATAATTATCAAATTATGTTACAAATGAAGAAAATAAGACCCAGAGACATTATATGATTTGCTAAAGCCACTCAGGTAATAAATGGTAGAGCTGAAAATCTAGTTGTATCCTAAAGGCTAATACCCTTATTATGGTAAGACTGTGAGAGCATTTTGATGACTGGATTAGTTTAAAGGACTTTTGTGGGGTTTTTTTCATGAATTTTTGTCTTTGTTTTGCTTTTATTGCTAGTGAATTGGTATTGCTGACCAGGATAACACAAAATTAGATCCTAAGTCTGAAACTATAAGAGCTCTATAATCATCAAATCAATCTAATGAAGGAAATACAGGTTTTTCCAAAATTTTATGGGAGTTAATATAAATGTTTCAAATAATAAATACTACCAGAACTACCTATGAGCATACATTATAAAGTCTGTTTTATAAATTTAATTTTTATTTTATATTATAGTTGATTTACAGTGTTGTATTAGTTTCAGGTGTACAGCAAAATGATTCAGTTATACATATACATATATCCATTCTTTTTGAGATTCTTTTCCCATATAGGCCATTACAGAGTACTGAATAGAGGTCCCTGTGCTATACAGTAGGTCCTTGTTGATTATTTATTTTATGTATAGTAGTATGTTAATCCCAACCTCCTAATTTATCCCTCCCTGCCCCACCTTTCCCCTTTGGTAACCACAGGTTTCTTCTCTAAGTCTGTGAGTTTGTTTCGGTTTTGTAAATAAGTTAATTTGTATCATTTTTTTAGGTTCCACATATAAGTGGTACCATATGAAATTTGTCTTTCTCTCTCTGACTTACTTCACTTAGCATGATAATCTCTAGGTTCATCCATGTTGCTGCAAATGGCATTATTTCATTCTTTTTTATGGCTGAGTAATATTCCAATGTATGTATGTACCACATCTTCTTTATCCATTCATCTGTCAATGGACATTTAGGTTGCTTCCATGTCTTGGATACTGTAAATAGTGCTTCAGTGAACATTGGGGTGCATGATGTAGCTTTTTGAATTATGGTTTTCTCTGGCTATATTCCCAGGAGTGGGATTGCTGGATCATATGGTAGTTCTATTTCTAGCTTTTTAAGGAGCCTCCATACTGTCTCCATAATGGTTGTACCAGTTTACATTCCCACCAACAGTGTAGGAGGGTTCCCTTTTCTCCACAGGCACTCCAGCATTTATTGTTTGTAGACTTTTTGTTGATAGCCATTCTGACTTGTGTGATGTGATATCTCATTGTAGTTTTGATTTGCATTTCTCCAATAATTAACGATGTTGAGTATCTTTTCATGTGCCTATTGGCCATCTGTATGTCTTCTTTGGAGAAATGTCTATTCAGGTCTTCTGCCTGTTTTTCGATTGGGTTGTTTGTTTTTTTGTTGTAGAGTTGTATGAGCTGTTTGTATATTTTGGAGATTAATCCCTTGTCAGACACATTGTTTGCAAATATTTCTCCCATTTGATATGTTGCCTTTTCATTTTTTTAATGGTTTCCTTTGCCGTGCAAAAGCTTTTAAGTTTAATTAGGTCCCATTTGTTTAATTTTTGTTTTTATTTTCATTACTCTAGGAGGTGGATCCAAAAACATATTGCTGCAATTTATGTCAGAGTGTGTTCTGCCTATGTTTTCCTGTAAGAGTTCTATAGTATCCAGTCTTACATTTAAGTCTTTAATCCATTTTTAGTTTATTTTGTGTATGGTGTTAGAGAATGTTCTAGTTTCATTCTTTTACATGTAGCTGTCCAGTTTTCCCAGCATCACTTACTGAAGAAACTGTTTCCTCTCCATTGTATATTCTTGCCTCCTTTGTCATAAATTAGGTGACCATATGTGCATGGGATTACCTCCAGACTTTCTATCCTGTTCCACTGATCTTTATTTCTGTTTTTGTGTCAGTGCCATACTGTTTTTATGACTTTAGCTTTGTAGTATAGTCTGAAGTCAGGGAGCCTGATTTTTCCAGATTCATTTTTCTTTCTCAGGATAGCTTTGGCTCTTTGGGGTCCTTTGTGTTTCCATACAAATTAAAATATTTTTTGTTCTAGTTCTGTGAAAAATGCCATTGGTAATTTAATAAGGATTGCATTGAATCTGTAGATTGCATTGGGTTTGAATTTATTTAAAATGAATATTGGTTTTTTTTCTGTCTTACACAAAGGGGACTTACTTTGGGGCATTTTGATATGTCAAAGATCATTTATAATCTCAACAAAATATAGCACATTTATTGGCTTTATTCTTTATCTTTCAAACACATTTTAAATATTTATAATTACAGAAAATTTGAATTCTTTGTCTTTAACAGGCTTCTCTAAAGGCTGAAAAACTGTGTGTATGTGTGTGTGTGTATGTGTGTGAGTGTGTAAGAGAGAGATTAGTTCACTGTCACACTGTCACTACCAGCAACCATACTCCATGGGATCAGTTCAGGCTCTCAGAGCTGGGACTCACTTCATCTTATTTTTTTGAGATGGAGCTGGTACAAGAGCTGGGAAAGCATAAGTAAATATAAAACTAGTTTTTGTGTGGTGTATGTATGTGTGTATGTGTGCCTTTTATTGACCATGGTTCCAACTCCCTCAAACCTCAAAGTGAAGGGGAATATGGCTAGAATATGGGAAGATGGGAGGCCAGAAGGATGGACACTAAAAAGACAATTCACAAAAGATCCTGGAGTCCTTCCTACACAAATACCCAAAGGCCTCCTCATTCTCAAATGCCAATGCTGCTGTCTCTTTGATGAACCTCTCACCTCCACTCCCAACAAGTGCTTAGAGTGTTATTCAAGAAGAATAATGGACCCTTTATGATTCCCTGTATCTGATAGTTAAACAACAGCAGAATGGAACCTACAGAAAAGGTGAAAATTTCTTAAGCACCAACAGTGACCTGAACACAGTGGGATAAAGTCAAACAGAGCTGTAGATAGCTAAAATTATATGTGAATGTCATTTATGATTTTAAGGAACTTGGCTGTGGTATACATATCCATGCTTAAGTTATTCGTATACCTACTGCCAGTCCTCACAGTTTGGAAGACTTGTGATTTCATAGTCAGTTTAGTAATCACCATGTTTTTAAAATGATACTTGCTTTTATTTGGAGACACTGTCATAAAGATGACTCCTAATTTGATTTAAAGTAGACCCCATTATATTAGAGTTTCCATTTATTTTAGGTCCTCATGTTTGTTACTATAGCTGAATGCATAGATGGATAGGTGAATATACAGATAGAACCAACTGAAAGACACAGATGAGGCCATTTCTAGTAACATTTTTTCTGTTAGCATATATAAATATATGATATGATAATATATATTTTATCAATTACTTACAAAAGATGAATTATATTTTATTTTACATTATTATATATATAATATATGTGTATCTATATATATGTTATAAAGACAAGCAAGATTTGAGACAAAAGGAGTGAAGTCTGCACTTACATATTTGTTAGCTTTGATTTCTGCACATATTTTGCATCTCCATCCGACTCAAGTTTGTCATTTTTACATGGTCAGCTTGTGTCTTTCTTAATGACTTTCTTTTCAACATGAAAAGTAGAATTTCTAAAACTCCAGGTATGCTATAACAGATGGTGGCATGGTAATCACAGCTTCTCTTTATTGCATCATGGATGTTCATTAATCATTTATAAGTAGCACTGAAACATGAAGAAAAAGGAGCAAGGTGGGGAAGATTTTTCATGCAAGAAGCATCAAAGTGATAGTCTAGAAGGAGAGGGTATATTGAAACAGTGTTCCTCAGTCATTGTTTCATATCAACATAGCAAATAATATTTGTGAGGTGTTCAGGGGTACCCTGAAGGCTATCTGAGGCATAAGAATGGGGTTTTGTAGCAATATTCTTTATATTCTATAATAATAAAATATAAAAATTAGGATGATATAAAATATCTTGGTGAAAGTTTTCTTCTCTTCTTTTTCTTATATTTTCTTCAGAATTAGTTCTTGCTTTGCTTGCTTTGTGAATTTTCATTTCCTTCATTTCTTCTGACACCTCTTCCTTTACTTTCTTTCTTTCTTTGTAGAATTTGAATAGTTGTTGTCTTAGTCCATTTGGGCTGCTATACCAAATATACCATAGAGTGGATGACATAAACAACAATTTATTTCTCATAGTTTCATGCCCTAATCACCCCCCAAAGGTCCCACCTACTAATATAATTCCAATGGGGTTAATATTTCAACATATGAATTTAGGGGGAATACAAACATTCAGTTCATAGCAGTCAAGTTATTTCTTTTCATTTGAACATTTAAAGGGGAGCTTTGAAACTTCTATCTTTCCAGATATACTGAAAATATCCAAAATATTGATAGTATTTCTGTCTTTTCCATGAGCTGCATCTAAATGCAGCTTATTTCCTTATATCTACATTCCTGTAGCCTAAGGGCAGTAGAACAGGGGGAAGGGCAGTTTAACTGTGGTCTCTTATAATACATGTTGGGAGCCAAGGCTAGATTATCTTTATCAAAATCTTATCAGAATTATTAAACATGACTTGCAACACCCAACCATGAGCTGGTCTTACTCCTGTGGGCTTCACCTCCTTCCTCTAACTCAGTAGTAGCCCTGGTAATTTTTGCCTCTGTTGAGCTCTGGTGGTATATATTGGCTTCTATTCATAAGAGCACTTCCTCAAATGTTGTCTTCAAAAATTCAGTGGGTCAACTATTAAAACTCCTCAGATTTTTATTCCTTTTTTTATCAGTACTAACTCAGAGGAAAGGACATGGGGTCTAAACTTGATACATCATACCATAATCTAAATTTCTTTCCTTGGCAACAATGTTAAAAAGTCTTGTAGCATAAAACCACACACTATTCCTTGTTCAATCGCTGCTAGTGAACTTTGGCTTTTATTAAACTATTAATTTCTGTAGATTTTGAGGAATATGATTTGTGTTATGGCTTTGCTCAAGCATCTTTATCTAAAATGTTAATGTATTTAAAAGTAGCTGAACATTTCAATATACATGTAGCATTAGGATTTTAAACATTTGAAGAATAAATACATCACAAATTTTGCTTGTTTCTGTATTACCAACCACAATTTTGAGACCACAGGAAATCATGAAATTTAAAGTAAAATATATTTAGTAGGAAACATGGTTCTGTGACTGAGATAGCATGATTAACATTCTTCTAATGTGCTTTCTAACATTTTTGTATGTAAGGCAATGCATTACTCAAATAAAACCCAAGCCTTTCCTTGTCCTTAAGTGGCTCTCTTCTAAAAAGGGTGAAGCATATAAAAATCACCTTGTATCAGAGGAGCTAAGAAAGAAGCCTGAAGAAATCATTGGTTCTTGTGCTTTGTTCCTTCATAGAATCTTTGGAAGACATGATGATGATTATACACATGCAAAAAAAAAAAAGGCAAGGAAAATAAAGAGTGACTTTATAAGGTCTTAGTTAGTAATTGTAATAGAAGAAAAATAATGTAAATGGATTAAGTTCTAACATTACACTGTACAGAAGACCGTAAACTGCAATCGATACAAACTAATCTGGGTTAACAATTCCATTATTCTCAATTATCTCAAGAGCTAAGATAATGTTCCTGATCCCATTATTGAAAGCAATACGAAGTTCTTCTGTGGGCACCATTCACCCTTCATACTTCATAATTCCAACAGGGATTCTCTGCTGTCTGCTTTGGTTCCCGTCTACTGGGGGAATAAATCCTTAAGATGATTTCTTTGACATTTTGAAGAAATACCTGCCTATATTTATATTACATTAAGTAGAAAGGTTTTAGAAGATTTCCTTATGTAAAATTCATGTTTTGTGAAGTTGGAGCTGCATTCTGATTTCTTAATATTCTAGGACATTTAATTAAATCCCACTTTTAACACTGAGGATCATGGATTCCATTGTAGCTTCCTCTTCTGAAGTCTGTTCACAGCATGATAAATATTTTATTAATCAGGATATGTAACATTGATGTAGTTTGTCTGGAAGCTATTAAGAAGCATTAATGAAATAAAAGTGATATTAATTTATCATGAATTACTTAAATGGCTCTATTGCTTAAACTAAAGTCTGTATTTTAATATAAAGTGGACCTATAGAACCTTTGTAGTTACTGTTGAATAAGAAATATATGGCATATATGTTATACAAAATACAACATGTAACATGATGTGAATCATTTATAGACTATTTTTTTAATACAGAAGGTTTTCCATTTAACTCCACAAATGCCCTTTAAGCACTAACTGTATGCACAGGAACTGTATATAAATACAGTAAGAATGATAGCCCTTGTTTTGGAGGGCATGGAGTCTCATGTGTAGAGAAAATATGTGAAACTACATGAAATTGTTTAAGTATGTTTTGATCAAACTATGTAGGCAATATTATACTTATAGCTTTGAATCTCAGCTTGACTTCTGACGTTTATTAGACATGTACTTATGGCAAGCCAAAACCCTTCCCTGAGCTACATTTCTCATTCTCAATAGACTAATAAAAAGCTCCCTTCAGAAAGACACGAAGGTTGTAAAGTGTCCACAGGGCACCTGGTTTGGAGTAGGGTCTTAATAACTAAGTTACCCACCTCCTCCTCTCCTCAACCTTGCTATAGCATCATACAAGAAGCTTCCAGATGTTTGTATATTTCACTGGAAAACCAATTCATATTCCTGTGCAAGGCCAGAGGCAGAAGTTGCAGTGAGAAAGCTGTCTCAGCTTGACCTTGTTCCTCACTCGGGAGGAACAAGTTGCCATATGGTGCAGGACAATGTCTCAGTGAAGACCAAGACATCAGCAGTTAAATTCACAAGTGTGTCTTCATGTCCATGCTTCATATCAGGGAATCCAGAATGTTTCCTCTGAGTAGGAATCCCCCTGGGTTCCTTGTATATTGCAGTACACCTTGACCTGAAGGGAAGATCCATGGAGACCTGCCAAGTTCTGGGCACACAGAGCTCCAATTCATTGTGTTAAATGGCAAAACCAAGAAACTGGTGATTTATGGCTGCAAATTATCATGTTGTTCATTAGTGTTAATTACTGCTCAACCCTGAAATAAAATGTAATCAGTATGCTGAAATGAGAACACGACACTGGCTCCTTGCTGTTCATCTGCAAACCTTTCTGCCTGCCTCACTTTCCAGGACAAGAAGAAAAAGACTGAGGGAAGCCAGGTGAGTGCACTGTGGAGAGATGAGCTTTTGGTTATGCTGGGCTGCTGCAGCAGCTCCTGCCAGCTCCAAGCCTAGAAGCTCTCTGTTCCCAAGGAGATAAGAGAGTTTTGTTTGGATGCTCTCCCAGAATATTCAGATTGTCTTCAGGGACAGGAACTGTGGCAATCAGGAGAGTCATTGAACCAATGGAGGCAGCATTGTGTGGCATGCCCTGAGGGACAATAGCCACCACAGTGTCAGCAATGTCCCCAGTGTGCCCCAGGGGCCTGCTCAGGCCCCGCACCTGGCTGAGTCTTGGAAAACCAAGGCCCACATCCTGCATCCTAAGACTCAATTTCACTTTGCAACAGATGGCCAGAATATCATGAAATTTCAGCTTCTTTGTCAGTGACACACTAAATATCTATGAAGTGTAAACTGCCAGGCAAACGATTTCCATTTCATGTCTGTCACAATCGTTGCCTACCGGAGATGATCTCTCATGCCAAGAAATGGATTCTTGACTTTGACACAGTGGCCTCTGCTAGCTTTTCACACAGGCATTCAGAAGAACAATATTAACAGCAGGTTTACTGGTGAGCTTTTTTGCAGTGTCATGGCCACTCAAGTGCTGGTGACAACAGTGAGATTTCCTTCCGGTTCCATCATAGGGAAAGAGAGAAAAACCATCAAGAGTTTTCAACCTTTCCTGGGCAGATGGACTGACTTTAAAATTTCTATTAATGGGGGCTTCCGGGGGCTTCCCGGGGCTTCCCTGGTGGCGCAGTGGTTGAGAGTCCGCCTGCTGATGCAGGGGACACGGGTTCGTGCCCCGGTCTGGGAAGATCCCACATGCCGCGGAGAGGCTGGGCCTGTGAGCCATGGCCGCTGAGCCTACGCGTCCGGAGCCTGTGCCCCGCAACGGGAGAGGCCACAACAGTGAGAGGCCCGCGTACCGCAAAAAAAAAAAAAAAAAAAAAAAAATTCTATTAATGGCAGCAGAATTAAATTCTTTTATAGCAGTGATTGTCATTCTTTGGGTAGGATTGTGGATTTGCCTGTTGAATTTTCCGGTTAGGATGAATAAGAGAGGTCATCATAAATGTGTACACTATTGCTATGGTGAGAGTGATCAAAGGCAATCAAGATCTCTTTATGCCCGCCTCATTTAGAGTTATGAGTCTTTAAATAACTCTGATGTTTAAGGTATGGACCTTTTTTTGAATAGTTTTTATTTCTAGAACAATTTTAAATTAAGAGTAAAATTGAGCAGAATGGACAGAGTTCCCACATAATCCTTCCCTGACTTCACACACACGGTTTATCCTCTTAAAATGTCTTGCGTGAGTGTGGTACATTTGCTACAATTCATGAGTAACTATCAATGCATTACCATAAATGAAGCCCATAATTTACACTAAGGTTCACTCTTTGTGATGTACATTCTATGGATTTTGCCAAATATGTAATGTCACATATCCACTATTACAGTATCATACAGAATAGTTTTACTGCCTTAAAAATCGCCTGTGCTCCACCTATTTATCTTTTACTTTCTCCCTTAGACCCCTAGGCAACCACTGATCTTTTTACTGTCTCTGTAATTCTGCCTTTTCCAACATGACATATGTTTGGAATCATACAGTGTGTAGCCTTTTCAGACTTGTTTATATCAGTTAGCTATATTCATTTAAGGTTCTTCCATGACTTTCTAGGACTTGTTAGCTCACTTATTTTTATTGTCGAATATTCCATTGTATGGATGTACAACAGTTTGTTTATCCATTCACCTGTTGAAAGACAGCCAGTTTGGGAAGATTATAAATAAAGTTACCATAAACATTTACATATAAGTGTTTGCATGGACATAAGTTTTCAAAAAATTTGTGTAAGTACCTAGGAACAAAATTTCTGGATTGTATAGTTGGGCTCTGATTA
Source organism: Mesoplodon bidens (assembly GCF_964165515.1). NCBI lineage: Eukaryota > Metazoa > Chordata > Mammalia > Artiodactyla > Ziphiidae > Mesoplodon > Mesoplodon bidens. Next base: position 160,951,679 of record NC_138176.1, on the reverse strand, counting down.
GCTTTGTAAAGCTGCCAAACTTTCTTCTAAAATGGATATACCATTTTGCATTTCCAAAAGTGATTGAGAGTCCCTGTTGTTCTACATCTTTACCAGCCTTTTGTGTTTTCAGTGTTTTGGATTTTAGCTTTTCTACTAGGTGTGTAGTGTTATCTCACTGTTGTTTTAATATGCAGTTTTTTAATGACACATGACTTTGAGCACATGCTTTTTGCCAAAATTATATATTTGTTTGTCCTTTCAGATCTTTTGTTCATTTTTTAAATGTGGTTGTTTTCTTATTGTTGAGGTTTTTTTCCCAAGAATATAATTTTGTTTTTATTGCATGAATTCTGGTATTAATAATAACATCATAACATCAGTAATATTAACATCATTCTCCCCAGAGGTCAGTCACATAGATCATCTACATTTGAACCTTTTGTTTGTTTTTTAACATTTTTATTGGACTCTAATTGCTTTACAGTGTTGTGTTAGTTTCTGCTGTATAACAAAGTGAATCAGCTATACGTATACATATATCCCCATATCCCCTCCCTCTTGTGTCTCCCTCCCACCCTCACTAACCCACCTCTCTAGGAGGTAAAAAAGCACCGAGCTGATCTCCCTATACTATGCAGCTGCTTCCCACTAGCTATCTATTTTACATTTGGAAGTGTATATATATATCAGTGCCACTCTCTCACTTCGTCTCAGCTTACACTTCCACCTCCCCATGTCCTCAAGTCCATCCTCTACATCTGTGTCTTCATTCCTGTCCTGCGCCAAGGTTCTTCAGAACCTTTATTTTTTACATTCCATATATATTTGTTAGCATAGAGTATTTGTTTTTCTCTTTCTGACTTACTTCACTCTGTATGACAGACTCTAGGTCCATCCACCTCACTACAAATAACTCAATTTCATTTCTTTTTATGGCTGAGTAATATTCCATTGTATATATGTGCCACATCTTCTTTATCCACTCATCTGTCGATGGACACAGGTTACTTGCATGTCCTGGCTATTGTAAATAGTGCTGCAATGAACATTGTGGTACATGTCTCTTTTTGAATTATGGTTTTCTCAGGGTATATGTCCAGTAGTGGGATTGCTGGGTCATACGGTAGTTCTATGTTTAGTTTTTTAAGGAACCTCCATACTGTTTTCCATAGTGGCTGTATCAGTTTACATTCTGATCAACAATGCAAGAGGGTTCCCTTTTCTTCACACCCTCTCCAGCATTTATTGTTTGTAGATTTTTTTTTTTTTTTTTTTTTTTCTTTTTGCGGTATGCGGGCCTCTCACTGTTGTGGCCTCTCCCGTTGCGGAGCACAGGCTCCGGATGCGCAGGCCCAGCGGCCATGGCTCACGGGCCCAGCCGCTCCGCGGCATATGGGATCCTCCCAGACCGGGGCACGAACCCGTATCCCCTGCATCGGCAGGCGGACTCTCAACCACTGCGCCACCAGGGAGGCCCTGTTTGTAGATTTTTTGATGATGGCCCTTCTGACTGGTATGAGGTGATACCACACTATAGTTTTGATTTGCATTTCTCTAATGATTAGGGGTGTTGAGCATCCTTTCATGTGTTTCTTGGCAATCAGTATATCTTCTTTGGAGAAATGTCTATTTAGGTCTTCTGCCCATTTTTGGATTGGGGTGTTTTTTTTGGCATGAGTTGCTTGTATATTTTGGAGACTAATCCTTTGTCAGTTGCTTCATTTGCAAATATTTTCTTCCATTCTGAAGGCTGTCTTTTCATCTGTTTTATGGTTTCCCTTGCTGTGCAAAAGCTCTTAAGTTTCATTAGGTCCCATTTGTTTATTTCTGTTTTTATTTTGATTTCTCTAGGAGGTGAGTCAAAAGGGATCTTTCTGTGGTTTATGTCATAGAGTGTTCTGCCTATGTTTTCCCCTAAGAGTTTTATAGTGTCTGACCTTACATTTAGGTCTTTAATCCATTTTGAGTTTCTTTTTGTGTATGGTGTTAGGGAGTGTTCTAATTTCATTCTTTTACATGTAGCTGTCCAGTTTTCCCAGTACCACTTATTGAAGAGGCTGTCTTTTCTCCATTGTATATTCTTAACTCCTTTATGAAAGAAAAGATGACCATATGTGCATAGGTTTATCTCTGGGTTTTCTATCCTGTTCCATTGGTCTATATTTCTGTTTTTGTGCCATTATCATACTGTCTTGATTACTGTAGCTTTGTAGTATAGTCTGAAGTAAGGGAGCCTAATTCCTTGAGCTCCGTTTTTCTTTCTCAACATTGTTTTGGCTATATGGGGTCTTTTGTGTTTCCGTACAAATTGTGAAATTGTTTGTTCTAGTTCTGTGAAAAATGACATTGGTAGTTTGATAGGGATGGCATTGAATTTGTAGATTGCTTTGGGTAGTATAGTCATTTTCACAGTGTTGATTCTTGCAATCCAAGAACATGGTATATCTCTTCATCTTTTTGTATCATCTTTAATTTCTTTCATCAGTGTCTTATAGTTTTCTGCATACAGGTCTTTTGTTGCCTCAGGTAGGTTTCTTCCTAGGTATTTTATTTTTTTCATTGCAATGGTAAATGGGGTGTTTCCTTAATTTCTCTTTCAGATTTTTCATCATTAGTGTATATGAATATAAGAGATTTCTGTGCATTAATTTTGTACTCTGCTACTTTACCCAATTCATTGATTAGCTCTAGTAGTTTTCTGGTAGCATCTTTAGGATTTGGTATGTATAGTATCATGTCATCTGCAAACAGTGACAGTTTTACTTCTTCTTTCCCGATTTGGATTCCTTTTATTTCTTTTTCTTCTCGGATTGCTGTGGCTAAAACTTCCAAAACTATGTTGCATAATAGTGGTGAGAGTGGGCAACCTTTTCTTGTTCCTGACCTTACTACAAATGGTTTCATTTTTTCACCATTGAGAATAGTGTTGGCTGTGGCTTTGTCATATATTGCCCTTATTATGTTGAGGTAAGTTCCCTCTATGTCTACTTCCTGGAGGGTTTTTATTGTAAATGTGTGTTGAATTTTGTCAAAAGCTTTCTCTGCATCTATTGAGATTATCATAATTTTTTTGTCCTTCAGTTTGTCATTATGGTGTATCACATTGATTGATTTGCATATATTGAAGAATCCTTGCATTCCTGGGATAAACCCCACTTGATTATGGTGTATGGTCCTTTTAATGTGCTGTTGGATTCTGTTTGCTAGTATTTTGCTGAGGACATTTGCATCTATGTTCATCATTGATATTGGCCTGTAGTTTTCTTTTATTGTGACATCTTTGGTTTTGGTATCAGGGTGATGGTGACCTCATAGAATGAGTTTGGGATTGTTCCTTCCTCTGCTATATTTTGAAAGATTTTGAGAAGGATAGGTGTTAGCTGTTCTCTAAATATTTGATAGAATTTGCCTGTGAAGCCATCTTGTCATGGGTTTTTGTTTGTTGGAAAAATTTTAATCAGAGTTTCAATTTCAGTGCTTGTGATTGGTCTGTTTATATTTTCTGTTTCTTCCTGGTTCAGTCTCAGAATGTTGTGATATTTTAAGAATTTGTCCATTTCTTCCAGGTTGTCCATTCTATTGGCATATAGTTGCTTATAGTAAGCTCTCATGATCCTTTGTATTTCTGCAGTGTCAGTTGTTACTTCTCGTTTTTCATTTCTAATTCTGTTGATTTGAGTCTTCTCCCTTTTTTTCTTGATGAATCTTGCTAATGTTTTATCAATTTTGTTTATCTTCTCAAAGAACCAGCTTTTAATTTTATTGACCTTTGCTATTGTTTCTTCATTTCGTTTTCATTTATTTCTGATATGATCTTTCTTTTTTCTTTCCTTCTGCTAACTTTGGGATTTTTTTTTGTTCTTCTTCCTCTAATTGCTTTACATATATGGTTAGGTTGTTTATTTGAGATTCTTCTTGTTTCCTGATAGGATTTTATTGCTATAAACTTCCCTCTTAGAACTGCATTTGCTGCATCCCACAGGTTTGGGGCTGTCATGTTTTAATTGTCATTTGTTTCTAGGTATTTTTTGATTTCCTCTTTGATTTCTTCAGTGATCTCGGTTATTTAGTAGTGTTGTTTAGCCTCCATGTGTTTGTATTTTTTACAGTTTTTTTCCTGTAATTGATACCTAGTCTCATAGCATTGTGGTCAGAAAAGATAGTTGATACAATTTCAATTTTCTTAAATTTACCAAGGCTTGATTTGTGAATCAAGATATGATCTATCCTGGAGAATGTTCCATGAGCACTTGAGAAAAAAATATGTTGTTGTTTTTGGATGTAAGGTTCTATAAATATCAATTAAGTCCATATTGTTTAAGGTATCATTTAAAGCTTGTGTTTCCTTATTTATTTTCATTTTGGATGATCCGTCCATTGGTGAAAGTAGGGTGTTAAAGTCCCCTACTCTTACTGTGTTACTGTTGATTTCCCCTTTTATGACTATTAGCATTTGCCTTATGTACTGAGGTGCTCCTATGTTGGGTGCATAAATATTTACACTTGTTATCTCTTCTTCTTGGATCAATTCCTTGATCATTATGTAGTGTCCTTCTTTGTCTCTTGTAATAGTCTTTATTTTAAAGTCCATTTTTTATGATATGAGAATTGCTACTCCAGCTTTCTTTTGATTTCCATTTGCATGGAATATCTTTTTCCATCCCCTCACTTTCAATCTGTATGTGTCCCTAGGTCTGAAGTGGTTCTTGTTAAACAGCATATATATGGGTCTTGTTTTTGTATCCATTCAGCCAGTCTATGTCTTTTGGTTGGAGCAATTAATCCATTTACATTTAAGGTAATTATCAATATGTATGTTCCTATTACCATTTTCTTCATTGTTTTGGGTTTGTTTTGGGGGGTCTTTTCCTTCTCTTGTGTTTTCTGCCTAGAGAAATTCCTTTAGCATTTGTTTTAAAGCTGGTTTGGTGGTGCTGAATTCTCTTAGCTTTTGCTTGTCTGTAAATGTTTTAATTTCTCCATTGAATTTGAATGAGATCCTTGCTTGGTAGAGTAATCTTGGTTGTAGGTTTTTCCCTCTCATCACTTTAAATATGTCCTGCTATTCCCTTCTGGCTTGCAGAGTTTCTGCTGAAAAATCAGCTGTTAACCTTATGGAGATTCCCTTGTATGTTATTTGTTGCTTTTCCTTTGCTGCTTTTAATATTTTTTCTTTGTAGTTAATTTTTGATAGTTTGATTAATATGTGTCTTAGTGTGTTTCTCCTTGAATTTATCCTGTATGGGACTCTGTGCTTCCTGGACTTGAGTGACTATTTCCTTTCCCACATTAGGGAAGTTTTCAACTATAATCTTTTCAAATATTTTCTCATTCCCTTTCTTTTTCTCTTCTTCTTCTGGGACCCCTATAATTCAAATGTTGATATGTTTAATATTGTCCCAGAGGTCTCTGAAACTGTCCTCCATTCTTTTCATTTTTTTTTTCTTTATTCTGCTCTGCAGTAGTCATTTCCACTATTTTATCTTCCAGTTCACTTATCCATTTTTCTGCCTCAGTTATTCTGCTATTGATTCCTTGTAAAGAATTTTTAATTTCATTTATTGTGTTGTTCATCATTGTTTGTTTGCTCTTTAGTTCTTCTAGGCCCTTGTTAAATGTTTCTTGTATTTTCTCCATTCTATTTCCAAGATTCTGTATCATCCTTACTATCATTACTTTGAATTATTTTCCAGGTAGACTCTCTCTTTCTTCTTTATATGTTTGGTCTGGTGGGTTTTTACTTTTCTCCTTCATCTGCTGCGTATTTCTCTGTGTTCTCATTTTGCTTAACTTACTGTGCTTTGGGTCTCCTTTTTGCAGGCTGCAGGTTCATTGTTGCTGTTGTTTTTGGTGTCTGCCCCCAGTGGGTAAGGTTGGTTTAGTGGGTTGTGTAGGCTTCCTGGTTGAGGGGACTGGTGCCTGTGTCTTGGTCGATGAGGCTGGATCTTGTATTTCTGGTGGGCGGACTGTGTCCTGTGGTATGTTTTACAGTGTCTGTGACCTTATTATGATTTTACACATCCTCTCTGCTAATGGATGGCATTTTGTTCCTGTCTTGCTAGTTGTTTGGTATGGTGTGTCCAGCGCTGGAGCTTGATGGTCGTTGAGTGGAGCTGGGTCTTAGCATTGAGACAGAGATATCTGGGAGAGGCCTTGCCGATTGATATTACCTGGGACTGGGAGGTCTCTAGTGGTCCAGTATGCTGAACTCAGCTCTCCCACCACAGAGGCTCAGCCTGACACCCAGCTGGAGCACCAAGACCCTGTCAGCCACACAGCTCATAAGTAAAGGGAGAAAACAAAGAAAGAAAGAGAGAAGAATAATAAAATAAAATAAAGTTATTAAAATAAAAAAAATATTAATTAAAAAAGAGAAGCCAAACCAATATACAAATCCACCAATGATAAGAAGCACTAAAAACTATGCTAAGATAAACATAAAAATCAGAAACTAGTTGGTCACAACTGGAAGCAAACCTCAAGGCTACAGTGGCTCCCAAAGTCCACCTCCTCAATTTTGGGATGATTTGTTGTCTATTCAGGTATTCTGCAGATGCAGGGTACATACAGCAAACCCCAAGTCTACAGTTGCTCCCAAAGTCCACCACCTCAATTTTGGGTTGATTCTTTGTCTATTCAGGTATTCCACAGATGCAGCATACATGAAGTTGATTGTGGAGATTTAATCCGCTGCTCCTGAGACTGCATGGAGAAATTTCCTTTTCTCTTCTTTGTTCGCACAGCTCCTGCGGTTCAGCTTTGGATTTGGCCCCGCATCTGCATGTAGGTCACCTGAAGCATCTGTTCTTCACTCACACAGGACAGGGTTAAAGTAGCGGCTGATTCAGGGGTTCTGGTCACTCAGGCTGGGGGAAGGAAGGGTACGGAATGCAGGTCAAGCCTGTGGTGGCAGAGGCCGGCATGATGTTGCAACAGCCTTCGATGCACCAGGTGTTCTCCTGGCGAAGTTTTCCCTGGATCACGGGACCCTGGCAGTGGTGGGCTGCACAGGCTCCCAGGAGGGGAGGTGTGGATAGTGACCTGTGCTTTCACACAGGCTTCTTGGTGGCTGCAGTAGCAACCTTAGTGTTTCATGCCCGTCTCTGGTGTTTGCGCTGATAGCTGTGGCTCGCACCGGTCTATGAATCTCATTTAGGCGGTGCTCTGAATCTCCTCTCCTGGTGCACCCTGAAACAATGGTCTCTTGCCTCTTAGCAGTCCCAGACTTTTTCCCGGACTCCCTCCCGGTTAGCTGTGGTGCAGTTTCCCCCTTCAGGCTATTTTCATGCAGCCAACCCCAGTCCTCTCCCTGGGATCTGACCTCTGAAACCCAATCCTCAGCCCCCACCTGCCCCGGCAGGTGTGCAGACAAGCCTCTCAGGCCGCTGAGTGTTGATCAGCACCGATCCTCTGTGCAATAATCTCTGTGCTTTGCCCTCTGCACACCTGTTGCTGCACTCTCCTCCTTGGCTCTGAAGTTCCCCCCCCGCCACTCACTGCCCATTTCCACCAGTGAAGGGTCTTCCTAGTGTGTGGAAAATTGTCCTCCTTCAGAGCTCCCTCCCAGGGGTGCAGGTCCCTTCCCTATTCTTCTGTCCCTTTTTTTTTTTTCATTTTTCTTTTGCCTTACCCAGGTATGTGAGGAGTTTCTTCCCTTTTGGGAAGTCTGAGATCTTCTGCCAGCATTCAGTAGGTGTTCTGCAGGAGTTGTTCCACATGTAGATTTATTTTTGAGGTATTTGTGGGGACAAAGGTGATCTCCACATCTTATTCCTCCACCATCTTGAAGGTCCTCCCCTGTTGTTGAGTTTTAAGGGTTTTTTTTCCCCCTTGAGTATAACTTCTTTATCAAATATTTGTTTTGCAAATATTTTTATGTCTTTGGCTTGTCTTTTCATTCTGTTCACAATGCCTTTTGCAGAACAAATATTTTTAATTTTAATAAACCCCCAAATTTCAACTTTTCTTTCATAAATCATGCTGTTGGTGTTGTTTCTAAAAACTCATCATTGAACCTTAGGTCATATAGATTCTTTCTTAGAAAGTTACCTACCATTGATTCAATTTCTTTAATAGATGTAGCCTTATTCGTGTTGTCTAGTTTTCCTTGTGAGAGTTTTTGTAGATTTTGTCTTTCAAGGATTTGATCAAATTCTTATAAATTATCAAATATGTGGCCATAGAGTTGTTCATAATGTTCCTTTATTATCTTTTTTAATATCCATGTGATCATTTGTAATGGTCCCCTGATCATTTTTTTATGTTAGTAATTTATGTGTTCTCTCTTTTTTTTCTTGGTTAATCTGGCTACAGATTTATCAAATTTACTGATCTTTTCAAAGAACCAGCTTTTGGTTTTATTGACTTTCTTTTTTGATTCCTTGTTTTCAGTTTTATTGATTTCTGCTTTAATTTGTTTTTCTCTTTTTTATAACATCTTTATTGGAGTACAATTGTTTTACAATGGTGTGTTAGTTTCTGCTTTATAACAAAGTGAATCAGTTCTGCTTTAATTTTTATTACTTCTTGTCTTCTGTTTACTTTGGATTTAATTCTCTCTTCTTGTGCATTTTTCTAAAGTAGAAACTTAGGTTATTGATCTTTAGGTTGTTCTTTTCTTATATATACTTTTAATGCTATAAATTTTCTACTAAGATCAGTTTTGGCTGCATCCCACAAATTGTGACAAGTTGTATTTTCATTTCTTTTTATTCCCAATGTTTTTTTCTTTAATTTCTCTTGATTCTTCTTTGATCTGTGTGTTACTTAAAAGTGTGTTGTTTGATCTCCAAATACATGGGATTGTCCAGCTATCTTTCTGTTACTGACTTACATTTTAATTCCATGTGGTCGGAGAGTATATTTTGTATGATCTTTATTCTTTAAATATTTTCAGATGCGTTTTATGACCCAGAATGTTGCCTATCTTGGTAAATATTTTATGTGAAGTTAGAAAGAATGTACAATCTGCTGTTGTTGGATAAAGTCTTCTATAAATGTCAAATAGATGCAGTTTGTTAATGTTGTTGTTCAGTCAACTTTGTCCTTACCGATTTCCTGCCTGCTGGATCTGTCCATTTCTGATAGAGTGGTGTTGAAGTATCCAATTATAAGAGTGGATTTATCTATTTCTCCTTAGTTCTGTAAGTTTTTTAAATTTTATTTATTTATTTTTAGCTGTGCTGGGTCTTCGTTGCTGTGTGTGGACTTTATCTAGTTGCGGCAAGCAGGGCTACTTTTCATTGTGGTGAATGGGCTTCTCGTTGCAGTGGCTTCTCATGGCAGAGCACATGCTCTAGTCATGCAGGCTTCAGTAGTTGGGCTCATGGGCTTCTCGTTGCAGTGGCTTCTCATGGCAGAGCACATGCTCTAGTCATGCAGGCTTCAGTAGTTGTGGCTCATGGGCTCTGGAGCACAGGCTCAGTACTTGTGGTGCACAGGCTTAGTTGCTCTGCAGCATATGGGATCCTCCCGGACCAGGGCTCAAACCCATGTCCCCTGCATTGGCAGGCAGACTCCCAACCACTGCGCCACCAGGGAAACACCAGTTCTGTAAGTTTTACCTCATGCATTTTCATATTGTTGGTGTTTTATTTTTATTTTTTGCTGTACTCGGGCCTCTCACTGTTTTGGCCTCTCCTGTTGTGGAGCACAGTCTCCGGACTCACAGGCTCAGTTGCCATGGCTCACAGGCCCAGCTGCTCCACAGCATGTGGGATCCTCCCAGACCAGGGCATGAACCCATGTCCCCTGCATTGGCAGGCAGACTCTCAACCACTGTGCCACCAGGGAAGCCCTGTTGGTGTTTTTTTTTTAATATTTATTTTATTTTAAAATTTATTTATTTTTGGCTGCGTCGGGTCTTGGTTGCAGCACACGGGATCTTCACTGAGGCATCCAGGATCTTTTGTTGTTGTGTGCAAGCTCTTCATTGCAGCACACAGTCTTCTCTCTAGTTGTGGCATGAGGGTTTTCTCTCTCTAGTTGTGGTGCTCAGGCTCCAGGGCACATGGGCTCTGTAGTTTGTGGCATGCAGTCTCTCTACTTGAGGCACACGAGCTCAGTAGTTGTGGCACATGGGCTTAGTTGCCCTGTGGCATGTGGGATCTGAATTCCCTGACCAGGGATAGAACCCACGTCCCCTGCATTGTAAGTCAGACTCTTTATCACTGGACCACCAGGGAAGTCCCTTCATGTTGTTTTGATAAGTACATATAAATTAAGGATTTTGTGTCTTCTTGGAGAATTGAGCTCTTCATTATTATGCAATGCCCCTCTTTATTCCTGAAGATTTTCCTGCTCTGAAGTTAGCTTGGTCTGAAATCAACACAGTTACACCAAATTTCTTTTTTTGTGGTTGTTCAGGAGCAAAGAATGAGGGGAGGTATGTAAATAGGGAAGGAGTGAAAGTTTATACTAAGAATTGTTATTTAGTTGGACACCAGTATGGCCAGTGAATAATCCTGTAGGACATTTTGAGAAGCCATATGATTGAGAAGCCAGAACTGTCCACCTAAGAATTGAAAAAGGGAAATATTTAACCATTAGCTCAGTTCTGTATTGTAAAGAATGGCCATGTGAGCATAAACTTCTTGCATTACTTTGGGTTGCATGTGCAAAGAGTCAGAAAAAACCCGGAGCAGCAAGTAAGAGGCAAATGGTCCAGGGCCAAGACCCAAGGGTAGGCATTGTCAGGCTGCAACTACATGAAGCTGTTCACATTCTTAACCCCACCCCAGACTTCCTAAAATAAAAACTCTGGAGAATGGGGATCAGCAGTCTGGATTTTTTTCCCAGTTTATTGGGCAATAATTATATTATGTTACCTCTTGTCTTTTTGATATCAGCCATTCTAACAGGTGTGAGGTGATATCTCACTGTGGCTTTGATTTGCATTACCTAATGATTAGTGATGTTGAACATCTCTTCACGTACCTTTTGGACAATGTATGTGTTCTTTGGAAAAATGACTATTCAGTTCTCTGACCATTTAACTAGATTGTTTGGGGGTTTTTGCCACTGAGTTGAGTTCTTTATATATTTGGATATTAACTCCTTATCAGACATATGATTTGCAATGTTTTCTCCCATTCCATAGCGTACCTTTTCATTTTGTTGATGGTTTCCTTGCTGTGCAGAAGCTATTTAGTTTAATATAGTCCCACTTGTTTAGTTTTCCTTTTGTTTTTAGTGTCAAGTCCAAAAATCATTGTCAAGACTGATGTTAAAGAGCTTACCACCTATGTTTTCTTCTTGGAGCTTTATGGTTTCAGATTTTTTAATCCATTTTGAGTTGATTTTTGTGTATGGTGTAGAATAGGGGTCCAGTTTCGTTCTTTTACATATATTTGTCCAGTTTTTCCAACACCATTTATTAAAGAGATTATCCTTTCCCCATTATATATTCAAGGCTGCTTTGTCATAAATTAATTGGCTATATATGTGTGGCTTTATTTCTTGGCTCTCCATTCCATTATATGATCTTTGTGTTTATTTATATACCAATACCACACTGTTTTTATTACTATAGCTTTGTAATATAGCTTGAAATCAAAAAGTGTGATGACTCCAGATTTGTTCTTTCTCAAGATTACTCTGGCTATGCAGGCCATTTGTGGTTCCATACAAATATTAGGATTTTTTTCTATTTCTATGAAAAATGTATTTGGAATTTTGATAGGGATTGCATTGAATCTGTAGATTGATATGGGTAGTGTGATACTTTGACAATATTAATTCTTCCAATCCATGAGCAAAGAACATCTTTCCATTTATTTGGGTCTTCTTCAGTTTCTTTAATCAGTGTCTTGTAGTTTTCAGTGTACAGATCTTTTACTTCCTCAGTTAAATTTTATCCCAAGGTATTTTATTTTTGATGCAATTATAAATGGGATTGTTTCCTTAATTCCTCTTTCTGACAGTTTGATGTTAGTGTATAGAAGCACACCTAATTTTTGTATATTGATCTTGTACCCCACAACTTTACTAAACTCATTTTCTAGTGCTATAAGTTTTTTGGTGGAGTCTTTAGGGTTTTGTATATATAACATTATGTTATCTGCACCTAGAGATAGTTGTACTTCTTCCTTTCCAATTGGGTGCTTTTAATTTATTTAGTTAGTTGGTTAATTAGTTTATTTTGCCTAATTGCTCTGACTAGGACTTTGAGTACTATGTTATAAAAGTGGCAGGAATGGGCATCCTTGTTTTATATACCAGATTTCTTTAGATTGGTTTTAGCATGGTGTATTTAACTCCACTCCTCTACTTTTAAGCTATCTGTGGCAGTATACTTAAAGACAATGCATAGTTTCATCTTGATTTTTTTAAAAATACATATACTCTTGTTTCTTTTAATTTGTGTGGTTACCATATTCATATATAAAGTGATTTTTATGTAATTTTGGGTTAATATCTACCATATTTATAACTGTTTCCTGTTCATTGATTTTTTTATCCTTTTTTTTCTTTTTCCTTCCATTCTTTCTCTCTCTTCTTTGGTTCTAAGTAAGTGTTTTATGTGATAGCATTTTTTGTTTTCTATCTTAGCATATCGATTATACTTACTTGATAAATTTTGTTAGTGGTTGCCCTAGAGTGCAATATACATTTACAACTAGGATAAGTCTACTCTCAAATACTCTCAAGTTGACCCTTGAACAACACTTGTTCGAACTGCCTGGGTCCACTTATAAGAGAATATTTTTCAGTAGTAAATAGTACAGTACTGCATGGTCTGTGGTTGGTTGAATCCATGGATACAGAGGAACTGTGGATACAGAAAGCTAACTGTAAATTATATGTGGATTAACCCTCATGTTCTTTAAGGGTCAACTGTAACACTTTACTGCTTCATGAATACTACAGGTAACAAAATATTCTCAATTAGTCCTTCTATTCCCTTATAATGTCACTGTTATTCATTTTACTTATAATGAGCTATAATCATTACTTTTTGAACAGTTACCCATTAACTCAATTAAGAATAAGTAAAAAAAAGGGTATTTTACCTTCTTTTGTTCTTTCTCTGGAGCTCTTCCTTTCCTTATCTTATGCAGTAGATCTTTCTCCCTGAATTAACTTCCAATGTTTCTGGCAAGCCACTTCTACTAGCACCAAACTCTCTTAATGTTTGTTTGTCTGAGAAAGTATTTTTACTTCATTATGGGAAAATAATTTCACTGGATACAGAATTCTTGTTTGGTGATGGTTTACTTTTGTTTTGCTGTTCTTCAACACTTTTAAATATTTACTCCATTCTTCTCTTGCTTCCATGGTTTCTGAAGAGAAGAATGTTATAATTCTTATCCTTATTCTTCTATAGGTAAAATGTTTCCCCTCCCTCCCTCAGGCTTCTTTCAAGACTTTGATTTTCAGTATACTGAATATGATATACCTAATGTAGATTTTTTTTTTTGTATTTTTCTTGCATAGTGTTCGCTGAGCTTCCTGGATCACTGGTTTTGTGTCATTTATTAATTTTGGAAAATTTTCAGTCATTATTACTTCAAATATTTTTTGTACATTTCTTTGTTTTGTTTTACTTCTGATATTCCCATTGTATATGTTGCATCTTTTTAACTGTTCCCCAGTTCTTGGATATTCTGTTTTTAAAATTCTTTTTCTCTTTACTTTTGAGTTTGTAAAGTTTCTATTGACAATTTTCAAGTGTGTTGATTCTTTCCTTGAATATGTCAACTGTTAAGTCCATCAAAGACATTTTTTCATTTTTATTTCAGTGGGTTTTCTTTAACGTTCCCTCTATTCTTTCTTAGAGTTTCCATTTTCCTGCCTGTATTGCCCATCTGTTTTTTCATGTTGTCTACTTTTTCATTAGATTCCCTTAGCATATTAATCAGTTAAGTTAAATTCTTGATCTGATAATTCAAAAATCTCTGTCATATCTAAATCTTGTGAGACAGGAAGGCTAGAGGGGTCTATAAATGGATATTTCCCTTTCCCCATGCCAAAGGCTAGAGGGGACTAGAGTTGGTTATTTCTCATGTTGGATAGGCTCTGTTACCATAGTTTTCTCTGAGGATTATCCTTTGTCAAGGCTAACAGAACACTCTGGGAATATTTAAAATGGTAACTTTTTCTCTCCCCCTGTCAGATACATGAGAGGGTTTTTCTCCAATCTTCACAATGAGAACCTGGAGGGTCTCCTGTAGAGAAATCTCACAAAATTGCCTCTAAGGCTGTATCACTGGGAGTTTTTCTCTCTCGGGTGAGTGCACACTCAGTCTCCAGCTATTAGTCAATTACAATTTAAGTGTTCTTACTAGTTTCTGGCTCGCAGCAGGTGGTTTTTGATCCTGGCAAGCTTGTGATTATCTGTATTCACCTGTCTCTCCAGTTTTTAAGGCAGCAATTTTCCTTATGACCTCAATTCTCTGATGGCTCTAAGAAGAGTTGTTCATTTCTAATTTGTCCGGCTTTTTTTTCTGTTGGGAGGATGAGAGTAATGCCTTCCAAGTTCTTTAGATATCAGGGAGGAAACTGGAAAGTCTATGACACGCCTTTGATAACCAAATATGAATTGATAAAAATTAGGAATAATTTGTTTGACAATGATTAAGTGAAACACCATCTACAAAATCTCAGATTTGAAATAAATAAAAAAACTTTGAAAGTCAAACTTTATATCTTTTTTTATTAATTAATTAATTTATTTTTGGCTGTGTTGGGTCTTCATTTCTGTGCGAGGGCTTTCTCTAGTTGCAGCAAGCGGGGGCGACTCTTCATCATGGTGTGCGGGCCTCTCACTATCGTGGCCTCTCTTGTTGCGGAGCACAGGCTCCAGGAGCGCAGGTTCAGTAGTTGTGGCTCACGGGCCTAGTTGGTCCATGGCATGTGGGATCTTCCCAGACCAGGGCTCGAACCTATGTCCCCTGCATTGGCAGGCAGATTCTCAACCACTGCACCACCAGGGATGCCCCAAAACTTTATATCTTTTTAGTAAACAATATTCTTAGCACACAATGATGTTGCATTTGCATATTCTCTTAAGACTTAAATAATGTAATGAATTTTCTAGTCCCTATAGTGTTAATACAAATGAGTGAATTTCTCTGTACTTCAAAGGAAAAAACGCACATGCATAATTTCCCTGGCAGAATTTTGGCTAATCTGATAAACCTGTTTTTAAATATGCCATATGAAAATCTGAATATATTTAGGCAGTTAATGCATGAAGTCCATTTTAGGCTGGTTCTACACCTTAACTGATATTCACTGAACCTAAAATGGAAAGATGATAATTTTATCAGAAATATTGGGGAATATATAAATTTATTTCCAGTTTTTCTCATATTTTAATTTCTATGATCTTTTATATTCAACAGATATCTATCTCCTTGTTCTGAAATGAAGGTATTTTAGTAAAAAAGAAAGTCATAAAATTGCAGTATTAGAGATCCCCTGAATAAGGTTGTTTCTAGTTCCAGGTCTAGTGCCCCCCCCCTTTTTTTAAAGAGAGATAAATAAGCAAAAGTATGTATAATCAGGCTTGGTTCCAATTATATAAGACTTTGAAATGGATAAAAGAACATCCTTAATATATGAGTAGTTCTGTTATAATTTATTTGTTGTTATTTTCTTTTTAAATAGGACAAAAATCAGAATTTCTGTGCAGCACTGTGGTAACGTTCCTATAGACTTTATCTCAAGTCAGCCACCTTTATAGTCAGGAAAAATTCTCCTCTACTCAGAGATATGAGTAAACACATGTCTACTAAACATGACTGAACAGTGTAAGGATCTTAGCAATAACATCTTTTAAAATGACTTTTAAACCATAAAAATTAACTGCACTACTGTAAATTCTCCCCTTTGAATCACAGTTGGAATTTCTCCAGTTCAAGGATCCATTCTGACAGGAGAGAATACTGAGAAAGCCTCTCTACAGAGCAATGATGCTTATATGTTCTTCAGAGAATGTAATCATATTGGTGAATTAATTGAGCTTTAAAATACTTTGTTAGTAAGGAATTTGATAAGGTGTGAGAAAATTAAATGTGGGCCTAATGTTAGCCCACTGGAGGAGAACTGAAATAATTACAGTGCAGTTCCTGATTCCATAATATTGTGAACAAGCTCACCGAGCTATCATTTCCGAACTCAGGCTGAGGTATTAGTAACTCTACTGTGAATATGACATCTTGACCAAAATGAGTATCTGTGGCTATGAAGAGTGCTTCACAAGAAAGACACAGAAATTAAATAGAAGTGGCAGTCTAGGTAGGAAAGTCACACTGGCTAGGCTGTCACTAGGAAGAGTACTTTCCCACCCCTGTGCAGAGCCTGGTATACATCATGGATGGATGGCTGACTTCCTATTTCATCTCCAGTAAGTGGTGCATCTGTATAGCTGGTTCCTCTAGCCATAATCATGCTGCCTTTCTGGCATCTGTTCTTTTCCCTCACTCCAATTCCTGACAGTCTTGGAACCTCACCTTCTTTCATGGTGCTTAGGGTCATGGCCAGGCCCTATTTCTGGTATGTTTCACAACATCTTAGATACCCCAGATTAACTTCCTAAGTAACTCTATTGCTGAAGTCTTCTGTTGACTATAAGTCTTGGAGTTGAATTCTAAGACTTTCTAAGCAAAATTCAAAAATTGGTGTCTCAGACTGAATTTAACAAAACCAGTCCCCTGCCTGTGACTCTGAACTAGGCTGTAAATGAAGCCTAGAGTCCTAGCCTCGATATGAGATCAGCTTAGCCCCTTTGTATTGGGTTGAAATTAAAGAATATATACATATAATTTTCCCTGAGTGTTTTTAAAATCATGTGGCAAACTAAGAAACTTAAAGTTGACATTTTCCCCGCTGAAATATACTCTAATCACCGGTGATAGATTTAAAAATAAATGGCCGAGCTACTTAACTTAGCAAGATTACACACTCAGGAGTAGGTTTCCGTATGTTATGGTAGCAAACATTCATAGAAGCAGTGAGGTGCATGTGGAAAGAGCAAAGGCTTTAAACAGCCCTGAATCTGAATCCCAGTTTAGTACCCTCCTCACCAGAAGACTGTCAGCAAGTATTTTCATCTTTCTGAGCCTTGTGTTCCTGTAAAGCGTGCAACCAATTCACAGACCACAAGGTTATTTTGAAGGTTAAATAAAATGTCAAATAAATACCATTTATGATGGTGCCTGACACATGAGGATTGCTGGGGAAGTAAGTTATTTCTCCTTTATGGGTATTCCGTATACTCTGGAGCTCTTTCAGATTCTGAATGGTGCTGAGATTCCAACACCTGATTATTGCTGGTGAGACCTGGGGCCTTTAGATCTTTGTGGTATCTTTTCCTCTCCAAATGTCTTTACAGGGCCTGGCTTCCCTATCTTGGTGGCTCCTCACCCATTGTGGGCTCTGTCTCTGTCCTTGCCTTGCTCTGTCCCAGCTTTGATCTCTGTATAAATGATTGTATAGGACTGAACTCTGGAAAGGAAGTGAACTAAAACACTTAAGCCATGAAATTGTATAAGTGTGACTTTCCTTGACTGCTTAGAACCTTCATTTCACAGGTGGGAAAGGGGAGAGTGACACAAGTCTACTGGATTGCTATGGGAATTAGTTGGCATTGTGTCATTTAAGTGCTTAGTAATTGGCACATGGTCAGTTCTTAGCAAGAGGACCTTTATTTCCACACCTCTAAAATGCTACGCAAAGTCAGCCAATAGCAATATGAATACATTCTGCCAACTTATGGAGCAAGTTGCTAAACGGATGTGGACATTGTGACCTGCTCTTGGAGAGGACTCGAAGTCTAGTTTCCACTGTGACAGAAGTCTACCCCAGTGCCTTTGTGGCCCTCAGAAAAAGCCCTGTAATCCATCAGTTATGGTTTTCTGATTCTTGAGATTCCTTTCCATGAGGGGGTTATTTGTCACCTTGGTCTCTTGATATGGGAAGAAAAGCTGAACTCTTAGAGAAGAAACTACTAGCCCTTCAGGTGGAATTATTTTAAGGGAAAAGGGGGCAACCAGAAATAGGGTAGTAACACTAAAAAATATTCAGCGTTTATTTGTAATTCAAATTTGACTGGGCGTTCTGTGTTTTATCTAGCAACCTGAACTGTCCTCGATCTCTGAAGTCATAGCATTCAGGCAGACACGAAGTCATTCACCCACTCACTGGGCCCCAGTAAGCTTTTTCTCTGGTGGACAAACCTCGTATAGTGTATGTATGTATGTGTGTATGTGTGTCCCTGTTAAAAGTGAGATGTGAGAAAGACATCTCCATTTGCTTAAAACAGAATCAACATTTAGAATGGGAAAGTTACCTAATTGACATGACAAACTACCACTGTTCTTCAGTCCCAGGTAATGCACACTTAACATTGTACAAACTTGTGTGCTGGACTGCAGCAAACCCTGAGATTGGCAGTCAATGGAGACCTGCTTCAGGAGAGCAACTCAATTTCTCCTTAAGGCCACATCTAACCTATTCTCCTGGCTGCCTGTTAATGTTCTTCTGAATTTTTGCACTGAGTGACATCAGAGTGAAATAAGCAAATGATGATTTAGTGTATAGGGAATGAAGAACATTCATAGTGGAAACATGGGTGTGATAAAGAAGACTAATCTTCCCACTCACGGTCACTGAGTTGCTCCTGTAATATGAATAAAATTTCTAAGACTCTCTGCCTCTCTCAGCTTTGAAACACATTTTTCAGATGATCTTTAGGGAAAAAAATGTGTAGAAGCACAAAACATTATGAAAACCTCATTATATTCACATGTAGGAAAGAAAGGCACCGTCAGTGTATTTCATGGCAGATGCATCTCTCGTTCTGAATGACTTGTACTAAAGTGTCTGCAACTTTGAAATTAGGTGCAGAATGTCATAATTTGTATGAATATCCCTTCTAACACATATGACTATGCTTTGGCTAGTTGAGAATCTCCATATTTGCTCAATTAGAAATGAACCTCACTTCTGGGGAATTCTAAAGTTGACAGAATGCAAACACAAATTTCTGCAATTGCTGTCTTGAGATATTAGAATAAAAAAAATGTGCAACTAGGTACTAGAGCCAAAGATGGGTCTGAATAGAAGATATAAACCTCTTTGAAAACGCAAATAGGAAGCTTCTAGTTTCAGATTCAGCATGTAAAGAGCTTGGAAGTTGTCACTCCAGTCCTTATAACAAGTAAAACATGGACAGACTGCCACTCAATGATTTTTCTTGGATTCACTAGCCAGCTGAGTTTGCAGGGCTATCACACAAAGGACTGCAGAGACAGGTAAATCCAGAGACTCCCAGCTGAGATGTGCTTACCTGAGACAGAAGACACTAGAGCTATCACTGGAAGGATTTCTTAGATGGTAAATTTGACCAATTGCTGGAGGCTGAGTGTGGATTAACAGGAAAATGAGAAACTCCTGGGGGCTGCAGTCTTAGGGAGGCCCTCCATACTTTCTTGGGCTTTACTTCCAGAAATGGCACCATGTTCTTCTGGTGAAGATTCACAGAAGATGATCTCATGGCTCCAGCAGAGGGAGGAATAATCATTGGGGGGTTATATTCAGAACCTTCTCCATAACAAAGGCCCACTCTCCAGGGTGAAAAGCTTGACCTGAGTTTTGTCTCCAGCCTGCTCTAGCTTTTCTGTCTTGGAAAGGGAGGTGAGCGAGAAAGGAGGCATCTATACAAGAAGAATGCTGTGATGGTCACAGGTCAGAGACACAGGCCCATTAAAAGACTGAAATTTAATCATTTGATCAGAGAACACATCTTTACTCTACAATTTACTGCCACACAAACGTGGCCCCAGTATAATACCAGCGAATTACAGCTGAAAGAGCTGAAAGATACAGATTCATTGTGAAAAGGTATGCTTAGAAAACCCATAGTGAAGAGGGGAGACAAAAAAAGGACACTGGAGAAATTTGAATCCTCTGGCACCTATAGATAAAGAAAACAGTTAACAAAGCTCAATTTCTAGCCAGATTTGCACAAATAGGAGGCCTATTTATGCATTTCCTAATATAAGATATAAATTGCTTAGCTTTCAAAAAAAATTGTAAGACATGCCAAAAGGCCATAAAAAACACAGTCTGAAGAGACAAAGCAGGCATAAGAACCAGACTCAGATTTGACACAAGTGTCTGACAGGGAATTTAAAGTAACTATGATTAAAATGTCAAAGTCTCTAAATAAAAAAGTAGACAGCATGCAAAAACAGATAGGGAATATAGGCAAAGAGATGGACTTCTAAGAAAGAATAAAAAGGAAATGCTAGAAAATAAAAACACTAACAGAATTGGAGTGCCCTTGATATTCTCATCAGTAGACTTGACATGATCAAGAAAAGAATCAGTGAGCTTTAAGAAAGGTTAATCAAAATTTCCCAAGCTGAAATGCAAAACAAAAAACAAAAAAACAAATAACAGAACATTCAAAAATTGTAAAATAATTTCAAAAGATGTAATATACACATAATTGTTGTACCAGAAGATCTAAAAAATGAAAATGGAGTAGAAGAAGAAATATTTGAAATAGTAACAGCTGAGAACGTTCCAAACTAATGACAGGTGCCCATCATTATAGACTTTATGATTCCAATTATATGCCATTATGGAAAAGACAAAGCTATAAAGATAGTTTAAAAAGATCAGTGGCTGCCAGGGATTTTGAGAAGTGATGGATGAATAATTGGAGCACAGGGGACTTTTAGCACAGTGTAACTAGAATTCTGTATGATACTCTAATGTTGAATATGTGACATTATGCATTTGTCAAAACCCATAGTGCTTCAGAGCATAGTGAACTTTAATATAGGCAAATTAAAAATAATTGTTTTGGAGGCTGGAGGATCCCCAAAACAAATGCAGAATGTGACAAAAGAAACTAAATATATTACAAATATGTGAAACAATTTCACTGAAGGAGGTGGGTGAGGATAAGTAACTGAAAATGAGTAGAGTCAGTAAAACTGAAGGCTAAAGGAACCACGTATAAGAACTATACCCTCATTGATAAAGTCTTTTTCCCCAACAGAGGTGCAATTCTGAAATCCTATACATGTGTAGTATAACTGACCATTTAAATAAATAGATGGTAGCTCATGGGAGCCAGATTTCTAGCTGTTGGAGGGAGAGGCTACAGATGAATAAAGGAAGGAAGCTAGAAAGATTCATGCAGTAATAAATTAGAGTTGGCTAAAACACTAGGAACTAATATTTAGGTTAATATGTATATTATATATACATATATATATATATGTAAAACTGATGGTTATGTATGGAAACATTTATTTATGTATTTTTTTGTGTGTGTATATATGTAGGTAGGTAGGTAGGTAGGTATGTTTATACACTATTGCATGTCTGCAATAGTATCTGTCCATACATATCTTTACTCTGTCAGTTGAGAGGACCTAGAAGCAATAACATTGCATCAGCCATAAGCACACCAAGAACCCAGAGCTTGGTTTCTAATACTAGTCTCCAATTATTATTGGAAATAGTGTTCCTTGGAGAAATGGCTGATTTTTGGACTAGAGCAGGAAGTATACAAAATGGGCCTGGAACAACACCTTGTAGCACCAGGAAGTAAAGAAGCACTTGGAAAATTTTAAAACTCCCCACAACAATAGAGGTATATCAAAGAGTTCCAGAAGCCTTGTGAAAGAGTTCCTAACTGTCAAAGCTGGAACAACTTGAGCAACAAAATAAATAAAATGGTATCAGACTATAACCCAATGTATAAAGTAAAAATTTATATGTAGTGATATAAATAATTAAATAAATGTGGAGAATAGACAAAGATTCCTAGCAGAAAAATTACAAATAATGTATATAGCTACTCTGTGTTTAAAGAGGGGTGACATAACTATTCACCACTTAAATGTTGGCTGCACATAGTGACTTTTCCAAAGATTACTGTATAAAGGGAGGAAAAAGAGAGTAACTTTACAGTTGAGAATCCTGACAGATGACAAACTTTACCTCCTGTCAGGTGATCCAGGTTAGCATTAGTAGTGATAAGTCCTTTGATGTGAAATGATTATAATGGTACTTTATCTCTGTGGTTTCCTACCAGAAATCATGAGAAAATCATCAGGCAAATCACAGTTGAGGAACATTCTATAAAATACCTGAACAGTAATCCTCAAAACTGTCAAAGTCCTCAAAAACAAGGAAAATCTGAAAAACTGTCATAACCCAAAGGAACATAAGGAAACATGACTCATAAATATAACACAGCATCCTGGATGGAATCTTGGAAGAGAAAAAGCACATTAGGGAAAAATTAAGGACATCTGAGCATAGACTTTAATTAATAACATTATATCAATATCAGTCAATTAATTGTGATGTAAATCTAAAACCTTTCTAAATTGAAATGTTTATTTAAAACTATAAATAAGTTAAAGGGAAAACATTTAAATCATTCTTCATTTTATAAGTTTTCTTGTTTGGGGAAAAATTCTTTCTGTTTCTTTCATCTCCCACATTTTATTACGGAAAATTGAGCAACAGTACTCAACCAATTCAGACATCAAGATAATTACTCTTCATCTTCTTTAACTCCCAACAAGTAATTATTCAGTTTAAGAGAATGTGGTTTAGTTGAGACAAAATGTATTTTGAGTGTTGATAAATTGATTATAGGTTTACATGGGATTCTCTAACATAGACCAAACGATCTGGAAACTAGCAGCTGCTACTGAAGTTCTGTGATTCAGAGATTTAAATAATTTCATGGACATGAAAGTATTTTTTAAACTATAGATTTCAAGATAAATATAAAGTATCATCACTATTTGTCAGCTCATTAATTTATCCTTTCATTTAAAAAATTAGTTTCTTTGGGGACTTCCCTGGTGGCACAGTGGATAAGACTATGCACTCCCAATGCAGGGGGCCTGGGTTCGATCCCTGGTCAGGGAACTAGATCCCACATGCCTGCCACAACTAAGATTCACATGCCACAGCTAAGGAGCCCACGTTCTGCAACTAAGGAGCCCGCCTGCCGCAACTAAGACCCCACACAGCCAAATAAATAAATATTTTTTAAAAAATTAGTTTCTTTAGATACTTTCTATATATTAATCAAGTCCTTATGCATTGAATAAAACTAACAGTCTTGAAATTATCCTCCTGAACAGTTTTACTCTTCATCCTCAGGTTGGAATTTTTTACTTACTGGGGTTTTACTGTGTAATTTTTACTTGGTATTTTTCCAAATAGATAGCCTAAGAGTATAGAGTGGCACTGAAATGTCAGAGCCTTTAAAACCATATGAATTGATCTGAACTGATTCAATTCTTCAAACTCTTTCAGTGTCTCTTATGCTAAGGCTATTTATCTAACTATGCCTCTCTTTCAGGAAGAGATTTTAGCATCAGATCAGTTTTGAGAACTTTTGAGAAATTGTTTTCTCATTTGTGAAACAGTTATAGGTCCTGTGTATTGAAGTCCTTCTGGGAGTATGAGATCCACTCTCAGCTTGATGACCAGGTCCTGGAGATTTAGATCCACCTGCAGATGATAGAGGTCATGTGGTCTTGCAAACAGAGTATGTCATCTGGAGAATATAGTCGTAGACAAATATGATTCATCTAAGTGGGGGAAATATTGAAGGACAGGAGGTCCTGGAACATCACCACAGTGAAATTATGCCAAGTATGAGCATATCACTTCTTACTGGACATCTGCATTCAAGTGTTCCCTTAACACCTCAAATGCAACACGACCAAACTGAACTCATCATTCCCCTCTATCTTGTGCCACACCCTCTTCTGGATGAATGACACTACCATCCATTCATTTGCTCAAATTGCAATCCTAAAAGTCATTGTTGACTCCTCTCTCTCTCTCCCATCCAACTGTCAAATCCAGTTGATTTAGTTGTCCTTAGACATCTATCAAATTTTCCATTTTAGTTTACCTACCTCTTGTCTAGTCAGAGAAATGTTACTTATAATACAGCTTCTGTAAAAGTTTACTAACTTTGTATCTAGTCAGTTCCCTTCCAGTGCACTCTCCACAGAACAAAGTTATTCTGAAGTACAAATGTGTTTTCTTCCCTTCCTTCAAACCTCAACCATGCTCCTTCTATGCCTGTTGTGTGGAATGACTTTCAGTTGCTTTACTACTGCATGCTCTCTTTCTCACTATGGGCTTTACAGATGCTGTTTCCTATGTCTAGTATACCCTGCTGTTCCCTTCCCCACTTACCAACTGCCCATTCCATCTTTCATACTCTGCCTAATCTCTATTCTCATTTCAGAATCATCTGAGGATTGTTACCTCTTTACAGAAAGCTTGCCCAGCCTTCCAAACTCTGTCTCCAAAGTCTGGATTATAACTTACTATAGGTCCTCATACTGCATCAATTATTTTTATCTCTAATTCTTACTAGCTTGGAAAAATCTGTGCGAGCAAGGATGGTATTCCTGTTAGAGTTACCTCTAATGCCTAACACAATGCCTGACACATAGTATGTGCTTAATAAATAATTTTTGAGTAAATGAATGAAAGAATGCTTTAGTGAATGAGGAATTAATATTTAAATGTATATATGAAAGAATGGGGGATTGAAAAAGAAAATATTGGAAAAGAAAATATAGATCTAGATCAGGCAGTCAGAATCAAAAAAGCTTTTAAACAAAGTTTTTAAAAATTTTAAGTGGGTTTTAACAGGTTTTAAAAGGTAAAAATGGATTGAGGATTAGGATCTCTCTCTCTCTCTCTCTCTCCCCCCTCCCCCACATTCCTTCCCTTGTGTTTCTGTGTGTGGGGTATGTGTGTGTGCATGGGTGCGCATGCACAAGTATACTTGTTAAAGGTAGGGGAAGATGGTGAGGAAAAGTCATTAGGAAGAGCTTGATTTCTCTCGACTGAAAGGTAGAAAGCACTGAATAAATGTCAAGGTAGGAACCTTGTTACCGAACTAGAGAGGAACATTTGCACTTTGTCACTCATACTCAGTGGCCTAGTCCAAAGGGGCTGGACCATCAATATGTGGACTCGATGTTTAATGTATCAGTAACTTAAGTGCCCTGAAATGCTCCCTTGTGACCCTCCAAGTTTAGTTGGCATTGGCTCCCAAGCCTGGGTCAGGATTAACCATCAGTCTGTGTGGTGGTAGTGATCATGGGGTGGGGAGGTTGGGATCCAATGGGTCTACCAAAAACAGAAGGTAGGAGAGGGAGGATATCAGGTAAATAATTATGATGTTACCTATTTACTATACTGATATATGATTTTTGAAGTCTTCTACATATTGAAATAGATATTTCAGACTTTTAAAAAAATATATCAATTAAAAGTTCTAGGATGACACTGCACAGGATATTCCTTCTTTCTTCCAGATCACTAGCATTCAAAGCTGCCTGGTAGAATAATATTTTAAATATTTTAAGCTTCTTCACTTTAACTCAATGAAGCTTGGAAAATAGGACTGTTTCATGAAACTGAGTTTCTCCAACTTGGTGGGTCCAAGCAGTTCTCTGAGGTCATAAGCACCTCAGCTTTTCTTTCTTTCCTTTTTTTTTTTATTATCTTTATTTATTTTCTTTTGAATTCTATTTTATTTTTTATAGAGCAGGTTTTTATTAATTATCCATTTTATACATATTAGTGTATATATGTCAATCCCAATCTCCCAATTCATCACACTACCACCCCTCGCCACAGCCACTTTCCCCCCTTGGTGTCCATATGTTTGTTCTCTACATCTCTGTCTCTATTTCTGCCCTACAAACCATTCATCTATACCATTTTTATAGGTTCCAAATATATGTGTTAATATATGATATGTGTTTTTCTCTTTCTCACTCACTTCACTCTGTATGACAGTCTACATCCATCCACGTCTCTACAAATGATTCAGTTTCGTTCCTTTTTACAGCTGAGTAATATTCCATGGTATATATGTACCACATCTTCTTTAACCATATGTCTCTCAATGGGCATTTAGGTTGCTTCCATGTCCTGGCTATTGTAAATACTGCTGCAATGAACATTGTGGTGCATGTGTCTTTTTGAATTATGGTTTCCTCTGGGTATATGCCAAGTAGTGGGATTGCTGGGTCATATGGTAATTGTATTTCTAGTTTTTTAAGGAACTTCCATACTGTTCTCCATAGTGGCTGTATCAATTTACATTCCCACCAACAGTGCAAGAGGCTTCCCTTTTCTCCACACCCTCTCCAGTATTTGTTGTTTGTAGATTTTCTGATGATACCCAATCTAACTGGTGTGAGGTGATACCTCATTGTAGTCTTGATTTGCATTTCTCTAATAAATAGTGATGTTGAGCAAATTTTCATGTGCTTCTTGGCCATCTGTATGTCTTCTTTGGAAAAATGTCTATTTAGGCCTTCTGCCTATTTTTGGATTGGGTTGTTTGTTTTTTTAATATTGAGCTGCATAAGCTGTTTCTATATTTTGGAGATTAATGCTTTGTCCATTGATTCGTTTGCAAATATTTTCTCCCATTCTGAGGGTTGTCTTTTTGTCTTGTTTGTAGAATCCTTTGCTGTGCAAAAGCTTTTAAGTTTCATTAGGTCCCATTTGTTTATTTTTGTTTTTATTTCCATTACTCTAGGAGGTGGACCAAAAAAAATCTTGCTGTGATTTGTGTCAAAGAGTGTTCTTCCTATGTTTTCCTCTAAGAGGTTTATAATGTCTGGTCTTACATTTAGGTCTCTAATCCATTTTGAGTTTATTTTTGTGTATGGTGTTAGGGAGTGTTCTAATTTCATTCTTTAACATGTAGCTGTCCAATTTTCCCAGCATCACTTATTGAAGAGACTGTCTTTTCTCCATTGTATATCCTTGCCTCCTTTGTCATAGATTAGTTCACAATAGGTGCGTGGGTTTATTTCTGGGATTTATATACTGTTCCATTGGTCTATATTTCTCATGTTGTGCCAGTACCATATTGTCTTGATTACTGTAGCTTTGCTGTATAATCTGAAGTCAGGGAGTCTGATTCCTCCAGCTCCATTTTTTTCCCTCAAGACCCCTTTGGCTATTCAGGGTCTTTTGTGTCTCCATACAAATTTTAACAGTTTTTGTTCTAATTCTATAGAAAATGCCATTGGTAATTTGATAGGGATTGCATTCAATCTGTAGATTGCTTTGGATAGTATAGGCATTTTCACAATATTGATTCTTCCAATCCAAGAACATGGTATATCTCTCCATCTGTTTGTATCATCTTTAATTTCTTTCATCAGTGTCTTATAGTTTTCTACATACAGGTCTTTTGTCTCCCTAGGTAGGTTTATTCCTAGGTATTTTACTCTTTTTGTTGCAATGGTAAATGGGAGTGTTTCCTTAATTTCTCTTTCAGATTTTTCATCATTAGTGTATAGGAATGCAAGAGATTTCTGTGCATTAATTTTGTATCCTGCAACTTTACCAAATTCATTGATTAGCTCTAGTACTTTTCTGGTGGCATCTTTAGGATTCTCTATGTATAGTATCATGTCATCTGCAAACAGTGGCAGTTTTACTTCTGCTTTACCAATTTGGATTCCTTTTATTTCTTGTTCTCTAATTGCTGTGGCTAAAACTTCCAAACTATGTTGAATAGTAATGGTGAGAGTGGGCAACCTTGTCTTCTTCCTGATCTTAGTGGAAATGGTTTCAGTTTTTCACCATTGAGAATGATGTTGGCTGTGGTTTTGCCATATATGGCCTTTATTATGTTGAGGTTAGTTCCCTCTATGCTTACTTTCTGGAGGGTATTTTAATCACAAATGGGTTTTGAATTTTGTCAAAAGCTTTTTCTTCATCTGTTGAGATGATCATATGGTTTTTCTTCTTCAATTTGTTAATATGGTGTATCATATTGACTGATTTGTGTATATTGAAGAATCCTTGCATCCCTGGGACAAATCCCACTTGATCATCGTGTATGATAAGTTTAATGTTTTGTTTAATTCTCTTTACTAAAATTTTGTTTAGGATTTTTGCATCTGTATTCATGAATGATATTGGTTTGTAATTTTCTTTTTCTGTAGTATCTTTGTCTGGTTTTGGTATCAGGGTGATGGTGGCCTCACAGAATGAGTTTGGGAGTGTTCCTTCCTCTGCAATTTTTTGGAAGAGTTTGAGAAGGATGGGCGTTAGCTCTTCTCTAAATGTTTGATAGAATTGATCTCTGAAGCCATCTGGTCCTAGACTTTTGTTTGTTGGAAGATTTTTAATCACAGTTTTAAATTCATTACTTGTGATTGGTCTGGTCATATTTTCTATTTCTTCCTGGTCCAGTCATAGATGGTTATATCTTTCTAAGAATTTGTCCATTTCTTCCAGGTTGTCCATTTTATTGGCATAGAGTTGCTTGTAGTAGTCTCTTAAGACGCTTTGTATTTCTGCGGTGTCTGTTGTAACTTCTCCTTTTTCATTTCTAATTTTATTGATTTGAGTCTTCTCCCTCTTTTTCTTGATGAGTCTGGCTAAAGGTTTATCAATTTTGTTTATCTTCTCAAAGAGCCAGCTTTTAGTTTTATTGATCTTTGCTATTGTTTTCTTTGTTTCTATTTCATTTATTTTTGTTCTGATCTTTATGATATCTTTCCTTCTACTAACTTTGGGTTTTGTTTGTTCTTCTTTCTCTAGTTCCTTTAGGCATAAGGTTAGTTTGTTTATTTGAGATTTTTCTTGTTTCTTGAGGTAGGCTTGTATAGCTATAAACTTCCCTCTTAGAACTGCTTTTGCTGCATCCCATAGGTTTTGGATTGTCGTGTTTTCATTGTCATTTGTCTCTAGGTGCTTTTTGATTTTCTCTTTGATTTCTTCAGTGATATCTTGATTATTTAGTAACGTATGGTTTAGCCTCCATGTGTTTGTGTTTTTTATGTGTTTTTCCCTGTAATTGATTTTTAATCTCATAGTGTGGTCAGAAAAGATGCTTGATATGATTTCAATTTTCTTAAATTTACTAAGGCTTGATTTGTGTCCCAAGATGTCATCTATCCTGGAGAATGTTCCATGCGCACTTGATAAGAAAGTGTAGTCTGTTGTTTTTGGATGGAATGTCCTATAAAAATCAATTAAATCTGTCTAGTCTGTTGTGTCATTTAAAGCTTGTGTTTCCTTATTAATATTCTGCCTGGATGATCTGTCCATTGTTGTAAGTGAGGTGTTAAAGTCCCCCACTATTATTGTGTTACTGTCGATTTCCTGTTTTATAGCTGTTAGCAGTTGCCTTATGTATTGAGGTGCTCCTATGTTTGGTGCATATATATTTATAATTGTTATATCTTCTTCTTGGATTGATCCCTTGATCATTATGTAATGTCCTTCCTTGTCTCTTGTAATATTCTGTATTTTACATTCTATTTTATCTGATATAAGTATTGCTAATCCAGCTTTCTTTTGATTTCCTTTTGCATGGAATATCTTTTTCCATCCCCTCACTTTCAATCTATATGTGTCCCTAGGTCTGAAGTGGGTCTCTTGTACACAGCATATATATATGGGTCTTGTTTTTTTATCCATTCAGTGAGCCTGTATCTTTTCTTTGGAGCATTTAATCCATTCACGTTTAAGGTAATTATCAATATGTTTGTTTCTATTACCATTTTCTTAATTCTTTTGGGTTTGTTTTTGTAGGTCCTTTTCTTCTCTTGTGTTTCCCACTTAGCATTTGTTGTAAAGCTGGTTTGGTGGTGCTGAATTCTCTTAGCTTTTGCCTGTCTGTAAAGCTTTTGATTTCTCTATCGAATCTGAATGAGATCCTTGCTAGGTAGAGTAATCTTGGTTGTAAGTTCTTCCCTTTCATCACTTTAAATATGTCATGCCAGTCCCTTCTGGCTTGTAGAGTTTCTGCTGAGAAATCAGCTGTTAACATTATGGGAGTTCCCTTGTATGCTATTTGTCATTTTTCCCTTGCTGCATTCAATGATTTTTCTTTGTCTTTAATTTTTGCCAATTTGATTACTATGTGTCTCAGCATGTTTCTCCTTGGGTTTATCCTGTATGGGGCTCTCTGCACTTCCTGGACTTCGGTGGCTATTTCCTTTCCCATGTTAGGGGAGTGTTTGACTATAATCTCTTCAAATATTTTCTCAGGTCCTTTCTCTCTCTCTTCTCCTTCTGGGACCCCTATAATGTGAATTTTGTTGCATTTGATGTTGTCCCAGAGGTCACTTATGCTTTCTTCATTTCTTTTCATTCTTTTTTCTTTTTTCTTTATTCTCTTCTGCAGCAGTGAATTCCACCATCTGTCTTCCAGGTCACTTATCCGTTCTTCTGCCTCTGTTATTCTGTTATTGATTCCTTCCAGTTTTTCATTTCAGTTATTGTATTCATCTCTGTTTGTTTTTTCTTTAATTCTTCTATGTCTTTGTTAAACATTTCTTGCATCTTCTCGACCTTTGCCTCCATTCTATTTCCAAGATCCTGGATCATGTTCACTATCATTATTCTAAATTCTTTTTCTGCAAGGTTGCCTATCTCCACTTAATTTAGTTGTTTTTCTGGGATTTTGTCTTGTTCCTTCATCTGGTACATAGCCCTCTGCCTTTTCATCTTGTCTATCTTTCTGTGAATGTGTTTTTTGTTCCACAGGCTGCAGGATTGCAGTTCTTCTTACTTCTGCTGTCTGCCCTCTGGTGGATGAGGCTATCTAAGAGGCTTGTGCAAATTTCCTGATTGGAGATATTGCTGGTGGGTATAGCTGGCTTTTGCTCTGGTGGGCAGAGCTCAGTAAAACTTTAATCTGCTTGTCTGCTGATGCATGGGCCTGGGTTCCCTCCCTGTTAGTTGTCTGGCCTGAGACGACCCAACCCCGGAGCCTACCTAGGCTCTTTGGTGGGCCTAATGGCGGACTCTGGGAGGGCTCTCGCCAAGGAGAACTTCCCAGAAGTTCTGCTGCCAGTGTCCTTGTCCTCATGGTGATACACAGCCAACCCCCGCCTCTGGAGGAGACCCCCAACACTAGCAGGTAGGTCTGGTTCAGTCTCCTATGGGGTCACTGCTCCTTCCCCTGGGTCCGGATGCACATACTACTTTGTGTGTGCCCTCCAAGAGTGGAGTCTCTGTTTCCCCCCGTCCTGTCAAAGTCGTGCCATCAAATCTTGCTCGCCTTCCAAGTCTGATTCTCTGGGAATTCCTCGTCCCATTGCCGGACCCCCAGGTTGAGAAGCCTGACGTGGGGCTCAGAACCTTCACTCCAGTGGATGGACTTCTGTGGTATAAGTGTTCTCCAGTTTGTGAGTCACCCACCCAGTGGTTATGGGATTTGATTTTATTGTGATTGTGCCCCTCCTACCATCTCATTGTGGCTTCTTCTTTGTCTTTGGATATGGGGTATCTTTTTTGGTGAGTTCCAGTGTTTACTTGCAATGATTGTTCATCAGTTAGTTCACCTCAGCTTTTCAAAAGAGAATTCTTGGCTGTTGAATAGCTCAGGCAATTCATGAGATTATTTATTCTGTTATATAATAACAAAGGTCTTCCATAAACACTCCTCCATAGTGTTAAAGAGACCTAATGCTTTAGAAAGGAAAAAAAAAAGCCTACTTTTGAGAGTGATTACTCATTATGTATAAGACACTATATTTTGGGGACTTAGCATCCATTATTTTATTATCTTCACAAAAACCCTGCACTGAAGCTATTGACATCCCTGTTTTACAGACGAGGGCCCTGAGGCTAGGGGAGGACAAGGGATGTCCTTAAAATTATCCTTGCTTAATCCAAGGTAGAATTGATATTAACCCAAGACTCTCTGACTCCAGAGTATGGTCTCTTTCACCCTACCCTACCACCTCTCCACTATTATTTTAGTTTGATTAGGGACCGATTTTCTAGTTACAAAGGTGAAGGAAGAAGATGTCTTTTTTCTCCAGCTAGGCAGTAACATGTAGTGGTTAAAAACATGGGTTCTAGAGCCCGATTGTCTGAGACAACTTATTTTTTATTTGAACTTGAACATATAGTTTAGATTTTTCATGCCTCAATTTCTTCAAGTGCAAATAAGGTTAATAATGGCCCCAGAACTGCAGAGAGGGCTGAAGAACTTTGCACCTGCAAAGAGCTTTGTATTGTAAGTGATCAATAAATGTTCCCATTATACTTGCCATTGCTACTGTTGTTGTCAGTGGCATCTTTCCACAGAGGCCACAGCTACACAGAACAGGAACAACACTCAAGCACATTTTCATGCCACCTCCTGCCCCCCTAAGTCCCAGTCATGGAGAAACAAGAAGATCCCCTAGCCAAAAGTTATTTCTTGTCACTCACATAGAGTTCAGGCACACCCAAGGGCTGGGAAAAGTGGATGCTGTTATTTGCAACCTATATATGATTAGGAAAATGAAATCATTCCTTGCTTGGTCAGAGGAGTAAGAATGCATCTATCTGCCATTCGACAGTGCAGAACCAGCAGCTTGAACTGGGGATATGTCCTATTGCCATAGGCTTTCCCAGAGAGAGGGCAGCCATGTGCCCCCTTTGGGGGCCAGTCCAGCCTAGCAAAAATATTGAGGGTGGCAGGATAAGCAGGGGCAGGCAGCTGAATATTTTCAGGAGATTCAAGCAGTCAGGCAGATCATTCATGTAGAAGTTTGAAAAACTTTCTAACTAAAAGTCATTCATCCACTTATATACCAAGCATGCTATTGACTCCAAACTACCACATTATGATTAACTTGCACCAGCCAGTTTTATAACTGAGGTCTGCAGGCTCCGACTACCTTAGGGAACATTCTGGTAAGCAAAGAAATAAAAGCTTGTTAAAAGTGATAGTTGCTTGTGTGCCCACGAAGTATCACACCCCTGAAATTGTTCTCTGCTTTTCTTTATATTTTTTAGGGTGAGCCATCTTGTCTGGGATAGTTTGTTATGCCCAGTAATTATTTCCTTACAGGAAGTTGTTCCCATTTCAATCTCGGCTTCTAAATCTCTTTTAATCAAAACAAACAAACCAATAGACAAACAAAACAAAAACCCTGGAGACACTGATAAATGCAATAGGGAAAAATAAGGAAAAAAATTAAAATTCACAGGGATTTTGACCTGGAGGCCTGGCCTTTCTCAGAATCTGGAATAATGTTAAAGTGTGGCTCTACTCGTCAGAAAATACTTTTCCTCTCAGACTAGTGAGAATTCTAGGTGGATCCCCCTTTGGATTGGACATCCATTTAACATGACTCAACTGCCCTTTGTCTCTCTTTGATCCTTTTTTTTTTTTTTTTTTTTTTTTTTTTGTCTTTCCTATTTTGCTCTCTTTCCTAACTGACCTCTCCTTCTGGTCTCCAGTTTAGTTTTCTGGAAAAGACTCTTGTTGGCCCAGCTCATCAGCATCAGCTGAACTTTTGTGCCTAAACCAATCACAGGACCCTGCTATCTGCATCTGCTCAGGGCCCCCCACTGAACCTCAAGGATCTTGCCTTAAAAGCTGAATCCCCAAGCTCTAGTCATAGAAGGCACATTGGCCTTTGTTAGCCAATGCTGAGGGAGGTGGCTTCCATTGGCTGATAGACTCCATGTTTACCCAGCACAGTAAAAGAACTAAAGTTATTCTTTGACAATTTAAGGGGCTGTTTTAGAATTTTTTAACAAATATTTTAAAATATTAATTTGAGACATTATTTAAATTTTTATTGTACCTCTTGTGACAGAGTACTTTTTTTTCATTGAATTTCTTTTTATCTACTCCAGGGATTAGGAAAATGTTCCTGTAAAGGGCCAAATAGTTAATATTCAGGCTTTGTGTACTTTGCTGCAGCTACTCAACTCTGCCTTGCAGTACAAGAGCAGCCATGGACAATACATAAACAAATGATGGCTCGGACAAAACATTATTTACAAAAATGGACCATCCAGCT
Organism: Mesoplodon bidens; assembly: GCF_964165515.1. NCBI lineage: Eukaryota > Metazoa > Chordata > Mammalia > Artiodactyla > Ziphiidae > Mesoplodon > Mesoplodon bidens. The sequence goes on along the minus strand of NC_138176.1, from coordinate 160,917,885 downwards.
GGATTTGACTGTGGATTGTCCTTTGCTGATCCCTGATCTTTGCCAGCACAAGTGCACTTATGCTGTGCTCACATCCCTTCACACCCTACACTCATTTTGCTTTTCTGTATTTCCTTGTTGCTGTATTGCAGAGCTCACTCATCCTGAGATGACTTATTTCCACAGTATTGCATGGGAGGTCCTCTGTTGTGAGGCCACTCAGGGTCTATTAAGTGGAGACAAAACATGAATTGCCCTAAAAGAGAACGGATGCCTCAGAAACATCAACAAATGCATTTGGGGGAAATTTCTAGTATTGTTAAATGGAATGTTTTCTCCTAGAAATTATGAGAATGGTACTTCTGTAACACATAGCATGCATGTCTGCTTAGGCACAGGTATTTTGTTGAAAATCAAAATGATAATGCACTCTCCTGCCAAACCTATAAGATGCTCCAATGATAATGTGGGGGTGGGAGAGTATCAGAACATATATGTCTACTCTTCACAACTGTCTTAACTCAGTTGTTCTCTCCTAAAATGAAGTTGTTTTTGTTTTTGTTTTTAAGCCACTCTATCCAAAACCTGGCTGTCATTTCTAAGTCCTGGGGATGCTACCACCATTTTATCTTTCAAAAAGCAAATTTTAAAACAACCCCCAGGGGACTTCCCTGGTGGTGCAGTGGTTAAGAAGCCACCTGCCAATGCAGGGGATGGGGTTCGAGCCCTGGTCCGGGAAGATCCCACATGCCATGGAGCATCTAAGCCTGTGCGTCACAACTACTGATCCTGTGCTCTAGAACCCGTGAGCCACAACTACTGAAGCCTGTGCACCTAGAGCCCGTGTTCCGCAACGAGAAGCCACTGCAAGGAGAAGCCCATGCACCGCAATGAAGAGCAGCCCCCTCTCGTCATACCTAGAGAAAGCCCGTGTGCAGCAACGAAGACCCAACGCAGCCAAAAATAAAATAAATTAATTATAAAACAAAACAAAACAAAACAAAAAACCAATCCCCAGCTATGAGATTTCTCTTCCCAGATGGTAGAGACGTATGTTATGGGCTTGTTTACAGGATGAATTTTATTCCAACTGTGAGCTACTTATTCTTCCAACAATAGTTCTTTACAAGTTTGTCTTTCTTCCTTGGTTACTATAACTTTCAATCTGTCATAAGTGATCAATGTGGTATTTGACTCCAACAGAATGAACCTTTTCTGTGTATAAGACAACAATATTTTGGCATATTTCAGCTCATGTGGACCTCCTGCCTGAGCTGTCTCAGCACGTAGAGGCAGCAGGGCATCCAGAATTTCTGCACATCTCTTCCTTGGGGGCATGAGCTTCCCTGTAGTTTTAGATTTTTCACAATTGCTGATTTCATCCAGGAATATCACTGTGTGAACTTTCTTCTGAAGGTGATAGCTTGTGTGAGTGGCAGGGGATACTGAGGGAAAGTGGAAAGAAGAGAGTGTCCTTATATTCCTCCAGCACTATTGTTAGAGCCTGCATGCCTGTTATTTTTCTTTCACAATTCCCCCTTTTGTAGCAATTTCCTTACAATATTTCAGATAATATTTGTTACATAGGAATAAGTTATGTCATGACACACCTACCATGATTAGCAATGTCAGTAAAGTTTAAGAAGGGATGTTTAGTGAACAGAAAATTATAAACAGAATCATCCCTTTACAAGTAAAATTCAGGAGTACTGAGAATTCCAGGGTAATCTCAGTCTAAACACATGTGAGTATGTGTTTGGATCTGAACAAACCCAGTGATAGGGTGGGTGATCTGCCTTATCTGGATCCCTCCAAGGAACTCGATTGTGTTTGTTGTCTACAGATTCAAGCATACAGGGTCCTGGTTTCTCAGACATCCTTGCAGTCTATTTGCATGTGCCAGTTCAGAGTCCAAGCTGAGCACATTCACATTATGTTGCTTTTCCATATTTTCTGGAACAACACAGAGCAAAACAGGAACAAAACAGTCAGTAAAGCTCCCAGGAACTTGCAGATTAAAGTGAAGATAAATAACTCACCAAGGGACTGTAACACAATGTGATAACTGACATAATGGAGATTACCCCATTGGGTTCTCCAGAAACACATAAAATGGAAACCTCACCATGGGAGTTGTGGGAGCACGAGATAAGGGAAAACTTCCTCCCTGTGGAAATCTTCAAGCTAAATGATATGCTTCTACCTTGGTGGAGGAGATGAGAGAGGCAAGGAGGACATCCCAGGCAGAAGAACAAAATGTACAGTTACCTGGAAGTGAGGGGGAGGATGGCAAACTCACATGCCCTCTACCAACTGCTTTGTCCTCTCTTCTCCTGAAATGACAATCCCACCCAATTTTAATTCAGTCTAAAAATTTTAACGTCATGCCTGATCTATTTTCCATTATATCCCACACCTGTTCCATCAGCAGGGATAGGAAACTTAGTGATTTTCATGTACATATTCATCCATCCTTTATTTCATAAACTTATTTTTGAGATGCTTACCATTTAGTAACTTCAAGACTTTAATTAAATAAATGTTAATGAAGCAGATAATGAAGCAAGACATGCTTAAACTTTGGAGCCAGACACAATTGGGTTGGTTCCTTGATTCTACCTTTCACCTTCTAACTTTGGGAAGGTCCCTTGAGATCTCCAGACCTTCGAACATGGGCAGAAAGAAGCTAATTACGTGTTGCTCAGAGTGCCTGCCTCAGGGTCATTCAATATTAACAAGTAGCAGTTCCTGTCTCCTCACTTTCCATCCCAGCTTCCATTTCTCTTTTGAAACTTTTTAAAAATTAATTAATTAATTAATTAATTTTTGACTGTGTTGGGTCTTTGTTGCTGGGCTTTCTCTAGTTGTGGCGAGCGGGGGCTACACTTGCAGTGCACGGGCTTCTCATTGTCGTGGCTTCTCTTGTTGTGGAGCACAGGCTATAGGTGCGTGGGCTTCAGTAGTTGTGGCACACAGGCTCAGTAATTGTGGCTCATGGGCTCTAGAGTGTAGGCTTAGTAGTTGTGGCGCATGGGCTTAGTTGCTCCATGGCATGTGGGATCTTCCCGGACCAGGGCTTGAACCCATGTCCCCTGCATTAGCAGGCAGATTCTTAACCACTGTGCCACCAGGGAAGTCCTGAAACTTCCTTTATCGCATTGTTAAATGGACATTGCCTCTTCTGTTTGATTTTGAGCTCCTTGTGAGCCTCGACTACATGTTTTGTGTTTGCTTTTTTAATAAAATGCTTTTTTGGTTTATGTTTCTATTTTTGCTTAGTTTTAGTTTGCAGTGGAGTCCCGTTCAGTCAGCCTTTGGGTATAGGAGGAAGAATGCATGGTTTCCTTTTTGGCTTCCTCAAGCGTGGAGAAAGGGGAGATGCAGGAAAAGCAAAGGATGCAGGACTATCTGACATGGGGCATGAGTTTGGGACCCAGGTCTGTTACTCTTAAGTTATTATATTAACCTTTTGAGCCTCAGTTTCCTCATCTCTAAAATGAAGTTAAAGATTCTCAGTTTTTATCCTGCCTACAGGATCATAGCTGAACATTTGTCTCAATCAGTTTACAGTCTTAACTCCCACTCTGTCCATGGGCAGGACCACAGGGATGTTCCTCAACCCCCTGCAGTAGCATTCCAGGTTCCATTTCCTCCTCTTCATTCCTTCACCTGTCCCCCACCCCCACCCCCACCCCCATCGTTTTCATTCTGTGGCCAGTACTTTGTTTTCCCCTCTGTAGTGACTATTTGGAATTGATGATTTAGTAGGAGAGCCTGCTTGCTTTGTAATTCTGACTTCATCTCTGCACACCGTATTTCATAGTCCCCTTGCCTTCAATGGAGAATAGTCCTGGGGGCAGTCTTGCCCCATTTCTACCCCCACCTTCATGTGCTTCCCCTACTATCCCTGATGCAGAGGGACCGTCTTTTCTGGAAGGGAGTGCATATGTTATTCAATTCCACTTAATGAGGTAAGCAATGAAATATGTTTAAGAGAATATGAATAGGGCTGTAAGTATAGCTGTGATAGCCTCCTGAAAACTATTTCAGATACTTCTTTGTGCCATGACAATTACTTGAGTTGTTTTCTATCCTGTGTACAAGTTTAACTTGTAAATGTCTTTAGCAACAACAACAAAGAAAACTGGGTAAACTCTATTTAATTGGATGAAGATGTCACCTGTTTGTTTTTTTGGGTTTGTTTTTTTTTTTTTTTTTTTTGTAAATTTAAGCAGGACATGTCAACAATTGTCCTGCTGCTGTGATGTTCTGCCCAAAGTTATTGGGCTCTTCAACTGAATGGACTCTGGTTTGGACATTCATATCTTTTAGAATATGCAGACCTGGTAGCTGGATTTGCCACTGCCCTGAACTAGAGGGAGGTGTGTGTGTGTGTGTGTGTGTGAGTGAGGGCTGCATTGCCACCCTCTGGCAATGCAGCCGTCTGTCTGTGAACAGAGTCAAATTCAGTAGGATCAGATGATGCAGAAAACACTGGCTGCTTCTGTCCAGCAAGCTCAAGGTAGAGGGTCTGACACTACCTGAGACCCCTGCTCTGCAACTGAGCAAATCATATGCTCTAAATGGGAAAAGTGCAACTCTCACAGTTCTCAGGGGAAAGAAGGTCACTGAGCCAGAAATATTGTGAGACTTGGTGAAAGGGTGATGCAGAAGGAAGAACAACAGACATTAAATGATTGTTTCTTGAAAGCTGAGCAGGGTGAGAACCTTCATGACACTGTTATGCAGGGAGCAGTCAAAGCACTTCTACCCAGTGCTTGGGACTCACATGCTGTATAGACAGTGTGAATAAAGCTATGCCCATTTTTGTATCTTGCTCTTTGGAAGGAATCATCTACCATGTCGTGCACACACTAGGTTTCTTACATTGTTTCAGGTGATTGTCAGAAGTAGATAGAAGTGTGGTGTCCCTCCCTTGCACAGTCACTCAGGCAACTGTTCCTAATGTCTTCTCCAGAGTTTTCATTGTCACTTACTCAGTCTCATACACAGGCAGAATATTCTGTTCCATCAGTCCATGTGTTTATTTTTATGTCAATACCATAATGTTTTGATTACTATAGCTTTGTGGTACAGTTTGAAACCAGAAAGTGTGATGCCTCCTCCTCCATTCTCCTTTCTAAGGACAGCTTTGGCTATGCAAGGTCTTTTGTGGTTCCATATGAATTTTAGGATTGTTTTTCTATTTCTGTAAAGAAAAAATGTCATTGGAATTTTTATAGGGATTGCACTGAATCTGTAGATTGCCTTGGGTAGTATGGACTACTCAACTTGAAAACATCACTCTGCTCATAGTTCATAAACGTTTACCATAATGTTTCATATTTATTTTTATATGCCCATCTTACCAGCTAGATACAGGATTTGTAGAATTCTACCTTATTTATCTTTATAGCCAAAGTATAATTCTAGAGCAGTGTCTGATATGGGATGCAGGAGAGACTCCAATAGACACAGACAGTAACTTCCGCTAATAAATTTTAATCCTGTTCAGAGATGAAGCCCTTATGAGTTATTCCAATGGGTAGTGGCTACTCCATTAGATTGATCTAAGCAGCTATTTTTTGCTTTAGAAAAGCAAACGTTCAGCCTTTTTTGAAGTATTTACAATTCCTTAGCATGTCACACAATCCTTTTAAAACATTTGTTTGAATAGCCTATGTTCCAAAACATAGTGTATTAATAGAAAATTTGAGAAATAATAAGGCCAACAGAGCATGAAACAACTGCCATTGAGAAGATAGTTTATTATTCACATTCCCAAGCAGGGGGACCACAGCCTGCTCTCAGGGACCCATGAAGGAATACCCAGCTGTGTCAGGAGGCCCAGGAGAAGGAGGAACTGTGGGCAAAAGCCTTTTTTGTGGCCTCCACAGGAAGCAGTAGGTGAGGCAGGGTAAGTAGGCTTAGAATTTGCTAGTTTGAATAATTTCAGCAGACTCTGGGGCATGGGGACTGTCCTTAGTTGTCTAGTATCTGAGCCTGGAGTGACTGGGACAGATGGACATTAGCCCAAAGTGTGAGAGCCTGATAAGGTGGTGGTTGGGAGTGTGCTCTCTGAATTGGTTGGTTTGTATTTGAAAAGTACACTCATAAGCTAGTGGCTTACTACCTCTAGGAATCAGCTAATCCTGGGAGGGGCCGTCCCTTCAGGGTCAGCAAGGCCCAGACGTCAAAGCAACAGAAATAGAAAATAAAAGACATGGTTATTACAGTCCATAACACCAAAAGATATTTATTTTTCTCTAAGCAAGAATGGACATGTGGGCAAGACAGCAGACTCTGCAGCTCTCTGGATACAACTGCTGTTACAAGACAAGAACGATTGCTATGATATGGCTAGGACAGAGTAAACTTGAATTCTCTATGTATTTTTCTTGAAGATTATATACATAAACACCACAGAGACTTGAGAATTTTCCAGATACCTTAAAATCTATTTGATTCAGCTATAGCCGGATGCTTGAATCACTTTCCTTATGGGTCATGTGTGGTTTATCTTGCTTCTGGATATATCTTCCAGAGATTCTTTGCAAGTATCCTCTGTTGCTTCTGCCTCTGTCAAACCATTACTGTACTTACCTTTTGGAACTAACCCTGTCATCTTCTTGGATCCTGTAGCTTACTCCATGATGAAATAAACTTGTCACCAAGCTCCTGTTGGTATCACTGCTGGATGACAATTTGTTTCTTTTAACTTAACTGGGAAGGAAGGACATGGATAGCTACAGCATAAGATTATTGTATATCCATAATTACCCTCTACTGCCCTTTGTTTAGGTAAAAGAGATGAAACTAAAAAGTCACGTTTTGTAATGACAGAAGGATCACTTGATGCAGGTCTTTCTGACATCAGCGCTTGTGAACTTTTTATTTTATTTTATTATTGAAGTATAGTTAATTTACAATGGTGTGTTAGTTTCAAGTATACAGCAAAGTGATTCAGTTTTATATAAATATATATTCTGTTTCAGATTCTTTTCCATTATAGGTTATTACAAGATATTGAGTATAGTTCCCTGTGCTATACAGTAGATCCTTGTTGTTTACCTATTTTATATATAGTAGTGTGTATATATTAATCCCAAACTATTAATTTCTCTCCCCCCCAACCCCTGCTACCCCTTTGGTAACCATAAGTTTGTTTTCTATGTGTGTGAGTCTGTTTTTGTTTTCATAAATAAGTTCATTTTTGTCATATTTCAGATTCCACATATAAGTGATATAAGGTATTTGTCTTTCTCTGATTTACTTCACTTAGTATGATAATCTCTAGGTCCATCCATATTGCTGCAAATGGCATTATTTTGTTCTTTTTTATGGCCAAGTAGTATTCCATTGTATATATGTACCTCATCTTCTTTATCCATTCATCTGTTGATGGACATTTTACTAATATTTTTAATAGAGATTCCATGTTGAAGTGATACTGTTTTCAATATGCTGGGTAAATAAAATTTATAACTAAAGTTAATTTTTCCTTTTTTGTTTTTGTTTGTTTGTTTGTTTGTGTTTTGCTTCTTATACTGTGTCTTGGCTGCCTTAAGTAGATTTGAACAGATACAAATCTAGAGTCACAGTGCTGGAAATTCAGATCTCCGGCTCTGGGGTAGGGCCCAGTTACAGGTGTGTTTGAAAAACTTTGCAGTTATTTCAGAGCTATAGCCAGGGTAGAGAACCACTGCCTAGAGTGCAGAGGCCTCTGCTTTGCTGTCTGGTACCCAACCTGACTCAGGACAGCCCCTGATGGGATACTTAACAACATGGGCCTGAGAAGTGCAAATAGCTATAGGGCTATCACCCTAAGTAGCTGTGCAAATAGCTGACTTTGTAGATGATGCTTATAGATCATGCCAGGTCACCCCTAATATTTAAGGCAATAGGAGTTAAGATTCCTTTAACTTTTATCTCACCTGGCTGAGGGAGGTGGAGATCCATTAAACCAGACTGGGAAGGGTTGGGTGTTACTTTGGGCCTGAGTGTTCTCTGAAGCAAGATTTAAATGGATTTAGTGGATTCGATTTCTCACTCTATCAAAACAAGTCAAACAGTAAAAGACCTATAAACCACTAGGTCAGATTCTCCCCATTGTCAAGAAAGTAGCATGTTATCATTCCAAGTCACATGTCTTGCTCTTAGAATGTAACTTTGCCAATGAACAGTGAATCCTAAGTGATAAAAACTGGGATTAAGAGTATGGATTGGGGGACAATTATTACAGGTTCAGAAAAAATTGAGTTCTCACACCCTTTAACCCTGAAACCAGAAATCAAAGACTGGTTTTATGATAGCATTGTAAACTCACCAATAGATTTATTTTGATTGAATTTGCTTTTTACTTATAATTTATTTGTGGGAGAAATAGCACTTGGAAAGCCAGTGCATGTTGAGCATACCAATGGGAAGACCCAGTGCTTTCCATTTTTTTTCCTAATGTGTTTTATAGCATTCACTTATCTATAGTCGGCCAGAGCTGTACTGTTTGGGAAAGGAGGGAGAGAGATAAGGGATTATTATGAGAAGGTTTATATTTGGTGGGGACTGTGTGGGAAGAAAAGGAAATTACAGGTTGAGAATAAATGTGTTTATGAATTTAAACTGTTATTTCCCCCTTAAATATCAAATTTTATGTGTAATGTTCATCTCAAATCACTTTGTATGGAAATAAGATAAAATATAATTTTGAAAGTTAACATTTTATTATGAAGTAATTATTTTACTTTTTCACAGTATTTTAAATGATGCCCTGCCACAGTGGATGGTGAAGAGCAACAGAATGAATCCCTGGGGTAAAAGGACCCCTTTCTTAGAAAATGTTGCCTCTTTTTGTTACCTCACCAGGCAGAGGGCCCAACCAGTAAAATGTCATTAGACATCCAACCCAGAAGCTGTTGAGTTCAACGAAAGCCTACTGAATACCCTCCCTTGTACAGAGCAAGCACAAGCCAGGTGCAAGGGTCCAGTAATGAAGATGCTCTTGCCTTTGAGGGCTCTCAGACTGGGCTGTGGGAAAACAGATACGTGCATCTTTGACACAAGACAATGCAGTTATGGAAAGATGCAAAAGGAATGCAAATGGGCCCTTGAGAAGAGTTTTCAGATTGGATAGTACTTACATTGTATAGTATTTATTCTGATTGTATTTATGGATCATTGGCTATATTAGTTTGTTAGGACTGCCCATAACAAAGTACCACCAATTGGTAGTTAAACAACAGAAATGTATTGTGTCAGTATTGTGTCATAGTTCTGGAAGCTAGAAGTATAAGATCAAGGTATTGGCAGGGTTCGTTCCTTCTGAGGGCTGTGAGGGAGAATCTGTTCCTGCCTCTCTCCTGGCTTCTGGTGGTTTCCTGGAAATCTTTAGCCTTCCTTGACTTGTGGATGCATCACCCCAAACTCTGCTTCCATCTTCACATGGCGTTCTCCCTGTACGTGTTTCTCTGTGTCCAAATTTCTGTTTTTGATGAGGACACAGTAATATTGGATTAGGGTCCATCCTAATGACCTCAACTTGATCATCTGCAAAATGCTATATCCAAAGAAGTTTATATTTACAGTTATTAGGGTTAGAACTTCAAAATCTTTGTGCAGTGGGGGACACAAATCAACCCATAATGGTGGGAGTTCTGCAAGTAGGGAAGAGGAAGGGGCTTCCAGGTAGAAATAACACCACGCTAAAGATATGGAGCATTTCAGTACCTCCTGGTCATCTCAGCTCCTCTGCACTCAGATGGTTGGGCTGGACCCCTGTCCCCTCTGCCAAGCAGCATTCTTGGAGATCCTTGCCGTGAGGCTAGGCTGTCACTTGTTCAATCTTCCTGATATTCTCATCATGTACTCTCTCACTGCCCCTTCCTGCCAGTGTGTGTTTAATCTCATTGATCTCAAGGTGAGGACCCATTTCATTTGCCTTCAGGACATCTTTCGCCTTAATGAAATACTTTTTTTTCTTTAATAGTGCAATAATCAGGCCATTGAGCGCTTGTTCATTTTTGTCTTCAAGTTCAAGAAAAGACAACTTCAAGAAAAGTGCAAATCCCAGTTTCTAACATTCTAAATATTCTCTTTCCTTTCATTCTCTTTCCTGATCACAGTTCATTTGCAGTTCCTTGTAAGCTCCTAATATTTTAATCTATCTCCAACATTTGTTGGTTTTTAAGAACAAAATTAGGAGGAGGCTCTCCTGTTCTAAGAATAATAAAAACTGAAATAAATCCACTTAAACTTAATCCAGTTAAAATTATGACAAAAATTCATAGGCTTACAATCAGGGAGAGACTGACCTACCCAGATTATGAGGTTGACTTGATGAATAGAAATAAATGCTAGAATTAGTCAGGGAGGAAAACTAGGATGAAGACTAATTTCATAAATGGTGGGATCATTAGTGAACTTGTTGTCTTATAATGACTTTTGCTTCTCTGTGTAGACTTTTTTTTTTTTTTTTTTTTTTGTGGTACGTGGGCCTCTCACTGTCGTGGCCTCTCCCGTTGTGGAGCAAAGGCTCCGGATGCGCAGGCTCAACGGCCATGACTCAGCGGCCCAGCCGCTCCGCGGCATATTGGGATCCTCCCAGACCGGGGCACGAACCCGTGTCCCCTGAATCGGCAGGTGGACTCTCAACCACTGCGCCACCAGGGAAGCCCTCTTTGTAGACTTTTATCTGCAGGGTTTCCGATAATGAATACTTGGATAAGAAGGAGCCCTGGTGATATTGCTAGGTTGACTTTCATAATGAACTGTCAGAGTAATCATGCTTGCACTGACACCTACTGGTGGCATCACAAAGGGTCTTATTTGCATATGTTGACGATGAGGTGGTCTAGGCAGAAAAGTTTTGCTCCTGTATATGACTTACAGGCTTACAGGTGTGTGTGTGTGTGTGTGTGTGTGTGTCTCCGTGTTTAAGCTTCACATTACTTGGATGTCAACACATTTCAGGAAATCATGCTTGAGTTTTATCTCTTACAGACTTAATTAAAACTGATGGTTGGGCCTCCCTGGTGGCGCAGTGGTTGAGAGTCCGCCTGCCGATGCAGGGGATACGGGTTCGTGCCCCGGTCCGGGAGGATCCCATATGCCGCGGAGCGGCTGGGCCCGTGAGCCATGGCCGCTGAGCCTGCGCATCCGGAGCCTGTGCTCCGCAACGGGAGAGGCCACAACAGTGAGAGGCCCACATACCGCAGAAAAAAAAAACAAAAAACAAAAAACAAAAAACTGATGGTACATAGGAATGATTCCCAAGAGGCAGTGGGATCCCAGGGCTCCATACTTGGAGGGGATGTGGAGCTGCCTTTTAGAACATTTCCCATTCCTTCACATATACAGGGATGTGGTCACCCACACTTCTATCCTTAACGTAGAGCTAACCAGAGGGAAATGGTATATAAAAGCTGCAGCTATGATTTTCTGTGGGCATAATTTTTTTTTAAATGTAGTAGAGTTTAACAAGTATTCACAGGGAGACTTTTAGCAGTCTAAAGAGAGTTACAGCTTCCAAAAGCATTTTCCTCAGGCAGCTTTGCATACTAGGACCTAAACTGTAAGCTGTCTGGTTTAGCAAACAGTGCTGTACCCACAGGTTTTCCAAGGATTCTGGGTCTCTGGGGATCAGGAGCACACTGAGAGTCTGTTTGGGGGAGAATGTAAAAGACACAGCCCCTCCTCAAGTAGGATCACATGAATTTCATCTGCTAAAACATCTGGATAGGAAATTCAAAACTACTAGTAGAAAAATTCAGTTAACAAGAGGCAAAGTGCAAGGAATGATCAGTAAATAAAACGACAGTAAAATAAATTCCTTCAGTATTCCTCCAACAACTACTGACAGTCAGCAAGTCACTGACTGCCTGTGGGTAAGGTGAGTTTTGCATTAGAGAAGTAAAGTATTTTAAAGGCCAGTTGTTTTGTTTTGTTTTTTTGCTTCAACACTGGCTTCAGGAGAAAAAGGGAAAAGGAAGGAAACTGGCATTTTGTGTATCCATTACATGCCACTAGATGGACACTTTTTTTGTGCTCTCCTATTGAATCTGTAAACAAATATGTGAAATATGTAGTATTTTCCCCATTACTGATAAAGACAATGGTTGAAAGAAGATAAGAACAGTTGTAGCTGGTGTTTAAACCGAGGGGTAAGACTGGCCAACGACACTGCTCCCTGAGTGAGGTGGGTTCAGGGGAAGAGTGGGGTTAGCATAGGGCAGCACTGGTGTCTTTCAGAGTCTTGGGCCAGGCTGCCTGCCAAAAGGATTCTTTCTACTTGGTCCAATGTCAGTTTCCAAAAATTCACCATAATGTTATTACCTTCTCTTTTTTCCACCTTTATAATATGAAATATGATCATATAAAAAGAGAGGAGGGCTTCCCTGGTGGTACAGTGGTTGAGAGGCCACCTGCCGATGCAGGGGACACGGGTTCGTGCCCCGGTCTGGGAAGATCCCACATGCCTCAGAGCAGCTGGGCCCGTGAGCCATGGTTGCTGAGCCTGTGCGTCCGGAGCCTGTGCTCCACAACAGGAGAGGCCACAACAGTGAGAGGCCCACGTACCACAAAAACAAAAACAAAAAAACAAAACCAAAAAGAAAAGAGAGGAGGGAGTCCTGTGCACCACAGAAGAGAAAATGGAACAGAGTTGGGAGACAATGCAAACACACTTTACCAATTCCTGTCGAGCCAAAGATTGATTTTGCCCTCATAAATGACTTTATAATCTGGGTTTTTAAAAAATGGAATGCAAAAATATTGATGTTCCATAGAATAATAACAACAACTACCATATATTAGATAGAACCAAATTAAACGGCCAATGTCCAGCCATTTATTACCCCCATGGCAAATTTTATATTGGTTCAGACTAATACTTAATGATTACTCCAAGTTAGGCACTGCAATACTCTGTATATTCTAACTCACTCAATCCTCACAACTTCCGTACAGTGAAGTTCATGGTTGCCTCATTACAAGTAAGGCATTCTCTGCTTTCAGGAGTTAGGCTGGAATTCTAGATCCTAAATCCAGGCTAAGTGGTAGAAGACAGGGTAGGTTTGGAGAAAGTGCATTTACCTTGCAGTACGTGGGATATGCATGACAGAGGACCCCGGGAGCCACGGGGGCTGCCTTCATGGTTCCGTTAACTTGCTCATGCAGGTTCTCCAGTAACCTCTACATCACTAAATTAAAGGACTTTGTTTTATTTGGCTTCTTAGAAGCATTTAGTAGCCTGTTTTTCTAGAAAAATACCCTGTATCTTTTCTTCCATGGCACTATCAAGTTTTATTATTGTTGTTTGTTTTATTTTCCTTTTATTTATTTATTTTTTCTTGCCTGATTGGCTGCTCCTTTTTTGTTTTTTTTTTTTTAATCCCCTCTGCAGGATCCTTGTCTTACACTTCCATGAAATTTTGGAGTCTCTCAAAGCTCTATCTTAGAATAGAATGCCTAAGATTCTCTTTTTACTCTATATTTTCTCTTGGGGCTGTCTTATCAACACACTTGGTTTCAGTATATGCATAACCCCAAATATTTTTATCCAGAACCCTGTCTCCTCCTCTTAACCCAGATCTATACATGTAAATGTCTACTTTACACTGCCACTTGGCTATCTTATAGGCTTTTAAAATTCACCAACTCCAAAGCTGAATTTGATATCTTTCCTTTCAAGTCTGATCCCCCTCCAATAAGCTCCATCTTAGTTAAGAGCATCCTTGTCTAGTCCCTTAAGTATTTTCAGCCTAACTGCTGGGCTTCCCTAGTGGCTCAGTGGTTAAGAATCTGCCTGCCAATGCAGGGGACACAGGTTCGAGCCCAGGTCAGGGAAGATCCCACATGATGCGGAGCAGCTAAACCCATGCCCTACAACTACTGAGCCTGCGCTCTAGAGCCCACGAGCCACAATTACTGAAGCCTGTGCTCCTAGAGTCCATGCTCCGTAACAAGAGAAGCCACTGCAATGAGAAGCCCGTGCACCTCAACAAAGAGTAGTCCCCACTCACAGCAACTAAAGAAAGCCTACGTGCAGCAATGAAGACCCAACGCAGCCAAAAATAAATAAATTTATTTAAAAAAACCTAACTGCTTTTCACTTCTGTTTACTGTCCACCATGGTTGTTACTATTATCATAGAAACATCCATCATGTCTACGCTGTTGTAATGGCCTTCTAACAGGACTCAGCATTTACTTTATCCCTTCTAATCTTTTCTGTAAATTGCAGGAAAAATAAATGTAAATATTATCACATCACACTCCTCTTCTTTCAAATTTTTCAGTACCTTCCTGCTATTGTAAAGACATGTTCACTGTATACCATGTTCCTGTTGTTTCTGTGTTGCTCCGCTAAGCTGGGAGAGTATAGAAAATAACTTGTGCAAAGGCCCTGGGGTAGGGTAAATAACTTCCAGATTCCTGAACATGCCATTTTATCTCCTACCACAGGGCCTTTGCACAAGCTGTCTTCTCTTCCTGGACCACTTTGCCCATCCCCATTCTTCTTGCCTAGTTGGATCCTATTTTATACTTAAAATCTCTGGTCTCTATGATTAGGTCAATTTTCCAAGGATTTTATACCTCCTTGTTATAACATTTATTACAGTCAGCATTTCATATCATTGCCTTTATTTAGACAGAAAATTGAAATTTATAAAGGTAAAGTAGTATACCTTTGGTTACTCATATGAAAGGTGGCTAAAATTAAAGTCAGATCCAAAATTGCCAGACTCCCAACCCCTTGCTTCCTGCTCCTCAGTGTGCTGGTTCTTGTGTAGCACTCTGAATCAAAGGCATTGAGAGCACCATCATGGTAACTACACCTGGGTCTATAAATCCACTCGCAGTCTTTGGAGTTTTAATTTCACTCTTGATTTTGAACTCAGAAGTGATTTTATGCATTTCCCCAGGCTATATTTGACTAGCTTTAAAAACTAACAAAGGGCTTTCCTGGTGGCGCAGAGGTTGAGAGTCCGCCTGCCGATGCAGGGGACACGGGTTCGTGCCCTGGTCTGGGAGGATCCCACATGCTGCAGAGCAGCTGGGCCTGTGAGCCATGGCCGCTGAGCCTGTGCGTCTGGAGCCTGTGCTCCACAACGGGAGAGGCCACAACAGTGAGAGGCCTGCATACTGCAAAAAAACAAAAACAAACAAACAAACAAAAAAACACCCAGCAGATGTTATGCGGAGATCATTGTTTAGTGGATACAGTCTTATTTCTTTTATTTTAATAGGTATTGTTATCCACCATTTTCGTAGTTCTTTTTATTGGCAGAAGCAGGGTGGGGTAGATTATTATATGTAAATCATGCTTATTCCATTAGAGTCATCAATTCACAGCAATTAAGTGAAATGGAATTCTTTATAAGTTGGTACATCTACTTACTTGTTTCCAAATTCAGTTGGAAGATTTAATGAGCGTACAGATGTGGATGGAAAGGATGACATTCTTTAAGATGGCAAGATGCCCAAACAAGGTCTCAATGACATGTTTTTTTATCTCTTTAATTTGAACCTTTCAAAATTTAAATGTCAACCAAGGCTTGCCAGCGCCACACGATTGCCCCTTTTCATTTAATCAGAAATGTGGATAATGTGGTATTTCTCTTAAGTTTACTTTCTGTTTTTTGATACTCCAGTCTGAATAAACACATTGAAAATGTAAATAAAGCCTAAGAGGGGAGAGAAGAGAGGATAGTTCTTCTAATACATTGCTTCCCAATACACTGTTGCAGGAAAAAACTTTAAAATGTACAGTCGTATCTGAAGAAAGGATATAGTGCATGATCTCAGGAAAGAAGGAAAGGAGAGAGAGAGGGAAGGAGGGATGGAGGGAGGGAGAATGAAAAGAAGGGAAGGGAAGGAAAAAGGGAGGAGGAGAGAGGGAGAATGAAAGAAAGAAAGGAAGGGAGGGAGGAAGGAAGGAAGAAAAGAAAGGGAAAGACTATAGTCTCTATGCTGTATAAAGAGAGAAATGAAGACAAGAGGAGGATAATTAACAGAAAGAAAGTTCTGAGATCTATGGATAAAAAGGTCTTGATGAGATGGAAGAACTGTTTCAGTGGACATATTTCAGAAAACGAGCTAGAAGTGTAAATGCCAGTGTCTGAAAAGTGAAATGCTTGTTTTTGAATTCTTGTCACTTTTTGCAATATAAGATGCTCTAAGATATGACCTTGGTAGTAGAGGTTGAGGTTACTGTGCCAGATCATTGGTATTGAGGAATGAGTAAATATTCACATGTATATCGAAGTTCTCTTTCATTAATGATGTCAATCATAGTAATGGGTGGATGAACGGGAAACTGATGGCCAGGGACAAAATCAGAAAATTCAGTGGCATCAGTATCACATAAATTGGAAGTCATCACTGGCATAGGAAAGTTCTGATAGCAGATTATTTTGGGTCCCACCATAATTTTTAAAATGTATGTTCCCAGTATGTTCTCAAGTCATGAAATATATTTTGATAATAAGATTCATAACTGTGGTATCTGTGTATGAGTTCTGATTTAGCCATGCACATACAAAAATAAAATAAAATAAAAGCAGCTGTCCTATAGACCATTGCAAAGAAACTGAATCATAACGTCCTTATGTTTTCCTATTCATGACAGGAACAAAACTTTGCTTTGAAAGGCTCCTACCAGTTCAAAAGTACAAGGACGGAGATTGTCTCTGCTGTGCCATGCTAACATCCACTCTACTTCTCTTTTTCAAATTCACAGAGAGTGAAGAAGTTTATCAGAGGCAGGTGCTCTCAATTTCATGTATCATCTTTGGAATTGTCATCGTGGGCATGTTCTGTGCAGCATTCTACTTCAAAAGCAAGTAAGACCATTTCTCTCAGTGTTAAAAGGTTACTTCTCAGAAGAAGTACTTTGTCTTTCTTTAAAGTGCTGAGCTCAGTACTCAGTCTGAGCTCCAGGCAGAGGGATTTTGTGCAAATTGTGTCCATCAGACTTCCATAAGTAACTCTCAATCTTTTGTAGCCTGTGGTGAATGTGTACAGTGTGTGCATGCATGTGTGTGTGTGGTTTATCTTTGATGCACATAGTGATCATTCCTCTCTGTGATCATGAACATTCTGTGTTCTTTGCACTTTTGATTGCCTGCCAGAATTAATGGCTCAACATTTGCCTGTCACTAAGGGGTTAATAACTCTTCTGAAAAGAGAGGTCACTGCTATAGACATAAATATTATCAACTAGTATCTAGCCTTTCATTGAAAAAAAAACCAAACAATTTCTTTTTATAGTGTTTTTACCTGCTACCCATCAAGGTTTTAGCCAAATATGAAGTATGAATACTGTAAAATCTACTTTGCTTCACCATTTAGTATGCACGTCTAGAATATGCCCTACACTTACCTTGCCAAGAAACCAAACCTTCTGCCAAAAGCACTGTTTTTGGGGGGCTAATAAGGTAGAATTAAAAATATACATATATATGTATATAAGTATGTATGTGTATATACATATATATTTACTCCACATAACTTTGGTAGAGGTATCTTATTTATGTAAATGACATAATCTACAGTTAAAATAAGAAATGCAGATAAAAATATTAAGTTCCTTGGTTTCTTGGAACGTATGCAGGCCTTGAGAATTTGACACAGATTCTGTTCCTACAGCTTGTCGGAAATCCAAACCAACATGTAATTGCTTTATATTGGACCTGTATTTATTCTACCCATTTGCTCTTCTAAATATGGACCAATTTCCAAATACAGTCTGTGATACCTGTCTTCATGTTGTATATGTTGATCTTTAAAAAGAACAGTGATGAATGATTTTAAAAAATAATGGAAACTCGGGTATGAATCCAGAATTAGTGACTATTATTTTTTAATAGACTATTTCAGAATAGGTTTAGATTTGCAGAATTACCATGAAAATAGTACAGAGTGATCCAATGTACTAGAATATACACTTCCCAGAGAGAGTCAGGACTTACCCAAAAGCTTGTATTCTCTTGCATTCTCTTATGTATGTTTTCCTTCCCATAATCCTTCAGAAAACATTCTCTTATGTATGTTTTCCTTCCCATAATCCTTCAGATGCTGACACTCTGGTCCTTTCTCCATTCTCTTGTCTCCCGTGGTATGGCATGACCTCACCCGATGGAATATTACAGCACATTGTTAGCTGATGAAAGTTTGAACGTAGGTAACATGAAGAGGTAGGAGTGAGCAGCACCTTCCTGAATTTAGGGGATTTTCTGACTGAGTTAATTGAACCCCAACAAGGGCTTTGAAGGGCACACTGAAAGAAATTCTTTTCTCCTCACTCCCAGTAAGCCCATATATTCCTATAAGTAGTTAATTGAACTATTAATTGAGCCTTTCATATCTGACTGATACGGCTCACATAGCAATTATAAATTATTCTAGGTTTTCTTTTTGCTTTTAACTCATATGGGCTAAGAAGTGTAAGGCTGGGAGCCCTTAGTAGACTTTGGAAATGCAGGACATGATTCAACTCTAAAAATGGAATCAGAATAGGAGAAGAGATGTTCCAGGAGCAGAATAATTTGTTCCAGGGACAAATAATTATCACAACCGGGAAAGCACAGGAGGAAAAACCAGTAGAAAGCAGATGTGCTCCTAACTTGCCCTGACTATAGGTTATCACCCTCTGAAGTAAGAGATTTTAGATCACAAAGCAAGGCTTTTAAGGACAGGCAACGGATGTTCTGATATGATGCTATGATTCTCTTCAGCTGTGGCGGTCTTAGTCCCCCCAGCTGCTAGTACATAGCTATAAGAGTTACCTGAGGGCTTCCCTGGTGGCGCAGCGGTTGAGAGTCCGCCTGCCGATGCAGGGGACACGGGTTCGTGCCCCGGTCTGGGAAGATCCCACATGCCGCGGAGCAGCTGGGCCCGTGAGCCATGGCCACTGAGCCTGCACGTCCGGAGCCTGTGCTCCGCAACGCGAGAGGCCACAACAGTGAGAGGCCCGCGTACCACAAAAAAAAAAAAAAAAAAGAGTTACCTGACCCAAGATAGCCAGCATCCAATGACAGGTCAATGTGAAGCTTTGAAGGCCTAGACCTTTGCCCCAACTTGGGGTGCAAGGCCATGCCAGTTTCAGAGCTCCCCGTGGGATTTGCAGAGGTTTTCACTGAGACTGTATCACATTCCAACTTCTCCCTCTGCCCAGTCCTGCTTCCTTCCCTTCATTTCCACAGACGTTGATCCAAAGAGCCCTCCCTAATAAAAATCCTGCACGCTATCTCCATCTCAGTATCTGCTTCCCCAGGAAGGCAACCTGCAACATTACAAAAAACATCTCCCGATGGACTGGTGATGCCTGATATTCCACCACTTTACACCTCATTTCTTTCTGATGAATTGAGCCAGAGCAACTTAAAGCTCACTGAACTATAGAATCAGACTGACATTGTTAGGCTAGTGGGTTCCAGTGCGAAATGCCCGTGTCTTGTCTTCCCCAGAGCAACTGCTCTCATGAGAGAGCTAATGGTATTGCAGGCAGACGCTTCTCACTTCCTTTGGTCCCATTTGCTGAGGGGAGGAGGAAAGAGCAAAAATGTGTGTGCTTGGGAGATCAGAGGGATGATGGGGAAGGAGGCAGGTTCAGAAAAGAAAGCCCATTTATTCTGGAATACTAGTGAGTCAGTACGGGAGCAAGAAGAGAGTAAAGAAAAGCAAATTATAAAAAGGATTTAGGAAATGCAGTCAGAAATTTTTATCAGGAATATTCCTTTAGAATTTTACATTTCCCAGACGCCAAATTATGGAATTACTGAAAAGATCGTTAACATTTCTACTATTTAATTCTTAGGAAATTAATTGTGTCCTGACTCTGTGCCAAGCCCCCTTTTACTACTTCATGATGATTCACTCAGTAGAACTTCCTCATCTCCAGTTTGCTTCATCAGTGAATCCCTGATAGGATTTTGTGGCTAACATGTGCTTCTTAAAATGCTGATATGATAGATTTGTTTCTAACAATAGGCTACAGATTAGCTGTTAGGAAGTAGATAGATTATTAGAAGTGCATTAAAGCAACTGAGATAAAAGCCCCCCCAAATGATTGAAAAGATAAAATAAATATTTAAACAGAGCTACATCACACCAGTATTGTAAATTCAGAGGAGATAATGATGCTCCAAGCCTCCAAATCCTGTAGCAAATACTGTGACTTGCCTGTGAGAGAGGCAATTAACAAGATCTCTTCTTTTATCTTGAAGCCAGTGTTCTAATTCCTCTGCAGCATCTGCCCATAAAATTAAGCATGTGTTCTCACATTTAGTTTCCACAATATTTATGGAAGAGAGCTTTTCCAAACTCCATTGACAGATGAGGAAACTGAGGTTCAGAGAAGTTTTGGAAATCAATCATTTTGATTTGGGGAATCAAAGCAAAGCTGGGGGGTGGCAGAGCCAGAATTCAAATCTCAGTCACTGTGATAACTCGAGCCCATGGTGTATAGAGTGCTGTCTCTACCTGGAAAATCTCACTGCAAGAGATGGTGCACAGTCTCCACCAAAGGCTCTCTCCTAGGCACGGACCTTGGAGAAGAGGCAAAAAAGTCTAGGGGGGATGATTCTGCAAAGTTTGTTTGCTTTTTTGTTTGTTCATTTTATAGGTACTGAGTCTTCTGCTGATAGATAATTGCTGTAGAGCTCTTGGGAGAGAGCAGCTAATAAGCCAGTAATTGTCACATCCTTCTGATATAGCCACTGAATGGTCAGAACAACAGTCACTCCACATCTGCAGAAATATTTTACTTGGAGTCCAAAACCTGAGAATAATCTCAGCCTTCCTATCAAGAAGATGCATGACCATGGGCAAGTGGTTTGACAGTTGTGAGCGGTGGCTCAAAGTGCAAAGTACACAGCCATACTCGCTGGGTTCAAATCCAGCTCTACCACTTACTAGCTATGTGACTTTGGGCAAATTATTTAACTTCTCTGTGCCTCGGTTTTCTCATCTGTTAAATGAGTATAGGATTAATGCCTCATCGCACACGAATTATCGTGAAGAATAAGTAAGTTGAGACATGTAAAACACTTAAAATGATGCTTGGCACATAGTAGGTGCTCTTTAAGAGTTAACAATTTTTATTATTTACAAAAGTTCTAATAAAAATCTACATTCAGGGCTGATGGTAAAAATAAATGAACTGTTTCTAAACTGTAAAAAAGAAAATATACCCCTGTTATGGTATATGTGGAAGCTATGCAGTCAAGCCACACTTATTTGAATTGGACAAATATAAATGTAACTTTGCAAGTATGTTATATGTGGTTGTTAGGTCCAAGCTTCAAAGATTTCCAGTTGTCACTTCTTCAAAGCATTCCTAATTCTTTTCAGTTGAGCACTCAGGGATAGGGACCTCTTGCATCCAATAGGGACAGGACAAGGAATTACATTTCTATCTGCCTTTGGAGTGCCACTGGGTGTGAATCCTGGCTGATAACAGATAATGCCAGTATTTCTTGGTGGGGTTGAAGATGAAAGGAGGATTCTCTTTGTTAAGTGAGTTTATCTAGCTTTAGCAAATGACAAATATAGATGTTGGGAATGAATGAACCTCAAAAAATATGAATAGAATAAATTTATGTAACTATTTATACATGGATTTATTTAAACCTGCAGGAAACAAGCTAAACAAATTCAAGAGCAACTGAAAGAGCCACATAACAGTAAAAACTACAGTCTCAAAGCATCCAGCACAATGGCAAAGTCAGAGAACTTGGTGAAGAATCATGTCCAGCTGCAAAATGTAAGTTACATGTCTATACGTCTCTTCCCACAGTCCATCTCAGTGCTTCCAGTCCAGAGGGGATGGGGAGCCTGTGATCAGACTTGCATATTTTTTTCAGTACTCTGTAGATTTTTCCTTAAATCATGTTGCATTTTCGTGTGTGCACACAAGTACTGGATAAAAGGAAGAAAAATTAAATCTCAGCTCTTGATTACAATCTGTAATGTAATTGATCTCTGGAAGCAAAAAGAGCTTCAGTTGTTTGTTCCATAATCTCTTACTGAATCCTTACTTGTCAGAAATTGCGCTGGGCACTAGGGGTACATTTTTCCCTACTGTAGGAAACTGATAGGGTAAAAAATACAGACATCCAGAGGAGGCTTGTAGGATGAGATGGTTGATATTGCAGCAGAGATTGGAGAAGAGACCAAAGGGAGGTGGTGGGGGCAGAAGTGGAGGCAGCCCAAAATCCAGGCTTGAACAGGATTTTGAAGAATATGAAAGGTTCATCAGAGAGTCAAAGAGCAAAGAATACAAGACTAGAACAAAGAGAAAGGATAAACCCATGGAATCCTAAGAATACATGCTATGTTCAGGCAACTCTGAGTTAAGGGGTGTGAGCGAAATCAAAGGTCAGAAACATGGGAGGGAAGAGTTGTGGTCCCAGAGTTGGGACTTCCTAACACCAGGCCTTAAACAGATACCAGAACTTGAAGTTAAATCAATGCAAGCTCTTTGAATCCTACATTCTTTCTAAAGTGGTTTTAAAAATTTCTGAGTTATATTACAAAACACTAAATTAAAGACAAGCAAATGTTCCCCAAAAGGTCCTGCTGCTTGCAGCTCGAAAGAAAGCCAATACTCCAGAGACAAGTGTAACTCCCAAGATTTTGCTCCGTGGAAGTTTTTAAGAGAGAATCGAATCATTGGTGGGGTGGGGTGGGAGGGGCAAGGAATCAGTGTCTTTGTAATCTTCCACTGTGTGCAGACTTTCTTCTGATTGGTTTGTGGTGAGGTAACTGGGTGGTAGTCCAGGAATTTGGTGTTCAGCCTGAAGTTGCCATCCTCTACCTAGGTAGGGGCCTTAGTTCCTGCAGAAAAACTCAAAGATATCGTTATGAATATTTCATGAGAAGGAACCAGGCCCCTGTCCCATGCAACACTATTGTTTCTTGACTGCTTCTCTTTGTTTCTGCATTCCCTCCCTTCCCTGATTAGTAACTGTTTGAATCTGCTCTTTGGAACTAAGGGAGGGTCAAGGAAGCTGAATGAAGCCTATTTCCTACAAACAAGAAATGAGGACACATAAAGGATTTGTATCTGGCAGGGCCCCACAGGGTCCGGCTCCATTTCACAAATGCCATATAAGACATACTGGAAGATTCCTATCTGGGTAGCAATTCTTTGTCCCCCACCAGACTGCACTTCCAGATTCTGAGACACAAAACAAAAGCACAAAGGCCATGATATAAACCTAGTATTTGAGTATAATACGCAATCACCCAGGACACATTGACACCCCTCCAAATGCTTGAATCACTGGGAATTTAAACATCATTTGTGATTTTAGGAAATCATTACCCCAGAAGTCGCCATTATGCTCTGCGTGACAGATGTACTTAGATGTTTAATGCAGAGTTCATAAATCAGAATTGCTTCCCAGCAAAGTTTTGTTAAACTTGTAATCATGGCTGTGTGTAGGGATTGTTCTTTTCAGAAACAGGGTGAATGATTTTGCTAATGATTTCTAACGAGTATTATCCCATCACTGTAAAAACAAATGCAGTGATGGAGGGCTTCTTTGTATCTGAACCTGTCAAAGATAAAGCCAGAGTCTAGTTAAAGTAGTAAGGACAGACTTTTGATCAGTAATATACTGTTGCATTACGGAAGAGAATCCAGTTTGAACTGAACCCAACTTCCATTCTTACAGAGGTGACTGGGAGTTTTAAAAGGAGAATGAGGGAGTAGGGAGGGGAAACAGTGGGGGCTTGACAGAGTCAGGGAGGTGAAAAATTACAAAGAGTTGGTCATAGAAATGCGATTAGGCCAGCTTTGTCTGTTAGCTGACCATTATTGAACTTAGGATCCTGTTGTTGCAGGAAAACTGGGGTGCAAGTCGATGGTCATACCCCAGGTCTCGGGTGAGTCCCTGGGACGGGCCGCCAAGTGAGGGTCCTTGGCCTTGTGTAGGAAAGAATTCAAGAGCTAGCCACAGTAAAGTGAAAGCAGGTTTGTTTGTTTGTTTGTTTATTTATTTATTTATTTATTTATTATTTTATTTTTTACAACTTTATTGGAGTATAATTGCTTCACAATGGTGTGTTAGATTCTGCTTTATAACAAAGTGAATCAGCTATACATATACATCTGTTCCCATATCCGTTCCCTCTTGCGTCTCCCTCCCTCCCACCCTCCCTATCCCACCCCTCCAGACGGTCACAAAGCACCAAGCTGATCTCCCTGTGCTATGCAGCTGCTTCCCACTAGCTATCTATTTTATGTTTTGTAGTGTATATATGTCCATGCCTCTCTCTCGCTTTGTCACAGCTTACCCTTCCCCCTCCCCAAATCCTCAAGTCCATTCTCAAGTAGGTCTGTGTCTTTATTCCTGTTTTACCCCTAGGTTCTTCATGAAATTTTTTTTTCTTAAATTCCATATATATGTGTTAGCATACGGTATTTGACTTTCTCTTTCTGACTTACTACACTCTGTATGACAGACTCTAGGTCTATCCACCTCATTAAAAATAGCTCAATTTCATTTCTTTTTATGGCTGAGTAATATTCCATTGTATATATGTGCCACATCTTCTTTATCCATTCATCCGATGATGTACACTTAGGTTGTTTCCATCTCCGGGCTATTGTAAATAGAGCTGCAATGAACATTTTGGTACATGACTCGTTTTGGTTTTTTTTTTTTTTTTTTTTAGTTTCTGCTTTATAACAAAGTGAATCAGTCATACATATACATCTGTTCCCACATCCCTTCCCTCATGCATCTCCCTCCCTCCCACCCTCCCCATCCCACCCCTCCAGGCGGTCACAAAGCACCGAGCTGATCTCCCTGTGCTCTGCGGCTGCTTCCCACTAGCTATCTACCTTACGTTTGGTAGTGTATATATGTCCATGCCTCTCTTTTGCTTTGTCACAGCTTACCCTTCCCCCTCCCCATATCCTCAAGTCCATTCTCAAGTAGGTCTGTGTCTTTATTCTCGTTTTACCCCTAGGTTCTTCATGACATTTTTTTTTTAAATTCCATATATATGTGTTAGCATACGGTATTTGTCTTTCTCTTTCTGACTTACTTCACTCTGTATGACAGACTCTAGGTCTATCCACCTCATTACAAATAGCTCAATTTCGTTTCTTTTTATGGCTGAGTAATATTCCATTGTATATATGAGCCACATCTTCTTTATCCATTCATCGGATGATGGACACTTAGGTTGTTTCCATCTCCGGGCTATTGTAAATAGAGCTGCAATGAACATTTTGGTACATGACTATTTTTGAATTATGGTTTTCTCAGGGTATATTCCCAGTAGTGGGATTGCTGGGTCATATGGTAGTTCTATTTGTAGTTTTTTAAGGAACCTCCATACTGTTCTCCATAGTGGCTGTATCAATTCACATTCCCACCAGCAGTGCAAGAGGGTTCCCTTTTCTCCACACTCTCTCCAGCATTTATTGTTTCTAGATTTTTTGATGATAGCCATTCTGACTGGTGTGAGATGATATCTCATTGTACTTTTGATTTGCATTTCTCTAATGATTAATGATGTCGAGCATTCTTTCATGTGTTTGTTGGCAGTCTGTATATCTTCTTTGGAGAAATGTCTATTTAGGTCTTCTGCCCATTTTTGTATTGGGTTGTTTGTTTTTTTGCTATTGAGCTGCTTATAAATTTTAGAGATTAATCCTTTCTCAGTTGCTTCATTTGCAAATATTTTCTCCCATTCTGGGGGATATCTTTTCATCTTTTTTATGGTTTCCTTTCCTGTGCAAAAGCTTTGAAGTTTCATTAGACCCCATTTGTTTATCTTTGTTTTTATTTCCATTTCTCTAGGAGGTGGGTCAAAAATGATCTTGCTGTGATTTATGTCATAGAGTGTTCTGTCTATGTTTTTCTCTAAGAGTTTGATAGTTTCTGGCCTTACATTTAGGTCTTTAATCCATTTTGAGCTTATTTTTGAGTATGGTGTGAGGGAATGATTTAATCTCATACTTTTACATGTACCTGTCCAGTTTTCCCAGCACCACTTATTGAAGAGGTTGTCCTTTCTCCACTGTACATTCTTGCCTCCTTTATCAAAGATAAGGTGACCATATGTGCGTGGGTTTATCTCTGGGCATTCTGTCCTGTTCCATTGATCTATCTTTCTGTTTTTGTGCAAGTACCATACTGTCTTGATTACTGTAGCTTTGTAGTATAGTCTAAAGTCAGGGAGCCTGATTCCTCCAGCTCCGTTTTTCGTTCTCAAGATTGTTTTGGCTATTCGGGGTCTTTTGTGTTTCCATACAAATTTTGAAATTTTTTGTTCTAGTTCTGTGAAAAATGCCAGTGGTAGTTTGATAGGGATTGCATTGAATCTGTAGATGGAGTTGGGTAGTAGAGTCATTTTCACAGTATTGATTCTTCCAATCCAGGAACATGGTATATCACTACATCTATTTGTATCATCTTTAATTTCTTTCATCAGTGTCTTATAATTTTCTGCATACAGGTCTTTTGTCTCCTTAGGTAGGTTTATTCCTAGATATTTTATTCTTTTTGTTGTAATGGTAAATGGGAGTGTTTTCTTGATTTCACTTTCAGATTTTTCATCATTAGTGTACAGGAATACCAGAGATTTCTGTGCATTAATTTTGTATCCTGCTACTTTACCAAATTCATTGATTAGCTCTAGTAGCTTTCTGGTAGCATCTTTAGGATTCTCTATGTATAGTATCATGTCATCTGCAAACAGTGACAGCTTTACTTCTTCTTTTCCGATTTGGATTCCTTTTATTTCCTTTTCTTCTCTGATGGCTGTGGCTAAAACTTCCAAAACTATGTTGAATAAGAGTGGTGAGAGTGGGCAGCCTTATCTTGTTCCTGATCTTAGTGGAAATGGTTTCAGTTTTTCACCATTGAGGACGATGTTGGCTGTGGGTTTGTCATATATGGCCTTTGTTATGTTGAGGAAACTTCCCTCTATGCCTACTTTCTGCAGGGTTTTTATCATAAATGAGTGTTGAATTTTGTCGAAAGCTTTCTCTGCATCTATTGAGATGATCATATGGTTTTTCTCCTTCAATTTGTTAATATGGTGTATCACATTGATTGATTTGCATATATTGAAGAATCCTTGCATTCCTGGAATAAACCCCACTTGATCATGGTGTATGATCCTTTTAATGTGCTGTTGGATTCTGTTTGCTAGTATTTTGTTGAAGATTTTTGCATCTATGTTCATCAGTGATATTGGCCTGTAGTTTTCTTTCTTTGTGACATCCTTGTCTGGTTTTGACATCAAGGTGATGGTGGCCTCGTGGAATGAGTTTGGGAGTGTTCCTCCCTCTGCTATATGTTGGAAGAGTTTGAGAAGGATAGGTGTTAGCTCTTCTCTAAATGTTTGATAGAATTCGCCTGTGAAACCATCTGGTCCTGGGCTTTTGTTTGTTGGAAGATTTTTTTTTTTTTTTTTTTTTTGCAGTAGGCGGGCCTCTCACTGTTGTGGCCTCTCCCCTTGCGGAGCACAGGCTCCGGACGCACAGGCTCAGCGGCCATGGCTCACGGGCCCAGCCGCTCTGCGTCATGTGGGATCTTCCCAGACCGGGGCACGAACCCGTGTCCCCTGCATCGGCAGGCGGACTCTCAACCACTGCGCCACCAGGGAAGCCCCCTATTGGAAGATTTTTAATCACAGTTTCAATTTCAGTGCTTGTGATTGGTCTGTTCATATTTTCTATTTCTTCCTGATTCAGGCTTGGCAGTTTGTGCATTTTTAAGAATTTCTCCATTTCTTCCAGGTTGTCCATTTTCTTGGCATAGAGTTGCTTGTAGTAATCTCTCATGATCTTTTGTATTTCTGCAGTGTCAGTTGTTACTTCTCCTTTTTCATTTCTAATTCTATTGATTTGAGTCTTCTCCCTTTTTTTCTTGATGAGTCTGCCTAATGGTTTATCAATTTTGTTTATCTTCTCAAAGAACCATCTTTTTGTTTTATTAATCTTTGCTATCGTTTCCTTCATTTCTTTTTCATTTATTTCTGATCTGATTTCTATGATTTCTTTCCTTTTGCTAACTTTGGGGGTGTTTTGTTCTTCCTTCTCTAATTGCTTCAGGTGCAAGTCAGGTTGTTTACTCGAGATGTTTCCTGTTTCTTAAGGTAGGATTGTATTGCTATAAACTTCCCTCTTAGAACTGCTTTTGCTGCATCCCATAGGTTTTGGGCCATCGTGTCTCCATTGTCATTTGTTTTTAGTTATTGTTTTATTTCCTCTTTGATTTCTTCAGTGATCACTCCATTATTAAGTAGTGTATTGTTTAGCCTCCATGTGTTTGTATTTTTTACAGCTCTTTTCCTGTAATTGATATCTAGTCTCATAGTGTTGTGGTCGGAAAAGATACTTGATACAATTTCAATTTTCTTAAATTTACCAAGGCTTGATTTGTAACCCAAGATATGATCTATCCTGGAGAATGTTCCATGAGCACTTGAGAACTATGTGTATTCTGTTGTTTTTGGATGGAATGTCCTATAAATATCAATTAAGTCCATCTTGTTTAATGTATCATTTAAAGATTGTGTTTCCTTATTTATTTTCATTTTGGATGATCTGTCCATTGGTGAAAGTGGGGTGTTGAAGTCCCCTACTATGAATGTGGTACTGTTGATTTCCCCTTTTATGGCTGTTAGTATTTGCCTTATGTATTGAGGTGCTCCTGTGTTGGGTGCATAAATATTTACAATTGTTATATCTTCTTCTTGGATCGTTTCCTTGATCATTATGTAGTGTCCTTCTTTGTCTCTTCTAATAGTCTTTATTTTAAAGTCTATTTTGTCTGATATGAGAATTGCTACTCCAGCTTTCTTTTGATTTCCATTTGCATGGAATATCTTTTTCCATCCCCCACTTTCAGTTTGTATGTATCTCTAGGTCTGAAATGGGTCTCTTGCAGACAGCATATATATGTGTCTTGTTTTTGTATCCATTCAGCCAATCTGTGTCTTTGTTGGGAGCGTTTAGTCCATTTATATTTAAGGTAATTATCAATATGCATGTTCCTATTCCCATTTTGTTAATTGTTTTGGGCTCATTATTGTAGGTCTTTTCCTTCTCTTGTGTTTCTTGCCTAGAGAAGTTCCTTTAGCATTTGTTGTAAAGCTGGTTTGGTGGTGCTGAACTCTCTCAGCTTTTGCTTGTCTGTAAAGGTTTTAATTTCTCCATCAAATCTGAATGAGATCCTTGCTAGGTAAAGTAATCTTGATTGCAGGTTTTTCTCCTTCATTACTTTAAATTGTCCTGCCTGTCCCTTCTGGCTTGCAGAGTTTCTGCTGAAAGATCAGCTGTTAACCTTATGGGGATTCCCTTGTGTGTTATTTGTTGTTTTTCCCTTGCTGCTTTTCATAGGTTTTCTTTGTATTTAATTTTTGATAGTTTGTTTAATATGTGTCTTGGCATATTTCTCCTTGGATTTATTCTGTATGGGACTCTCTGTGCCTCCTGGACTTGATTAACTATTTCCTTTCCTATATTAGGGAAGTTTTCAACTGTAATCTCTTCAAATATTTTCTCAGTCCCTTTCTTTTTCTCTTCTTCTTCTGGACCCCCTATAATTCAAATGTTGGTGTGTTTAATGTTGTTCCAGAGGTCTCTGAGACTGTCCTCAGTTCTTTTCATTCTTTTTTCTTTATTCTTCTCTGCAGCTGTTATTTCCTCTATTTTATCTTCCACCTCACTTATCCGTTCTTCTGCCTCAGTTATTCTGCTATTGATCCCATCTAGAGTATTTTTAATTTCATTTATTGTTTTGCTCATCATTGCTTGATTCATCTTTAGTTCTTCTAGGTCCTTGTTAACTTTTTCTTGCATTTTGTCTATTCTAATTCCAAGATTTTGGATCATCTTTACTATCATTATTCTGAATTCTTTTTCAGGTAGACTGCCTATTTCCTCTTCCTTTGTTAAGTCTGATGGGTTTTAATCTTGCTCCTTCACCTGTTGTGTGTTTTTGTGTCTTTTCATTTTGCTTCTCTTACTGTGTTTGGGGTCTACTTTTTGCAGGCTGCTGGTTTGTTGTTCCCGTTGTTTTTGGTGTCTGTCCCCGGTGGCTAAGGTTGGTTCAGTGGGTTGTGTAGGCTTCCTGGTGGAGGGGACTAGTGCCTGTGTTGTGGTGGATGAGCCTGGATCTTGTCTTTCTCGTGGACACTTCTACGTCTGGTGGTGTGTTTTGGGGTGTCTGTAGCCTTATTATGATTTTAGGCAGCCTCTCTGCTAATGGGTGGAGTTGTGTTCCTGTCTTGCTAGTTGTTTGGTATAGGGTGTCCAGCACTGTAGCTTGCTGGTCATTGAGTGAAACTGGGTGCTCGTGGTTAGATGGAGATCTCTGGGAGATTTTCACCGTTTGATATTACGTGGAGCTGGGAGGTCTCTTGTGCACCAGTGTCCTGAAGTTGGCTCTCCCACCTCAGAGGCACAGCACTGACTCCTGGCTGCAGCACCAAGAGCCTTTCGTCCACACGGTTCCTCAATTTGGAATGATTCGTTGTCTATTCGTGTATTCCACAGATGCAGGGTACATCAAGTTGATTGTGGAGCTTTAATCCACTGCTTCTGAGACTGCTGGGAGAGATTTCCCTTTCTCTTCTTTATTCTCACAGCTCCCGGGTCCCAGCTTTGGATTTGGCCCCGCCTCTTCGTCTAGATCGCAGGAGGGTTTCTGTTCTTCGCTCAGACAGGATGGGGTTAAAGGAGCAGCTGATTCGGGGACTCTGGCTCACTCAGGCCCCAGGGGAGGAAGGGGTACGGAGTGCAGGGCGAGCCTGCGGTGGCAGAGGCCGGCATGACGTTGCACCAGCCCAAGGCGCGCTGTGCGCTGTCCCAGTGAAGCCATCCCAGGATCCGGGGACCCGGCAGTGACGGGCTGCACAGGCTCCCCGGAAAGGGGGCATGGACAGTGACCTGCGCTCGTACCCAGGCCTCTTGG